>NC_045956.1:20516009-21116009 GCF_010909765.2 Amblyraja radiata
AATTAAAACATTAGTAAGTCATGAGGGCTATTTTAACAAAATAATGTGCATTTTGAAGCATATCTAGTTAAAGTTTCTTGGATGCGGCTTTATTAGATTACAGCTAGCTTGATGTGGCATTCCAACATGAAAAGGTTCCCCACCCCTGGGCTAGAGTAATAATGAGTTTAAGTCTCACAACATCAGTTAGGGGTTTAAATTTGTTTGAATTCATTAATCTAGAATAAAATCAGTTCCATTAATAGCATCAATGAAATTACTGCAATGTTGAAAAAAACCTTTGATTCACATAAATTCTTTACGGAAGAACAACTTTACCACCCTTTCCAGCCTGGCCTGTGTGTAATTCCAGACACTCAATAATGTGGTTCATTGAGAAATGCCTTTTGAAATGACCTAGTAAGAGATTGCATTGTACCATGCTACTATATTTAAGCACATCAAAGTAAAACCAGGAGGATGGCCAGACATCAACCAAAGCATTAATTTCAGACGTGTCACCTCTAGTCCAATTGACATTCAAAGTCCTCCTCACAAACATCAAAAGTTTGTTAGCCAAACTAAGAGAGATATTCCACATACTAGTCAGGCAATAGTCTGATATAGGCATACTCGCAGAATCATTGCCTACTGCCAACATCCAAAACTTCTTCATAATCCCTAAATTATCCTATCCCACTGAAAGGATAAGGCCACCACATGTAGCAGCACAGTGTTGTATATCTGGGATGGAGTGGACGTGGGAATTTGACATATTAATTCCAAACCCCATTAAGTCTCCCGACATCAGGTCAAACACATGGCAAAGGAACCCCCTCCTAATAACCTCCTCCTGTCCTTTGGTAGGCAAGGAATAAGTTTGAGAGCAGCAAGAGCACATAAGTATGTGTGTGTGTGTGGGTGTGTGTGTCTGTCTGTCTGTCTGTCTGTCTGTCTGTCTGTCTGTCTGTCTGTCTGTCTGTCTGTCTGTCTGTCTGTCTGTCTGTCTGTCTGTCTACATTGATCACCCAGATTGACCTAGTAGAACCACCACTGACCTGAAGAACATTGGTACCAAGCAAGGTTTACAGAAAGTGGTGGGATAAATCTACTTAACCTCATTCTCAACGATCTATCTGTTGCAGATACATGTGTCTGGTAATATTGATAATGAACACAGCAAAGTCCTTTTTGATCTGAAGTCTCATATTTTCAGGGAG
This sequence comes from Amblyraja radiata, assembly GCF_010909765.2. Classification (NCBI taxonomy): domain Eukaryota; kingdom Metazoa; phylum Chordata; class Chondrichthyes; order Rajiformes; family Rajidae; genus Amblyraja; species Amblyraja radiata. The sequence goes on from NC_045956.1 coordinate 20,517,209, forward strand.
GATATTCTCCAATCAAATTTCCAAGGGATCCAAAGGAACCAAATGAGATTCCTTTTACAGTTAGTTATATTGCATATTCTTTAAACTATATGAGGAAAATCAGAACAGATCTGGCACTTCAATACCGGGTTTTCTTGGTGTATTCTGGGCCAAGAGTAGCAACAGAAGTGTATTTCACATTATCCATAACTTCCTGGCCCAACATAGCAGGGCTGCCAACTCTCACGCTTTGAGCGTGAGACTCACGCCCTCAAGCAAACTCTCACGCCCTCACGCTCATCAGAAATTTCTCCCGCTCAGTGGTGAGAAATTTTGTGATCAACGAAAATTTCAAAACTCGGATAACCTGCATGGTCCGCGGGTGTTGGAGAGCAGAGGCTGCGGGAGGGATGGGAGCAGAACCAGCGGCCGGAACAGATGCGGGGAGCCGGGACGGACGAGTGTTTGCCGGGGCCGGCGTGTCGCTCGCTGCAGCTCTGGCCATGGAGCGCTCCGGACAGTGCATGTCCCGGGCGTCGGAGGCATCGGAAGCGTTGCTCCGCTGCCGCTGCCATGAGAGTCTCTGTGCCGAAGGGACAGACTCTCAAAGGGAGGTGGAGAGAGAGAGGGGGAAGGAGACAGGGAGACAGTGGAGGGAGAGAGAGAGAGGGGGGGGGGAGAGGGGAGAGACAGAGGCGCAGTGAATGGAGAGAGAAGAGGGAGAGGGGGGGGAGAAGGGAGAGAGAGGGGAGAGAGGGGGGAGAGTGAGGTGGGAGAAGGGGTGGGAAGTGAGAGAGAGAAGAAAGAGGGAAGAGAGAGGGGTGTGGAGAGGGAGGAGAGGGTAGGAGAGAATGGGAAGAGAGAGGGGTGGTAAAAGAGAGAGGGGGAAGAGGGGGAGAGGGGGAAAGAGAAATGGGGGAAAGAGAGAGATAGGGGGGCAAAGAAAAAGAGATAGACAGAGGAGAAAGAGAGGGGAGAGAGGGCAAGGGGAAGAGTGAGGTAGGAGGGAGAAATGGGGAAGAGAGAGGGGGAAGAGAGAGAGGTGAGAGGAGAGACAGAGAGAGAGGGGAAAGAGAGAGTGGAGAGTGTGTGGAGAGGGAGAGAGAGGGAGATAGAGAGGGAGGGAGAAAGAGGTTGGGGGAAGCGAGAGGGAGAGAGAGGAGAGAAGGGGGGGAGAGGGGGAGAGAGAGTTAGGGGAAAGAGAGGGGAGAGAGAGGAGAGGGGGGAGAGAGAGGGGAGAGAGGGGACAAGAGAGAGGGGGAAGAGTAAGGTGGGAGGGAGAGAGGGGGGAAAGAGAGGGGGGAAGTGAGGGGGGAGAGAGAGACGGGGGAGAGAGAAGAGAGGGAAGGGGAGAAAGTGAGAGGGGGAGACAGGGGAGAGAGAGGGGGTGAGAGGAGAGACAGAGAGATAAAGGGGGAGAGAGAGAGAGGGGGGTTGAGAGGAGAGAGAGCGGAAGAGAGGGGGGAGAGAGTCTCTGTGCCGAATTTGCCCAGGTGACCGGCATGGATCAGGCTGCGGCTCGGTGCATCCTGGAGGACAACCAGTGGCTGCTGGAAGTAAGTACCAAGCACTGGGTAGAAACGGTGGAAGGAAGTGGACTTCAAATGGGGGTGGTTGGAGAAAGCATCCTGCTTGCCTGCTAGATTTTCACTTACTGTAACTGCAGGAAAAATGTTCCCGATGTTGGGGGCGTTCAGAACCATGGGTCACAGTTTATGAATAAAGGGGGGGGGGGCGTTAGGACTGAGATGAGAACAAACTTTCTTTACGTAGAGAGTTGTGAATCTGTGGAATTCTCTGTCACAGAAGGCAGTGCAGGCCAATTCACTGGATGTTTTCAAGAGAGAGTTACATTTAGTTCTTGGGGCTAACGACATCAAGGGATATGGGGAAAAAACAGGAAAGAGATACTGATTTTAGATGAATAGCCATGATCATATTGAATGGCAGTGCTGGCTCGAAGGGCCGAATGGCCTATTCCTGCACCTATTTTCTATGTTTCTATGCTTGAGTATATGGCAATAAAACTCGATCACTTGATTTTGAAGCATTCGTGCATGGTGGAGGTATAATGTAGTCATAGAGTGATACAGTGTGAAAACAGGCCCTTAGGCGCAACTTGCCCACACCCGCCAACATGTCCCAGCTACGCCACCTGCTTTTGGTCCATACCTCCAAACCTGTCCTATTCATGTATCAGTCTAAGTTTTTCTTAAATGTTGGGATGGTCCCTGCTTCAACTACCTCCTCTGGCAGCTTGTTCCATACACCCATCACCCTTTGTGTGGATAAAGTTACCCCTTAAAAAAGTTACCTCTTAAAAATACTTCATACAAAAAACATTGAAATCATACTACTACAGTGCACTAAAACATGATTTTAATACATCAAATTTCAAAAAGTTCCTACCCTTCTTCCACACCCTCTCCCCACTCGGATGCTCCACTCCCTCACCGGGTACCCCCAAGGCCAGTGATCAGTGATCGCACAGCCTCCCTCCCCCCTTTCAAAAACGCTCCAATTCAATTTAAAGCATATATATTGCATTCAAGTGTAAGTTATAAGACTCGCTACAGTATGCACCATATTGCACAATTTCAAGCTGAAAAATGCAAATATTCCGTACCAATGGGACCAATGGGAGGGGGCACCCTCCTCCCCCCCCCCCCCCCCCCCCCCCCCCCCCCCCCCAGTCGCAATGCTCCCCCGGGCTTGGTCTCTCACAAATTTCTCACTCCCAACTCTCACCCAATGTTGGCAGCCCTGAACATAGCCTTCACTCTACCATTATCATGAAGGCGGGATACCAACTTTGGTTCAACAAGGTGATCAATAGGGCACAGCAGGAGTACATGGCCGTGTGTACATAATAATGATCTGCCGAACTGGCAAAGCAAGGACACAAAAATTTGTAACCATGTTCATCCAGAAATATAGAATGGCTGATCCATCTCAAGTTGCTCCTGAGATTCTCCCACCATTACAAAAGCCAGCCATCAACCTTTTCAACTCTTACCACGTGAGAACAGGAAATAACTGAGAGCTCAGTATTTCATATGAGACAAGCTGAGTATTTGTTTTATCTAAGTAGTAGTATGGGGTTGGATCTCATTGCCTGAAATTGTGAGACAGAAACAATGTCACCTTCTCCCTCACTCCCACCCCCATCACATTTAGGAATTCTATTGAGGTGCATTTGAGAAATGGTAACCTCTGATTGTTGACCCTGTGGAATAACCCAAGTAGTTTCATTCATGGCAGGGATGATCCGTTTTGCCGTAAAATTCTATGCTATGGGCCTTTCAAGGTCGATGATTATTGTTCTTTTGTACCCAGCTAAAGTACTACTATCATTCGGTCATGAACAAACTTGTTTTACAGAGTTATGAAAATATGGAGTTGGAATGAAGTTTGCCAGAAACCTTTACAACCAGCAGAGGGAGCATTGTTTTATTACACCTGCCTCGTAAAAAGCTGTTATAAACAAAAGGGTATTGCTCTAAAAACGTCGCTATTAAATTCAAATCATCCACATTTTATTGTGGATTAATTCTCAAATTATATTTCCAATTAAAGATTCTGCGGCCACTCTTTTTTCCACTATCAACGTCTGTAAATTTTTAGAATGGAAACCATTTTTGTTTCATTTGTAGAGCAGTTATAGCCAGCTGTTAGAGGGAGTTGGACAATGGTACTCAATGTTTTGTGCATGGATAGGTCTGTAGGGATTGTGAAGATTTTTTCTCGAATGTAAGCACAGTGCAAGCTATGAAAAGGTCAATTGAAAAGGCCATTTGGGTTTCGAATTTGAAAGGTTGATCAAATTACAATATATCATATGAACTGTTCTTTCTGTTGAGAGGTCAGATCAAAGCACCACTGAACAGGCAAATACATTTTAAATTAATTAAGTGTAAGATTGTACATTTTGATAAAGAAAATAAAGAGATGACATTTTCCTTGGATAGTCAAAAAATTGCTGGGAAATTGCATCATATGATCCTGTGTTTTACGTGCACTATTATTGAATTTCAAAGCCTTTTTGAGGAATTTACAAAAATGTGTTTAAATTGAGAATTGCACAGTTTGAGAAATTCAACTCCACGCTTCTGTTTGTGATACAAGCAACAGTTTTGGACATGGGGCGTGCAGGCAGTGGATGATGCAGTGCTCATTGTGAGCATTGTCTGGTGAAGTCAAGTCAAATTGTCTGCTTAGAAACTTGTGACTACTCAAAAGGAACCATGCTTTGCAACATATTTTCATTCACTGCAATATGACAATCTAAATGGGCTGCCCAGCCTTTTGGGACAAACCTTGCATCTGCTGCAGAGCCCTCTGGAGATTGGCTGGTGATTCAGGAGGTTTCTGCAAGGTCACGCAGTGAGGTTTATACAACTAAGATAGACACAAAATGCTGGAATATCTCAGCGGGACAGGCAGCAACTCTGGAGAGAAGGAAAGGGTGACGTTATGGGTCGAGACCCTTTTTCCGACTGAGGGTCAGGGGAGAGGGAAATAATTATATGGATGAAGGGCTGCTGAGGTATGAGATGTTCTGCTAATCATTGAACTCAACAACTCAGTGTGACAGTATTGTGCTCTGCGATACAAACACTGGTGGGACAGAGATCAAAACCCTGATCTTCACGTGTGGAGATTATGACTGCAAGCCACTGTTCACACTCATTCACCTTCATATTTCTCATTTTCCATGCTGTATAGCTCCATGACTCTATGGTTGCAACACCACAGGTTGAGAAGCTGTAGTCTGGGATTGCTGGTGATGGGCTCGTGCAGTGATAGTTTTCTGAAAGCTAGTGGTGGGAAGAAAGTTACTGGCATTCATTTTCAGTTCATGAATGCAAATGATATCATCTTTGGGACCATGCATTTGTTGCAGCCCAATGCTTACAAATGTCAGACCCATGCCGAGTAGTGATTAATGGCATTTTGTGCCAGATTCAAAACTATTTAAATCACAAATGATTTATTGTGTTTTGAAAAAATATGTAAAATGATTCCTGTTTATTTTTCCTGTATTTTTTGCTGAATTTACTAATTTTCATAATGAATACTTTATAAATTACGGATATTAAAGATTTTTCTTTAAATAATGCTGTTTTAATTTAACTATGATTTGGAATATTTTATTCCCCAACTCAGCAATTTGCATAGTTCAAGTTAAATGGGTTTGATTTCTCAGACTGGTTCATTCTTTGGTGAGACGATCAATCAGAATTGCTAAATATTTAAATGGCAAAATGCCTCACTTAAAATAGTGGAGAGGAATTCAATCTGAGCATTTGTATGCCAACTTCACAGCAGTAGTTTCAAAGCCCCGTGATGTGGTGTGTTTGAAAATCAATTGATCTTTACTTTGCTGAATTCAGATACGATTTATTTGCATCCAAATGAATTTTGTTAAAAACTACTTCTGTCCTTTAGGTTTGATTTTGTGGAAATTGAAGATTTAAGTGATGGCACCATTTTTGGACGATGGTGTGGTACCAATGGAGTTCCAGGAATACAAATATCAAAGGCAAACCAAGTCAGGATACGATTTCGATCTGATGAGTATCTGGCATCAAAACCAGGCTTCTGCATTTACTATTCACTTTTAGAACCTGTAAGTAAATGAATTCTTATTTAGAGAATATGCATGTGGTCTTAACAGTGCAACTAATGGAAATCATTAAATTAATTTTAATCATCAGTTTATCATATTTAGAATATCCTCTTGCAAAAGCTAGTGCCACAGCCTGACTGTCTAAAGAATGCAGAAGTTTGAACTTTCCATGTATCTGATCTATCACCAAGGCATACTCAAGAAAAATTGTATCATGCTGTGCATTTGAAACATTGATTTGTTGATGGAGAAAATCGCTATCATCACAATCATCCTCAAAAGTCACCTTAATCCCCCCTGGACTTAAAGAAAAGAGAATCATGACTGAGGGGAGAGACCTTCACAGTATTGGCTATCATAGAAGTAAGGAAGAGGTTTGGGTTGTCACCAGCTAATTGGGAACAGGATTTTGGAAACAGGAAATAGGACTGATAGACAATAGAACTATGAAAGGCCATGAGGAAAGATGGGAGATGTACAAGAGAGTTGTTAGTTTAGCTTTGGGGTCAGACGAACCTGAGAGGTTGGCCTGCGGGATAGGAAGGAAGTAGCTGAGGCAACTGACCAGAACATATGACTTAGCGACAAAGGAGTCTGTGACCACCCCCTACTTGGTGAAAGTGAAGGTAATGAAGAGAAGTGAGAAGTACTTGTGTAGAGCAAAATTAAAGATCTTTGTATTCTCAGACAAGCTTAATGAACTGTTTGGCAGGTGAGAACAAGGCATGATCATGCTTAATGTAGACTCCAACCATATCTAACATTGAATGTCTGAGCTACTTTTCCACCATATATTGTCTAGCTTGTATTCTAGACTGCGTCCCTGCGACATTAGAGAACAGAACTTTGTTAGGATAGGAGACAGGATGACGCAGTTTATTGGATTAATGGGAAATAGGGCATTGGATATGGAAGTAATGTTATGGTTAAGCAGATCATTAGCTCCAGAACTCTCATGGTGAAAGTTGGGCCAAAGACGAGTTGAAGTTCTGATAATATTTAGCAACTGAATTGGGAATGTGTTTATAATGACTGGTACGGAAACAGATTTAGAAAGGGGAAAGTGTGGAGAAGATTAGTATTTGTGGGATATTCAAGTGATGGGAAGATTGGGAGAAGACCAGTATATAACAGGGGAGATAGGAGGAAGACTGGGCCTTGTGCAATGGAATTGAGTGATGTGGGGAATCAAATTGCCAGCATATTGGATTGGAGTGGGATGGAAGGTGCTAATAGGGATTCTTGTCTTGGTTGTTCTTTGTGGGGTGCAGTCGCTCACATGGAGAATGATGGCATCTCCCTACAACCCTGAGGTGGAAATTGTGTCAGGTTTGCAAGGCTGCCTGATGGCAGGCCAAATCTTTGGTGCAAAATAACCAGGAAATGGCTGTTGCATTTCACAATGGGAACATTGAAAATCAGTGAAGTTCTGAGCAATTATCTGGGCTTCAATGCCTGGGAGATTAACCTAATCATTAGCATTAAACTTTCTCTTTAATATTTATTTTTGAGATGAAGACATTGCTGACAAGACCGGCATTTATTATTCATCCCGAATTACCTTTGGGAACCTGGTAGGAATCTATCCACTGAACTACTGCAAGCACTATTCGTAATGCTCTTTGCGAAGACATTTGACAATTTTGACCGGCATTGATAGAGGATGGTGCGTGAATTTGATGAGTACCTGCAGTGTCAGTGTTCCCATACACTGCGTGCTCTTGTTCATGGTGGTAAATGCCTTGGGCGAGGCTGTAGGTAAACCTGGGTGAGTAACTCATTCATCACATCTGAAATTCATTCCATTGGTTCAACTGTAGAATGCATTTAGAAGTGATGGCAAGGTATGGATTTCCAAGTATACATTTTAAAATTTAGTAATACAGCTATGCAGAATGGAAACAGGCCCTTCGGCCATTGTCCCTGCTGTGCAAGTTGACATTTTGGACGTCCCATATGCCTACATTTGGTTCAAAGGCCTCTAAACCTTTCCTATCCATATACCTATCCAGGAGTCTTTTAAAAGTTATAATTGTATCTGCTTCTACAGTGAAAAAATTGTCCCTGCGGTCCATCTTAAATCTCTGCCCTTGCATTTTGCTCAAAAAGGAAATAAAAATGTAAGTGCTGGAAATCTATAAAGAAACGGAAAATGTTGGAAATAAGGACAGGTGTTGCGGTTGCAAAAGGCAGTTACAGCAGATTCACTTTTGCTCCCCCTCCTCCCAGTCGAAACAGTGACAGAGTTCCCCTAGTCCTCATCTTTTACCCCATCAGCTGTCGCATACAAAACATCATCCTCTGACCATTTTGCCTCCTCCAAATGCATCCCACCAACAGTCACATCTTCCCATCTCCACCACTTTCTGCTTTCTACAGAGACCATTCCCTGTGCAAATCGCTGATTCACTCACCCCTTCCCACCCAAATCATTCCCTCCACAGGAACTTTCCCCTGCAACCACAGGAGGTACTGTCCTTATACCTCCTCCCTCAACTCAGTCCAGGGACCCCAACAGTCCTTTTCCTCCAGGGATGCTGCCTGACCCTCTGAGTTATTCCAGCACTTTGTCTCTATCTACACAATGAAACCTTTTCAGCATGTTAAGAATAAATAATAGATTAGGGGTGAACTATCTTTGATGGTTGGTGTATTCAAGATTAACAAAATAATTAAGATTTGAGCCGATTCTATTGAATGAAGTTTAGAAGCACTTCCTCATCCAAGAGGGAATTTCAATTTGGAGATAGGTGAATTGTAATTTTTAAATCCAAGATTGATAAATGTTTGATATTTGGGGAGAGGCAAGAAGGCAAGAGAGGCAAGGCATGGAGTTGGATCACTGGTTCACTCCTGTTCTCACTAAATGACCTCCTCGTTGCCTTTACACAAAATCGTAACCATTCCTGAGGGGTGCCCAGTGATGTGATAGATGCATATAGTCTCTTGCCCAGGGTAGGTGAATGGAGGACCAGAGGACATAGATATAAGGTGAAGGGGAAAAGATTTAATAGGAATCTGAGGGGTAACACTTTCACACAAAGGGTGGTGCGGGTATGCAACAAGCTGCCAGAGGAGGTAGTTGAGGCAGGGACTATCCCAACGTTGAAGAAAGTTAGACAGGTACATGGATAGGACAGGTTCGGAGGGATATGGACCAAACGCTGGCAGGTGGGACTGGTGTAGCTGGGACATGTTGGTCAGTGTGGGCAAGTTGGGCCGAAGGGCCTGTTTTTACAATGTATCACTCTATGACTCTATGAGATATGTAGTCATGTTCCTCCCAAAAAGTGTCCCCTGAACTTGATGCATAATATGAGGTCAGTTTTGATTGGAGGAAATTATGTCTTCTCTGTAGAAAATGATTTCTGCAAGTTGCGTGCTAATACCTTATTTTGTTGATCAGTAACATACTATATTTAATTTATACATTAGATGAATAAGTCTTGCCATTAAGATGTAACAATTCTATCATAGTGGGATAGTGGATGGCCTTTGCATTCCAAATTTCTGTTTTATATAAATTAAGGAATCTATTGCCCATCAGTGGAGATTCTTGTTATTCATGTTTTAGCTTATTCTTGTCAGAACCTCATACAAGGTATAGAATACTGGAGCCACACAGCATGGAAACAGGCCATTTGGTCGTCGGCATCCATGCAGACTACCAAATGCTCATTTACAATGATCCCATTTTTAAATTCACATTCTCATCAACTTTCACTTCCACCCCCCCACCCCCATCCCCCCATCCCCACCACTCCACCATTCCTACCACCCAGTTAGATGAGGGGCAATTTACAAGCGGTAATTAATCTATCCACCAACGTGCTTTGAGGAAACCAAAGCATTAGAGGGAGACCACTCAGTCACCAGAAGATCATTATTTTGCAGTAATTAATGCATGCAGCATGTTCCTGCAGCAGTGGAAATGCACAAGCATCAAATCAAGATCGACCCGACTATATCATTTTGAAGGAAAGAAAATAGTGCATCTAAATGGCTCACTCATATTTGATAAAGGAAGCAATCAGCAAGATCACTAGTACTAATATATGCCCTATTACTCCCTCAGAATGGGTCAAGGGCTTATCACTGAAATAATTATTTTTCAAGTGAATTAATTTTCATGACGGTTATGCACCAAGATCTACACTGTTTTTGAGTTGTACTTATGTCAACATGTCTTTCACACAAGCAGAATTATACTTAACCCCCACAGACTTTACCGGACAGTGTAGAAACGGAGAAGGAACAGCCTGATTTTCTTCTGTTCTTTGTTCGCATCTTCCAACCCAGCCCAACAATGGAAGGTGCACCAGTGTCAATTATAGTCCAGAGGTTTAATGTGATTAAACAAACACAGCCAATTGTGGCTATAAACTGATAGTCATAGTCCTACAGTGTGGAAACAGGCCCTTCGGCCCAACTTGCCCACACTGGCCAACATGTCCCATCTACACTAGTCCCACCTGTCTGCATTTGGCTCAAATCTCTCTAAACCTGCGGTATCCATCTACCTGTCTAAATGTTTCTTAAACGTTGTGATAGTACCTGCCTCAACTACCTCCTCTGGCAGCTCGTTCCATCCATCGACCACCATTTACATGAAAAAGGTTACCCCTCAGATCCCTATTAAATATTTCCCCATCATTTTAAACCTCATATGCGAATAACATTCTATAGGGAGAGGAATAAGACAGCTGCTGACACTTGTAAAGCACAACTATCTTCAAAGTTGGGAAGAAGAAAACCTCAATGTGACAAGTATTTATATTATTTCACAACAATGAATATTACATACAGTACCTACTACAAAACCACCAACCGCAAAAAAGGTATGAGTTATCTTTGATAAGAAATATAGAGCAGTTGAATGCTTTTTAAATGGGGAAAGGCTGGGAGCAGTAATTATTCAGAACTGAAGGTACACAAAAATGCTGGAGAAACTCAGCGGGTGCAGCAGCATCTATGGAGCGAAGGAAACAGGCGACGTTTCGGGCCGAAACTCTTCTTCAGACTGATGGGGGGTGGGGGGGAGAAGGAAGAAAAAAGGGAGGAGGAGGAGCCCGAGGGCGGGGGAATGGGAGGAGACAGCTTGAGGGTTAAGGAAGGGGAGGAGACAGCAAGGGCTAGCAAAACTGGAAGAATTCAACGTTCATGTCATCCGGACGCAAGCAACCCAGGCGGAATATGAGGTGCTGTTCCTCCAATTTCCGGTGTTGCTCACTCTGGCAATGGAGGAGACCCAGGACAGAGAGGTCGGATTGGGAATGGGAGGGGGAGTTGAAGTGCTGAGCCACCGGGAGTTCAGGTAGGTTATTGCGGACTGAGCGGAGGTGTTCGGCGAAACGATCGCCCAACCTCCGCTTCGTCTCCCCGATGTAAATCAGCTGACATCTAGAGCAGCGGATGCAGTAGATGAGGTTGGAGGAGATACAGGTGAACCTTTGTCGCACCTGGAACGACTGCTTGGGTCCTTGAATGGAGTCGAGGGGGGAGGTGAAGGGACAGGTGTTGCATTTCTTGCGGTTGCAACGGAAAGTGCCCAGGGAGGGGGTGGTACGGGAGGGAAGGGAAGAATTGAGAAGGGAGTTGTGGAGGGAGCGGTCTTTGCGGAAGGCAGACATAGGGGGAGATGGGAAGATGTGGCGAGTGGTGGGGTCACGTTGCAGGTGGCGGAAATGGCGGAGGATTATTTGTTGTATTTGCCGGCTGGTGGGGTGAAAGGTGAGGACTAGGGGGACTCTGCCCTTGTTGTGAGTGCGGGGATGGGGAGAGAGAGCAGTGTTGCGGGGTATGGATGAGACCCTGGTGCGAGCCTCATCTATGGTGGTGGAGGGGAATCCCCGTTCCCTGAAGAACGAGGACATTTCCGATGCCCTGGTGTGGAACGTCTCATCCTGGGAGCAGATGCGGCGTAGGCGGAGGTGTTGGGAGTAGGGGATGGAGTCTTTACAGGGGGCAGGGTGGGAAGACGTGTAGTCCAGATAGCCATGTGAGTCAGTTGGTTTGTAGTGTATGTCAGTCAGAAAATTATTCAGAACTGTACGTCCTTATCTACAAATCACAGAAAGCATGCAGCTATTGCAGGCAATTAGGAAAGCAAATGGTATGCAAGTCTTTATTACAAAATGATTGAAATATAAAAGCAAAGGACCGTGAAATTGGGCTGTGCATTTCCAGTTTCTACAGTGATATGCAAGCTGATTTGCTTGCAGTTAAATCACATATTGTCAATGTACGCTTTTAACTCATGCTCCTTAACATAGTAAGTAGCATTGTAGTTGTGTGGCACACCTCCTGCTGATTATTTGCAAAGTGGCAAGTTGTTTTATCCATTCTTGTGTGTTGATGCCTGCCCTACCAGAGTGGATTGAACTAATCCAGCTAATGTAACGTGTTAGCCGATCACTGCATTTAGCAACAAGAACCTGGCCTGCTTAAAATGAAATAAAGTAAAATAGAAAGGGACATAAATATTCATCAAACATACCAGTGTTGTTGGTGCGCTTGTCAGCTGATATATCCTGATTAATGGATCACCTGCATCCTAGAGTCTTGAAAAAGTTGTCTATGGAGGTAGTGAATGCTTTGATTATCATCTTCTAAAATTTGATACATTCTGGAATACATTTCCTTTGGATTGCAGGGTGTGAAACGTGACCATTTAAGAAAGAAAGGGAGAGAAAACAGGAACTACTTACAGTATCTGCTCAACTGATATCAGTGCGGGGACAATGCTTAAATATATCTAGAAGAATACAATAACAGAAGAATGTAATAACAAAAGACAAAAGGATCAATAGGATAGTGCAGAGCCATCATGGACTAATGACAGGAAACTCGTGTTTCAGCAATCTATGAGAGTTCTTTAAAGATACAGTGAAAATAATAGATAATAGGGATCATTACTTGCCCACTCTTGAATTTCATTCCATGACCTGACTTGGTGAATTCCTCCAGCACTTTCCTTTTAGACTCAGTGGATGTGATGTACTTGGATTTTTAAAATACTTTTTATAAGTTGCACATGTGAAGTTGGTCTACAAGTTTAGAGCACATGGAAGTGGATAATCGACTAAAGGACAGGGAATTGTTTGTCGGAAAGAATACAAAGAGCAGGAAAAATGGATTGTTCCCATGTAGGCAAGCTGTGGGGAAGAGCAAGGACTGGTTTCAGCATCACAACTATTCACCTTTTAAATAATCACTTTGGCTGAGAAGGCCATTAGTCATTCTTCAAAGTTTGCAAATGATACTAAACCAGGTGGGATTTAGTATGCAGGGAGGAGGTTGTAAAGAGGCTTCAACGGGACATTGGCAATCTGGGTGAGTGGGCAGAAGCATGGACAATGGAATATAAAGGTGCCTGTGCATGTGCTCATAAGAGAACCAACTTCCCCTCCAAGTTGCACGTCTTCAGGATGTGGGAAGCAACCAGAGCACTGAGGAAACCCACTCAATCAGCAGAGAGATATGCAAACTCCACACAGACAGCACCGAAATTAGGATTGAACCTGGGTTGCTGGAGTGGTGAGGCAGCAATATAGAGGTCAGGTTAATGGAAGTAATAGAATGTTGGTGACACTGCATTCACCAGCTAATGTCATATTGTGAGTGATTGGACAATGATATCATCTTGGTTTAGTTTAGAGATACAGCGCAACCAGCAATCCCTGAACATCAACAGTATCCTACACACGCTAGGGATCATTTACAATTATACCAAGCCAACTAACCTGAAAACCTGTACATCTTTGGAGTATGTGAGGAAACTGGAGATCCTGGAGAAAACTCACGTAGGTCATGGGGAGAATGTACAAACACTACGCAGAGAGCACCCGTAGTCAGGATCGAACCCGGGTCTCTGGCGCTGTAGGGCAGCAACTCTGCCGCTGTGCCACCGTGCCAAGATAATCTTGCATAATTAGATACATGGATGGACGTTAGACATAAAAGGCTGGAGTAACTCAGCAGGACAGGCAGCATCTCTGGAGAGAAGGAATGGGTGACGTTTCAGATCGAGACCCCTCTTCAGACTTCTTCAGAGGATTTTGACTTGAGGTCCGTCATTTGTCCCTGTTAGTAAACACTATGTCAGCTGTAATAAGACATATTCCAAGTATTTTGCCAGCAACAGGTTTTCCTATGGAGTGCCCCACCATGCCAATTACATTTTTCCAGAGATTTCAAAAGGCCTTTCTTATAATTGCTAATAGATTTCAATTTCCTGATTCTGACACTGTCCTTTTTAACTTCCCACATTTGACAAATTAGCTAAGGTACTTTAAACCTTTGTAGAAACATTTTTAAGAGTTCTTCTAACGTAACAATGCCATAACTCTAAAGTAGAGAACATGTATAATGGGTCACATGAATAAACACACAATTTGGTGAGCTAAAGTTTTCATTACCCTTTCAGACAACACTTCAATCTCATACTGAAAATACTTCTTAACTAAGATTAAATGGTATAATAATTAAACACTAAACCAAATGACAGATCAAAAGCTTGCTTGATTTGGTCCAGTTACTGAGAATGTGTACATAGAGGCCCTTCAGAACAGAAAAATGTGGACAATTAGGAGTTGGATTCCTTTTCCATTCCACATGGCAGATAAGGAACCAAGCTCTGTAAATGAACAACCTCAAGCATTAGAACTAGGTTTACGAGGGCAGAGGGTCTTGAGTTCAATAATGTTGTCATTAAAATGTCATTCTTATATTTAGGATAGTTTTATTTCTATTTTTGGTCCTTTTCTTCAATGTCAGGTTTAACTGAAATTTGTACTTGAAGTACTGTTTTTTAGCAGAGGTTAGCAGGCTTTAATTGCTGCTGGCTGTTCTGTATGGATGATGAGCTGGTGCATAAAGGCCACTAGGCATGCACTTTGACATCAAACATTGTAAATTACAAGTTGCATAAAATTCTATGGTGCATGCAAGTGTTCAATACGGATTAGTGAAAAAGAGCCTGGTCTTACATTAGGAGCATGGCTCTTCTTCCTATTATGGACCTTAATTACTTCCCTTATAGATTCATTTCCCCTATTATAGAACTCTCATCTGCCTCTCACCCTTCATCATTTGCAGCACCATGATTTCTTCTCCCAACCACACCAGAATTGAGAGGGATGATGTACAGATTGAGGGAGGGAATGGGAAAGATAGGTCGAGGCAGAACAACACCCCACGTTGTTAAGTATGTGGTCAATGGCAGATGGGGGGAGGGGATGAATCTAAATAAAAGGGAGAGAGGGAATGGAAAGCTGAACAAAGGAAAGGCACTTTGGGTGGAACAACAGGAGTGGGAAAGGAAGTCAAGTATTGTGAGTTACCTGAAATGAAAAGATTCAATGTTCACACATTGGGTTGCAGGCTACCCAAGTTGAATATGTGGTGTCAGACTTCTAATAAGTTGGGACTTCCCTGTTATTGTGCACAATAGGCGAAGTACAAAAACCATAGGCAGCCCAAGTTGTTATAGGTGACATAGGATGAGGTTTACATTTGTTTTGTGGATTAACTGTTAATGCAGGGAGCTAATGGAAGCTGAGGTACTGCATTGCGATAAGAAAGATTGACCAAAGTCCAAAGGTGATAACATTGCTTTGTTTAGCACCTGCCTGCACGAATTGAGTTTGTTGTGGATTAATTGATTACGAAATGGAGCCAATTTTCCACGGGCAGCCATATTTGAGAAGGAAACCATGCACTTACCCTTGATTGATGGAATCAATTAAGTTCTTGTGAGATCAATAAAGCCAATTTATAATTCATATTATTTCCTGGATTTTTCTTAGAGTTGTTGTATGCTGGTGACCATTGTGCTTCAAGATGGGCCAAATCCATGGTGGATTTTGGGGGCAGCTCAACTCTCTTTGGGGAAAAGGCAGTTGAGGAAGCCCCTCGCAATAACTTACCCATTGTCAGACATTAGGAAGGTGCAGTCATTGCAATTGGACATCTATTTAACCCTTTAACTCTGATCCTTTTGCAGAGCCATAGACCCTTATCCCATCTATCCATAATTACTCCTCCACATTAACTAGCAATGAGATGTGCTGATATCCAGTGATTGTTAAAGTGAAATAAATATATCTTTAGCCTGAGAATCTGAAGTTAACATGGAAAATCTTGGATAATATTCAGGGGATGGACAGCATTTGGGGAGAGAGAAACAGCGTTCACATTTCAGATCCATGATCTCGTCTGGAATTTTACGAAAGTTTGAACGTAGACCAGATGGCCTTTTTGGCCAAGTGCCATCAAATTTTGATGACACAAGACTTACGGGTGGAAGATGATACAATAACGGAATGAATTATGAAGAGGCAAGTAACAAACATGAAGGAGATATGGTCAGACTGGTGGCATGTGCAGATAGAGGTGGATGAAATTTAATGCTGAGAAAGACAGAATTCTAAAAGGGGTACAAGAGTGGAGAGATCTAGGGGTAAGTGTGCATCATTTGTTGAACGATCATTGTTGTATCAGTGTAGAACGATAGACATGAGAAATAAGAGCTGTGGGAAACAACAAAAGGCCTTCAGTCTATTCAATACTAATGAGTGAATATCAAACTCAAGCCATTTCCAGCATGCTCTTCATATTCCTTGTTTCACCCCAGTAATGAAAAGTCTACAATCCCAGCCTTCAATATGCTCTGGTTGGCATGGACGAGCTGGGCCAAAGGATCTGTTTCCATGAACAGCCAACTCCATGAAATTCCTGATGGCACTGAGCCACTCATGTTTGCTGCTAGGTTCCCATTCTTTTGGGATTGGTCTTCTTGTGGCAGTTTCCCGAATAAAGACAACTCCAACCTGGTGAGCAAGGCCTAGCACATTGCAAAGATATCTGTTGTAAATAGCATCATTTCGTCAGCATGTTAAAGCTCTACTGACTTGACCACTGGATAACCCAAGGCCATTTACAATTTGGCAAAAGCATTAAAAAATATTAAAATTAGTGAACATGAAAATAATCATGTATCCTGCAAACCCAATAAGAAAGCTTTTTGTTGCTATGAGGTCACTTATTTTTCTGAAAGTTAAGTGAGTAGTATCATCTTGTTTGCTAAATCTCTCCTTGTATGACAAATCCATCATACAAGAAATCACTTTGGTGAAACATGTGCTGTACATTCACTAACACAGGTATATCTTTCTTTAGGTAGGGAGAGCAGACCTGTGTACGAAATTCCAGAGGAGGGCTCCCTCGGAACATATATAATTGCAGTACATAATAGGAGCAGGGAGGTTCTACTGCAGTTGTACAGGGTCTTGGTGAGACCACACCTGGAGTATTGCGTACAGTTTTGGTCTCCTAATCTGAGGAAAGACATTCTTGCCATAGAGGGAGTACAGAGAAGGTTCACCAGACTGATTCCTGGGATGTCAGGACTTTCATATGAAGAAATACTGGATAGACTCGGCTTGTACTCGCTAGAATTTAGAAGATTGTGGGGGGATCTTATAGAAATGTACAAAATTCTTAAGGGGTTGGACAGGCTAGATGCAGGAAGATTGTTCCCAATGTTGGGGAAGTCCAGAACAAGGGGTCATAGTTTAAGGATAAGGGGGAAATCTTTTAGGACCGAGATGAGAAAAACATTTTTCACACAGAGAGTGGTGAATCTCTGGAATTCTCTGCCACAGAAGGTAGTTGAGGCCAGTTCATTGGCTATATTTAAGAGGGAGTAAGATGTGGCCCTTGTGGCTAAAGGGATCAGGGGGTATGGAGAGAAGGCAGGTACAGGATACTGAGTTGGATGATCAGCCATGATCATATTGAATAGCGGTGCAAGCTCGAAGGACCGAATGGCCTACTCCTGCACCTATTTTCTATGTTTCTATGTTACAAGATTATAGATGCAGCCTGGAAACAGACTGTTCGGTCCACTGAGTCCATTGATCATCCGTTCGATCTACTTCTATGTTATCCCACTTCTGCAAATTACAGCGGCCAACTAACCTACAAACCTGTGCATCTTTGGGATCTGGGAGGAAACCGGAGCACCCGGTGGAAACCCACATGGTCACAGGTAGAACATGTAAACCCCTCACAGGCGGCACCCGAGGTCAGGATTAAAACCAGGTCTCTGATGCTGTGAGGCTGCACCACTGTGCCGCCCTAAAGATTAATACAGCTCTAATCTTGGTTCTATTGAGATTATTAATACATTGACATAGTTTGAGAATTGGTTATTGTTCAAAAAGCAAAGTTTGGGAACAAACAAATCCTTCTCAGGTTGGCTAGCTGTGAGTTGTCAAATAGTGCAGGGATTCGATCTTTGACCACAGGTTTTCACAATGTGTATCAGTAGTTTGTGTGAAGGGACCAAATGTCACATTTCCATCTTTGCTGATGATATGAAACTAAGCAGGATTGTCAGAGGCTTGCTTGAAGGAGATATGAATAGCTGAGTAGATGGATAAGAACATGGTAGTGGAATATGGTGTAGATAAAGTGTGAGGACGTCTACAACAGAACAGATAAGTAGAGTATTTGTTAAATAGTGAGATACTAAGATCTATGGATCCATGGAACCTGAATGTGTTGGTACCCAGATTCCATAGACCTTTGGCCAAAATCTAGGTGAAGCAAGCGATTAGGAGGGCATCATTGTTGCACATTGTTGCCTCCTTCATCAGGCACAATTAATTGAAAATAGATATTGATCAATTTCAAGATATTAACTTAATCAAGGGATATGGTGATAGTGCTGCAAAACTGCACTGAGGTAGATCAGCCATGATCCTAACGAATGGTGGAGCAAACTCAATAGGTCAGATGTTCTAGTCCTACCACTGTTTATATCTTCGCACAGCTGCCAATTTGAAAATTATCCTTATATTCTTTCTCTCTGTTTTTTGGTCCATTAGTCATAGAGGGTCATAGAGGGTCAAAGAGTGTCATAGCATGGAAACAGGCACTTCAGCCTAACTTCCCCACTCAGCCAACATGTCCCAGTTATACTAGTCCCACCGTATCCTTCCAAATCTTCCAAATGGTTCATATTGGACCAATTTGGACCAATTCTTTAATCCACAATAGTAAAAATTACCCCCAGAATCCTCCCTTTCCCTTAAATTGTGTTTAGTGATCTCTTGATGGCATCTTATCAAAGGCATTTTTAAAGTTCAAATACATTACACCAAGTCTTTGACCTTAATCTATTCTCCAAATTCCAATCTTAAACAACTAAAATGATTTTGTTCAATATCATTTCCTTTCCATAAATCAATAATAAACGACATCATTTCCCCCACTCTCTTTCCTGTTCCTTCCACACTACCCTGAGTTATTGTGTGAATAAGGGTGTCCAAGTTTCCCATGTCTCTAAACCATTGCACAGTCGCAGAGCATTGACTTACTGGCTGAAGTTTCATGAATAATGTGTTGCTTAACAGACTCAGTAGATGGTCGCTGACTTTACTCATTGTGCTAAGTCTCCTAACCTAACATGATTTAAATGCCTCAAACCTATCTTATTGTATATTATTTTATTAATCATCCATACCTTAAAGGGCACAACTGTGGCTCAGCTCGTAGAATTGCTGCCTCACGCCCCGATGACCTGGGTTTGATCAATGATCTCGTCTGCTGTCTGTATGGAGTTTGTATGTTCTCCCTGGGATCCTGTGGGTTTCCCCCAGGTGCATTGATTTCCTCCCACATCCCAAAGACGTGTTGGTTGGTAAGTCTAAATTGATTAAATTAATTGGGCAATCTAAATATCCCATACGGTGTGGGTGAGTGGTAGGGGGTTGATAGGCAAGTTGGAAGACTAAAATGGGACCAGTACATGGTAATTTTTATGGAGTAACTGAATGTTGAAGATTGCTCCACAAATGAGGCTCGAGCCTATTATTCCTAGAAGCTTGGTGACTAAACAAACTGATGGAGCTTTTCTTGTTCAGCGAAAAGCAGTGTGAATGACTTTGTCTGCTGGTTTAGTCTGTAGTTATTCTGGGATCCTTGAGCCTTTGCATAGTCACATTTTCCTTGTGGTATATTCTTGCAAGCAGTCTTCTTACATTTCAACTTTAAAAGTGTCATTATTAACTTCAGGTCACTGCCAATGTCAGTTCAGGGAAGATCCGGACTAATTTAGGTTGGTGTGTAATCGGAATTGATTAGAAATGACAATGCTGTCTGCTTGATTCATTCAGATGTCATCTGGAGACATTGGTCACATTAATCTATGATCCATAATAAGTGATATGCAGATCTGTCAATTTTCAAAATTCAGTTACCTTGTAAGCCAAAAGAATTTATTTGATGATTGAGCTCATGCCTCTTTGGATTTGCTGTAAAATATTTTGATTTGTTCATCACTAGTCGGTGTATGATGGTGATGTTTTTCCAAGGGAGGCAAATGTTCAGAGAGAATTGATTTGATTTGCAAATGTCATTAGACTTTGTGAACTGCTCCTCTCTTAGAGCCTTTTCCCAATCTGTTGTACCAAAATGGTGGCCTCTTCCATTAGGAAATCTTCCGGATATCTTCGCTGAATCTCAACTGTCCAAAAATGTGCCAAGTGTCATAGCTCATCTCAAAAGCTCTTCTGATTGTGATTTCTTGTTTGACAGCTTTAATTCTTGACTCTACAGTCTCGTCTACTAATGCATGTTTCTTCGATTCCATCGTGCTTAACACCATTGATAATGACCTGGACCTCACTAGATCTAGAACAATTATGTTGAGTTGCTTTACCTCATTCTTGATTATTCAGAAAGACCATCTCAGTGGCAGTCCTCTCCTTCCTGGTGCTGATGGCTGTTTGCTTGCAGGGATCTCATCCTTGTCTCATTGAAAGAACTCCATCCTACCTTTGGCCGATGTCCACGCATTCTCCTCATCGAGACTATTCCAAGTGGAGGTGCCAATGGAAAATGTTTTATTGTTTTACATGGTAACTTATTCCAGACTAGCCTTAGCCTGATAATGTCCTTGGTGTAGAAAATACCCAATGTTCACAACCTTCTGAGTAAATAAATTTCTTAGCGCAGACTTCAATGACTTTCCTTTATCTTGAGCCTACACTTCTCCAGCCTAGGAAAACAGCGTCTCACCATTTACTCTGTAATGCCCCTGTCCCACTTAGGAAACCTGAATGGGAACCGTTGCAGACTTTGCGCCGCACACAAGGTTTCCGTGAGGTTCCAGGAGGTTTTTGTCAGTCTCCCTAATGGTTGAAAGTGGTTTCTGCTTCTTCTGTGTTCTGGCGATTATTTCAAAAAATTCAAAACTGGCCGCGACTAAAAATAGGTTGCCGTTTTAAAAATCGGTAATTTTTTAGCCGAAGCCGGTTGCAGTGCTAGTTGAAGGTGGTTGCCGGAGGTTGCAGGTGATTGTCAGAGGTTGCAGGTAGTGGAAGGTTAGACCTTCCACTACCTGCAACCTCCGGCAACCACCTTCAAATAACATCGCAACCGGCTTTGTGCATGGTTGATTTCTGGTCACTGGTGACTCTGGGCCAAAGGGCCTGTTTATATCTCCAAACTAAACTACAACTAACTAATCCAAAGGCCTGGAATACATATTCAGAAGCATAAATTCAAACCCACAATGGCATCTGAAAATGTAGTTAATTAAGACAACAACAATCAACAATGTTTAAATCGTCACATTGCACATAAAGTGCAAGTGAAATGAAAACAATGATCTGAAATTAGCAGCTGATCCCAGTAATCAGACATAGAACTAGGTTGTAAAAACACATCTGATTTATGGGGGGAGAAAGACTGCCAATTTTGCATGGTATACGCCATCAATAGTGTGATTAACTCTTGATTGACTCTACTGTTCAAAAATTGCTTCATTGCAATGCAATAAGCTAAACCAGTGGTTCCCAACCTTTTTTAGCTAATGGCCCCCTTGGGATCTTTTAATTTTTCTGTGCCCCCCTCCCCCCTGACATAATTAGCGGATAAAAGTACTTCAATATTATAATACCTTCCATAAAAATATCAGTGTCTATTAATTGCACATATATTCTCTTTTATTCTATTCCACAAACATCAAAAATATTTCAACTACATAGATTTAAATTTATTAGAACTGAAATTTAGGAGGCAACAGGGCGGTAGCTCTGTGGCCCCCTTCATTGAACCTGTGGCCCCCTAAATCCCAAAATTTTTCTGTGGCCCCCCTGAAATTTGCCATGGGAAATATGGCCCCAGGTTGGGAATCACTGGTCTAAACAGACCACTCAGCGTTGAATCTGGCAGCGCATTTGCACACAACAAAATCAAACTGGTCATCCTGCTGTAGGAAAGATGCCATTAAGCTGGAAAGAGTGCAGAAAAGATGTACAAGGATATTATCAGGACTTGAGTTATATGGAGATGTTGGGCAGGCCAGGATATATTCTTTAGACGCAGGAGGCTAATGGGCCTGTCCCACTTAGGCAATTTCTTGGGCGACTGCAGGCGACTGGCACAAAATTTTCAACATGTTGAAAAATGTTCAGCGACGGTGGCGACGATTTTTGCTGTCGTAGGTTGTTGTAGGTGCTGTCGTATGTTCCGGTGGCGCTGGTGCCAGCAGCCTCCACCTACAGCCCAATATCTTTTTGTTTTTTTGTTTATTTAGTTATGTAAAAGTGTGTTTTTTAATGTTTTTTGTGTGTTTTTATGTGGGGGAAGAGGGTACGGTGCGGGGGATACCGTCCTTCAGCCGCTTCCTGGTGAAGACGCGACTATTATTCGAGTCGCGTCCTCGCCCCCCCCCCCCCCCCAGAGGCCTACCTACTGGATTGGCCTTTCCTGCCGGGATCGACCAGAGCTCCAGCAGCGGCGGGACAGCGCTGTAACATCGCAGGGCTGGCGATGCCTTACCGGGGATCGCCGTCTGGAGCCCGGAGTGCTGGACCTGCTGCACCGACATCATGGAGCTGCGGTTTGCGGGCTCCCAACGCGGGCGGAGCTGATGGACAGTGCGGGGTCCTGCGACTCGGCCCGGCTCGGCCTGCGGACTCGGGAGCTGCGGACTCAGGAGCTGCGGACTCGGGAGCTGCGGACTCCGGCTGATCAGGAGGTCCGGGCCGCTGAGGAGGAGGATGTTCACCGTCGGGGTTCGGCGTCGGCGTTCCACCAGCCCGGCGTGAGGGCCTGAACATCGGGCCACCCGGGGCGGCGACTGCGGGTGCTAGGAAGGCCTCGACCACGAGTGAACATCTGGGAAGAACGGAGGGGAGGCTGGCTGGACTATGGTGCCTTCCTCACCTTGGTGCCACTGTGTTATGTTGTGTCGTGGACTTTCAGTGTTTGTGCTTTTTTTTAAATTCTATTTTATTTTTAATATGTTTTATTATTTATTATTATTTATTTATTTTTATTTTTATGATACTGCCTGTAAGGGAAATTCATTTTGTTGTCTCTAACTGAGACAATGACAATAAATTTGAATACAACAATACAATACAATACAATACAACAATACAATACAACAATGTTGTCGCCAGGTGTCGTAGGTGAATTCCATTAAAACTAGTCCTTAGCAGTCGGCTAAAGAGTCGTCTAAGTAGGACAGTGTAACCTTTTCACTCAGCCAGTGTTTCGTATATGAAACGAGTTGCCAGAGAGAATGGTTGAGGCAGGTAGAATAACAACACTTAAGAGACATTTGGACAGGTAAACAAATAGGAACAGCAGGTATTTAGCACTGGCTTACTTGAGCATCTTGGTTGTATGGACAAGTTGGGCTAAATGGCCTGTTGCTGTACTGTATGACGCAATGACTCAATAACATTATTGTGAATTCCAGCTCACCGTCAATTCTGCGGTCAGCCAGTCTCTCTACCTGTACCCTACTACCAATTTTCTGCGCCAACATGTCCAGCAATCTTGCCGTCCCAACCTCATCATCATTCTCCCCATCCAAAGCCCTTTATCTTTCTCCCTGCTCCAATCTCTTCATCCTTCTGGAATCAATCCCTTCATCAACTTCTCTGATGAGCTCTTCCTTACATCTCTCTGTCCAATCCCTTCATTAACGTTACTACCCCAATCCCTCCAACGGGCCCAGACCCACCTGATTTATTTGGTGAACTCAATGCAACCAATGTGTATGCAAGTCCTGTTCAGCAGCACACAACACCCTGGGCATTGCACAATAATACATTTCCCATAAGTGGACCCAAGAACAAAATGTCCATTGGACACCAACATGAGCTAAACAGGCAGCATTCAGTATCCAGGCAAGAGTGTCCGGTGATGTTGTGCAGAGTACACCAAAGGAATGCAAGTATTGGCATTGGCTGTATGTTTCGTTTCCTGTCACATAGCTGCATTTCCCCTGTTTTAAAACCAGCTCATGAAGATCAGTCTTCCAAACAAAAAGATCACAAGTTAGTTGTTTTTTTTTAAATCTTAACCTGATACCTTAGTGGGCAAATAATGTAAGTTCTTCATATTAAATATGTTACAACATGTAACAAGTATTTAATTCTCAGCATTTATATTTAGAATGAAAGAAGGTTTCAGTGTACTGTGTTTTTTTACCACAGAAACAAATAAACAATAAATATACTCGGTTCTCATTTTAACAGCAACATTTTGTAAAGCTTTGTAGACATAGAAACATAGAAACATAGAAATTAGGTGCAGGAGTAGGCCATTCGGCCCTTCGAGCCTGCACCGCCATTCAATATGATCATGGCTGATCATCCAACTCAGTATCCCGTACCTGCCTTCTCTCCATACCCTCTGATCCCTTTAGCCACAAGGGCCACATCTAACTCCCTCTTAAATATAGCTAATGAACTGGCCTCGACTACCCTCTGTGGCAGAGAGTTCCAGAGATTCACCACTCTCTGTGTGAAAAAAGTTCTTCTCATCTCGACAATGGAGATTAGTAAGCCAACCCTAATATATGAAATCATGACAGTTTGAGGGTCCACCTTTTGGAACGCATTATATATTTATATTTTACAGGGATACAGGGAATGTAATCAATGCATTTTATTGATCTTAAAAGAGCAACACAGAACTAAATAAGATGTCCAGTATTTTTGTTGATCAGCTTTCTTAGCTGAGCTGCACCCCATTGTGTCGCTATTCCTTAGCTGCACCCCATTGTGTGGCTATGAACTACCGTCTTGGAAAAGGAAAGCAAACACATCCAGAGCCCAGATGCATTAGATCTTTTGCAGAATAAGGAACGTAATGACGTTAAGGCATTTGTTGCAAGATCTGCTTGCCCATCATTTTTATAAAATTATAGTCTGAAATTCCACTGACATCTATCTATCTATCTATCTATCTATCTATCTATCTATCTATCTATCTATCTATCTATCTATCTATCTATCTATCTATCTATCTATCTATCTATCTATCTATCTATCTATCTATCTACCTACCTATCTATCTATCTATCTATCTATCTATCTATCTATCTATCTATCTATCTATCTATCTATCTATCTATCTACCTACCTATCTATCTATCTATCTATCTATCTATCTATCTATCTATCTATCTATCTATCTATCTATCTATCTATCTATCTATCTATCTATCTATCTATCTATCTCCCCCCTCCCCTACACTCCCCCACAATCCTCCCTACCAGCCACACTGCCCCTCCCACATACACCTCCCAACCGCCCCAATCCCCACACCCCCTCCACAAACACACACTCCCTCCCCCACACACACACACCCTCCCCCATACCCCCCTCCCCCACACACACCCCATGTCCCACACCCCCCACATCACCCCCCTCCCCCACACACCCCTTCTCCGCCACACCCCCCCCTTCCCCACACCCCTCCCCCCCCACACACCCCCACCCCCACACACACCTCCCCCCTTCCCCACACCCCCCCTCCCCAATAGCCCCCGAGTGGCCCTGCCTGAAGTCTCTCTCTTTCTGATCCACCCAGATCCTTCTCTAAAAATTCCAAACCCTTATTCAGCCCCATATTATTAAATTTCTTTCCCCTTCACCACCTTGTATCGTCTGCCGATCGCCCATACACTCTACTTACTCGCTCACCCCCTTACCTCTTTATGTTGGCTAACTCTCATTTACACTCTTGGTCCTGATGCAGGATCCAGGCCCAAAATGCTGACTATCTCTTTGCCTCCACAGATGTTTCCTGACTCGCTGGGTTCGTCCAGCAGCTTATTTATTGATGTGGTCTTTATTTATTTGTCTAAATGATGAGCCAAGAGATGCTCGCGATCTCTCACTCAAGGGCTACAGGCTATTGCTGCCCTTTCCCCACAACTGCAAGCACTCTGCACCCTGAGAGAACCCCCACCCCCATCCTTCCTGGTGTCCAAACTATGAAGCACAATCTCCAATTTCCCTGTCCTCAATCTTCCTCACAACCTCCCCTTCCTTCATCCATAACAGTATTCCCAACACCAACGTTTTGTCCCAGAGCATCTGAGATGATCATCAGTTGTATGTCTTGCTGTCTCTTGCTTCAAGGGTGTGCATGTCTGAATCCTACCCAATCTTTGTTGTATTGTTTTCCCTAAAACCATTCAATTGTTCCCACACCAACATGGTGATAAGTCATTTCCACAGTTGGGACTAGTAATTAAAGTGTGACAGGGAAACATTAAGGCAATTAGGCTTCAGCCGTGTTGTTTATTTAGGTGCGAGAAGAAAGCAATGGCTTCCACATTCCCACCCACAGTGAGCTCTGATATAAAACATCAAGCTAGTGATTTTGAAAAAGGCCATAGGGTACATTTATTTCACTCCTGCCACAAATATGCAGAGTTGGAAGATCTTAGTTAATCAATGTGCAGCTCAATTTGATGTCAGCCAGCTTTTGGAACTGTCATGGTTACAACTGGGTACAAGTAAACTTGTACAAAATAATTTTACCCTCGCCTCGGCTGATTTGTTTCTGTTTTGTTTTATTATTGGACTATATTTTCAATATTATGCATTTTCATAGACCTGTAGTGTCATAGTCATCGAGAATTTAAACAGGCCCTTCTGCTCACCCAGATGTGCTAATCCTGCACTAATCCCATCGTGTTGCTGTTCCTGTGTGGATCCTCCCACTCATGTGACAGTTTGCTGTTGCTCTATTGCGTTCAGTCTTCCATAGAAAGGAAGGTAACAGGATTTTGTTCGGATGGCTTTGAACCAAAACGCTAGCCATTCCTTTCCGTCCAACAATGTTGTCGGACCTCCTGAGTTCCTCCAGTAGATTGTTTGTTGCTCCATGGTTTCTTTCCCACCTGCTAGAAAGTACCAGGCAGAACAAACACGCAAGTCTGCAAGGTTTATGAGCCTCTGCCTGGTGCAGAATGGCGCCTACTACATACCTGCATTGTTCTGTTTGCAAGTGTGGAACAAGAGTCAAGATTTTTAGTTTAGTTTTAGTTTAGTTTAGTTCCGTTTATAGATCCAGCGCGGAAACAGGCCCTTCTGCCCACCGAGTCTGCGCCGACCAGCGAATCCCCGCACAATAACACTATCCTATGCACACTAGGGACAATTTACACAACCACCAAGCCAATTAACCTACAAATCTGCACGTCTTTGGTCCTGCTCAGTAATGCTGTGAACGACAGTGATCGCGACTTCTACTGAAGTGTGGATGGCCATTGGCTTGCTAGCAGCTCATCCGCCCTTTGACAGGTCTTGTTTCTGGTCCTGCTGGGGGTCCACACCCCCTTCCTCACCTGGCAAACCAGGTGGGGGTGACGGGTTAAATGCCGACTATCCGACCATGGAGCAGGCAGCACGGGGTTACATGGTACCCATGGTGGGGGGAAATCCCCCCGACCTGACCAAGAACTTCAAGATGGATACCTTATTCCTGATGTTAGCAGCGAGATGAGAGAGTGGCCAGGGTGGTGTGGGTCTTTGATGATGTATGAATCAGCATTCTTGAATCAGCATTTCCCCCTTGATTGTACAGAGGTTGGAACCCATGATGGATTGAGCAATATGCACCAGATTTTGCAGCCTTCCACTGTACACCTGTTGAGGGTAGATATAATCCTTGGCAACGTGACTAAGACCAAGACATCATTCGAACAGATTATGGATCACCCTTCTTTACTCTTATCCATTATTATCCACTTTTCGACCAGCTACAGTGATATCTACAGTGAATTTATAGAGAGCTTTGGAGCTGTATTTGGCCACATAGTCATAGTAGAGCAGAGCAGTGGACTGAGCATTCAGCCTAGAGGTGCCCCAATGCTAATGGTTAGCGAGGAGGAAGTGATGTTACCAATTTGTCCTGATCGATATCTGCCGATGATGAAGTCGAGGATCCAATTGCATAGGAACAAGCAGACACACAGTTGCCTGTCTTAAACAATAAATTTAGAACAGGTGAGCTGTGGTCGATGAACCAAAGCTTGATGTACGCATTATCCAAGTGGTCCAGTGTAAAGTGGAGAGCCAGCGATATCATACCTGCTATTGACATGTTCATAGAGTGTCATCGAGTGAAACAGCGAGGAAACAGGCTCTTCGACCCAACTTGCCGACACTGGCCAACATTGTCCCAGCTACACTAGTCCCACCTGCCGTCATTTGGTCCATATCCCTCCAAACCTGTCCTATCCATGTTGAGACGGTAGTCAAATTATAGTGCGTCCAAATCCTTACTCTGACAAGGTCTGATATGTGCAGCAAGGAGCTGGTATAAATCGAAGATAGACACAAAATGCCGGACTAACTCAGCGAGACAGGCAGCATCTCTGGAGAGAAGGAATGGGGGACGTTTCGGGTTAAGACCCTTCTTCCTTGAACATTACCCATTCCTTCTCTCCAGAGATGCTGCCTGTCCCACTGAGTTACTCCAGCATTTTGTGTCCATCAAGATCTGATATTGTCATGATGACTAACATCTCAAAGCACTTCATCATGACGGAAGTGAGAGCCACTGGTCATAGTCGTTGAGGCATTATCACCCTTGATGGGGGTCAAACTGAGAGAATGTTTCTCCTTGTGCAGAATCTTTAACTCACAGCATAGTTTCAAAATAATTGGTGGGGATGAGGTGAACATTTTTCCAAGGGTTGTAAATCTTCAAGAACTATAGAGTCTCAGTCATTTAATTTAGTTTATTTAATTTAGAGTTTAGAGGTGCAGTGCCGAAACAGGCCCTTCAGCCCACTGAGTCCGTGCCGACCAGCAATCCCCTCACATTAACACTATCATACAGAAACAAGGGACAATTTTACAATTATACCAGACCAATTAACTTACGAACCTGTACGTCTTTGGAGTGTGGGAGGAAACTGAAGATCTCGGAGAAAACCCACGCGGTCACAGGGAGAACGTACAAACTCCGTACAGGCGACACCCGTTGTCGGGATCGAACCCGGGTCTCTGTTACTGCAAGCGCTGTAAGCGCTGGTAATTTTCAGGGTATGAGACGTGAATTGGCCAAGATAGACTGGCAATTAATTATTAAAAGGTTGATGGTGGATATGCAAAGGAAGGCATTTAAAGACTGCATGGATGAACTACAACAATTGTTCATCCCAGCTTGGCAAAATAATAAATCAGGGAAGGTAGTGCATCCATGGATAACAAGGGAAATCAGGGATAGTTTTGATACTAGGATACTTAGAAGATTGAGGGGGGGGGGGGGGGTTCTTAGAGAAACGTACAAAATTACGGGTTGGACAGGCTAGATGCAGGAAGATTGTTCCCGATGTTGGGGAAGTCCAGAACAAGGAGTCACAGTTTAAGGATAAAGGGGAAATCTTTTAGGACCGAGATAATAAAAACATTTTTCACACGGGCAGTGGTGAATCTCTGCCACAGAAGGTAGTTGAGGTCAATTCATTGGCTATATTTAAGAGGGAGTTAGATGTGGCCCTTGTAGCTAAAGAGATCAGGGGGTATGGAGAGAAGGCAGGTACAGGATACTGAGTTGGATGATCGGCCATGATCATATTGAATGGTGGTGCAGGCTTGAAGGGCCGAATGGCCTACTCCTGCACCTATTTTCTATTTTCTATGTTAAGGCAGCAACTCTACCGCTGCGCCACCGTGCCACTCTTTCCATTTAAACACTTCAGCTCAATGACTGATGGAGCGGATTTGAGGGATTTCCTTTTGCGTTTCTTCATTGTGGTGGAGGTGTGGAATTTACAGCCCGATTAGCGATGGAGGCAGAAACTTTCAATGCATTTCTGAAGCAGAGTGTTAACACTTGATGTGCTTTCACCAGCAGCTCCATGGAGCAAGACCTGAAAAAGCCTAATTGCACTTTTTTGGCCTGCATATTTAGAACAGGCTGAACATGTTTAAGTGCTGTAAATCTCTTTGATTCTATGGTTCATATATCTTGGCTGAGAGTTGGCCGGTGTTTCTCAACCAATGATTTTCCTTAATGACTAATTCCTGAATGCCCAGTCCCCTCCTCCTCTCCCCTGTCCACTTCCAATCTAGGGTGAAGAATCCGTGACCTGTTCTTGCCCTTCTCATTATCTCTGTTACCAATATTAATTACTTTGTTAATAGCTAACTGGATGAAACGCTGTTGATTCATTAACTACACAATGGTGTCACTCATGAAGGATGAAAGGCAAAATAGACATTCTCTGGCTCCAATGTTCATGGAAGGAAGCTACCAAGGGGAGGTGGCGAGGTGGTTATCTATTAACACCAAGCAAAACCGTCATTCAAAATTGAACAGCAGGTTTGTTGTGGAAGTATTTGTCATAGTTCCCTGCCCTTCGAGTGGCCAGATTGGCAGGTTGGTCAGCTGCAGGATGGGGAAGTTTGCGTGACAAGACAACAAAGGCAAGGAGGATGGACCTATCTTGCAAGAACTGCAATCGGTGGAAGAGCCTCAGATCACTGTTGGAAGACTAGAGAGTTCATATTGCAAAAACATGATGGGTGGGAGAAGGAAAGGATCGTGAAGCAAAATGTGCAATTGCAAAACATTAGGCAAATCGTGAGGAAGAGGAAGTCAGAGTTGAAGTTTTCCATGAAGGAAAGTAAAATGTTCCCTGCTTTCTGAACCACAGGCGCTGTTAGTGGAACAAGTTCCGCCAACTTCTAGTGCCAAGCCTCATGAAGTAAACAGTCATTAAAATTGGATGGCTCACAAATTTGATACCAAAGGTTTTGGGAAATCACAAGGACGCCCTCAAGATTGGGGAAGGCAAAATTGGATTTGTGATCAAAAGGCAAAAAAATTGGAGAGCTAGAATCCAAAAATGAAATCAGAAAATACTGGATATACCCAATAGGAGGTATTTCTTCTCTCCATAAATGCTGTCTCACCCGTTGAGTTCCTCCAGCATTTTTGACTACCTTCCAGCATCTGCAGTTCTTTCTTAAACACAGGATATACCCAAAAGGTCAGGCAGCATCTATAGAGAGAGAATCAGAGTTAATGTTTCAGCTTCATAACCTTTCATCATACAATCACTGAAACATCAACTCTGCTTCCCACTTTGTAGATGTTATTTGACTTACTGATCATTTCCAACCTTTTATGCTTTTATTTTGCAATTGTTGTCAGATGACAAATTTTGGACATGAAGGTTAAACTAATGTAAAAAGAGAGAAAATAGATCTTGGGAAGTGGATAACAGTGAATGTTAGGCGTTTGCACATGCATTTAAGGGACAACACAGTTGCACATCCAGTAGAGCTGCTCCCTCGCTATACCAACCACCAGGGTTCAACCCTGACCTCCAGTGCTACCTGAGCAGATTTGCAAGTTCTCCCTCTGACCATATTGTAAATCTGTGGAATTCACCCAGAGAATTGTGAATCTGTGGAATTCACCTAGAGAATTGAGAATCTGTGGAATTCACCCAGAGAATTGTGAATCTGTGGAATTCTCTGCCACAATTCACTGGATGGTTTCAAGATAAAGTTGAGTTAGATACAGCTCTTAGGCCTAATGTAACCAAGGGATATGGGGAGAAAGCAGGAATGGGGTACTGATTCTGGATGATCATATTGAATGGCCGAATGACCGACCCCAGCACCTATTTTCCATGCTTCTATGTTTCTAGTAGGAGAATAGGATTGCTGGGATTGTTATTATTGAGATAATGATATAATCTACAGTATATTAAAATATAGCAACAGGACATTCTGAAAATCATAAAATAACATAACATAGGAACATACATTTTGGCCCACCATGTCCATGCTGAGATCTTAAAATGCTGATGCAGAGTTAATGTCATTTTATGGAATGGAAATTATGTTTGTCAAAACCTATCAAGGATCTTTATAGATTTACTAGACTAAGTGGGACCCGTTGGGTCCCAGCATCACACGGGAGGGCTGGTCACCAACGCAATATTCCACCTCTCCACCAATTCCAATACTGCTCGTCAGTGCGGGGGGGATGTCTGTGGCGCTAGTATGGGTGTTGCGGGCTGAAGGTACTGGTTTCCAGAGGGCTAGTATAGACATTGTGGGCCGTATGGATGCTTGGGCAGGCATCCAACTGTTGCAACGATTTTAAAAACTTGTTAAAAAGGCGAGGCAAACAATTGGGCTGCAGACACCCGACAGCCAAAATTCATTTTGTGAACACAAACTTGTTAAAAAAAGGCGAGGCAAACAATTGGGCTGCAGACACCCGACAACCAAAATTCATTTTGTGAACACAAACTTTTTTAAAAGGGCTGCAGCCACTTTACAGCCGCATCGAGGGGACTCACCGTGGAGTAGACGTGCGTTCAGTGTTATTCGCAGCTCAGAGAGCCGTGATCCTCTCACTTCCTGGGTCTGGCAGAGACTAAGTGAGGCACGACACTTCCTGGTTTTATAGTCCCTCCCCCTGCCGCCAGCGGGGGCAGCAGAGAGAATGGGGATTTTTAAAAAACATTAATATCTCTCTCATTTTTCATCGACAAAAAAAATCCTCTGCACTCATACGGCAGAGGGGGGCTCTGAGCGAGGTGGCCAAAAATGACGGCCGTAGGTGGCGGCGTTCTCTCGGAAATCGCAGCACAGTTGGCCAAAAGCGGTCAAGATCAGAGATTTAGTAATATAGATAAAGTAAGTGGATAAAGAGGACCAGTGGAATCATTGTATTTGATTTCCAGAAGGCATTTTCAAAAGGTGAAAATAAGGTGAGATATGATGAGGATAAAAGGAGGGAAAATTAGGCAGGGCATTGGTGAAACACAACCGAGTACTGTGCACAGTTTTAGTCTCCATATTGATAGGAGTATTTATGAGGCTGATTCCTGAGCTGAAGTTGTCATATAAGGAAAGGTTTGGTCTAAACTCATTGGAGTTGAGAAAAATGTGAGGAGATCTTACCGAAGCTTGCAAAGTTCCAAGTGAGCTTCACAAGGCAGATGTTAAGAGAATATTTCCTCTTGAACATTGAAGCAGCGGGCTGGGATACTAGAGCAAGGAGGCCTGACTTGCCTGCTGTGGTCATAAGTTGAAGGAGGTCTCACCCGTCGAGGACCGACAATGGAGGAGCCGCCCAGTAGACCCGGCTCGCCTGCTGCGGACTCTGAATCAGCACCGAGCCACCGATAGCAACAAGGGCCATGTCACTGAGAGCGAGAGGGTGCTGAGAGCGATGGGGGCCCTGGCATAGGGCCACCGAGAACATTGGGGGAACCAGCATGGGGGGCTGCCAAGAACAAAGGGGGAATGGGTGGGGGGGGCATGCTGCCACATGCGGCGGCAAGCAATAGATAGGACTTGTTGGTACGTTTGCAACTTTGTCGGTGCCTGCACATGCCGACACTTGCGTACTGCCTAGGTTGTATGCAAGACAAAGCTTTTCACTGTACCTAGGTACCTCAGGTACATGTGACAATTAAGTATAATTCCTTCTTTCAACTAGGGGGAATAGATAAAGGATAAGGGATTGCCTGGTGGAGCAGAGGAGCAATTTTATTTTTTTTTAGTTTTTAGAGATACAGCGTGGGAACAAGCCCTTCGGTCCACCGAGTCTGCACCATCCAGTGATCCCCGCACTAACACTAGCCTACACACACTAGGGATAATTTACACATATACCAAGCCAATTAACCTACATACCCGTACATCTTTGGAGTGTGGGAGGAAACCGAAGATCTCGGAGAAAACCCACGCAGTCACGGGGAGAACGTACAATGTCCATACAAACAGCACAGCACCCATAGTCGGGATTGAACCCAGGTCTCCGGTGCTGCAAGCTCTGTATGGTAGCAACTCTACCGCTGCGCCACCGTGGCCTTTTGCCTTTTTCACCGCTCTTAGGATCTTAGTGTAGAGAAACTATGTTCTCTATGGCCAAGGAGTTATGGAAACTGAGTGATTTAACATATTCAAGGCCAAGATCAGCAGCCTTTTGATCTATAAAGACGGCAAGGGCATAAATCTGTATGGCCTGCTGAGAAAATGCATAATTGGACGAGGTGAAACTGAACAGAATTCAGTTCAGCTGCAGTGGCTCCACAACTAATCCTCATGAAACAGTATCTCAGTTTAAATCAGTGCATACCACACAACAATGAAAAGTCAAGTATTTCTAGATTGTGTAGTCCCTTCCTTGAAGCTGAAGATTAATTTTAAAATGATTGCTGGAAAATTATATTTCATCGATTCTTTTTTGGCGTGCAAAACATGTTCTGCATAAGCTGTTAACAATCATATCCCCAACAAATAAATAGACATTAATCAAAATTATATTTTAAACACCGCCAAGGTGATTTACACCCAGAACTGTGCACTAATACTGCTGTGGTTTCTGACGTTGATCACTGTGAGCAGTATCAGACTTGAAAAGATATCACACTGTGCAGTCACAGAACAGCTCCCTGAAAGGCTGCAATGGAAGGGAGTGAAAACATGGCGAATGGGGCACATAATAATTTTCCTTGCAAGTAGATATCCTGCACAAGATTGCGTTGATGAACTTTCAGACCTTGAATGTATTATGCCTCCGAGATAGACAAAATATTGGAGTAACTCAGTGGGACAGGCAGCATCTTTGGAGAGAAGGATTATTTTTTTTTTAAATTTCAAAATAGACTTTATTCAGGTAATAAATATATACAATACATGAACCGTGCAAAAAATTTCATCCGACATTTTCGGAGGCTATACAAATTGTTCAATACAGTCTATATATTTCTCAAGTCTGTCCCCCACCCGTGCCACTCATGTGGCCCCCTGACGTGCGATACCTTCCCTTATTTTGAGGGGCGTCTCCACCATACCGTGCCCCCCATGTCCAGCAGCAGAAGGACACAAGACTGTGGTCCTCCCCCACAGAGCCTTGGCGTTGGCTGCACCAAGCTTCAGTGAGTCCCTCAGCACGTACTCCTGCAGTCTGCAGCGGGCCAGTCGGCAACATTCCCTGACGGACATATCGCTCTGCTGGGTGGTGAACAACGCTCGGGCAGACCAGAGAGCGTCTTTCACCGAGAATGGGTGACGTTTCGGGTCGAGACACTTCTTCAGACTGAAAGTCACGGGAAAGGGAAACGAGAGATATAGAGAGTATTAGTAGATGTAGCGAGATATAGAACAAATGAATGAAAGATGTGCAAAAAAGTAACAACGATAAAAGAAACAGGAGCCATTGTTAACTGCAGCGAGGTGAGAATACAAGCTGGTGTTGACTTGGGTGGGGGAGGGATGGAGAGAGAGGGAATGCAGGGGTTACTTGAAGTTAGAGAAATCAATATTCATACCACAGGGTGGTAAGCTGCCCAAACTCACCTCTGAAAGGTGCAGGATGATTAATGAGGCAAAGATAGCAGTGGGTGGTTCTGATGTGAATTATATTAAATGGAAAGCAATCAGTTATGGGATGAACAGTAAAGAACTTTCAAATATCCTGATCACTGAACACTGAGATGGTAGACATTGTGTGCAAAACATCGAATGACAGCATAAAGGTCTTTCAGTTGATGCCACACCACTGATCCCAGCATGATGTGTTCCAAGTTAACTCAACAATTTTCATTGAAGTTCAGAGATTTCAATCAAAGCTCCAGTTTATATTGGTGGGAGCCAGTGTGATGCTGGAGAAAGTTCAGATTAATTCTGGATGGAATTACCAGCCAATTTCCTGATGGGGCCCAATTTCAAAGAAAGTGGTGAATAACATTATTTATCCCAGGTGAAATCATTCTCTTGCGAGATTGATGGTGGGAAAAACAATGGGCCTCTATGGATCCAATTTTAGAATGTATCTGCTTTGGATACGTCTATAGGTCTTTAAAGAAAACATGACATCTCATTACCTCAGCAATGCTATTATTTCAAATATACTTAATTACAATGTCTTTCATTTTCTGAATCATTGGTCCCCTGTTAAGGTCAGGTACACTGTAGGAAGTATTTACATCAATGGCCTCAAGAAACATGGTGATTGAAATTTGGAACATATTTGATAAACTGCACCTTTCTGGCTGTGCTTTTGAAATCCAGACCGATGAGAACTACCAGTACCTCCCCCAGGCACAGCCATTGACTATATTTGATGTGTGCACAAGGCTGATATTCTTTACACAACAGTCTACTCTATATATTTTTTTCTCTGTTGGGGAGTTTCACAAGTCAATATAACTTTGGAAACAGGCATTAATTGTCTGCATTGAAACTCAGGCATATTTATTGATCAAGAAAAAAATTGGCAGCAACATTAGCTTTGTAAAATTGATATTAATTAAATGCTGATATCCCGAACTTGTGCTTCAGTTGCCCTAAAAGAGACGTGTGACTGGGCAGTTTGCTTCAGGCAGTAGGCCCATTTATCATGGAAATCAGATCCAATGACACACACAAGGCCTTGACTTGCATTTTGCAAAATAACAAAGGGGGACAAGCAGCATGAATGCTCTTTTGTTTACCGATGATTCAGACAAATTATTCAGTGGGAGCAGCAGTGCTTCTTTGGTCCAACAAAAATACTCTGGATTATTCTGGAAAATAACCTGACTTTCACTTTCTTTGGATCACATACCTTTCTCCAAAGGCTGTTGGCAGCATCATTTTTGCAGCATTTAGACTATCAAATAAAACGTCTGAGCATGAAGTGTCGTTACAGGATGTCCATTTGAGGTGGTTTGTATTTCATTAATACAGTGGTCAAGTGGTCTCATTCTCCTGTCCGAATTTACCTTGAGATTTTGCAGGATCTACTGAAATGTGGCTTTTTCCTCAAACAATTTTTTTGTTGAAAATATAGACAATAGACAATAAACAATAGGTACAGAAGTAGGCCATTCGACCCTTCGAGCCAGCACCGCCATTCAATGTGATCATGGCTGATCATCCCCAATGTAGGTGCCAGCTGCCTCCACCTACAGCCCGGTATCTTTTTGTTTTTTTGTTTTTTTGTTTTTGTTAAAGTGTGTTTTTGATGTTTTTTTAAATGTCTTTATGTGGGGGAAGCGGGCATGGTAAGGGGGATACCGTCCTTCAGTCGCTTCCTGGAGAGGACGTGACTATTATTCGAGTCACGTCCTCGCCCCCCCCCAGCGGCCTACCTGGATTGGCGCGGCCTTTCCTGCCGGGATCGACCAGAGCTCCAGCAGCGGCGGGACAGCGCTGAAACATCGCGGGGCTGGCGATGCCTTACCAGGGATCGGTAAGTGCTGGAGCCCGGAGTGCTGGACCTGCTGCACCGACATCATGGAGCTGCGGTTTGCGGGCTCCCAACGCGGGCGGCGCTGATAGACAACGCAGGGTCCTGCGACTCCGCCCGGCTCGGCCGCTGCGGACTCGGGAGCTGCGGACTCGGGAGCTGCGGACTCCGGCTGCGGGAGGCGGCTGATCTGGAGGTCCGGGCCGCTGAGGAGGAGGATGTTCACCGTCGGGGTTCGGCGTCGGCGTTCCATCAGCCCGGCGTGAGGGCCTGAACATCGGGCCACCCGGGGCGGCGACTGCGGGTGCTAGGAAGGCCTCGACCACGAGTGAACAACTGGGAAGAACGGAGGGGAGGCTGGCTGGACTATGGTGCCTTCCTCACCTTGGTGCCACTGTGTTATGTTGTGTCGTGGGCTTTCAGTGTTTGTGCTTTTTTTTAAATTCTATTTTATTTTTAATATGTTTTATTATTTATTATTATTTATTATTTTTATGATACTGCCTGTAAGGGAAATTCATTTCGTTGTCTCTAACTGAGACAATGACAATAAATTTGAATACAATACAATACAATAAGGACCCCGTTCCTGCCTTCTCCCCATATCCCCTGACTCCGCTATCTTTAAGAACCCTATCTAGCTCTCTCTTGAAAGTATCCAGAGAACCGGCCTCCACCGCCCTCTGAGGCAGAGAATTCCACAGACTC
The DNA here is from genome assembly GCF_010909765.2 of Amblyraja radiata. Taxonomy (NCBI): domain Eukaryota; kingdom Metazoa; phylum Chordata; class Chondrichthyes; order Rajiformes; family Rajidae; genus Amblyraja; species Amblyraja radiata. The sequence continues at coordinate 20,555,065 of NC_045956.1, forward strand.
ACAACTCTCTGTGTGGAAAAGTGTTTCCTCATCTCCATTCTAAATGGCTTACCCCTTATACTTAAACAGTGGCCCCAGGTTCTGGAATCCCCCAACATGTTTTCTGCCTCTAGCGTGTCCAAACCCTTAATAATCTTATATGTTTCAATAAAATATCCTCTCATCCTTCTAAGGTGAGAAGAGTGTACAAGCCCAGCTGCTCCATTCTCTCAGCATATGACAGTCCCACCATCCCAGAAATTAATCTTGTAAACCTACAGCAAGAATGTCCTTCCTCAAATTAAGGGTCCAAAACTGCACACAATACTCCAGGTGTGGTCTCACTCGGGCCCTGTACAACTGCAGAACGTCCTCTTTGCTCCTATACTCAACTCCTTGTTACGAAGGCCAACATGCCATTCGCTTTCTTCATTGCCTGTTGTACCTGCATGCTTACTTTCATTGGTACACAAAAATGCTGGAGAAACTCAGCGGGTGCAGCAGCTATGGAGCGAAGGAAATAGGTGACGTTTCGGGCCGAAACCCTTCTTCAGGGTGCTTACTTTCATTGACTGATGAACGAGGACCCCCCAGATCCCGTTGTACTTCCCCTTTTCCCAACATGACACGATGTAGTTTGCTCCTTTCCCCCCCATCAACTTATGGCATTGCTCAAATATAAGTGCGTCATACAAGAATATTTCCTTGCTTTATATATTTACAATTTTCTCAAACTTGAGGTGATGTTTTTAGATTTACAATGAACATGTCATTTGCATGTCACCCACATTCATTACTGTAAAATAACATGAATAATTGTCATATTGGCATTTTATTTTACCCTTTTTCTTTTATAAGTGTCAGTACTCTCCTTCAGAATGTTGTTCTCTTGAGAGGTTATAACTCATCCCTTCCAACCAAAACCACCCATTTCATCCCTAAAACTAACTGCCACATAGAAAACATTGAAATAAATTGAGATATTTTGGGCTGGAGCTGAATGTAACTCGTGGAGTCCCTGAGAGATTGGTTCTTTGTCCTCAGTTGTTCACAATTACAATCAATGACGTGAAATAAAGAATGAAATATAAGGTTTCCAAGTTTGTCGCAGATGAAAATATCTAAGTAGAAGGGCATGTTTTCATGAGGACATTATGATTCTGCAGTGTATATGGATAAATTGAGTGATTGGATGAAAATGTGGCAAATGGAGTTTAATATGGACAGTGTGAGACCATACACTTTGGAAAAAGGAAGGAAAATGAATGTTACTATCAAAATAGAGACCGTAAATGAGTGTAGTTCAGAGAGATCGAGGTGTTCTAGTCCATGAATCAGAACATATCAGCAGACAGGTCCAACAAGTAATTAAAAAGGTGAATGTTGGTCTTTACTATAAAGTGGTTGGACTTTAAGAAGAGAGAAGTGTTAGACAACAGACAATAGGTGCAGGAGTAGGCCATTCGGCCCTTCGAGCCAGCACTGCCATTCAATGTGATCATGGCTGATCATCCCCAATCAGTCCCCTGTTCCTGCCTTTTCCCCATATCTCCTGAATCCGCTTTTTATAAGAGCTCTATCCAGCTCTCTCTTGAAAATCCTCAGAGAACCAGCCTCCATCGCCCTCTGAGGCAGAGAATTCCACAGACTCACAACTCTCAGTGTGAAAAAGTGTTTCCTCATCTCCGTTCTAAATGGCTTACCCCTTATTCGTAAACAATGGCCCCTGGTTCTGGACTCCCCCAACATCGGGAACATGTTTCCTGCCTCTAGTGTGTCCAAACCCTTAATAATCTTATATGTTTCAATAAGATCCCCTCTCATCCTTCTAAACTACAGAGTATACAAGTCCAGCTGCTCCATTCTCTCAGCATATGACAGTCCCGCCATCCAGGAATTAACCTTGTAAACCTACGCTGCACTCCCTCAATAGCAAGAATGTCCTTCCTCAAATTAGGGGACCAAAACTGCACACAATACTCCCAAGTGTGGTCTCACTAGGGCCCTATACAACTGCAGAAGGACATCTTTGCTCCTATATTCAACAATTTGAAGTTGTTGTTACAATTGTGTAGAGCGTTGGTGAAACCGCACCTTTGATGCCATGCACGGCTTTGGCCCCCTATTTAAAAAATAATATACTGGTATTAGAGATTGTATGAATGAGATTCACTAGACTAATTCTTCAGATAAGAGTTATTTTCCTCTCAAGAGATTCTAGACAGTTTGGGTCCATAGTCCTTGACAATTATGAGAATGAGGGGTGAAGAATAATAGGTGTTTGAAGGCGACCATGAGTGTAGTGGACTAAAGGGACAGTTTCTGTACTGTATGATTCTGTAGTTCAATGAAACACTGATTTGCTCTTGAGACCCTACTGCCACTTCTCTTCTTTTTGGCACTTTCCATGTAATCTCAGGAGATGCAATAATTCCCCTTTCACTTTTCAGGGGTGGTAAGGTGGCGCAGGGATAGTGTTGCTGCCTTACAGCGCTAGAGACCCGGGTTCGATCCTGACTATGGGTGCTGTCTGCATGAAGTTCATATGATCTCCCCGTGACCTGCAAGTGTTTTCTCCTGCTGCTCAGGTTTCCCCCCCTGTACCTTCAAAGACATACAGTTTTGTAGATTAATTGGCTTCAGTAAAATTGTCAAATTGTTCCCGTAGGATTGTGTGTAGGATAGTGTTAGTGTGCGGGGATCGCTGGTCGGCGTGGACTTGGTGGGCTGGAGGGACAGTTTCCACGCTGTATCTCTAAACTAAACTAAACTAAACTAAACTAAACTAAACTAAACTAAACTAAACTAAACTAAACAGCCGTATGAATATTTATTTCTCCAACTTCAATAACCCTTTAATTTCCCTCTCTCTCTCCATCCCTCACCAACCCCAGTCTTGGTACTAGTTTCACTGGTGTCCTGGTGAGTTTCACTGTCAGTATAGCTCATTTTCACCTTGCCCACTACTTGCTAAGCACTTTAACTCCCCCTCCATTCCTACACTGACCTTTCTGACCTGGACCTCTTCCCCTGTCAGAGTGAGGCCCAGCACAAATTGGAGGAGCAGCCCCTCATATTTTGGTTGGGCAGCTTACACCCTAGTAGTATGAATATTAACTTCTCTAATTTCACTTAACCCTTGCTTTCCCTCTCTCTCCATTCCTCCCCCACCCTGGTTCTCTGACCAGTCTGACAGTCCCCCCTAGCTAACAATCATTTATTCTACATTTTCCTTGCTCCTCGTCCCCTTTGTTCTCCCCATTTCACATCTTACCCCTCCTTATCTCTGTGTCATCCTCTCCCCTGATTACACATTCTGTGTATAAACCAGCATCTGCAGTTCCTTCCTACACACTTGTTGAGTGTTTCAGCAATTTATGTTCTAATTTCAAATGTTCCTGTGTAATCCTTTGCGAAAGTGTTCAAAATTAGATCCAGCTATAAATCTTGTGGACTAAGATAGCTGGTTACTAGCCCCAAATAACACAAAAATCACGACAGGCTTTTGGAACCTGGATTGAACAGCTGAAACCGTGCTATATATTTTGTTACAGTGAAGGTTATCAGAACAATTTAGTAGCAATGAGAAGACAGGGCAAGTTCAGAAGCCATCGGTGGGCAGGGCATACATTTGTTTGCTGTTGCTGGCAACTCCACTTTATATAACAACTCAAGTAACAATGCCTTCCAGACCTTGTCACACAAAATCAGTATGAAATGGGTTGAGAAATGGGAAGGCCGAGAGTGTTGGCATGGACATGGGCCACGCATGGTCCAGCCCATTTGATTGAGAAATAGTTTCTTCAGTCTTCAAAATCAGAAGAAATTCCATAAAGAAGAATGTAAATTAAGTCATAAATGCATTCAAAGCAATATAATCAATTACATTTCCCATACACAAAGCTAGCAAAGAAAATTAAACTATGTGGAATTATTGGCAAATTAGCCAAGTAAATTGTAAACTTCTGGAGCAGTAGCAAGCAGATGCTGAAAACTTCTTTAGCTGGAGTCATTGGTTTGTGAAGTTTCAAAGCGATCTGTTCGGGTCACATGCTCTTTGCCAATTTATAAATCATACGAAGAAGCTCTAAACATGCTACATTTCTCTCTTTTGTCATTTAATCATTTCTGTCACCGTCCTTCGGTACTTTCCTCTCTTTTGAACTTTCTCCACTTCTGTACTGCTTAGAAACTGTTACTTGAAACTGGAATTCGCCTTTATGGGCATTTAAAGAAAACCAGAAAGTGCTGGAAATGTTCAGCGGGTTAAGCAGCATCTGTGAGAAAGAGTGTTAATCCTTCAGGGAGATATCCTTTCATCATCATGCTGAAATGTTAGCTGGAGCTGGGAGGTTGGCTCGGGCATTAGGAGTGAGCATTGGTTGGGCGTTTGAGGTGAAGGTTGCAGAACACGTGGTGGTGGGAACGGAGGGGGGGGGGAATGGGGGGGGGGGTGGATAACTGATTGGTGGGAGGTTAGTTATCAGGGAGTATTCATAAAGCAACAGTGTGGGGAGAGACAGTAGATAGCTTGGGGGAGACAGTGGGTCAGGTAAGCAAATTGGTGAGCAGGAGGGTGAGGATGAGGAGAGCAGAACAATACTTTGCTTATTGTCACGTGCATTGAGGTGCAGTGAAAAACGTTGTTGTTTGTGCCAATACGAACAACAACTTCTGGCTGCTCAACCTTGAGAATGTCATGCAGCTGTTCCGAGACATCCTGGACCCTGGCACCAGGGAGGCAGTGCACCATCCTACAGTCTCGACTGCTGTCACAGTGTCTCCTGTCTTCACCCCTAACTAAAGAGTCCCCTACCATCAGGCTTTACCTAACGGTACCCTTCTCCTTCGAGACCAGCACTACCATTAAATATGATAATGGCTGATCATTCAAAATCAGTACCCCGTTCCTGCTTTCACCCCATATCCCTTGATTCGATTAGCCCCTGGGTGCTATATCTAACTCTTAATATATAATCTTGATATAACTCCCCCCCCCACCCCCCCTCCCTCCCAGACAGTACCCAGAGTGTACCTGTTTTGAAGGGGGATGGCCACAGGAGTCATCTGCACTCTGTGCCTATTACCCTTCCTTGTGGTCACCCACCTTCTCTCTTCCACGCAGACCTAGCACAATCAGGAAGCCAGGAAGCGAGCGGGAAGATCATCTCTGAAACCTCTCACCCTGGCCACAAACTCTTTGAATCACTTCCCTCTGAAAGGCGACTCTGGGCTGTCAAATCTGCCGCAGCCAGACATAAAAACAGCTTTGTTTCCACGAGTAGTAGCTCTACTCAATAACCAAAAATCTGTAGCCTCCTTTTGCTCTGGTATTTTATTTAATTCACATGTTTAATCAATGATGTTTTATTATTCATATCTAATGTTTTATGTTTCATTCCTAACTGTCACTGTATGTTGTTGTCACTTGTGGGCAGAGCACTAAGACAAATTCCTTGTATGTGAATACTTGGCCAATAAACTTATTCATATTCATAGTCATAATCATACTTTATTAGCCAAGTATGTTAAAGATGAAAAGGACAGACAGACTGTAGGCGAGGCTGCCATTGAAGCGCCACCCGGTGGACAAATAGCCTATATATCCAGGTGTGGCAACATCGCTATACAGGCTTGCTGCTCAAAGCTACCTCTCCAACTCTGCCCTACAGTTGACTTTGAGGAGTTGTAGTTGATGGAGAATCGTCAAGTGTTATGAAGAAAATCTGAAAATGTCTGCACTGTCTCTGGAGTCTTGATTAGTACAGGTGTCAGGGGTTATGGGGAGAAGGCAGGAGAATGGGGTTAGGAGGGAGAGATAGATCAGCCATGATTGAATGGTGGAGTAGACGATGGGCTGAATGGCCTAATTCTGCTCCTATCACTTATGACCTTATGAGTCATAGAAACACAGAAACATAGAAAATAGGTGCAGGAGGAGGCCATTTGGCCCTTCGAGCCAGCACCGCCATTCATTGTGATCATGGCTGATCATCCACAATCAGTAACTTATGCCCGCCTTCACCCCATACCCCTTGATTCCGCTAGCCCCAAGAGCTCTATCTACAATAACTCCCTTTTAAATTAATCCAGTGAATTGGCCTTCACTGCCTTCTGTGGCAGAGAATTCCACAAATTCACAACTCTCTGGGTGAAAAAGTTTTTTCTCATCTCTGTTTTAAATGGCCTCCCCTTTATTCTTAGACTGTGGCCCCTGTTTCTGGACTCCCCCAACATTTGGAACATTTTTCCTGCATCTAGCTTGTCCGTCCATTTTATAATTTTATATGTTTCTATAAGATATCCTCTCATCCTTCTAAATTCCAGTGAATACAAGCCCAGTCTTAACAATCTTTCCTCATATGACAGTCCCGCCATCCCGGGAACATTTTTCCCGCATCTACCCTGTCCATTAAGAATTTTATATGTTTCTCTAAGATGCCCTCTCATCCTTCTAAATTCCAGTGAATACAAGCCCAGACGAGCCCAGATTGAGCAAAGCAACGGAGACTGGATCTTGTAGTCCGCTTCTCACATTCACTGCTCATTCCATCCCTGTAGCTGTGCTACAGTCGTTTGGCTCCTGTGCTGCTCATGGTATTGCTGCTGCCACTGTCCCTCAATGAGACTCAGCTGGCTGCGATCCCCAGTTGAACTGCAGGCAACAAATAGTCAGAACCTGTCTATGGACCTTCCCACCAACATATCTGTCAGGAAGACATTTCACCATCTCCAAACGATTTTCAGGGACATTTGAAGGCAATTGAAAACACTGTAAGTACATCGAAATAACTTTGAGAACAAAATCATTAATTAGAAACACGTGAAATTAATGAATTATAATCACTAATATGCATGTAAACAAATAAAAATAACCAATAAACTTATCTAAACTCAGATTTTCCTTGATGGTCAAAAGGATGGTGTTCACCAGATTGAGCAAGTATTGGTGGCATGAAACTAAGTGGTCAGATACACGGGACCTCAGCTTGGACATGAGTTTATCTGAGCCCCAGCTTGCTGCTGACTGCCATGCTACAGCATAAGTGTAGAAATCCAAGATAGACTGAAGAAGGGTCTGAAGAAGTATCTCAACCCGAAACGTCTCCTATTCCTTCTCTCCAGAGATGCTGCCTGTCCAGCTGAGTTACTTCAGCATTTTGAGTCTATCTTCGGTTTAAACCAGCATCTGCAGTTCCTTCCTACACATTGACTGCCACCTGTTCTGTACTGAGTTGCTGATTCTCTATGGACCTGCTGGCTCGATTCTTCTTGCCGAATAATCCAAAGAAACACATGCAGTTTTTTTACTTATATTGTTCATTTAAAATCACCTCACCACCAAAATGACACTCACAAAGGTGAATCCAACATGTCATCAAAAGCACAGCATGAAACATCTGTTTTATCTCTGATTCATTGCAACTCTCTGAGCCTTGACACACAAACTGGCCCAGTTTTAAGTTGTTGAAGTACTTTTGTCCTCAAAGAAGACAGTCCTCAATCAATATTTCTCATTTTTTTACAGCGGGGAAAGACATGAAGACTAGGAAACTTGGGAAAGTTAATGAGATGTCTTGAGGACAGTCTTGAGGACAATCCTTTTTTTTTGTCTAACTGTAGTCCTGTAGATCTGTGTCCAAGATGGCTGCCGTGAAGAGAGAGTGGACGCTGGCGCGCTTTGGCTGCCGCTGCTCTCTCTTCACACTGTGTTTTTGATTTTCTGTTTTTGGATTGAATTCTGTTTTTAATTTGTGTCTCTGTGATGTCTTTTTTACCTGTTCTATTCCGATTATATGTTTTTATTCCGATTACTATGTAAGGTGTCCTTGAGATGTCTGAAAGGCGCCCATTAAATAAAATGTATTATTATTATTATTAGTCCTTATTAGAGTTGAGAAAGTGTTGGATATCCAATGACATATAAAGCAAGGTAGATCCCCCGGACCTGATCAGATATATCCAAGGACATTATGGCAAGCTAGATAGGAAACTGCATCAGTGCTGATTGAGATGTAGAACTGATCGCAGGACATGGGTGATGGGTACATGAAGACGGGAGGGTGGGTAATCTTGTGCCCATATTTAAGAAGGGCTGCAGAGAAAAAGCTGGGAACGATAGACCAGTGAGTTTAACATTTGTGGGCGTAAAAGGGTCTACTAGAGAGGGTTCTGAGACCTAAGATATCTATATTCATTTGTAAAGATGGGTTGATTAGGGATAGTCAGCGTGGCTTTTTGCACGAGAGTTGTGTCTTACAACTTTGATTGAGTGTTTTGTAGAAGTAACCAAGAAGGTTGATGAGAGCAGGGCTATAGACGCAGTCCATGTTGACGTCAACAAGGTTTTTGGTAAGGTTCTGCCTGGTAGGCTGCTCTGGATGGTTAGATTACATGGCATGCAGGGAGAGCTAGATAACTGCATGCAGAAATGGCTTCACGATAGGGAGCGGAGGAGCGTGGGGATGAAAGGTTGTTTTTTTCAGATTGGAGTCCTGTGACTGGTGGTGTGGGTCAGGGTCTGACGCTGGCCAATTTGCTGTCTTTCACCTACATCAAAGATTTGGATGAGGGCGTACAAGCCATGATTAGTAAGTTTGCAGATGGCACTAAAATAGGTGATGTCATGGACAGTGAAGATGGTTATCAAGATTTACAGTAGTATCTAGATCAACTGGACAAGTGGGCAGGGAAATGGCAAATGGAGTGCAAATGGAGCAAACAGCACAGCACATCATTTTCGACAGTGCTGCGGTCCTCCGCCCCCCTGGCGGAGGGGTAGACCTCACGGCCCTCAACAACAGCACATTGAACTGGCTACAGTGCCTGGAGGGTGTTAGTTAACTTTTGCTGCCTCAAACGCAAGAAGAAGAGTGTAATTCAGACAAATGTGATGTGTTTACATTTTGGGATGTCAAACAAGGCAGGACTTTTACAGTGAGTGGTAGGGCCCTCATGAGTGTTGTAGAGCAGAATGATCGAGTACAGGTAAATAGTTCCCTGAAAGTGGCATCATCGGGTGGTGAAGACTGGCCAAAGGCTTTCTTTTGGAAGTGCAGAAATTGAGTAGACACGTTGGGACATTCTGTTACATTTGTACAAGATGCTGGTGAGGTCATGCTTGGAGTATTAAGTTCAGTTTTGTTCAGCTTCACCATGTGGCAGGATGTATGCTGTTCAGCTGGAAAGAGTGCGGAGAAGTTTTACGATGATGTTGGCAGGACTCAAGGGACGGAGTTATAGGGAGAGTTTGGCAGGCTAGGTGCGCAAGAGGCTGACCGGTAATATGATAGAGGTATATAAAATCCTGATGGGAATAGAAAGGGTGAATTTCTCAGGCTAGAGGAATCCAGAAATTGAGGGCACAGATTCAACTTGAGATGGGAAAAATTTACTAGTAACCTGAAAGGTGGGTGTATGACATGGGCTGCCAGATTAATTAGTTGAGGCAGGTTTGATAAAAACATTTAAAAGACATTTGAACATGTTACATGGATAGGAAAGGTTGAGAAGGATATGGTTCTAATGCAGGCAAATGGAAGTTGTTTGGTTGGTAGACACAAAATGCTGGCGTAACTGAATGGACAGGCAGCGTCTCTGAAGAGAAGGAATGGGTTCGGGTCGGGACCCTTCTTCAGACTGATGTCAGGGGAGTGGGCAGGACAGAGATAGAATGCAGTCGGAGTGGTTTGGTTAGGGTATCTTGGTCGGCATGGATGGGTTGGGCCAAAGGGCAGGAGTCCATGCTGTGTGACTCTGTCTCTGACTGTGAAATCTATTAACCTGACATCTCATTAATATCTAACACTAAGTTATCTTTGAATATAGGGAAGTATTCTTTGTTTTGTTAATTTCTTTGAAGTAAGTGCGGTGTTGAAGGAAACAGAGTTGATAAGTTTAGATTGATTATAAGAGGCTGCTTCGTTGTACATGATGATAGTCAGATTGAGCATGTTCAGGAATATTTGATTGTTGCATTTATGAATAAGTTTATTTATGTTGATATCTTTAAATAGAACTATAATGGGACAGTTACTATTACCTCACAACTGTCAGGGACTCAGATTTGATCCTGACCTTGGGTGCTGCCAATGTGAAACTTACGCATTATTCCTGGGAGTGTTTAAGTTTGTGCCAAGTTTGCTCTAATTTTCTCCCACATCCTAAAGACGTACTCAGATAATTGGTGCAGTAATTCATCCCTTGGCGTAGATGTGGCAAAACGATCAAAGGGAAGTTATTGGTGATATAGAAGAGATAATGTGTTGCAGTTCAGGAAAATAAGAAGAGGATAAAGGAGTCTAATAGGCTTGCTCCCCGAGGAGCTAGCATCAACTAAATAGGCCAAATAGTTTCCTTTTGTGTTGTAATAAGTAAGTGAATAGCTTCAGGAAAAGGTTCCAAGAATGTGCACACAAAGGCAACATTTATAGTTCAAATGGCAATATACAAGACTCATTTTGGCAAAACCAAATGCTACTGTTCTGTTGTAAAATCTCCTGTGTGCTATTGAATGTACAAAGCAGTGTTTTATACTTGCCATCGGGTTTAAAACAAAATTACCTTCAAGTCTCAAATCACAGTTGATTCAGAAAAAGATAAAGTTTCAATGGCAGTAAATGGGAAAGAATAATCAGAAAGCATTGTGGAATTTGGACTGTATATTTTAAACTATTCAAAAGTAGACCACATGTGAGGTCAACTGAGATGAAATAGATATCAACAGTGGGAGGTTGGTCATAGACTGGAGCCACACAAAACTGATGATGCTTAAATATTGAGCTATAAACGGTGCTGGAGGAACCCTGTAGATCAGGCAACATCTGTGGAGGGAATGGATAGATGGCGCTTCAGTTCAAGGCCCTTCTTCAGGCTGAAAAACAGTCTGAAGAAGAGTCCCTACTTGAATGTTGCTGATGCATAGACAACATTTGGGTCAGACTTTTCTTCGTACACTTCTTATCTCCATAGATGTCTGATTTGCCGAGTTCCTCTGAAACTTATTTTTGGCACGTACTTGAATTACACTCTAGTTTGGAATCTGATCCAAATGCTGTATCAAAAATCTCTGTGAAAGTATTGGGAAATTAATTGATGCTAGATCCAAAACAATGCCCGAGGGTTCTGCCGTGTAGGCAACAGGGATCAAATTACCCACATTAGTAGCACCTTTTTGAAGAGATCTGATCTGAGATAGTAGCCCTTGAACGATCACCTCACAAAGTAGCCTGTCACTGTTTCAGATATTGCAGTGTTGTAGGGAATGAGTGCATGCTACAATAATGGGAAAAGTGTGTCAGGACCTCTCAAAAGAGAGAAAAAGGTGACTAGATCTCTGACAGTAGACAACATTTCTTGTCTGCCTTCGATTTTTCCAGCATCTGCAGTTCTTTCTTAAACACTAGATCTCTGACACTCTGTTTGCAGAGCTTCCTTGAGTAGACCACTCATGACAATCAGCTCCCCAGGAAGAGTCTGAGAGCATGAGTGTCCTTTGTGAATGCCATGCACAGTTGGGTGCTGTAATGCTTCAGCCAACATGGAGCTGTCTGCTCCACAAACTCATCAAGCCACCAGACTCGCTGAGAAAAACATTGCGTGCTTCAGAAAATAGTTTTTCTCACATGGAAGAACTGGAAATTCATGAGGCCTCAATCATGCAGTCTCAAGGACATACAATGCTAAGAGAAGACAAACTTTTCTTCCCAGAGTGATCGAGACTTAGCTCGACTTAATAAGCCCTGTTCCAATACCTAGTTCAAGAAACCATAGCTGTTTATAGATGAGGGAAGAAGCACAGGCTTTTGGGGGATATAAATGCATCTAAGTGAACTCATTGGACTTCACCTCGGACTGGGATACAGAAGGGTGCCAGACCACTGTTCATGGAGTCACCAGCATGCGGTATAAAGGCTCACTGTTTGGTTTGTTTTGCTGCTGCTGTTTTATTATTGTTTCAATAAATGTTTCATTTTTAATTTTATACGGTTGAAGTTTTTCTTCTCCATCGTTCATTCAAATTCTCAAAACCTGCTTCTACGATTATAAGAGCCTTGGAATGAAGGCAAATACCTCCCAAGGTTTAATTGTAAAGTTCACAATGACAAAAATTGAATGATAATTCCCTTGCCTAATTGAGAATGCCTTCATGCAGCGCTGAGCAGGAAAATATCATGTAACATAATATATGAATCTGCAGGAGTCCTGAGACAAGGCTTTAAGAGTGAGAATGTAAGGGAATCTAAATTATTCTACAGCTATAAGATGACCTGATTATACCGTATCTGGATAGGAGCAAATCTCGGTATCATACTTTGGTGAGTGTCTTTGGCCTTGCGAGAGGGGGCAGCATGGATTTATTGCAATTAAACCTGTACTCCCACGATTAAACATTGAGGAGACATACTTAATAGCATTTGGAAGGTCAGTTGATGATTTAAACAACATTTGTAAGATATTAAGAAAAACTGTTAAAAAAAAATGGATAGAGAGAGTTGGGTGAAGTCTACAGAATAAAAAGACAGACGCAAATCTAGATGCAGAGTTTTCAGGATTGTAGTTTGAAAACACTTCTACACACAGAGAATGGTAAATATATTGATCCCTCTTTTGCAAACATCAACCAACGCTTTGTTATATGTTGTCCGAGGTAAATACATTTATAGAAACCAAGATATTGTGCGTCCTGAGGAAAATGTGGAATTTATTAGAAGAACAACCATGATCTCACCAAATGATAGAATCGGTTCAAGGACCTAGATGGACACTTCTCATTCAATCTTCATATTTAAAAGGCCGGTTGTACTTGTTCTGGCATGCACTCTCTGAGATAAATTGTTTGTTTAAATCTAGGTCTGAACTGGATTTTGGCTTTTGGATTTATTGAAATAAAATTATTTCTGTTTAGTCCATTTCAATAATGGCCTAAATTAGAAGTATTCTAATCTTCTGCTTGTTGGTTAAGGGAAATAATGGATGTTTCATAGTTTTATATCATCATCACTAAGCTACATATATTTTCCTGAATTATCCAAAAGCCCCAAATCATTCAGTTTTTCATTTATTTCCATGCATTTCTTTTGAGCTACACAGACAACTTACATCTCCTATCCTTGTCCTACTGGTGTATATTAAAGTCTCCATTCATGAGCATTATGAATAATGTTAATCATAATCATAAATGAAATACGTTAAACATTGCTTAATATATTTTTCAAAACAGTTGTTCCCCTATTGCTTCCTTTCTTGCAGGCATATACACAACTTTATTACACACCAATGCAGGTGGACGATCTGTGCTAACAGCTCAAGGCCACTAACTTCCAATAGATTTGCCACTGTGCTGGTGCTTGCAAGTATTGATGAGGGGGATTAGGAATGCAGTCTAGCTTTCCAACATTGACAGCACTGCCAGGGGCTGCTCTTCCTGACATATAATAATGGAATAAAGCAAATTCTATCTCCAAGACACACGTAATACAAAATATGAAATTTGGTGACAGTCTTTAAGCTGTACATGCTGGAAATCTGTGATTTTTAAAAAAAATTGAAAATGCTGGAAATGCCCAGCTGGTCAGGAAGCACATGTGGGAAGAGAACCAGAGTTAATGTTTGAGGTCAAAGACGCTCAGTTAAAACTGATAAAGAGAGAAGACAACTGAAAACACCAAAAAAATAATGATTGCAGAAGGAACTCTCAATGCAATTACAAAAAAAACACAAAGTGCTGGAGTAACTCGGTGGATCAGACTGTATCTCTGGAGAACATGGATAGGCACCATTTCAGGTCGGATTCCATCATCAGATTAATGATTTCTCTCTTTGACAGTTCTGACAACGGGTCTTTGACCTGAGATATTATTACAAGGCTCTCTTTCTACAGATGATTATTTTCAATATTTTCCAATAAGATGTATCTGTGATCAGAAACCCCCTTTACTGTACCAGAAAATGTGATCACAGTGATGACCAAACTGGAGGCTTGAGAGAGTAGCACAGATTTCTACACAGTGCCCAGGTGAGGGGGAAGACTAAAGGTGTAGGAACATGCTATCCGTTTGGTCACATGGCTGCAATTAGTTGCCATTTGTATATTGTGAATGTGTCAGTGTTATAAAACTGTTTTTTTGCATTCTGATAGGGAACCATAATACCAAACATGAAATGTGCATGAAAAGGTGTCATGACGAAGTGAATAATGAGGCATTGATGTATATGTTGGTTTTAATACGGTGGCGCAGTGGGCATGTTGCTGCCTGCCAGCAGTTGCAGTGCAGGAGACCCAGGTTCGATCCCGACTACGGGCGCTGTCTATACGGAGTTTGTACCTTCTTCTTGTGACCGCGTGGGTTTTCTCTGAGACCTTCGGTATCCTCCCACACTCCAAAAACGTACAGATTTGTAGGTTAATTGGCTTGATATAAGTGTAAATTTTCCCTAATGTGTGTAGGATAGTGGTAATGTGCAGGGATCGCTGGTCGGTGCGGGCTCAGTGGAGATGTATGCCTATGGGATGTCTTTGTGTCAAAAGTATTGCTAGTACAGGAGCTGCTTGAACTCAGTTGGGTGGGGGGGGGAGTGGTGATTTAAGAGATTGCCATGTTAGTTTCCAAAGCAAACCTCTTAAATGACCAGCAGTTGCGGTTGGAGCCCCAAGTGATTGTTAATTCTGCAATCATCTGAAAGTAATAGCCTCTTATGTCTCCACTTATCACCGTCCAGCCTTCAGTTTGGAGATGTGCCCAATGCATAATCAAATGTAGGTGAGATAGTTATTTTTTGTGGATTTAACTACCTTTAAACTAAAGTCATTTAGGTTTACAAAACTTGCACTTAAACTTGCCCTGCTTCCGACATCCTAAGGGTAAATAATATGAGAAATTCTAAACAATAAACTGCGAGACAGAAAAATGAACCTTTTGTACTAAATAAAACTGCCCCATTATGCCTCAAATACTGCACAACTGCCAGACAAAGGGTGGTAAGTAAATATAATGAGCTGCCAGAGCTGGCAGTTGAGGCAAGTAAAGTCATAGAGTGATACAGCGTGGAATCAGGCCCTTTGGCCTAACTTGCCCATGCCGGCCAACATGTCCCTACTACACTAGTCCCACCTACCTGCATTTGGCTCATATCCCTCCACACCCGTCCTATCCATGTACCTGTCTAAATGTTTCTTAAATGTTGGGATAGTCCCAGCCTCAATTACCTCCTCTGACAGCTTGTTCCATACCCCACCACCCTTTGCGTGAAAACGTTACCCCTCAGATTCCTATTAAATCTTTTCCCCTTCACCTTAAAGCTATGATCTCGATTCACCTACTCTGCGCAAGAGACTCTGTGCATCTACCCGATCTATTCCTCTCATGATTTTATACATCTCTATAAGATCACCCTTATCCTCCTGTGCTCCAAGGTACAGAGTCCCAGTCTACACAACTCCCTCTAGCTCAAACCCTCTGTACATGGCACCATCCTCGTAAATCTTCACTGTACCATTTCCAACTTGGCAATATCTTTCCTATAACACGTTGCCCAGAACTGAACACAATACTCTAAATGCAGCTTCACTAAAGTCTTATACAACTGCAACATGACTTCCCAACATCTATGTGTAGGAAAGAACTGCAGATGCTAGTTTAAATCGAAGGTAGGGACAAAATGCTGGAGTAACTCAGCAGGACAGGCAGTTTTCGGGTTTCGGGTCGAGTTTTAGTCTGAAGAAGGGTCTCGAACCGAAACGTCACCCATTCCTTCTCTCCTGTGATGCTGCCTAACCCAACTTCTATACTCAATACACCTACTGATGAAGGCCAATGTGCCAAATGCATTTGATTACCCTAGAAGTTGTTTCTTGATTAATTGGTCTTTTATTGAAGTAGTACAAAACAAAGAAATAAATCATATAACTTTTCGTTCTTATTAACTGTTTAATCCGTGTTGTGTAGAGTCGTGTGAGAGTATGGCGTCTTGTGATAGTGATCGCGGTAAAAAAACTGTCTCAACCATCCCTCGAGGCTAAATTGAATTCCCAATCTCTGTGACTACGCCAGCCTCCTCAGACATAGACACACCCTACTACTTGTCAAACCCCACCCACAAGCATACCAAAAGAGATAAGACGAAATATCTAGATATGGCTATAATATACTAACTTAAGTATAAATGACTCCTACATCCATGATATTCCCTAAGCAACAGTCCTTTTACATCAAGGTTGAAATGTGCCTTCCCTCATCTTCTATCTGCTATCTCAAATTAAATGAGGACCTTCAGAATTAATCCATCCCGCTCCATAAATGATACACAAATGGGCAGAAGTAGACTTTGATGGAGAATACTGTATCAGTCATAATCGTATTGAATAACGAAACAGGCAGGGGATTTAAGATACAGTAGACATGCATCCATCTTTTCATGGCAAAGGCCAGGGGATTCATAATCGATCTTCTCCATTGTGGGTGAACACATTCTACAAATGCGGTATCAATGCATTTTTCATCATTTGCTGCCTTGCCTCTGCATTTTTGGCATTTGCTACCAATTTGAAAGAAAAAGGGGTTTTTAATAGTTAATGGTTATCTTAAATTATACAGTCAATTGCAGAGGTGGAATGTGACCATGAATCCATCAAATGTATGTAAAAAGAACTGCATTTGGGGAACAAATCTGCTCAAGCCATGACCAGAGGAAAAAGACAAATTCAATTGGAGCTCAAAATTCCAACCTATCACTCCGGGGCGAGCAAATCAAGTCCCTTTCAAAACTTAGACTCAAAATGCTGGAGTAACTCAGCGGGACAGACAGCATTTTCAGAGATGCTGCATGTCCCGCTGAGTTACTCCTGCATTTTGTGTCTACCAACAAGATCAGAGTGTCATCTTTTAAAGACACACTCCATGTTTCTTTGGTTTAAATCAGCATCCGCTGTTCCTTCCTTCATGCTTTCAACACTTGTTCTTCCTTATTCCAGATTTTTAAACTGAACATTCCATATAAATTATGTATCATTTATGTAAAACTATAATTATGTGAAACATGTAAATTCCTGCGTTCTTCATGCTGTAGGTTCCATAAGATTGATGCTCCAACTCCTGGACAGGTCCTTTGATTGACCACCAATCAAATATAGATTTATTCCCAAGAGGAATTGTGTTTCTCAGATTATTTTTCCTTGGGAAGAATCCAGATCCCAGTGATTCCCCACTGATTCAATTACACCATCATCTATTTTTTTTCCCAGGACCTCAAAGTTAAAAGTTGAAGCAAAATCATTTCAACATTCCTCATATTTTCTCTGATTTAGCATTAAAATATTGACGGAATGTTCATGTAAAATGTAAAAATCTACAACAGAGACAAGTTAATGCTATCCAGGAAGCCAGTGGCAATTAATAAAATGAGGGATTTACAAAAAAAAAAAAGACTTTTATTGAATGAATTTTACTGCAGTCCAGAAGGAAGCAGAGGCATCTAATTCTAATTCATAAGGTACAAGATTGCCATTCGTTGACTTTTTTTTTAAAAGGACTGGTTATAAAATTATCCACCAAGCTCAAACACTATACCTTCAGCTCCCTGCAAATCAGCATACAGGTATTCAGCAACATGTCTATTTGCTCTCACATATAATTCAACTGGCAGCAATTTTCATGCCACCCAAGTATTTTCTGGTTTACTCAAATGATTCTTTTGTTTCTACCACCTCAAACAAATTTGTCGCCTATAAAGCAACTGACTTCTTATTCCCTTTGCATGTTTTCCCTTCTCCTTCCCAGCTTCTGCATATAAAAGAGACTATGTCCACAATCATAACTCTCTGCTCGAAGATACAATGTTCAACATGATAGAAAGGTTAAGGGAGAGACACCAAATATTACTGTCATCATCGAGTGGAGTAGGATGCAGCTGAAATAGCTGACAAAGCAACAATATTACTGGTGGTCACACTGGTGATTCCTCCCAGCGTAATAATATTTTATAATTTAAAGCATTAAAAAATTCAACTTCAATCAACACTTGAAAATATCATAGTCAGGCATTTCCTTTGCGATCTCCCAGTCACTCATTATTATCCCACATATTTCTCTCCCTGCTTCTGAATGTCCCAGGAGCTTGTCGAAGGGGGTCCTCAGGATAGTGCCCAAGGTTCAATCTTCTGGAACATCTTCATCTATGACCTTCCTACATCCAATCGATAAAATGGTCGTAGCACAAGGGGAGGCCATTAAGTCCCCGTAGAGAATTTGCTGAAATTATTCAGCCAGTGCGACATCCCATCCACTTCTCTGCAGCCTTGCAAATTTTGGCTCACCCTATATTTTGGCAATTCTTTCTTAAGTCCACGATAGAACCTGCCTCCACCACATCTACATTCCTGATTCCCAACATGCGCAGCGTAAAAAAAAGGTTTTCCTCATTTTGCATTTAATTCTCTTCCCTTGGATTTAAGCTTGTTGTTAGTCTCCATGGTACCATCATGGTACACTATAAATGGGAATGTTTGCTGATGACGGCACAGTGTTAATATCATTTGTATCTCCTCGGAAAATGAAGCTGCTCAGGCCTGCCTGTCGGAGGAACTAGACAACACTCAGGCACGGGCTGATGGGTGGCACATAGCATTGCTGTCTCACAAGTGACAGAGGATGTGCATCTCCAAGCAGAGAGTCTATCCATTTCTCCAGACACTCAACCACAATAGCCTTCGAGTGCTCGTTCTACACTGGGCGACTCACCTCCTGACTCTGCAGAGCATCCAAAAGGCATATGATGACATCCAAAAGGCATACGATGAAATAACCTGCATTTGCCTGGAAGGTGCAGCTCCAACAACACGAAAGATGCCATTGGACTTCCGCTGAAGACCACTTCCGTAATTGAACAAAATAAACCGATACAAATCTGATAATCAACCTTGGAGTAATGCAAATCAAAAAGATTCAGATGCTGGAAATCTGAACCAAAATTAGAAAATTCAGGAAACACACAGGAGATGGGGCGGCATCTGTGGAAAGAGAAATCTGTTAACTTTTTCTGTTTCCACAGATGCTGCCTCACGTGTTGAGTATTTCAGCCTCACAATAATCTTCCTCCTTAGGAGTCATCATCAGGCAATGCAACCCTGCAGGCAAGTTATAGCTATAAAAGTGAAAATGTGGATGGGTTGGATATTGATGCCAAAACACAATGTGTTCATGCAACCCTGGGGATATAGGCACAAACATTTGGCCAAGAATAAGAAGTGATTGTAAAACGTGTTGAAGGACATATCAAAGAGCTGAGGAGCAATGCAGCCAAAACTTTACAGAAACCCAGCCATTAATTTTTCATGGAAGCTTAGATGAATCTGCCCTGCATTTAGCATATCAAATTCTGCTCTTCCCCGTGATTCAAACAGATGCTTAGACTGCTGGGTTAGCTGAGTCTACTCAGACAGGGACTCATCTTTTACAGTCTACACTTTGTAAATTAGTGGAAGAGAAGCATGTCATTTTACAATGGGGGTGATGCCACAGGAGCTGCATTTAGAATATAAAGCATGGAAAAGTACACACAAGAAAATAACCTTTGGTCTCTGATGTCTGTGCCGACCATGATGCCAAATTAAATTAATCCCATCTGCCAGCACGTGATCCAAATCCTTCCACTTCTTGTATGTTCATGTTCCCATCTAAATGCCTCTTAAGCACACCATCATGTCCGTATCAACCACCACCCCGAGCACTGTGTTCCAGGCATCCACCACTCTCTGTATAAAAAAACTTGCCCCGCACATCTCCTTTAAACTTTTCCCATCTCACCTTAAAGCTGTGCCCTATACTATTTGACATTTCTACCCTAGGAAAAAGACTCTGTCTGTCTTATGAATTCTATGTGTTTCCCTGCAGCCTCTGACACTGCAGAGAATACAATCCAAGTTTATCCAACGTCTCCTTATAGCTAATATTGTAATCCAGGCAAATCCTGGTGAACTACTTCTGCACCCTCTGCAAAGTTTCTGCATCCTTCCTGTAAAGGGATTACCAGGATTCCTCACAATATTCCAAATGCAGCCTAACCAAAGTATTACACAACTGCTTCCCAACTCTCATCCTTGTTGGTATCCTTCACAATGTCAATATATCTGTCCCTTCCCCTAACCAATACTCAACATGGTGACAGCATCTGTCTAGATAAAAGACTGCCTTTGTAACAGCTGAGGAGATCGAGTCAGCCCCCTAATGGCCTTGAGCTCTGATGGTGGTTTCGTTTAGTTTAGTTTAGAGATACAGTACAGATACAGAACCAGAGTCTGCACGGAGTCCGCACCGACCAGCGATCCCCGCACACTAACACTATCCTACACACTAGAGACAATTTGCTTATACCAAGCCAGTTAACCTGCAAACCTGTACGTCTTTGGAGTGTGGGAGGCTGCCTCAAGCCAATGGCATGTATCATTAAGGATCCCAACCATCTGCTTAAGGCCCTCTACTTGTTGCTACAGTTGGGCAGGAGATACATAAACCCCAAGTCCCTCACCACCAGGTTCAGGAACAGCTACGTCCCTGCACACATCAGCTTCCTGATCCAACATGCACAACCCTAATTGTACCTCCCCAATGGAACACTGCGGACCACCTCTTGTACCACCTGGAACTTGTTTTCTAATTGTGTTTTTGCACAAATTTCTTGCTCTTTACACACTTTCACTTCCCACTTTCTTGTAGAATGTATGTATTAGTTATGCCTTTGTGTGTTGACTACGGCTATGTGCCCATGATGTAGCTGCAAGCACAATTTTCATTGTACCGATGCTTATGACAATAAATTTGACTTGACTTGATCTGAGGTACTACTGCTGTATATTAAGTTTGTTACTAAAGATGTTGCTGTTGCTCCTCTTCTGCCTATTCATCTTAGTGGACCTAATTCAAGGAAGCATGGACATTAAGAGGCAGATTCTTCAGGGTCAATAAACTAAACAAAAACATTTTTAAAATATATAGTTTTGTCAATAAATAGCCATTGACATTAAGACGTATTGGCTATTCCATCTTCCAACAATCCCGTTAGGCTTTAACTAGAGTGGAGACCTGGGTCTCTATATCCACTGTCTGACCAAATGTTTTCTCAACAATGATGCATGCTTCTGGCAACAGAGCAATCCTGCCTTTTTTTCTTAAGTTTCTTACTGACCATAAAAAGTAATGTTTAACTAAGTACCAATTATAATTTGGAATGTATTTTTGGAAAGAGTACACAACGTATAACAGTGTTGCAGAAACATAGCCTGCCTTATGTAAATGTGCGAGAGTTTGTAAGTACAGTCCTTTAAGCTGCCTGATAGCAGGCACACAGAATGCTGCCGACACTGATTCCACACCTAGATATCCAGAGCCAAATGTCAATGAATGCCTGCAGGAGGCTCTAGAGAAGGATGGAAAAGGTTACGATCAATTTGATTTGGCAGTTGTTACCTAGGTTTTGAGTCTGCATCTAATTGCTATAAGGTGACCATGACAGGAAAAGTGATATCATATATGTGTAATCATATATTCATTAAGATGTCAATAGTCATAGAATGATACAGTGTGGAAACAGGCCCTTCGGCCCAACTTGCCCTCACTGACCAACATGCCCCAGCTACCACCTGCCCGCATTTGGTCAGTATCCCTCCAAACCTGTCAACCCCATGTACCTGTCTAACTGTTTCTTATATATTTGAATAGTCCCTGCCTCAACTATCTCGTCTGACAGCTTGTTCCATGCACCCACCACCCTTTGTGTGGAAAAAGTTACCTCTTAGATTCCTATTAAATCCTTTCCCGTTCACCTTAAACCTATGTTCTCTGGACCTTGTTTCACCTACTCTGGGCAAGAGACTTTGTGCGTCTACCTAATCTATTCCTCTCATGATTTATACAACTCTATCAGATCACCCCTCACCCTCCTGCACTCCAAGGAATAGAGTCCCAGCATACTCAACCTCTCCCTACAGCTCAGACCCTCCAGTGCTGGCAACATCCTTGTAAAGTATCTGCAATGAGTCAACTCGAACACATATTAAGATACAACACATGTTTATTAAATCGATATACAGCAAGGATCTGCAGTCATCACATCTCCGAGCTGCTACTCATACTAACTAGTGTAAGCAGGCTCTTGATAATATGAAGCACATAACAGGCAGTCACTACTAACAAACACTATAATTGTTATCTGAGGAAAGATTGGAAAGACTGGGGTTGTATTCACAGGAATTTAGAAGGATGAGAGAGGATCTTATAAAAGCACATCAAATTATAAAAGGAATGGACAAGCTAGATGCAGGAAAAATGTTCCCAATGTTGGGGGAGTCCAGAACCTGGGGCCACAGTCTAAGAATAAAGGGGAGGCCATTTAAAACTGAGATGAGAAAAAACCTTTTCACCCAGAGACTTGTGAATTTGTGGAATTCCCTACCACAGAGGGCAGTGGAGGCCAATTCACTGGATGAATTTAAAAGAGTTAGATAGAGCTCTAGGGGCTAGCGGAATCAAGGGGTATGGGGAGAAGACAGGCACGGGTTACTGATTGTGGATGATCAGCCATGATCACATTGAACGGCGGTGCTGGCTCGAAGGGCCGAATGGCCTCCTCCGGCACCTATTTTCTATGTTTCTGTGTCATTGACATCTCGCTGCTTTAGTTTTATATCTACATGTATCTCTTAACTCCATAGTCTCCATTCTTGTCCTACCCTCCGACAGGCACCCTTCATTCACTCCCCCCCCTCCCCCCTCCTGGTTACATCAGCCCTTGTCACCTACCATGCTATCTGCTTTCCACCTCCCAGTCCCAATCACATTCCAGTCAGGCTGGCTTTTGGCCATCAGTGCATATCTGGCTCAGTTTGTGGCTGGCCCATTTCCAGCCATGCTTCCATCACACAACCGTCCCCATTCGACATTGCAGTCTCAGCACATGCTTGGCCCAATCCCCTGCACACATTTTCCATTGGTAAATATTTGAGCTAAGATAAACATGGCTATCTAGTGGCAGCCATCTTTAAAGCACCATGCTTTATACATCAAGTTTGGCAGCTGACCATGTTCATCAATGCATTGTGCTTCCTACCTTTGACAGTAGCAACTGCTAATACTGTATCCAGCATTCCAGCATAACGTCATTCCTTAAACATTTCCCTGGCATTTGGATGGAAAATTGCCTTTGGTATTGGCTTTCATGACATCTGAAACAGGTTTTGCTCCAATGTCATTCTGAGATCCTAATTACATGATTGGGAAATAGTGAAAAATTGGCTTGCTTCCATATGAACATTATACATGATAAAGCACAAATAATTAACATGATAGAAAATAATTAACAAAGATAAAAATCTCAGACATTATAATCGGCATTAACTATTTATTCAAAATCTTTCATAAAATTGTTGGTTGAAGAAAATGAGAAATAGAAGTGGGGTTGATGATTGCCACTTTTACCTGCTTTTCCAAGTTTATAACAGTGAAATAACTTTTGACCAAGAATAAATGCAGACAAGTTTTATTAAATTAGTTGTCCCGCTGAGTTACTCCAGCATTTTGTGTCCGTCTTCGGTGTAAACCAACATCTGCAGTTCCTTCCTAACAAAAACCTTAAATGTGTGTGCATTTCTCTTTCTGATTCTTCATTGTAATGCAATACCAGTGCTTCTTTTTGGATGAATGCAATGTCCAGAAATCACACATCATTTCTGAACTACACTGTAAAACAACATTTATTCTTCTCCTGGGGAACAATGTTCATTTTTTTTAAACTGGCATGGACCTTTTCCATTTTTGCAATGGTTGAATGCCATGGTTGTTGTAGGTACAAAATACGCACTCATATATTTAACATTTCAGTATCTTCAAACATGATAACACATTTCATTTTCTCTCCTTTACTTTCAATAGTCGACCTGTCTGCCTTACATTATTGTGAAGTTATACTCCATTCCAGATGGCTCATGAGTAGGTTTATTCAAATTTGAAG
The DNA here is from genome assembly GCF_010909765.2 of Amblyraja radiata. Classification (NCBI taxonomy): domain Eukaryota; kingdom Metazoa; phylum Chordata; class Chondrichthyes; order Rajiformes; family Rajidae; genus Amblyraja; species Amblyraja radiata. The sequence continues at coordinate 20,579,044 of NC_045956.1, forward strand.
GGGCCAATCTAAAATCAAAATGTATCTAATTTCCTGTGACAAGGGATGGATACACCAGGCGATTCTCACAACAACAGTGTTCGCTGGATCCTTTGAAGCACAGGCTTGACCTGACAATTTATGCCTGCATTACTCCAAGTGGGAAGCTATTTGATTTAAGTCAAAGTGAGCTGGCCGAAAGGAATCAGGGAGAAAGATTGGGAGACAATGAACAGCAGAGAAGGGAATTGAAAAACGACACATAGGGAGAAAAATACAGAAATGGGAGAAAGAATGGCAGAATGAGAGACAAAAATTTTGATTCCTGATCATTTGAAAAAACAATACTATGAAAGAAATAAACCACCTGAAGGTGTAGTATTGTTGTGAAGATATTTCTGCAGTTCAACATTGTATTTTGAGACAATTAGAAATTTTACGAGCATATTCAGTATTTTGGCTTGAATGCTAATGCAAAAGATTGTCCTCAATCCAATTGCCTGAATGTATATCTGTAACCTGACAATTTGAGTAACATGGAAGGGCTTGTGGCAACTGCTTCACCTGTAACAGATTACTCCTCAGATTATACGGTTTTAATATAATAATCTTCACAAATAGTATTTCTCCTGTTGCTTGAACATTTAAAATACGTTAGTTGATAGGTGATCCATACAGCAAGATCATCTTTAGTTAAAACTCACTTTTCCTTTATGCAATTTCAATAGAGAAAGCCTACATCTTCTGCCTGTGACTCCAGAACAGAATTTATATTGGGAACTTTCATAAACTGTAAAGAGCTTATGCAATTACTTTTTTTTCAGGAAAATAATCAATAGGCAAATAAAAGAGCTGGTAGAGATAGATTGGATCAAGTTTTGAAATGGGAAAAAATTACATATTTTTTCTCATATCTGCTTTTGTTTTTACAGCCTAAATTGAATAGGAACACGCTTCTGAAGGCAACTACATTCAAAACGGTAATTTCAGTATTTCAGTATTTCAGTATTTACTTTAATGTCATTTTAACTGAGTACTTACATACACAGATGAAACAAAAAAAATGTTTCTCAATCAGTTCCCGTCAGTGCAGTTAATAAAAACAGAATAAATACATATAGCTTTAAAAATTAAAATTACCATATCTAAAATAGGCCTAAAAATTGAAATAAAAACAGACATTCAGACCGAACATTTATTTTGCATTGAAGTGGATTTATTTGCTATATTTAGGTTGCATAGTGAGAGTTGTCACTTATTCCTGGCAAGTTCAGACACTACGCTTTAAATAGTTTTCCATAAGAAAATTGACACAATCTATCATAAATTTTGCTAGAGTTTCAGCTGGTATGTAATAAATCAATAGCAACATTTAATCCTTGGCAGTTTTCCCTTCTCTTTATTAACTTTAAGGACAAATCTGCTATGCATTCCTACCTCTTTTCCCTTGTTAGATCAAGTATTTCTGAGGTGAAAAGTCCAAATGAGGTTTTGAAACACACTATCCAAGTTTAGGGCTTTGAACAGATTGGCATAAACCTTAGACAGAGTGTAGTTGCAATATAATGCAGCTGTTTATGTTATCGGATATATTTTTTAAATGGTGTATCTGTCCACATATATATTTGTGTCTGCATGTGTGAATATATGTGCTCAAGTATTTTTATTTAATAACTTCTAAGCCCCAAATGATACATATAAAAATAGCCTAGTTACTGTAAATTAACTAGAAACTGTGTCTATTTGTAATATTTTATTATGTGCAATACTGATTAGAATAGCAAGAAAAAAATATTTGGGCAGTGATCTTGGCAAAAGACAGTCTTGTGAAATAAGATGACATAATTATAATCCATCAGCTGCACATACTACTTCAAATGTACTTAAAAGGAAAGCAGAAAATATTCTGCCTTAATATTCCCTTTTCATCTGTGCATTAATTGCCTCATACTGTGTTTTGTATTGAATTCTGTCTTTACTTTGTGTACTAGTCATGTCTCTACTATTTATTTCATTCCCCTTACATGTTTTTCCTCTACCTGCTCAATTTTTGTAAGGTGTCCTTGAGACTCTTGAAAGGCGCCCATAAATAAAATTTATTATTATTATTATTATTATTTCAAAATGCCCCCGTCTCCCAAATATCCTTCAAACCTGCAACTAACAAGCGCATAAAATTACTCAAGCTGTATGGAATTTTAGAATAATAGATATTTTAAAAAATGCGTAAAACCTGAAACTTGTGTAAGTGCTTTTATCACTGAGAAACCCCAAGTCTGTCATAATTATAACTCTATTTTCTGGGGTCAAGTTATACTAAGATTACAAAAACATCTGTGCAATCATCTGAAGGCTGCAAAATCATTTTGTCTAAATTCTTTTATAGAAATCTCAGAATCAAAAAACACTCAGGTGGACCAATTGAAAACATTTTGGGCTTAGATATATGTTTCATTGCAAATGGATAAAAATAGATGTCGACATAGCAACTGAAATTTTGAATGTTCTTTACTGCATAAATCCTAGCAAATCATACATGCATATCATCGTGGACCCTGAGAGTAGCCAAGAGTTGAGCTTTGGGCCATCTTTACAACCAAGCAATTTATTGTAAGTGCCAACTATCATAACCATATAACCATATAACCATATAACAATTACAGCACGGAAACAGGCCATCTCGACCCTTCTAGTCCGTGCCGAACACATAATCTCCCCTAGTCCCATATACCTGCGCTCAGACCATAACCCTCCATTCCTTTCCCATCCATATAACTATCCAATTTATTTTTAAATGATAAAAACGAACCTGCCTCCACCACCTTCACTGGAAGCTCATTCCACACAGCTACCACTCTCTGAGTAAAGAAGTTCCCCCTCATGTTACCCCTAAACTTCAGTCCCTTAATTCTCAAGTCATGTCCCCTTGTTTGAATCTTCCCTACTCTCAGTGGGAAAAGCTTTTCCACGTCAACTCTGTCTATCCCTCTCATCATTTTAAAAACCTCTATCAAGTCCCCCCTTAACCTTCTGCGCTCCAAAGAATAAAGCCCTAACTTGTTCAACCTTTCTCTGTAACTTAGTTGCTGAAACCCAGGCAACATTCTAGTAAATCTCCTCTGTACTCGCTCTATTTTGTTGACATCCTTCCTATAATTAGGCGACCAAAATTGTACACCATACTCCAGAATTGGCCTCACCAATGCCTTGTACAATTTTAACATTACATCCCAACTTCTATACTATCAGCCCAATTGCCTTGCCAATGACAACTCAATGATAAGTCCTGGGAGAAGAATTAGTGTCACTAATTGTGTGATCTCACCATTGTTAGAATCAGTAGAGCACTTTTGCTGGCAACAAAGGATCATGAACACAGCACGTCTGACTCTTGCTTGGCTGATTGTAAATAAATTGTACAGAAGAATACTTCAATTACACTTGTTATGTATCAATGTAAGGAACCTAACCTCTCTCATTGGTGGCTGCCAGACTTGGCTACTAATAGATTCATTGATCATTGTAGCTACGTGAACACTTGCATAATCAGGACAGAAACCTGTTCATTTACCCAGCATGGATGAAAACAAAAGCGGTGTTCTCCAATTTTTGCTCCAATGTGAGCAATGAAAGGAATTCCCATTTTTCCTGTTCCACATATTCCCATACAAGACATTAAGGAACATGAAATACATAGTTGGTTTACAAAGAGCTGGGCACAAGGGTTTGTAGGATTTTTCAAAGTTCTGCCTTTCATTGCTGATCTCATCAGCAAATATTTAAAAGCTGTTCACCGATTACGCTTTGAAGAGCCGGAATTTTGGTAACTACAGATTTAGGAGCTGCTGTCCAAGCAGCCTGGATGAGCAAATACTGCAATTAATTTGTCGATAGCACACACTGCAACCACAGTGTGACTGTAGTTGTGGGAATAACAGTTCAGGTAATCTCTGGGAGACCGATCAAACAGGCTGCTCTGTCATGGATACGGCTGGGATTTTTTTGTGTTATTGGTGCTGTAATTACTTAAACAAATGGAAAGTATTATGGCATGCTTCTTACTTTTGCCTTGAGCATGATGTAAAAGGTTTGAAATGTTGTGAGTACAATCACCTCCTCATGAAACACGGCAACTGCTTGCAAAGTCGCATTATCTGTATCATTAGTCCAGCTGAGGTCAAGAATGTTTTATTGTCATATGTCCTGAAACGGAACAATGAAATTCTTACCTGCAGCAGCATAACAGATATGTAAACATAGTAATGAAATATTTATTTATTTTTTAATCTCGTTCTTCTAAAGTCTGGAGAATAATAAATAAAGGCCGTGGCAACTCAACCTCTCCTCTGATGTCAAATCCAACATTCCTGGAGGCAATTTAGTAATTCTTCACTGCAGTCCCTCAGTAGGAGCAGGATGTGGCTATTCTAATTTGCCCTTCTATACCAAGTCCTTGTCTCTTGAAATTGCTCCCAATCCTCAGGCATGTAACAATTTCTGGCACCTCTAGAAGCTTCTTCCTTGCATTTCATGGCATCTGTTAAATTCTACTGTTAGCCAGAAAGTTAGTTAGTTAGTTAGTTAGTTAGTTAGGTAGTTAGTTTAGTTTATTGTCACTTGTATTGAGGTACAGTGAAAAGCTATTTTGTTGCATGCTATCCCATCAGCAGAAAGACAATACATGTTTAGTGCAAGGTAAAGCCAGTAAAGTCTGATCAAAGATAGTCTGAAGGACCCCGATGGAGTAGATTGCAGTTCAAGACTGCTCTCTAGTTGCGGTAAGATAGTTCAGTTGGCTGATAACAGCTGGGAATAAACTGCCCCTGAATCTGGAGGTGTGCCTTTTTCCAATGGGAGAGGAGAGAAGAGGGAGTGGCAAGGGTACGAATCGCCCTTGATAATGCTGGCCGTTAAGGTGAGGTGCAGTGGAGTCAATGGAAGGGAGGTTGGTTTGTGCGATGGTCTAGGTTGCATCCACAATTCTCTGCCATTTCTTGCGGTCGTGGGTGGAGTTGTTCCCAAAGCAAGCCGTGATGCATCCCGATAAAATGCTTTCCACAGTCCATCTGTAAAGGTTGGTGAGGGTTGTTGGGGACAGGACAAACATCTTAAGCCTTCTAAGGAAGGGGAGGCATTTGTGCTCTTTCTTGGCCGTTGCTTCAACATGGGTGGTCCAGAAGAAGTCATTGGTTATATTTACTCTGAGGAATTTGAAGTTTTCAATCATCTCTACCTCAGCGCCACCAATGCAAACTGGAGTATGTGTATCGCTTTGCTTCCTGAAGTCGATCACGATATTCTTTGTTTTGCTGACATTGCGAGAATGGTTGTTGTCTCCACACCAGGACACGAGGTTTTCAATCTCCTTCCTGTACTCCGACTCATCGTTATTTGATATCCTGCCCACAATGGTGGTGTGGTGACCTTAAGTGGTTTGGATACAAGACACGAGTAGATAACAAATATAGAGGGATAAGGGCCTCAGGACGTCAAGGTCCTGTGAGAGCACCATGACATTAACCTGGATTACTATTTAAATCACCGGCAGACAAAGACCTGTGGAAGAACAGTAACTAAATGGAATGAAGCCGCTTGGAGAGCAGCTAGATACAAGGACGTAGGAGAGAAGATTAACTGGTGGGAAATAAGAAACTGAGCAAGGAGCTGAACTACTGTCAGTCTTGTGGCCTTTGAATGATGGATGATATGATTAAGGAGTCCAAACCTGCACACAAGACACTGGATGCGGTATCGCCAATAAACAACACAATTGTTTACAAGATAGATCCCAGGAATTAGTAGGCTAACCTATGATGAGCGTTTGTTGATACTGGGCCTGTACTCGCTGGAGGTTATAAGAATGAGGGGGACCTCATTGAAGCATACAGAATAGTGCAAGGCTTGGATAGAATCGATGTGGAGAGGACTAGAGGTCATAGCCTCAGAATTAAAGGACATTCTTTTAGGAAGGAGATGAGGAGAAATATATTTAGTTAGAGGGTGGTGAATCTGTGGGATACTTTACCACAGAAGGCTGTGAAGGCCAAGTCTGTGGATATTTTGAAGGCAGAGATAGATAGATTCTTGATTAGTACAAGTGTACTTAACAATAAGAGGTAGGCCATTTAGAACGGAGATGAGGAAAAGCTTTTTCATCCAGAGAGTTGTGAATCTGTGGAATTCTCTGCCTCAGGCAGTGGAGGTCAATTCTTTGGATGCTTTCAAGAGAGAGTTAGGTAGAGCTTTAAAGATAGCGGAGTAAAGGGATATGGGGACAAGGTAGGAACGGGGAACTGATTGTGGATGATCAGCCATGTTCACAGTGAATGGCTCGAAGGGCCGAATGTCCTACTCCTGCACCTGTTGTCTGTTGTCTATTGTTATGGGGGAGAAGGCAGGCGAATGGGGTGAGGAGGGAGAGATAGACCAGCCATGATTGGCTCCTATTTCTTCTGACCTTAATTGCAGATAGGTATTTTACCTCCTGATTCTAAATTCTCATAATAAAGGTTAACATCCCATTTGTCTCTCTAAGTACTTGCTCCACATATATGTATCCTTCCTGTGAGTTGCGTATGAGGGCAACGTTGAATATTCACACCACCTTACATCTTAGCCTTTGAAAAAACATTCTTGTTTTCTCTTTTTTGCACCAAAGTGAGTAGTTTAGTTTAGATATACAGTGCGGAAACAGGCCATTCAGCCCGCCGCGTCCACGCCGACCAGCGGTCCTCGTTACACTAGCATTTATAATTTCTACCAAACGCAATTAACCTACAAACCTGTAATTCTTTGAAGTGTGGGAGGAAACTGGAGCACCCTGGGAAAACCCAGGGAGAACGTACAAACTCCGTACAGACAGAACTAGGGGTTACAGTTTAAGGATAAGAGGGAAGTCTTTTAGGACCGAGATGAGAAAATCATTTTTTACACAGAGAGTGGTGAATCTGTGGAATTCTCTGCCACAGAAGGTAGTTGAGGCCAGTTCATTAGCTATATTTAAGAGGGAGTTAGATGTGGCCCTTGTGGCTAAAGGGATCAGGGGGTATGGCGAGAAGGCAGGGATGGGATACTGAGTTGGATGATCAGCCATGATCATATCGAATGGCGGTGCAGGCTCGAAGGGCCGAATGGCCTACTCCTGCACCTATTTTCTATGTTTCTATGTTTCTATGACAGCACCCGTAGTCAGGATTGAACCCGGGTCTCTGTTGCTGTAAGATGGCACCTCTAACGCTGCGCCACCGTGCCACACCTACCATACCATCACATTTTTTCACTTTATATTCCAGCTGCCATGGCTTGCTTGCTGACTCACCTTGGCTTTATCTCTTTCAAATGACAACTTTGTTTTCATAATCATAACCCCACCTAATTTAGTATCATCACCAAATTTGGAGCTATAACTTTTTGTCCCCTGAGCCAAATTGTTGTTAGAGATTACAAAGTGCTGGGTTGCAAGCATCAACACTTGCATTACCACACTCATCACATCCAGACAGGTCAGTCACACAGTACTTTCTGTCTGATGGCCAATATTTTGTTGGTGCGGACCCGGTGGGCCGAAGGGCCTGTTTCTGTGATGTATCTCCAAACTAAAAGATTAACTGATGGGAAATTAAAAAAAACTGGGAATTCAGCTGAGCTGTTGACAGGCTTGTAACCTTGGAATGAGGGAAGATTTGAGAGTGACTCTTAACATTTCAAATGTAAGTAAATCAGAGAATATCTTGACACAATAGAGATAAACTGCAGGGAAAGGAGCTGAACAGGTGGGAAATAAGGAACTTGAAAAGCACTTTAACTGGTGGGAAGTTAGAATTAGGAACGGACCACAACTTGATGATAAGAACATGGGAAAGGACAATAACTGTTGGAAGATAAGGACCTGGGAGACGACAATAACCTCTGCGGCATTAGCAGCTTGGAGAAGATAATAACAGTCAGGAGATGAGGACCTGGGTTAAACCAGTAATTGCAGGGAGATGAGGTCCTGGAAGATGACAGTCGTATCATACAATACGATACTATGAATCTTTATTTATCCCAGGGGGGAAATGGATCTGCCAACAGTGATACAACACAACAAGATACATGAAACATGAAACTAAAGTGATGGGTGGAAAATTCAGAATTGGGTTTGTGCAAGGAATGGGGGGGGGGGGGGGCAGGAAGGGGAGTCAGTCTACCCCATGACAGAAGGGGGAGGAGTTTACCGTTTGATAGCCACAGAGAGAAATGATCTAATTTGGCGTACTGTGCTGCATCTTGGTGGAACCAGTCTGTTGCTGAAGGTGCCAGTGTGTCACTAGAATATAAAGATAATCACTAGAATAAAAACATTGTGACATGATGGTGCATTTTGGAACACTAGGATCCCTCAATAGGACATTGATGAGATGGGATCTCATTGAAACGTATAAGATTGTTAAGGGCTTGGACGCACTAGAGGCAGGAAACATGTTCCCGACGTTGGGGGACTCTAGAACCAGGGGCCACAGTTTAAGAATAAGGGGTAAGCCATTTAGAACGGAGACGAGGAAACACTTTTTCTCACCGAGAGTGGTGAGTCTGTGGAATTCTCTGCCTCAGAGGGCGGTGGAGGCAGGTTCTCTGGATGCTTTCAAGAGAGAGCTAGATAGGGCTCTTAAAAATAGCAGAGTCAGGGGATATGGGGAGAAGGCAGGAACGGGGTACTGATTGGGGATGATCAGCCATGATCACATTGAATGGCGGTGCTGGCCCAAAGGGCCAAATGGCCTACTCCTGCACCTATTGTCTATTAACGAGTGAGATGGAAGGTCCTGGGAGCAGATATTAACTCATCGGAGAAAAGGATCCAGACCTTTCTACAATGAATATAACGACTGGATTCTTGGTTTGAGAAAAGATCCTAGGAAAGGACATTATCATGACAGATTGGATCTAGGAAGAGTACTTTATAAGCCAATTAAAAGCATGCAACTGGGAAAGGACATTAATTAGAAGGGGATAAGGGACCAAAGGAAACAATTAGTCAGGAAGAGATAATGACTTTGAAAGCATCTTAGCGGTTAGTTTTAAGAACCAGAGATGCATCATAATTGGTGGGAGATGATAACGTGGGAGAAATCCTTATCTAGCAAAAGATATGGCCCAACATTGGTGGGAGATAGTGTGATGGACAGCACCTTAATTAGTCAATTAAGAGCCAATTGGGGCTGGGGGAAAGAACCTTATCAGGTGGGACATGAGCATCAACTTATGTTTTAAAACACCTGGAAGGGAATATTAATGAATGAGAGATAAGCACTTGAGAGTGCACTAGGCTGGTGGGCAGTAAAGTCTTGTGGGAGGACCATAATTGGTGAGAGGAACATGTGATGTGATGAGATGAGGGTGTGAACATTGAACAATGGGAGATTAGTATCGGGGTGAGAATATAACCTCCTGGGAAGTAATAACTGGGTAAATCACCACAACCATTTGGAATTTGGGGCCTGTGACTAGTGGAATAAGTAAACCTCTGGGTGCAGCCTTACTGGTGCGAGATTAGGTTCTAGAGAACTGGTGGGAGATAAGGAACTGTGAGAGGACCTTGAGGCATAAAGAATATGAACTGAAGAAAGATTTTATCCTGAGGTGGTTAGGAATCAGGGTAATGCTTCAACTCATTCCATCATTATTTGCTCTTCGAACTTTCCCCTAAACCAACAGTGAACCATGAGGGCTTCCATGCATCCTGCAAATGTTGGCATTTAGGGACTCAAATTGTATATATATTGAACTCATGGTACTGCTGTTGCTGCGTCACTGTAACTCTGCATGTGTGAAGGGTTAAGTAATTGGTTTATACAGTACATGTTTGCCCATCTAGCTGAAGGAGCCTTTGCTGAACAAACAGCCCCAACATTTGATACAACCCCCAGCATAGGTTTGGTAGCAGGCTAGATGTTTTTTTGTGTGTTGAGGGTGAATATCAGTTCCCTTCCTGAAATCCCCCAAAATGGCTTTAAATCTCCGAACAATTTAAACTAATAATCTTTGCAAACTGTGACACTTTTACGTGGCTCTGAAGTTTCATACACAAAAACATTACTTGGCACCTGGCAAAAATATTCAAATATTAAGAACACAGTTTACTATGAACTTGACTACCATATAGCAATGAATCTTGCAAATATTTGTGAATATTCTTTAAAAAACTATTTTCACGAAGTTAAAATTGGTTTCTTCACAAGTGGTTGTCTAGACACTACGTATAAATTTTTACTTGTGTTATAATCAGATTCAATCAAACAGAACCAGACTTTCTCTGCGACATATTGAAGAATATTTTTGAGAAGGTAAATAATGAGTACTGTCTAAAATACTACCCGATTAAACTGGGTCATGGAAGATTTTATGGTTTTGGTTATGTATACTAGCTTAAACTTCACTTTGAAAAACAGTTCCACTTTTGAATATAATTGGAAGCTGGATTGACGATTGCACCCAAAGTGAATAACAAATTTGGAAAAACACAGAGGAAATTGTAAAGTCGACAGATTTTAAGAACAGGAGTTCAGTGCAATCTCTTGTTTATTGGATTGTAACTCAACAATATCTATTAATTTTTCTATTTCCTTTATTGTACAGGAAAAAATATACTTTAAAAACCTTATTTTAACAATATCGGTTCAATGTAACATAAATTTATGCTTCTAATCATTGTATTCCTTTTGATTTTAATAACAGGCCCACTTTGAAAGCCCAACAGTACCACCACCTTCTCTGTCCCTGGATAACTTAAATGAGGCTGTTGCAGGCTTTGATACAGTCGAAGAGCTGATCAAGTACTTGGAACCGGAGCGATGGCAACTTGACTTGGATGACTTGTACAAACCTACGTGGCAGATGCTCGGAAAGGCTTTTGTACATGGTAGAAAATCCAGAGGCAAGTATCTGTTTCACTTTTGTCCTGCCAACCATTAGAATTTATACCTGCATGCCAATATCTTGCTAAGCAAAGAATTGTTCTAAAAGAAATGAATTCTGATTTAAATATAATTCTAAAGTTCACAAATTCCTTAAATCAATTGAATTTTATAAAATCAAAAATTTTGTGTGTGTGTCTGTAATTTGCAATAATGGGCCTGTCCCACTTAGGCAACTGTTTAGGTGACTGCAGGAGACTATGCAGTCGCCACATGGTCGCCACATGTTCACGGGTGGTTGCCGGGTAGTCGCTTTCATGGTCGTGAGGAGTTCCCTCATTCTGGGAACTAGCCGCGGTCTCATTATGGTCGCTGCAAGTCGCCACGGAGAGTAGCGAGAATTCTCGTGCCGTAGGTGGGTCGTCAGGAGGTCCTAGTGGGTTGCCAGGGGGTCGAAGGTCTCTCCCCCTCCCCCTCTCCCCGTCCCTCCTCCCTCTCCCTGTCCCCCCTCCCCCTCCCCCTCCCCCTCCCCCTCCCCCTCCCCCTGGTTCTCCCTCTCCCTCCCTCTCCCTCCCCCTCCCCCTCCCCTAGGGTTCTGTGAGAGGTTGCCAGGGCTTCCGAGAAAAAGTCATAAATAGGCTAATTACAGGTTGATCACCTCTCAAAATGGGTTAAAATGCATTTTTTAGTTATTTTTTTGTTTAATTTCATATTTGTAATTTTATTATTCACATACGGCATATGCTTGGGAAATTCTTGGTTATTATAATAAAGCCTTCAACCTGTAATATCATTTAAAAGTATAATAATCATAGGGAATATATTTAGCGATGTCTATACGGCGCTGGTGTGAAATGGCCTTTAGTGGTCAGTGGACAGGAGCTGTACGTGACGGATTTGTGTATCATCAAGTGACTACAGATGCATGCACGGTCTCCATCAGTCCTGTCTGTGCCTCCATATGTTTGCCTTATGAACTTTAAGTTTATGAAAGAGAAAGAAAAAGATATATAATAATTTTTATGTAGTGGTTCCCTGAGATGAAAATTGTTTCAAGGGTTCCGCAAGGGTAAAAAGGTTGAGAAACGCTGATCTAGATAGATTTGATTAGTGGTTAAATGAGACTCATAATGAAAAATGATTCCAGTTGGAATTTGTTGTGCAGTTCCCTAGATGTTGCACGTCAAATATGAGGTTAATAAACAATGGATAAACAGGCATTCATCCCAATTACTGAACAAATAATCCAATTTGCGTGAATTGTTTCTGATGAATAGCTGTCACAAATTTCATCAATGGCGGACCCGGCTTGTGGGGGCCGCCGTGAGGGGGAGGGGGAAGGACCCCGCATGAGGAGATTGCCATGGGGGGGGGGGGGGGGGGGGGGGGGAGAACAAGGGATGAGCCGGCGTGGGGGTACTTTGTAACTTCATTAGCGACGACTATTTGCATATCTTTGGTATGCAAGCAAAGAATTTAACTTTGCCTTGTTGCAAGTGAAAATAAAGTATTCCATTCCAGCAGAGCAGTTATGCCCATTTTGTAAAGTGATCTGCAAATCACAATGTTGATATCTGCAGAGGAATACATTATAATGTAAAGCTTAAATTATTTTCAGTGAAATTTTGAATAAGTAGTATGCATTGAAATTTACAGCAGGGAAGCAGCCTATTTGGCTGATGAAATTCTTGCCAGGCAACTGTTTAAAAATCCCAATCATCATTATAAATATCCATGTTTCTTTAAATAGCATAGCACAGTGATGATACTACTGTATAATAATCTTTTGGCCAAGACTAACAATGTAGATCATATTTCTGAAATTTCCAAGATAGCAGTTTATATTCAGTCAAACAAAATTGGAAATTAAAGGTACAAAAAGTGAGCGCAGAGGAGTTAGATTGTGCTCATAACACACTGATGTCCTGAAGAGGAATTTGATAACCTTTCGTGATCTCGATGCATTTCAACCCCGTTGCTCATTGCTAGTCAGTAAAAGATGAGCAATAGAAGAATATCTATAACTGGAATTTAGAGGGATAAGAGGGGATCTTATAGAAACACATACAATTCTTAAGGGCTTGGACAGGCTAGAGGCAGGATAAATGTTCCCCATGTTGGGGGAGTCCTGAACCAGCGGTCACAGTTTAAGAATAAGGGCGAGGCCATTTAGGACTCGGATGAGGAAAAATGTTTTCACCCAGAGAGCTGTGAATCTGTGGAATTCTCTGCCACAGAGGGCAGTGGAGGACAATTCACTGGATGTTTTCAAGAGAGAGTTAGACTTAGCTCTTAGGGCTAACGGAATCAAGTGATATGGGGGAAAAAGCAGGAACGGGGCACTGATTTTCCATGATCAGCCATGATCATATTGAATGGCGGTGCTAACTCGAAAGGCTGAATGGCCTACTCTTGCACATATTTTCCATGTTTCTATGTTTCAATATCTTCTGAGGACAATGATGGACTAAAAAAACATAAGTGTCTCTTGCCAGTAACACCCATGACCCAAGAATTAACAAAATATTAAGCAAATTACAGGAGGGCAAGAATCATCTTAGATATACCATTTACATTACTGACAAGATTCAGACATGCGCACATCTCAATCTATCAGGTTAATAGCTTGCATTTACTTCGAGTCAAAAAATTGCATAATTCACCCACATACAATCAATTAAAAACAGGCCGCATTTTTGCATTACACTTGTTACAACCGTGCAGCAGCTGGGTAAAATCACGCCAGGGCCCACCATGTCAGAGCATCCATTTGCAACGTTTGAACCAGGTTTTAAGCAGTTTTATCAGCTGCTAAAAGGAGCAGCTTGGAAACAACAGAGTGAAAATGAAGAATGTTTGAACGAGTTTTGCCATATATCATGGAAAGTTAAAATTACTTATTGTAAAGCATAGTCTATGTATAGTCTATGTATAGCCTATGTATTGTCTAGGTTGGGGCGGCACGGTGGCGCAGCGGTAGAGTTGCTGCCTTACAGCACCAGAGACCCAGACACGATCCAGACTGCTGTCTTTACAGAGTTTGTACGTTCTCCCCATTTATGCGTGGGGTTTCCCTGAGATCTCCGCTTTCCTTCCACACTCCAAAGACATACAGGCTTGTAGGTTAATTGGCTTGGCATAAGTGTAAATTGTCCCTGGTATGTAGGATAGTATTTGTGTGTGGGGATCGCTGGTCGGAGTGGATTCGGTGGGCTGAAGGGCCTATTACCGCATTGTATCTCTGAACTAAACCAAACTAAACCATTGATTAAGGTTATGTTCAACTTCAAAATGTGTCTACATTTAAGAGTACCTAACTTAAGGTTGCAATTTTCCAACTTATTTTATGCTGCTTTTATATTTGTTGCATAATACTGGTTAATTATTGAGTTTGGGATTTACTTCACCCAGGTGATTCATGAGAAATGTTATTGTCAAAAATATAGTTAATCAAATTGTAACTCAAGGACACCACGATTCAAATGGAACCCTTGGCTAATCCTAGGTTTGAAGTCCACAGGTTAGCCAGATAGGTGAGAAAGGATTAATTAAAATAAAACAATAATACCTTTGTCCAGCTTGGTAAGAAATAAGGACATCCCAATTTATGACTGCACTGAAAATAAAGCAGGAGAAAGTACAATCAGATATGGTCTGAGCTGAGCCTTTACTGCTGATATAATTGTGTAAAAATGAATCCTCAGTTTGCTTAGAGAGTATCAAATGCTCAGTTCATGAAATTTAGTTCTATTTAATTAAATGGATCTGAGTTTGAGAGGTAGAGCATAATGCATGTTGCAGATGACTATCTCCCCTGAGAGTTCTGCTCATGCAGATTTTCAATTTTCACTTCAGCAGTTCATTAATAATTTGCCATGTAACTGGAGACTCTTGGTCCAAAAAATAATTTGTCAATGATTGCTGAGACATGTAAATACAAAAAAACTAAATAATGTATTTTAGAAAGAAATGCTTTGGTCTTTGGGGTTGGATTTCGATGCATTTGGCCCAGGAGAAACATTATGACAGGGCCTCAGAATGAATCATCGCCCTCTGGCTGTAGAAACCAGTATCTAGATTTATGTTTAGATCTGTTATAGTCGCGTGTAACGAGGTACAATAAAATTAATTGTTTTGCATGCTAACCAATCCAATCAGATAATGGGCCTGACATGGTGTGTGACTGGAGCAACCAGTCACTACAACCGACTTAAGGAAATAAAATAACATCTTAGAAGCATAGAAACATTGAATATGTTGAACATAGAAAATGCAGGAAACATAGAAAATGCAGGAGTAGGCCATTCGGCTCTTCGAGCCAGCACCACCATTCAATATGATCATGGCTGATTATCCAGAATCAGTACCCCGTTCCTGCCTTCTCCCCATATCTCTTGATTCCGTTAGCCCTGAGCTATATCTAACTCTCTCTTGAAAACATCCAGTGAATTAACCTCCGCTGCCTTATGTGGCAGAGATTTTCCCAGATTCACAACTCTGGGTAAAAAGGATTTTCCTTATTTCAGCCCTTATTCATAAACTGTGAGCCCTGGTTCTGGACCCTCAAAAAACATTGGTAACATTTTTCCTGCATCTAGCCTGTCCAATCCCTTAAGAATTTTATATGTGCTATCTTAGATGCTATGGTGCAAATAATGCTGAATGCAGTGAACACTAAAGGGCCTGTCCCACGAGCATGTGACTGCATGGGGGCCGCGCGGAGGTCGAGTGATCCCCGTACAGGGCCGGTCCCACCAGCATGCGGCGAGCGCGACCAAACCGGAAGTGGGGGCCGCGCGGAGGTCGAGTGAGTGACGTGAATTTCGAGCGAAGTCCGCGGGAAGTTCGCATGTGACGTACAGCGTCAAGACACTGCGTACGGTGTCGAGGCGGCTGCGGGCTGGCAGGCCGTTGCCGCGCGGAATTTTTGAACACTGTTAGTTTTTCGGAGCCCCGCGCATGTCGGGATCAGCTCCGCACAACTCCATACGGCTCCGGCGATCGAAGTGGGACCGGCCCCACAAGGCCGTACGGCTCAAGCGACCACGTTAGGTCGCGTGCTCGTGTGACAGGCCCTTAAGTGACGGTTGTGCAAACTGCCTAGTTGAAGCAGCCATCCAGCCAAACATGCTACCACAGGCAGGTCTATGTTTAATTTAGAGGTGGGTAAGAACAGGAATGACAACTTCCTCTCATCAAGAGCATGTTCTACTTCCTCTGTAATGTGGTGACCCAATAGAACAAGGTTGTCCCAGATATTCTTCTTTTCAGTATTAGAGACACAGCACAGAAACAGGCTCTTTGGCGCACCCAGGCCACACCAACCAGCAATCCCCGCACACTTACATTTTGTTAAACACATTAGGGACAATTTACAGTTATACAAAGCCAATTAACTATAAACTTGTACGTCTTTGGAGTGTGGGAGGAAACTGGATATCCCGGAGAAAACACACGCAGGTCACTGGGAGAACGTACAAACTCCGTACAGGTAGCACTCGTTGTCAGGATGGAACCTGGGTCTCTGGCACAGTAAGGCAGCAACTCTACCGCTGCGCCACCATGCCACCCTACTGAGGACAGCACTGAGCAGTTACTGAGCAGCTGGCATAATGGCCGATAATAGTTGTTATCAGTTTCACCAAGTGCCAATGATTTGCTGTAACTGAAACAGCCATCTATTTTCGTGTGCTTTCTAACACTACATATTTGGTAAAATGAGCTAGGAGTTTTATTTCATAGAATAACATTTTTATGAGCTTTGCAATGGAACTTTGTGCACTGTCGTGCTGCTTCAAATATTCAGTCAAAGTTATTCAGGGATTCGACTTACTTACATAAGAGACCATTGAGTATTTTCAGTGCTATCAGATGGTGAACCATAATTTATTAATGTGCCTTGAGCAAAATCCAATTGTGGATGCAAAGACTGAGGAACACTGAGGCAAATCTGAATTGGAGGGGTAACATCTGCAGTAGCATTTATGTTGGTAAACTGGACCAGACCTGGACCAGACCCTGCTGTGGAGTTCTGGTCACCTGTCTTTCTTCAGGTAGGTTCCTATCTCTCATTGTTCTTGATATCCCTCATAACCATCATATGCACTTGTCTCAATGTCCTCATGCCTCCAAATCATCTGCCCGACTCCACTGATTACCACCATACTGACCATCCCTCCCCACTCCCATCGCTAACCTCCACTTATAGGATGTGTAGGGAGGAACTGCAGATGCTGGTCTAAAACAAAAACAGATGCAAAAGGCTGGAGTAACACAGCAGGTCAAGCAGCATCTCTGGAGAATATGAATAGGTGATGTTTCGGGTCGAGACCCTTCTTCAAACTGAGAGTCAAGGGAAAGGGGAAAGAGAGATATAGATGGTACTTAGAAGAAATGAATGGGAGATATGCAAAAAGCAACAATAATCAAAGGAAATGTGGGTCAGACAATAGGTCATTGTTTGGTTACTCGTTGTCACTTGTCCCACAGCCAACAATGGCCTAATGTGTGCCCTACATTTCCTTCATTATTGTTGCATTTTGCATATCTTCCATTCATTTCTCCTAAGTACTATCTATGTCTCTCTTTCCCCTGCATCTGAAGAAGGGTCTCGACCCAAAACGTCGCCTATTCCTTTTCTCCAGAGATGCTGACTGACCCGCTGAGTTACTCCAGCCTTTTGCATCCATTTATAGGATTTTCTCCATAGCATCATAGTTCCAGAGAAAACGTTGAATGTCCGCAATGAGGAAGGTTGGAAAATCAGCTCTGTGCCCTAGTTATAGAAGGACCAAGATAAGTCCGATAACAGAAGGGAAGATGCTGTCTCTGAGTCTGATGGTATGCGATTTCAATCTTTGGTAGTTTCTGCCCGATGAGAGCAGGAAGAAGAGGAATGACCAGAGTGAGAAAGGTCCTTGATTATGTTGGCTATTTTCCTGAGGCAGCGTGAAGTGTAGATGGAATCAATGGTGGGGAGTGTGCGATGGATTCGCGATGGTCTGTGCGATGGATTCGGTTACATCCACAACTCACTGCAATTTTTTGCGGTCTTGGGCAGAGCAGTTCCCAAACCAAGTTGTGATGCAACCCGACAGATTGCTTTCTATAGTGCATTTGTAGAAGTTTGTTAGAGCCACTGGAGGCATGCCGAATTTCCTCAGTCTCCAAGCAATTGGTTTGATTTATTTTTGGCGTTTGCTTCAAGGCAGCACCCCCACCAGCTCCTTCAGCTTCCTGACAATGAGGGAGAGGTTGTTGTATAGGGAGGTTTCACGGCAGTCGGGTCACGACCCATGACCCGTACTGTTGCTAGGCTACTCCAAATGGAGTACACGCGATGAACTGCAGGTGGGCACTTACCATTGTTTCCAGCGTAGCGGGCCCGTTAAAACCCGCTGAAATTGTCGATTTTTGCGCTGTAAATAATTATGGAAATCGGGATAAGCGTGTGAGACATTTAGCCTACTTCAGAATTCCAAAAGTGAGGAGAAATGTCGGTAGATAAAAACAAGAGCTGAAGGGACAACAACAGCCAGAGTGCTTGGCGAACATTGGCCGTTTGCTCACTGCATTTCATCAACAGTAAGGCATTATTTGTGTTTTTTCTTGATTCCTTTGGCATCTAAAAAGTTTCAGAAGTGATAAATCTGGCTGTAATTTTTTTAAATTGCCCATGGTTCTCGTGAGTTTTTACATACAAAATGAAAACGCATCTGAAGAAAAATTTACAGCCAGATTTATCACTTCTGAGAATTTTTAGATACCAAAGTAATCAAGAAAAAACACAAACAATGCCTTACTTGATGAAATGCAGTGAGCAAACGTGATAATTCCCAATATTTTCAATGTTTACCAAACACTTTAGCTGCTGTAGTCTCTTCAGTTCACACTTCTCTATACCTTCATTTCGCTTCACGTTTGGAATTCTAAAGTTGGGTACATGTCTCTCACACTTACCCCGACTTCCACAATTTTTTTCAACGCAGAAATTCAACATTTTGGCGGTTTTTAACAGGTAGGAAAGTACGCGTTTCTAGCATTAATAACATATACCGGAAGTGACGGATGTCTTCCAGTTGGATTTAGCGGCTCCGTGCGTCGAGCCCTATGACCCAGTGACCTTTCGTGCAACCTCCCTATTGACACCACTCTGGTCATTTGCAAATTTGTTAATGGAGTTAGGGCAGAAAAAGGTCGCACATTTATGAGTGTATAGGGAGTAAATTAGGGGACTGAGAACACATCCCTGCAGAGCACCGGTGCTGTGAATGATTGTGGAAGTCGTCTTGTCACCTATCCTCACTGATTGTGGTCTGTTGGTCAGAAAGTAAAGGAACCAGTGTTAGAAGGGTGCTGACTCATAGGTCCAGGGGTTTGGAGATGAGTTTGGATGCAATTATGGTTTCGAAGGGTGAGCTAGAGTCAATTATTAGAAGGTTGGCGTAGGTGTGCTTGTTATCTAGGTGTTCCAGAGATGAGTTTTGCACCAGGGAAATTACATCTGCTGAGGATCTGTTGCAACGGTAAACAAACTGCAGTGGATCAAGGCTGTCTGGATAGCCCTCTGTTCATGTTCAGATGCAAGACCTATTCCACTCTGCAGAATACCTTAACGCGTGGGTAATACTATAGTGACGTTGGATCTCGACTGAAGAAGGGTCTTGACCTGAAACGTCACCAATTCCTTCTCTCCAGGGATGCTGCCTGGCCTGCTGAGCTATTCCATCTTTTTGTGGCTATCTTTGGTTTACACCAGCATCTGCTGTTCCTTCCTACACAATGGAATATGGAATATTGTCTCATCATGAAAATGCTTACAAAAATAAAAATCTTAGGGTCATTTGCAGGATCTATTGTGAATTCTAAATGATGTTGTCAGTGAGCAGGGAATTATTGTTCATTCAGCACCAATTTAAATCATGTTATTTTGCTAAAGCATTGATCAATTCTGAGTAGTCTCACATTCTCAGGCTGTAACTTGCATATTATTTAAAAAAATACTACACAATCCCACAACATGGGAGATGGATGTAAGTAGTTCCAGGAACTGAATGCCATTGCAATTCCGAGAAGTGAATCATCAATGTGAGAAGAGTGATTACCAAGCAGCATTACACTGTACCATATCTGTGTGGTATTAATTAGACTTGTTTTCTTTATGATTGCTGCATAATATAAATGTGAACTATCAGCAAGTAAAACCACCAGCTAAGATCATTAAAAGATGATTGAATAAAGTGCAATGAAGAAAAGCAAAAATATGGTACTCACAATCCAAAGATTGCAGTCTAATGGATGCCATCACACACAATGTTGCACAGCATGATGTTTTTACAAAATACTGTAATATTAAGTGATTTGATAATTCAGAGGATAGACTGGTGCTCCAGATGCTGTTTGGATAGAACATTCTCTGGGGGAAATGGAACAGCTGGTTCTTCATAAAATGCTGGAGTAACTCAGTGGGCCAAGCAACGTCTCTGGAGAACATGCATGGGTGACATCAGATCGGGACCCTTCTTCAGAAGGAACTGACTGATTTCATGACTGAAATCATCAATAAGTGCGTAGAGGAATGCGTGCTGAAGAAGACAATCTGAGTATTCCCCAACTGGAAACAATGCATGAACCGTGAGGTCGATTCACAGGTGAAGGCCAAGTGGTCCATTGGGTTTGGAACGCATACATCTATGTGGAGCACAGCAAGTAAAGCTAATGTACAGCAAGTACAAATTATCAAATGAAATTGCAGCGTGAGTCTCAAATGTATAAAAGAATTGGAATCATTCTCATATGGCAGCATAGTGTCATAGCTGGTGGGCCTTCTGCCCTGCATCTTCATTGCCCCAATTCAATCCTGACCACTACTCTGGAATGTGTGGACTTTCTACATTCTTCCCATGATCTTGTGGGTTTCCTCTGGGTGTGCCAGTGTCCTCCCACAATCCAAAGACGCAAGGCCAAAAAGTCATGTGATAGAATTAGAATTAGGCCATTTGGCCCATCAAGTCTGCTCTGCCATGTAGCTTGTTAGTTTGATTAGCCACTGTAAATTGCCCTTCTTATGTAGACAAATGATGAAATCAAGTGGAAGTTGATGGAAATGAAAGAAGAATAAAATGGTGTTCAGTAAACAAAAATGCATGCATTTTGATCAGCATGGACCTGGTGAGCTGAAGGGCCTGTTTCTGGGCTGTTTAATTCTGTGACTTGTCTTCCTGGCAAGAATACTCAAGAAGATATGACTGAAATAATAATGGGATGTGTGGGGGCTGGGTGTCTGAAGGTGCTGTGGGTGGCAACTGTATATATTCCGCAGCAGCTAAGGAAAGATTGATTCAGTTGAGCTGTCAGATTTGGTTAGAATGCAGGAACAATATCAAAACTTTATTTTGTTGGATGCAGGCATTTGGACCAAATAGTTGGAAAAAGGAAAAAGGCGCAAAAATCCTGTGCAAGGTCACCAACTCCCACAATGGATGATAGACCACGATCATTTGGCACTTCAGGCTTACAGTGAGAGTCTGGAGCTCTACATGAATCGCAGGAGCTTGTGGTCGATGAAGAGAGAAAAATAAATCAAGGCAATGATGTGTGCGTGGGGATTTGCATTTCTGCTGCCCGCGGTCTTTTAGCTGTAGCTCGGCATGCAGGGCTAGACCATGGTTTCCTTTCCCAGTTTATCCTCATTTTCTAGAGAGTGCAGCAGAACACTTTATAGTCAGAAAGTCACACAATGGAGAAACAGGTACTTCGACCCTCCATATCCATGCTAACCATTGAGTACCCATCTGTACTAACCTCATTTGCCAGTACTTGGCTTGCAGTCTTCTACCCTTTAGCAATTTGAGTGCTCATTTAGATATTTCATAAATGTCGTGCGAGTCTCTGCCTCCACCTCCCCCCCCCCCCCCCCCCCCCCCCCCCCGCCCCACCCTCCCTTAGTCAGTGCATTCCAGATTAGAAGCACTCTCTGTGTGAAAAAAATGCTAACAAATCCCCACTAAATCTGTTACCTCTAAATTACACCTATTCTCCCATATTTTATACAGGTGGGACAAAGTTATGAAAAAATGTTCATTATTAGTTACCGTAATTGCCTCATAGTTTTGTATGGCTTAATCAAGTCCAACTTAAAAACATGGGAAACAAACTAGACTCACATTCAAATAATTAGTCTCTGTGACAAACATGAAGGGTCTCAGCACTAATTGCTGTGGTACATACCCAATCACTAAAATACCCCTCCACCATTATCTACTGCCAATTTGCACCTTGCCCAGGGCTCTAACCTTTTGGACCAGTCTTTCATGCAGGACTTGTCAACGGCCTCACTGAACTACCTTTAGACTACATCTCACTGTTCTGCCCTCAACACATTTTTTTCACCTTGTTGAAAAATTTAGTCAAATTGGTCAGATGGATCTCCTCTCTAACAAAGCCACACTGATCACTCCCTGCTTTTCCTAATGTGGATTAATCTTCTTGTCCCTCAGTTCTTCCAATAACTTACCAATCATTGGTGTAAGCTTCCCATCGCTGTAATTATCTGGCTTATACCCGCTGCCCTTCTTGAATAAAGGTCAGGCACTGGCTGACCTCCAGCCATCCATTAACATTCTACCAGTGGCCAGAAAGTTGGAACCCGAGTGGATAAATTCTCATGTCTGAAAGAAGCCGGGTGCCTTGTTTAATTTAGTTTAGTATAGTTTAGAGATACAGTGCGGAAACAGGCCCTTCAGCCCACAGAGTCTGTGCCGACCAGCGATCCCCGCACACTAACACTACCCTACACACACTAGGGACAATTTACACTTATACCAAGCCAATTAACCTATAAACCTGTATGTCATTGGACTGTGGGAGGAAACCAAAGATCTCGGAGAAAACCCACGAGGTCTCGGGGATAACATACAAGCCCCTCGTAGTCGGCATCGGACCCGGGTCTCTGGCGCAGCAAGCGCTGTAAGACAGCAACTCTACCGCTGCGCCTCCATCCCGCCCTATAGGCTTCATCATTTTCCGCATAATCCTGCCCTCAGCCTCAGTTTTTAGCCGAGGTGCTCCAACAGGCTACCTCTGCTACCTTTGTTCTGCTTCCTGGGAAACATGAGGAGAAAGAGTCAGAACAAATAGCAGAAGTAAAATATGCCAGTAAATGGTGTGAAGTGAAGCCCTTTTTGTACATGGTATGGGGGCAGATCTGATTGCCTGGAGGGTTTTTAGGGGACCAATTGATAAGGTCTATTCTCGGGGCTGTTGTTGGACTGCCTGGCTTTATTTTCCAATTGCCATTATTCTGCAGACGTGGTTATAATATGACTCCTACAATGACCACATGCATAGGATATTAGCAATTGAAAACTTCACCCCGAGTGACATTTAAAAGCCATAAACACATAAAAGCTGAAACAAGCTTGACATTGACATTTGCCCATCTTCCACCAAAGGAAAGGTGCATGTATAACTGCAATAAAGCTATCTGTAGGAATCACTCCCTTATGTTGAAAATGGTAGGCAATTATTCCTGATGTTTTAGTTACAGGTGTAGCTTCATTAGAAACTAACATGCACATGAGGATTTTTGATGAACCCAGTTGAATGATTCAATTCAATAAAGCAGTTTTCTTTAAGGGAGCAACACGGTGGAGCAGCTGTAGAACCACTGCCTTACAGTGCCAGAGACCTGGGTTTGATCCTGACTACGGATGCTGTCAGTATGGAGTTTGTACATTCTCCCTGTGACCGTGTGGGTTTTCTCCGAGATCTTCGGTTTCCTCCCACACTCCAAGACGTACAGGTTTATAGGTAAATTGGCTTGGTATAAGTGTAAATTGTCCCGAGTGTGTGTAGGATAGTGTTAACATGGAGGGATCGCTGGTCAGTGTGGACTCGGTGGGCCGAAGGGCCTGTTTCCACACTGTATCTCTAAACTAAACTAATCTTTGCAGAGAAGTTTACAAATAAGTGCGCTGAGTAATCTTTCCAAACCTGGTCATAGACGTCTGATCAATTTCACTACTGTTCAACCCATGATATCTTTAGATCTATGGCTCACTTTTGGCTGAATCACAAAAAGCTCAGCAGCTGTATTGTCAGTTGTTAATTAGTAAAATGTTATAGTTTCGAAGAGTTTCCATGGGATAAATCAAAAAAAATGTGAGGATCATACTTGACAAATCCTGGCAAACCAACACAGTTCCATTCGAGAGTGCGCAATGTGCAGCAGGTCAAACCTTTCAACAAATGTTAAGATTAATGAGAATGAAAGCAACAAGCCTTTGCACACCCTCGCGACAACAAGCAGGTGGTGCATCTGGTAAAGTTGCTGCTTCACAGCGGCAGAGACTCGGGTTCAATCCTGACCTCGGATGCTGTTTATGTGAAGTTTACATGTTCTCCCTGTGACTACAGGTGCTCTAGATTCCTCTCACACCACTACGATGTGTGGGTTTGTTCGTTATTTTGCCTCTGTAAGATTGCCTCTAAAATGTGTGGATGGAGTGAATGAAAAACGGCTTATCGATAGTGAACGTCGACTCGGGGCTGAAGGACCTTGCTGTATCTCTAAACTAAATATATTTTGGCAGTTTAATTTCCAAATGCAGGGTATTGTGTAGAGCTTAACAATTTATTGCACGTAAAATTAAGGACAGATCTTGAAACTTTTCAGCTTCCAGTTGAATGATTATCCAGTAACGAAGGTACAAGGGTATGGCTCAGGGTGGCTGGCTGTGAAACATTTGCAAGGTTATTGCCAGAGAATAAATGGTGAGAGAAGAAATATGAAATCTTATATCCAAAGAGAGAATTGTACTTTCAAGCATTATATTACCGGTGAGCTTCTCGGATATTGGGTGGACATCAGATTATGTATCTACGGGGACCAGAATCATAAACGTGCTGTCAAAGATTGCGGAGTAGCAGTGACATTCATAGTAGTAGGGTTGCACTCTGATGGTAACTACTGCTGGTAGACACAACATGCTGGAGTAACTCAGTGGGCCAGGCAGCATCTCTTGAGCGAAGGAGTTGGTGACGTTTCGGGTCGAGATCCTTCTTCAGAAGACCCTTCGTCTTAACTACTATTGGTTGTCCAAAACAGCAACGTGGCCGTCAATCCATATTGTGGATTATACATCTACTCCTGGGGGAATTTTGCCAGGGCACTGAATGGACTGGCTTGAGACTCTACTTAGACATGAGGACATTGAATGCCATTCACCTATGCCTCATGGGAAACAGAAATATACTCCATTGACAATGCAGAGAACTAGCTTGTTTCCTCTCTCTTGCATTTATGTGCTTGTGATTACTTCAATATGGCATTGTGGGCCGAAAGACCTGTTCCTGTGACTGTCCCTGTGCTGCATTGTGCTATGTTCTATGTCACAGCTCTACAGAAAGGATGGCAAGAGACTCCCGAGGAGCTCATCCATGATCATGGACATCAGTAGCATACTGAGAGGCAAACCAGTGTTCTGCAGTTCAATTCCCATGTGCTCCTCCACAGTAGTTCTCATTGGAGTCCTTGCAGGCAGAGACCAAAGTGTGAATTTCCCTTCCATGGAGCACACGATTTAATATCATTATCTTTGCAGAAATATGTTTACTCTGAACCCTTTAATGTTTCTGATTGAATAACACCCATTGCTCCGAGATGTATTTACTTCCATCGGCTGTTTCCAGTCTACTGCTCAATCATTTGTCAGTTTTCTAAGATTGGTTCTACTCAAATATGGGGCATTTACTCAAATTACATCTTTGGCCTTTTTCATAAGTTTAATACATCCAACATAAATGTGATTACAACCACGCATACATTCTCCAATTGATACATCTTCTACCTGCCCAGTTGTATTCCCTGAAATTAAATCCAATGTCCTTTCCATTCTTGGAGGTAATTTTCAACATACCACGTGAAAACATTATCCTGAATGCAATTTAGTAATTGTGTGTCCATAATACCTTTTGCACAGACTCTAATGAATATTCGAGTAACTGAAATCCCCCTCTATTCTGATCAGTAACCCATTAGTATCCCGTGTAAAAGCATAGGTTCCAGCTTCACCTGTCTGACCTCAACAGGTTGTTTCTGCTCCAAAACTGGTCACCACATCTATCATCTTTCAGTTTCCTCTTCCTTGCTGATCGAT
This sequence comes from Amblyraja radiata, assembly GCF_010909765.2. Lineage (NCBI taxonomy): Eukaryota > Metazoa > Chordata > Chondrichthyes > Rajiformes > Rajidae > Amblyraja > Amblyraja radiata. The sequence continues at coordinate 20,605,076 of NC_045956.1, forward strand.
GGCCTTGTTCTTATCATCATGTACTGTTGTTATTTGCTGAGGAATCATTATACTCAGAGGAAACTATTTCAAACTTGTTCCCTTTTTGCATGTCAGAACTTCAATTTTAAATAAAACTTTAATTTTACTGTCCATAAATCCATACACAATTTAGTAGATCTGTCAATGTGTGAGATACAGTGCAAATGAGTTAGATGAATATAGATGATATGTAGTAACATTGATTTGTTATTTGTTTATATCAGCTATTTATTTAATGCCATACCTTGATACCAGTCCCTGCTACAAAATTAATTCTATCATTTATGTATGTGAATTACTCTGTTTATGTAGCAATTTTTATTGAGTTATATAGGCCTGATATCTGAAATTAAAAATGAGTAATAAATTAAACACTTTTCAATCATTTTCATTTCTGTAATGTGACACCTTTTTTTCTGAAATTGCTCCTTGGGTATGATTTTTGTTTCAAAGCCACTCCTGAGTATTCAACTTTAGGTTCTCATGCCCTTATCATTTTCATTCCTAGACTTTCTGCTGTGAAACAGTGAAGCAAAACCATATTAAAACATTGTCAGAAACACCTGTAAGTGTGCAGTGAAACAATCAAAAATTTGAGAACTATTTACTGTAGGAGTCCTGAAATCACAAGCACTTAACGGAGAATAAGATGGTGGTAGGCCCATGAATTAGTTGATTTTTAACAATTTAATGAGCATATGTGTATCTATGCTTGTGTATATTCAAATGTTCCCAACCCACGGTTCTGGCTTTGAAGCTTTTCATATGGTTTCCATCTGAAAGAATAAGTTGGAGGTTGTGCTTGCTCTTTGAGAGACTACCAGCTTATTCTTATCATCATGTACCTTTGTTTTTTTTGCTGAGAAATCTTGTTTGTCCTCCCAGAAATGTATCCCAGCCATTTGCAGTAGACTCATTATAAAGTAGCAGCATTGCCTTCTGCTCTGCATCCAAAATCCAGTTCCATTGAAGTCAGTTGAACCTGATGATGTGTACTTTATAGTGTGTTCCAGCCAAACATTTTTTATCACTAGTATTGAGTGCACAATGTTTGCACCAATGCCTCTCCCAGTGCTGGCATCCAATACTTCTCTCTCCTTCCATAACCCTTAACCATTTTATTAGTGATATTATGCTCTCTGCTTCTCTGAGATATTCTATTAATCTTACTATAATAGGGTCCCATTCATATAAGGGTCTGCACTTCCCCAGGCTGTGTGTGTGCTTGTGCTTGCGCTTGTGTGTGTGTGCGTGTGCACATGCAGTTGCAGCATTGCTGGTTATCACATTGGGAAGGGAACTAATGTGAACCTGATGCTAATGTTTGATGAGGCATGTTGGACAGACATCAAACAGCATGCAGCATTGATTCGATGTCAGTGCTTTCAAAATAAACATCAATAATCCAAACAGTTGTGTTTAGTAGCAGGAGGTATAACTTCCCCAAATGCTACTTAATGAAATAATCTATGATTTTGTCTACCTATGATTTGTCTTGGCTGCTTATTGATTTATACGAAGTATTAAATTGTCTGAAGCATTTTTAAAGCTATCACAGTCCTTCAAAATATGTTAAAGTACACAGAAGACAATTCATGTAGACCTCAAGAAATTTGTGTTGATTTCAAGATTTCAGCCAAATTGTTCCCAGTCTTTACTTCCTCAAAGGGCTTTCCAGTCAGAATATAGCAGGACTGGGAAAACAAGCAGAGGGTATGCTGAACACCTATGCTGGAAGAGGTGAACATGAGGAAAGGCTATCGTATATGGTCAAATTAGACAAAGATTCTTCCAAGTGAAGTTCTCCGACAACTACTGTTGTGGAGAAGGTTGTCTGAAGCACTGTCTTGACACATGCCATATCTACCACAATCACCCAGAGATATGCATTAGTGGCTCTGACATTTTGATAGTAGCCCTTAAAGTAATAGTTGCCAAGAATTGCTCCTACTAGATTGGAGTTAGGGATAGCTTCAATGTATCCCAGTTCACAGCCACAGCCACAGCTCACAGTTCTCAGCCACAGCTTGGGCGAAACGGTGGTGCAGCAGTAGAGTTGATGCTTTACAGCGCTTGCAGCACCAGAGGCGCGGGTTCGATCCTGACTACAGGTGCTGTCTGTACGGAGTTTAAACGTTCTCTGCGTGGTTTTTCTCCGAGAACTTTGATTTACTCCCACACTCCAAAGACGTACAGGTTTATAGGTTAATCAGCTTGCATTTGGATACTTGATATGTATAAATTGACCCTAGAATGTGTAGGATGGTGATAATGTGTGGGGATCGCTGGTCAGTGCGGACTCGGTGAACTGAAGGGCCCTGTTTCTGCATTGTATCTCTAAACTAAACTAAAAACTAAGCTGTTCAAGAAGGAACTGCAGATGCTGGAAGATCGAAGGTACACAAAATTGCTGGAGAAACTCAGCGGGTGCAGCAGCATCTATGGAGCGAAGGAAATAGGCGACGTTTCAGAAGGGTTTCGGCCCGAAACGTCGCCTATTTCCTTCGCTCCATAGATGCTGCTGCACCCGCTGAGTTTCTCCAGCAATTTTGTGTACCTAAAAACTAAGCTGTTGTTTATACCAAGAGAGTCAAAATTATTCCTTTCATTCATTCAAGAGGGTAGCAGGTGGAGTGAACTGGTTGCTTTGTCAGGGTGACCAGGCTCCCACTTGATGGAACGTGTTTATTGAGAGCACTCAAAAGGGAATCCTCTTCATCAGGATCTGGTTGAGATATGATCGTACTAAGCATGTCCAGCTGATATTCAGGCAGCAGTCATTGCAATTTGTGTCATTACAATAGGAAAGGCACTGAGTGAGAAAAGCTCCCACTTGAATATTTAACTCTGCCTCAATGGTGCAAAACATGCATATGTACATGCAGGCATTATTTTTTAGCAAAAAGGTGTTTTATAGTTCCACTACCAGGATTATTCTGGAGGAGTCTACATTGTCCACAAGAGTGGTTTTCTACATTCATTGTAGTCTTCTGTATGATGCTCTCATTTCTTATCACTAACTGAACCACAGTTAAAGTCATAGAGTCATAGAGTGATACAGTGTGGAAACAGGCCCTTCAGCCTCACTTGCGCACACCAGCCAACATGTCCCAGCTACTGTACACTAGTCCCATCTGCCTGCATTTGGTCCATTTTCCTCCAAACCTGTCCTATCAATGTAACTGTCAAACTGTTTCTTGAACATTGGGATAGTCCCAGCCTCAAATACTTTCTCTAGCAGCTTGTTCCATACACCCACCACTCTGTTAAAAAGTTGCCTCTCAGATTCCTATTGAATCTTTTCCCATTCACCTTAAACTTATGTCCTCTGGCCCATGATTCACCTACTCTGGGCAAGAGACTGTGCTTCCACCCAATCTATTCCTCTCATGATTTTATATACCTCAATAAGATCACCCCTCATCCTTCTGCGCTCCAAGGAATAGTCCCAGCCTTCTCAACCTCTGCTAATAGCTCAGACACTCTAGTCCTGTCAACATCCTCGTACATCTTCTCTGTACCCTTTCCAGCTTGACAACATCTTTCCCATAACATGGTGCCCAGAACTGAACACAATACTCTAAATGGGGCCTCAGAGTGGTCTCCAAATGTGGTTGCCGAGCACAGAGGAAAATGAGAAAGAAAAGTGGAGCAGGACCATAAGCTGTCCACAATGAACTAACCTGGCTGTACCTGTGATGAACACAAGCCCTTATCTCCAACAGTCCCTGTGTTAACTGCTTCCATTTTGGAACTAAACTTAGGGATTAGATCTTTGGGTAATGCAGAAACAGGCAGTCACTCACATGTGAAGTCCTATTCCAGTGTTTGAGTGATGTAATATTTGCAAACCATGCATGCAGAGTAAAGCAGTCACACAAATATGATCGAACATCAGACCAAGCATTTGAGACCAAATCTTTTACTGAATGTGTTGAGTGGGAGTGCATTATAATTGGAGGGAACCATAATACAATTTACAGCCATTTGACAGACATGCACAGTGTATCTGATGTTTTTCATTGTGTTGTGCATGAGAATAGTAAGATTAAACGAGAACTTACCAGTTTGAAGTTTGATTGTTATTTTATGAGGAGTAACGTTGAGGGAATACATGAAGAACCCCGCCAGGACGCATGCGTGTCATTCTTCAAAGCAGCGGTGTGAAATCACAGATAACTGTAATGACTAAACATAGTAAGATTAGAGAAGACGATACCAGTTGAGTATATGATCAAGGGTGGGAGCGGAGGGCACGTGTTCCCTCAACGCTACTCCTCATAAAATAACGATCAAACTTCAAACTGGTAAGTTCTCGTTTAATCTTACTATTTTACTTCGGAGTCACGTGAGTGACTACGTGAAGATTTAAAGCTCTGTGATTCCATGCCGTGGAAACGAGTCCATGCATCACATCTGCCTTGATTATGGGGAGAATAGTGTTAACATCATTAGACATCAATACGATATTGAAAAAACAACGATAAATTTATTAACACCAAATTATAGCCCCTATTTATGGGGTAAAATTATATTACAGAACTTTAAATTGTTTCTGCAAATGTTCCAGGTTCAATTACTGGTTTGTTATAAAATCGTTGGAAAGTTTTCTCCGTTGACCATCCTGCTGTCTTGAGGATTTGGTCCATAGGAACATCCAACTTCATAGCTGCCGATGTAGCTGCAGCCCTGGTGGAGTGAGATTTTAAAATGTTAGTGTCTACTCCAGCCTTTATTAGGACCTGTTTTAGCCATCTCGAGATGGTCTGGACTGTCACTTTTTTGTGTGGCTGTTTGTAGCTGATTAAAAGTGCCATTTCTTTGCCTCTGATGATCTTAGTATACTCCATATATAATAGCAAGTGTGTTACAATACAGAGACGATCATCTGTCGGGTAGGCCCTGAATTCTATTTTTAGGCCTGCTGACCCCTGTCTGTTCTGTTTGACTAATTCATTGATGTGAAAAGTTAAATTTCCAGATGAAGTAGTCATGTTGTCCAGCCTTAGTTTCTGTGGTGACTGGACCCTTTGTGCCGTGACCAAGGCCATCAGCATGACTGTTTTCATAGTCAGTTTCTGTAGGGACAGCGCTGTAGCTGGAGACCAGTTTCTTAACATGGTCAGTACAATGCTCACATCCCATATTTGGGAGTACCTGGTTCTTGGGGGATTAACATTAAAAATGCCCCTCATGAGTTTAGTTACCAGGGGGTGTGTCCCAACAGAATGCCGCTCTGTTCCTTGCCATAGGTATGTTGATAGAGCACTTCTGGCGCAGTTGATGGCACTATAACTGAGCCCCTCATCGTAATGGAGGCTTGCCAGGAATTCCAGAACAGACGGGATGTTCATAGATCTGAGGGTGATGTTATTGTTGTGACAGTACATTTCCCATTTCTTGATGTACACCAAGTACTGTTTTTTGGTGGACTGTCTGTGGGCCGCTGAAATAATATCCACTGTTCGGTCCGTCAGTCCCAGGTGTAGTAGAGGTGCTTTCAAACTCTACAAATTAATAGGTTTATATAATTATGACATGGGTGACTTTCCCTTGTTACGGGATGAACCAATAAATTAGGTCTATGATGGATGGTGATGCATGGTTCTAATACCATGTCGAGTATCACCGGGAACCATGGTTGAGTAGGCCAATCGGGTACTATCAAAATACCAGATGCAGAGTCTTGCTGTATTTTCCTTAATACCCGACTGATGAGGCAGAAAGGAGGGAATGCATAAATAAACAATTTCCCCCAATGCAGCGAAAATGCATCTGTTGCCGCTGCCCCAGGGTCTGCTGATAATGATTGGATTGGAACAATGCCTAATGTTATCTTTCCACCATTTTAGTTCCATTATGGCCTCTGTTGGTAGCTTCATTGGTCTGTCAAAATGACCACCATTAATTTTGAGTGCTCGTATTTTAGCCCTCTGTAAATTTCGATAATGTAAAGGCCCGAATTGTGTGGCTGGAAACGCAGCCACTATTTTGCCAATTATTCTTGCTACCAGTCTGATGGATGGTTTAGTGATGTCAATGATTTTGCTGCAAGCCTCTATTAAGGCTGTAACCTTTTCTTTCAGCAAAGTCACTGACATGTGAACTGAGTTAATGGTGAACCCCAGATAATCCATTGTGGTTGAAGGCGTTAATTTAGATTTAACTGGATGGATGATAAACCCCAGTTTTTCCCCAAACAATTGTTTTGTGGCTGTTACCGTTTGTTTAGCCAATTCCAAAGTTTTGCCCACAAATGACGTTACAAGGCCTTCTACGCCCGAACCTCCAGACTCAGGAACAGTTTTATCCCAAGAGCTGTAGCGGCTCTGAACCGGCCCTAATGAGTGCCCCCCCACCCACCCCCTTTGGACAGTCTCCCTCAGATGGTCACGTCAATCAATTCAGCTTGTTTATTTATGTATTGTATTTATTTACCTTTCTTGTACATCAGTGGAGCTGCACACTAAATCTCGTTGCACTGACGTGCAATGACAATAAAAGATATATTATTATTATTATTATTATAAGTATGTCATCTAGATATGCCATTACCATGTGGTTTTGTTTCCGCTGAAACGCTAGGGCTGGTTTCAAAATTTTAGTGAACAGCCTAGGGCTGATGTTAGTACATTAGGTAGTGCCCTGTACTGCCAGAGCTGACCCATCCAGTTGAATTTTAAATAACATCTGTGGTCACCTCTGATGGGTACTGTATAGTAAGCATCTTTTAAATCGATGCTTGCCATGTAGTAACCTTAGGAAATCAATTGCTTAGTAGTAACTAAGGTTTCCATCTTGAAATGAATATATTGTACGAAAGTATTCAAATTAGTCAAATCTATGATGATGCGGCACCCACCATCTTTCTTGTTTTTGATAAAGATATTGGACACGAATTCCTGTGATTCGTGTTGGGTTTTCTCAATTACTCCTTTTTTATAAAGCCGCTGTAGTTCAGCGTGTGCTTTTGATTTTTCTTTGCCTGTAAGCACGAACATTCGATTCGGTACATGCTGAACTGGAGGGTTATGTTTTTGTATAAATTCTATGGTATAACCCTGGATACTGCTTAAAATATAAGTGTCGGTAGTTAACTTATTCCATGCATCCAGATAAAAGTGTAATCTCCCACCAACCTCCATGCTCCCTTCAATTCGTAAGGAACCAGACCCACCTACCTCCATGGTTACCAGTGGTAGGTTTATTACTTTTTCGGTATCCACATTGGACGTTGAGGCGCCGGTGTCTGGGTCTGTAGTTGGGTCGGTGTTGAGGGTTTGCACATTTTCCAGGAAGGCCGGTCTGGGCCATGGCCTAAAAAAGACCGATGTTGAGTGTACCTGGCCTTCGAGCTTTCACCAGATTGTCTTGTCCGACTGGTGGGTGCGTAGGTGTGCTGTTTCTGGCCGAAGTAGTTTTTAGACGTTGCTTTCATGAGCCCCAGGGTTTTAGCCTCTTCGTTAAGTTCTTTTACCTGTTTGGATAAGTCACCTCCAAATAGTAATATTGGTGGTTTGGAGGTTCCAGGTTTGCACAGGCCTGCAAATTTGGGGTCTAAAGCCGGTTGGATGGCACTCTTCCTAATACTATTTAACTCGTATTGGGAGTTGCAAAATGAAGCCAGTGCATCCTGGTGATCTTGTGTCATGTCTTTTTCGTTGATTGTGCGGGCGAAAGCCGTAATTCCCGCTGTTAGGACTTTCAGAACTTTTTGTAATTTCAAGTCCCTGGCTCTGATTGATGCACCGACATGTTTCCAAATACACTGGTTGACACTGGGAACATTCAGTGATTTGCAGTTCCCTGGTGGTAAGTGTCTTGCGGTGGTGTCCAGTAATGCCTGTCCTTGTAGCTGATTGAATGACATGTAGTCAATACTTGCAGCTATTTTAGGTTCCAGGTTTTGGCCAGTTTGGTCGGGTTGAATGAACTGGCACACCATATCGAATAGGTTTTCTTGCACCCCATGCACACTAGGAGTATGTTCTGCACACCCCTCTTCAGGGTCAGCCCAGAATTGACCCCCCGTACTCCCCTCTGATGAGGGAGAAACACTGTGCAGCCCTACAAGAGGTACTGCTGTAGGACTTACTAGCTGCCCACTGTGACTAGTCTCAAGTGTTCAAGTTCAAGTTCAAGTGAGTTTATTGTCATGTGTCCCTGTATAGGACAATGAAATTCTTGCTTTGCTTAAGCACACAGAAAATAGTAGGCATTTACTACAAAACAGATAAATGTGTCCATATACCATGATATAAATATATACACACATGAATAAATAAACTGGTAGTGCAAATAACAGAAAGTGGTTGCTAATAATCAGAGTTTTGTCCGAGCCAGGTTTAATAGCCTGATGGCTGAGGGGAAGTAGCTATTCCTGAACCTGGTTGTTGCAGTCTTCAGGCTCCTGTACCTTCTACCTGAAGGTAGCAGGGCGATGAGTGTGTGGCCAGGATGGTGTGGGTCTTTGATGATACTGCCAGCCTTTTTGAGGCAGCGACTGCGATAAATCCCCTCGATGGAAGGAAGGTCAGAGCCGATGATGGACTGGGCAGTGTTTACTACTTTTTGTAGTCTTTTCCTCTCCAGGGCGCTCAAATTTCCGAACCAAGCCACGATGCAACCGGTCAGCATGCTCTCAAATGTGCACCTGTAGAAGTTAGAGAGAGTCTTCCTTGACAATCCGACTCTCCGTAATCTTCTCAGGAAGTAGAGGCGCTGATGAGCTTTTTTGATAATTGCGTTAGTGTTCTCGGACCAGGAAAGATCTTCAGAGATGTGCACCCCCAGGAATTTGAAGTTCTTGACCCTTTCAACCATCGACCCGTTGATATAAATGGGGCTGTGGGTCCCCCTCCTACTCCTTCCAAAGTCCACAATCAGTTCCTTGGTTTTGCTGGTGTTCAGGGCCAGGTTATTGCGCTGGCACCATATGGACAGTTGCTCGATCTCTCTTCTGTACTCTGACTCATCCCCATCAGTGATACGCCCCACAATAGTGGTGTCGTCAGCGAACTTGATGATGGAGTTCGCACTGTGGTTCGCTACGCAGTCATGGGTATAGAGTGAGTACAGCAGGGGGCTGAGCACGCAGCCTTGAGGTGCTCCCGTGCTGATTGTTATTGAGGCTGACACATTTCCACCAATACGAACAGACTGTGGTCTGTGGACGAGGAAGTCGAGGATCCAGTTGCAGAGGGATGCGCAGAGACCCAGTTCTGCGAGTTTGGTAACCAGTTTGGAGGGGATGATTGTGTTAAATGCCGAGCTGTAATCAATGAATAACAGCCTGACATATGAGTTTTTGTTGTCCAAGTGGTCCAGTGCGGAGTGGAGGGCCAGCGAGATCGCATCCACCATTGATCTGTTGTGGAGGTACGCGAACTGCAGTGGGTCCAGGTTTTTGTCGATGTAGGAGTTGATTTGCTCCATGATCAACCTCTCAAAGCACTTCATCACCACCGGCGTTAGTGCCACTGGTTGATAGTCATTGAGGCACGTCACCTTACTCTTCTTGGGCACCGGTATAATTGATGCCCTTTTAAAGCAGGTGGGGACCTCAGACCTCAGAAGTGAGAGGTTGAAAATGTCCGTAAAAACTCCCGCCAGTTGGTCCGCACAGGTTTTTAGAACACGGCCGGGTATACCATCAGGTCCAGGTGCTTTTCGGGGGTTCACCCCTCTGAAGGATTTCCTGACATCGGCCTCTGTGACTGAGACTGAAATGCCATCACAGCGAATGAGGGATCGGGAAGGCACATCAGTATTCTCCCTGTCAAAGCGTGCGTAAAACGCATTGAGCTCGTCAGGGAGTGATGTTACACCGGCATTCGAACTGGAGCCTGCCACTTTGGAGTATTTGCTCCAACAGCCGCTCCAACTGGCTCCAATGCTCTCGGGCACTGGCCACTCACGGCTGCTCCTGTTCCTCAAGCCGCTCCAACCGGCTCCAATGCTCTCGGGCAGTGGCCGCTCGCGGCTGCTCCTGAAGCCGCTCCAACCGGCCCCAATGCTCACGGGCACTGGCCGCTCGCGGCTGTTCAAAGTCGGACTCATCGGAGTCAACGACTCTGTCAGTTTTTTGCTTCGCTTTACCGCCCGGCCGTGGTGTTGATTTGGCCGGTGTGGGAGCGAAGTCGAGCACAGCTGTTCCCATTACGGGAGATTGATGTGCCGTTGGCTGCTGCTGGCTGCCCGCAACTCCGCAGTTCTCCCCCGCCAGCTTTTTCGCAGCCTTTTTGTTTCTCTTGGATCTGTACATGCCTCCACCTGTGATAAAGTAAGTGGAAAGAACGCAGAGTCTCCTTACCTGCTGTTCCCGGCTTTTAAATTCTGCCGCTAAGGGGAACGTAGTTCCCCCTGCTGTGACTCGTTGCAATGCGTGTAGCGATATGACACGCATGCGTCCTGGCGGGGTTCTTCACGTAGTCACTCACGTGACTTCGAAGTAAAATGAAGCAATAACATTTGCAGTCCAATTTCTCTTAAATTTAAGATATTAGCCAGGGTTGATGTCAATTTAATTTGTCCATTCATGAGATATGAATATCAATAGTATGCACAGATTTGCAGTTTACTGTCCACTCCTAATTACCCTGCGCCCAGGAGCAGAAAAGACCACAAAAAGCAGTAAACACTGCCCAGTCCATCATCGGTTCTGACCTCCCTACCATCGAGGGGATCTATCGCAGTTACTGCCTCAAAAGGCTGGCAGCATCATCAAGGACCCACACTATCCTGGCCCCACACTCATCTCCCCACTTCCTTCAGGTAGAAGGTACGAGCCTGAAGACTGCAACGCCCAGGTTCAGGACTAGCTACTTCCCCACAGCCATCAGGCTATTAAACTCAACTCAAACAAAACTCTGAACATTAATAGCCCATTATCTGTTTATTTACACTTTATCTGTTTATTTATTCATGTGTATATATATTTATATAATGGTATATGGACACACTAATCTGTTCTGTATTCATGCCTATTATATTCTGTTGTGCTGAAGCAAAGCAAGAATCTCATTATCCCATCTGGGTCACATGACAATAAACTCTCTTGAAATCTTGAATCTTGCACTGAGGAAGGAGTCGCATTGGCGGATCTGGAGTCATAAAGAATAGAAATTAATGGTATTAATAGTGACCTGGTTATCAAAGTTTAGGAAATAAGCAGATCAATGACTAGTGAAATGTGGTGAATGAGGAGCCAAAGGCTGGAGAACCATGATTTTCAGTTTTTGAACAATCATGAATGAATGTTTATTGTCCAAGTATTCACATACAAGGAATTTGCCTTGGTGCTCCGACCGCAAGTGACAACATGACGTACAGTGACAGTTTGGAATGACGCATAAAACATTAAACATTAATAATAATACATTATCGATTAAACATGTCAATAAAATAAAATACCAGAGCAAAAGGAGTCTACATATTTTTAGTTATTGAGTAGAGCTACTACTCATGGAAAAAAGCTGTTCTTATGTCTGGCTGTGGCAGCTTTGACAGTCCGGAGTCGCCTTCCAGAGGAAAGTGATTCAAAGAGTTTGTGGCCAGGGTGAGAGGGGTCAGAGATGATCTTACCCACTTGCTTGCAGTTGCAGTGTACAGTTTGTCAATGGAGGGAAGTTTACAGCCAACAACCTTCTGAGCTGATCGGACGATTCGCTGCAGCCTCCAGATGTCGTGCTTGGTGGCTGAGCCAAACCAGACCATGATGGAGAAGGTGAGGACAGACTCTACGATGGCCATATAGAATTGGACCATCATTGTCTGTGGCAGATTGTGTTTCCTCAGCTGCCGCAGGAAGTACATCCTCTGTTGTGCCTTTTTGACTGTGGAGTTGATGGTGGCCCCCCACTTAAGGTCCTTGGAAATGATGGTTCCCAGGAACTTCAAAGACTCCACAGATGTGACTGTGGTGTTGTTGATGGTGAGGGGAGGGGGAGCTCTACTAAAGTCTACAATCAATTCCACTGTCTTAAGAGCATTGAGCTCTAGGTTGTTGCGTTGGCACCAGGATGCCAGCTGTGTCACTTCCTGTCTGTAGGCAGATTCCTCCCCATCCTGGAATAGTCCAATCAGGGTTGTGTTGTCCGCACACTTGAGAAACTTGACAGAGGAGCCATTGGCGGTGCAGTCATTGGTATAGAGAGAGTAGAGGAGAGGGGTGGGTGCGCAGCCTTGCTGTACTCCTATGCTGAGGGTCTGCGGGTCCGAGATGTGCTTTCCCAGCCTCACATGCTGCTTCCTGGATGTCAGGAAGCTGGTGATCCACCGACAGAGGGGTTCAGGCACAGTCAACTTGGAATGCTGAGGTCCAGGATTACTTCCTACTGAAGCTCTGGTGATATCATAATACACAATGTTGCAGTTAGCATCATCAGAATAAAATTTATTATCAGGAGATTTATTGCAGTGTGCCACATTTTATCGTGCTTTCAATAAAAAGTTTTGGAAGATCCACAACTTACTTGGATTCCACATTCTGCAAGCTTCTAACTGAGTCTCCTATGTCCCACACCTGGCCTAACCTGGGCAGCATTGTACAAGGACATTCATTGTACATTCATTCATTGTTCCCCTAGATATTATTTCTATGGCTCTGGTCCATGCATGTAGGATAGACAAACATGGCAGGCCACTCATCAGACAGCAGGTCTTCACACAATCTGTGAGACATTATTATTTCAATTTACAGGAGGCCTGTATGGGCAGGTCCCAATACATCAAGTCCAGGCCTGGAACCTTACCTCAGAAAGATCTCCAAGAGGACATAGGTTCAAGGTGAAGGGGAAAAGATTTAATAGGAATCTGAGTGGTAACGTTTTCACACAAAGGGTGGTGGGAGTATGGAACAAGCTGCCAGAGGAGGTAGCTGAGGATGGGACTATCCCAATCTTTAAGAAAATTTAGACGGGTACATGGATAGGACAGGTTTGGAGGGACATGGATCAAGTGCAGGCAGGTGGGACTAGTGTAGCTGGGACATGTTGGCCGGTGTAGTCAAGTTGGGCCGAAGGGCTTGTTCCCAGACTGTATAATTCTATGACTGTAAATAATATACTTCCCTTTGCAATGGTTTCCCCAATCCACCCTGCATGGAGTTGCGATGCATAAACCAACAGACAGACTAGTCCATACACTGACACCAAATGTGTGCTGGCTTTAAATCTTTCACATGGAGCATAACATTTGTGGTGTTATCTGCCTGTCGACTGTAATATTGTCAAGTTAGAAATTGTTCAGATATTTTGATGAGGTCAGTTACATATATAGTATTGCGCTGACATTTTTCCATTGGGATATACTGTGCAGATTCCACCGCTGCTGCCTCTTGCCTGATAAGTGTGAAGGCTTGCCAGAAGCTGGAATTTTACTCCCTGTCAAACAATCTGCAACTAGACCATTTAAACAATGTCATATCATCCAGGTTCATCAGTATTTTATCTGATCCAACATTAAGTCCTGACTCGGCTCTCAATTGACAAATGTGAATTATACCAAAGGAGAACTAAATGTGCTCCATTATTCTTTATCAGCGATAATTAATAGTCATTTTCCAGAAAAGACTGCCACGCAGAAGTATGTTTTCATTTCCACATAGCTTTCCTGAATCATGGCATCATGCATCTGTTATCCAGCCTGCCACAGAACTTACACATGGAACAACCACAGACACTAATCAATTACTGCATAGTTTCCCAACCTGAAAATAAATCAGCAGCTTTTTTTCATCTTTTGATTTAATTTTTATGTAATCAAATGTTCACAAGTTTGTTGCAGCCATGTCTAGACATGCTCCCGAAGAATGTCCACTTTGGCGAGGATCCAGGTCCATCAGCCTTCATGGAACTGCATCTAAACACACAGCTCTCAACCGTTCCGTTTCATTTAGGGGATCCAATTTTAAACCATCAAGATCAAGACAGCTGCGGCTCATAAAACTTCAGCTGATTTGCTAATTCCATGGACCATGATTCTTTCACCTCAAGCAATGGTCCGAATTCCACGCCTGCAATAGCTCGCTGAGTGTATAATGTGCTCGGTTTGAGTGTCAGGAACTGTCCCGTCCACTGGTTTCTTCCTCCAGAAGTCCCTGAAGTCCCTGATGAATGTTCTGACCATAGGGTAGCCAAAACTGTTTCCCAGGATGGAGATATCAAATAATAGAGTGCATAACTTTAAGATGAGAAAGGGAAAAATTAGAGGTTTAGGATTATTATTGTCATGTGTACCGAGGTACAGCAAAAAGCCTTGTTTTGTATGCCAACCAAATGGATCAGATATACTATAGATAAATGCAATTATCAAATAGATACAAAAGATAGAGCAAAGGGGAAGTTGCAGTGCAGAACATGGTTCTCAACATTGGAGCAGATCAGTTCCATAGACAAAGTCCAATGTCCGCAAAGGGGTAAAGGTGAATTGGATAGTATCCTAGCTTATGGAAGGAAGGTTCAGAAGCCTGATAATAGAGTGGAAGGAGATGTTCCTGAGTCTGTTGATGCACGCTTTCATGCTTCTATACTTTCTGCCAGATGGGAGCAGGGAGAAACAGGAATGATCGGGTTAGGACAAGGCTTTAATTATTTTGGCTGCTTTACAGAGACAGCATGAAATGTAGATGGATTCAATGGTGGGACGTCATTGACTCCATCTTGTGTTTTGTGATGGACTGGGCTACAACCACAACTCTCTGTAATTGCTTGTGGTCCTGGACAGAACTGTTCCCAAACCAAGCTGTGACGCAACCCAAAGTTTGCTTTCTATGGTGCATCTGGGGAAGTTTGTAAGAGTCATTGGAAACATACCAAATTTCCTTTGTCTCCTCGGGAAGTAGCGGTGTTGGTATGCCCCATTGAAGATGCGTGGGGCAAGTTTTGTTTTACACAGAGCATGGTGAGAGTGGTGAATCTCTGGAATTCTCTCCCGCAGAAGGTAGTTGAGGCCAGTTCATTGGCTATATTTAAGAGGGAGTCAGATGTGGCCTTTGTGGCTAAAGGGATCAGGGGGTATGGAGAGAAGGCAGGTCCAGGATACTGAGTTGGATGATCAGCCATGATCATATTGAATGGCGGTGCAGGCTCGAAGGGCCGAATGGCCTACTCCTGCACCTATTTTCTATGTTTCTATGTTTCTATGTGAGTGCCTGGAACGCACTGTTGAGGGTGGTGGTGGAGGTAGATATGATAGTGGCATTTACGAGGCTTTAGGATAAGTACATGAATAAGCAATCAATGGTGGGATATATATTATGTGCAGTCACATCAGAGTTGGTTTTGGTATATCATGTTCGGCACAGACATTCAATCAGCTGAAGGGCCTGTTCTTGTGCTGTTCTGTTTTATATGCTCTGTAATACAGAGGATTCTGTCATAGCTATGAGATACTTTATATCATTGAGGATTCAGAGTCGATTACATATTTTATTTTCTGCATAGATTTCATATAGAACATACGATTTATTTGATACTTACGATTAATATAGCGATCAAGACAGTGGAAGGAATTTATTTTATGATGTAGATAAGTTAAAAAAGCAAGAATCCATTTATGGCATGGTCTGGAATTCAGTGTATAGTTGCTTTATCACAATTATATCATTGCGTTCCATTTCCATGACTTGGGTAAACTTTGGATTTATAATGTATTTTCCAATTGTTTGTGTATTGACTCATGGGTTAAAACCTCCTCCTGTGATTGTGTGCCAGAGCCACATCTTCCTCTTTGATCCAAGGAAAACTTGTAAAGTTTATTTATCTTATTGCTAATTTAATTTTCAAAATGTCATCCGCAGAACTGCTGGGAAGTGGTTTCGAATGTAATCCAAGTCAGGCTCTTGTTTCACATAGGCGACTTTTATGTCTTTGATTAACATTTATTTAATCAGTGATTCTCCTCCAATCCTCTGCCTGCAAGGAGAGGCATGTTAATTCTATTTCCATGCTCCCTGTCAGCAAAGTTTCTCTGCAGCAGAATGATAGAATAAATTGTTAAAGAAATTAACTGAAGATTACGGCAACCTCATCTATCAGAAATGAGCAGCACAAAGTAATGTCCACAATCCCCTGTCTATTAAAACCTCTAGATGTATTGCCCACGTCCCTGGTGGGGTTGTTCTTCCATGGGACTTTGGAAGTTTGGACACCACAATATTCCCTATACGTAGAAACATAGAAACATAGAAAATAGGTGTAGGAGTAGGCCATTCGGCCCTTCGAGCCTGCACCGCCGTTCAATATGATCATGGCTGATCATCCAACTCAGTATCCTGTACCTGCCTTCTCTCCAGACCCCCTGATCCCTTTAGCCACAAGGGCTACATCTAACTCCCTCTTAAATATAGCCAATGAACTGGCCTCAACTGCCTTCTGTGGCAGGGAGTTCCAGAGATTCACCACTCTCTGTGTGAAAAATGTTTTTCTCATCTTGATCCTAAAGGATATCCCCTTTATCCTTAAACTGTGACCCTGTAAACATGAATGAAAAGAACTAAGAAATCAAATTGCCAATAATCTCTCTCAGACCAGTGCTTGAGTTTAAAATTAGTATACCTTCCTTTGTATTTCAGAGGCACATGTCTCTCAGGAGATCACAAACTCCTTCCTAGATAAATGCCAACAATCTCAGAAGAGAAATCAAGAATATTAGATACTCCTATCTCATTCAGAAAAAAATATCAAGATGTTAGGCCCTTCAGCCCAACTTGCCCATGCCTGCCCCATATCCCTCTGAACCTTTCATATTCACATACCTGTGCAATTGCTTTTTAAATGTTTCTTTAGTAGCAGCCTCGACTGCCACCTCTGGCTGCTCATTCCTTATACCCACCACTCCGTGTGAAAAAGTTGTCCCTCAGGGTCTTATTAAATCTATGCCCTCTGGTTCTTGAGTCTGGGCAAAGACTCTGTGCATTCACCCTATCTACTCCCTTCATGTTTTTATACACATATATAAAATTACTCCTCAGCCTCCTGCACACCAGGGAATAAAGTACTAGTCTGCCCAAACTCTCCTTATGGCTCAAGGCCTCAAGTCCTTGCAGCATCCTTGTAAATCTTCTCTGCACTCTTTCCAACTTAATGACATCCTTCCAATCGCCTGGTGAACAGAACCGAACACAATACTCCAAATGCGACCTTACCAAGATATTGTACAACTGTAACATAACATCGCAACTTCTATACCCATTAGCTAGACTGATGAAGCCCATTGTACCAAAAGACTTCTTCACCCCCTACCTACCTGTGAAGCCCATTTCTGGGAACCTTGTACATTCATACCTACTTCCCTTTGCTCTACAACACTCCCCAGAGTTCTATCATTCACAGTGAAGGTCCTGCCCTAGTTTGACTTCCAAAAATGCAACACCTCACACTTATCTGCATTAAACTTCATAACCATTCTTCAGCCCACTTGCTCGGCTGATCAATATCCTCCTGAACTTTTTGATAACCTTGGTTGGGCTGACAAGAATATTGCATTAAGGGTGTGGTATTGGATGGTTCTGCCAAAGAGGTAAGCATTTTGGTTAGACACAAAAAGCCATAGTAACTCAGCGGGACAGGCACCACCTCTGGTGGGAAGGAATGGGTGATGTTTCAGTTCGAGACCCGTTCGACCCGAAACATCATCCATTTCTTTTCTCCAGAGATGCTGCCTCTCCCGCTGAGTTACCCCAGCTTTTTGTGTCTATCTTTGGTTTAAACCAGCATCTGCAGTTCCTTCCTAAGCATTTTGGTTAGGTGGATAGGCTCTTTTGAGTTAGGGGACCTTGGAGTGGAAGATCACGTGATCAAGGAATGGCAGATGAGCTGGGTGAGATGTAATGCACCAGAAAATGGGATATTCAGGTTTTTTTGGACAGCTGATCTGAGGTGTCAGATCCGGACGTTGCCTGTTGGACTGATATAACCATGGTTATTTCCCACTATCTAGATGACAATACTTAATCCCATCCATCTGTGACAGCAGTTGTGATATAGCAGTTTGCTTAACTGCAGGAATTGGACTCACTTCTAGGAAAATCAAAATGCTCTTAAGATTTGGGAGCTTTCAGTTTCTTCAGAGATCTGAATAAACATGTCAAAAATGTGGTTGTTTTGATTATTTTAGAATAATTTTCTGTAATCAAATGGCCCAGAATTAATAAAATACTGTCCATACTTGATTTAATAGTTTGTAATGATGCAAGTTTAATTTACTGCCAAACAAGAGTGAACATTTATATAATAGCATTCAATGGAATATCTAATGGGCCTGTCCCACTTAGGCGATGTTTCAGCGGACTGCCGGTGACTGTCAAGTTGCCGGCAGTTGCCTGAAAAACTGGGAACTGGAACCGGGTTCTGTCAAAGTGGAAGACACACAGAAACACATAGCAAAGGTGGGGGCCAGGGCAAGCGGGGGGAGCGCTGTCTGAAATTCACACGGTGCAAAGCCAAGGTGATACAGACACACACCACGATGGTGCTGTAATTAAGACGGCTAGCACAGTGTGCGGTAAGTCCTTTAAAAGAGGAGAGGTGGGGGGGGAAGCAGGGAGCAGGGGGAAGAAGGAGTGGAGAAGGAGTGGAGACAACTTTTAAGAAGCCAGACAACTTTTAATAAGCCAGAGATACACAGCTGTGAAGTTTGGCGGACATTTAACATTACCGGTCGGTTATCCTTGGTTCTGAAAACTCCTGCTTACGTTTTTTTCCCCAATGAGCCAATGAAAATGACTGGTCAGCAAAGGCGATTAACTAAAACTACCTACGACTACCTCAACTACCTACAACTACATGGCGACCCCACTACAACTGCACCTACGACTACAGGATTATCGATTATCTCCATGGTGAACAATTTCTGGTGTCAGAAAATTTTTCAACATGTTGAAGAATTTGCGGCGACCATACTGAGGCCGCGACTAGTTCCCAGAATGTGGGAACTTCTCTCGACCATGCAGGAGACTCACCAGAGACCACCAGTGAACATGTGGCTACCATGTGGCGATCATGTGACGATCATCTGCACTCGCCTAAAAGTCACCTAAGTGGGACAGGCCCTTTAGACTCTAGATACGGATACGGCTGGCTTCCTCGTAAAAAGGCAGCAAATATCCACAATAAACTGGACAACATGTTAAATGGTGAACCCACAATAGACCAGCATACGTAACACAAAAAAGTAACTGCTATGATGCCGAAACCGTTTATATCCCTATCAGGCAAAAGTGTCAGATTTATAGAAAAAGGCCATGGATAACCAAGAGATAAGGGAAAAAATCTAGTGCAGAACTTGTGATTGTAAGTAGAGCAACTACATGATATTCAAACAAAAACAGCAGAATGGAGGAACAAGCAGTCAGAGTTAAAAAAAAATGCATAATGAAAATAACTTTGGAAGGGAACAATAAATTCTATTATCAAGAGCAAGGTGGGTCCTGCAGCATAGAAAAGTGGCATTATTTAAATGAAAATTAGGAAAGAGTGGATATTAGATAATGTAAAGGCGTTAAAAAAATGTATCCTACTAGGCTGATGACAAAAAGATGTGAGTAACATGGATGAAAATAACTTAGTGAAAAAGAAACCAAACTGTTAAACAGACCCCAATGTAGAAAAATATAAAGATGCAGTTAAAAATGAAAAGCGATGGCTTTTCAAAAACATGGAAGAGCACATCCACATAAATTATTGAAAATCACATGGAGATGAGCAAAAAATAACCAAAGTTTTTGGAACTCTGCTCTTTGTATCTTAAGGACTGAAGTGCCAGTGAATAGGAATAATGCCACTTCCCTGGTTAAATCATACCTGGCATTTTGTGACTGGTTTTGGGCATCACATCTCGGAAAGGATGGCCTATGAAATGGATTGTAAATTATGGATAAAATAATAATCTAATCCTAGTTACCATTCATTTCCTGGAGAAATTATAAGCATTGTAAAATTGGTTCAAAGCCATTCACCAAGTCATGAGACAAGAGTCAAGAGCGTTTTATTGTCATATGTCCCGGATGGGACAATGAAATTCTTACTAGCTGCAGCACACAGAATGGGTGAATATGTAAACATAGAATATAATGGGGGAAGAGAAAAAAAGAAGAAAATGTTCAATAAAAAACATAGTGCAATAATCTAGTCTTTTGCAGTTCAGAGTTCGGAGTTGATTTGTTGTTGTGTTTAATAGCTGTAGGGAAGAAGCTGTTCCTGAACCTGGACGTTACAGTTTTCAGGCTCCTGTACCGTCTTCCTGATGGCAATGGTGAAATGAGTGTGTGGCCAGGATGTTGTGGGTCCTTGATGATTTTGGCTGCCTTTTTGAGGCAGCGACTACGATAGATCCCTTCGACGGTGGGGAGGTCAAAGCCGGTGATGGACTCACAAAGCCGGTGATGGACTGGGCAGTGGTCACAACAAAAGCACAATTAACTCTTTATCATCAAAACACAAATGTTGGAATAACTTAGCAACTTAGTCAAAGCTGCATCTGTAGAGGAAATGGACAGAAAACATTTTGGGTCAGGACCCTTCTTCTGACTGATCTCAGAGTCAGTTCTACACCTACTAATAAATAATAATAATACATTTTATTTATGGGCGCCTTTCAAGAGTCTCAAGGACACCTTACAAAAGTTGAGCAGGTAGAGGAAAAACATGTAAGGGGAATGAAATAAATAGTAGAGACATGACTAGTACACAAAGTAAAGACAGAATTCAATACAAAACACAGTATGAGGCAATTAATGCACAGATGAAAAGGGACGGGGACGTGGGGCTAAGGATAGGCAGAGGTGAAGAGATGGGTCTCGAGGCGGAACTGGAAGATGGTGAAGGACACGGAATTGCGGATCAGTTGGGGGAGGGAGTTCCAGAGCCTGGGAGCTGCCCTGGAGAAGGTTCTGTCCCCAAAACTGCGGAGGTTGGACTTGTGGATGGAGAGGAGACCGGCTGATGTGGATCTGAGGGACCGTGAGGGTTGGTAGGGGGAGAGGAGGTCAATGAGATATGGGGGGGGGGGCAGATGGTGGAGGGCTTTGTAGGTGAGGATCAGGATTTTGTAGGTGATCCGGTGGGAGATGGGAAGCCAGTGAAGTTGTTTGAGGACTGGAGTGATGTGATGCCAGGATTTGGTATGGGTGATGAGTCGGGCGGCTGCGTTCTGGACCAGTTGGAGTCGGTTGATGTAGGTGGAGCTCATGCCAAGGAGAAGTGAGTTGCAGTAGTCCAGACGGGAGGAGATGAAGGCATGGATGAGTCTTTCAGCAGCGGGCGGTGTGAGAGAGGGTCTGAGTTTGGCGATGTTGCGGAGATGAAAGAAGGAGGTTTTAATGACATGGCGGATGTGAGGCTCAAGGGAGAGGGTGGAATCAAAGATCACGCCAAGGTTGCGGGCCTGGGGAGATGGGGAGACAGTGGTGCCGTCGATGGTGAGAGTGGGGTTATTACTGACATCACAAGTCATACACTGCATGTTGTCTCCCATTCTGATATAGTTTAGAGCTTTTGGGGTATTTTTAAATCCTTGATTGAACAGACATGAAAAGCTGGGAGCATATCGCCCCGGGATTGTCACTGAGCCGGCAATTAAAGCATGTCATTCCGACACTGATGTCATATACAATGCGTCTGGCAGCGTTAATGCTAAGGATATTTGAAACCCCGTCATTCCTCATTACTGATGTTTTATATCATATATTTCAGAGGTGCTTGATGCAATCTCTCTCTCATTAATCATCCACATATTTCAATGGTGTGGGAAGCCAGTCGGTTGGGAGTTTGGCTACCCACACAGAGGCAGCCTTTTACGCAGTTTCTTCTAAGGTTGACATGGGGAGTGTCCTTCAGGTTTTGATGTTAATTTGTGCTTTATGTGCATCAGTTATGGTGCAGTTGGGGGTTTTCTGCTTCCCTGAGGAAGAGCATAGTTCCCACTTTAGCACAAAATCACACACCTCCACAGTGCTGTATTTCATCTATTTAGACCTACATCACAATTTTCTATGTGGGAACCCACCTGCAGCTCCACTGTCAAATTGGATCCACCCACAAAATGTGAAATTGGCCAACAAGCTAACATGAGAATGAGATCTGACTTATTTCCAATGGGAGCTACAGGAAAAAGTCCCAACTTTCATGTCTTTGTGGCGCCCTCGGAAAGATAGACCATAAAGGCACTCTCCCGGGGCCGACATAGAGCAGCTGCAGGAAAGGCAGTCATGGAAGGGAGGGAATATTTGGTGGAGGGCACACACTTTGATCTTCTGTCGGCGTGGGTACCTCCCGACAGGACTGTCTGTCATGATCAACTCTTGCGCTGTGAGTGGCTTCTTGCCACTGCAAGTGTGCGGTGAGCAATAAGCCAGAGACTGCAACAGGCACTCTGAAGCGAATTGCATAAGAAAGCTACAATTAAGCAATGATGGAGCAAGCAGTGATGAGCAGAAACCGAGATCCAGCGTACAAATTACACATGTAAGGTCACAAGGTCATAAGTGATGGGAGCAGAAATAGGCAATTCGGGACATCAAGTCTACTCCACCATTCAATCATGGCTGAACTATCTCTCCCTCCTAACCCCGTTCTCCTGCCTTCTCCCCATAACCCTTGACGTCTAATTAATTAGGTGCTCCTAATTAATAGTTCGTGTCCAGTAAAGATTATCGGTTGCACCCAAAAGTTCCAATTTGTGTCGGTAAAGAAGAGACCATGAAGTGTATGATTTACAAAGTAATTTGGTGTGCAATTGATTAAGAATAATGCCAGATTTCCCAATTGTTGCAGGGTCACCTGGGAATGATTGTTCTGCAACCTTCCCAGGTTAAATCAATTTGATGCACCATTTGCTCATTAAAAAAAAGCAGGCACTAATTAATCTAATTTCTAGATTACTGACCTTGAATGGAATGCACCATAGATTTATCAAAATAACACTAGAACTCCAAGAATTAATTTGCAAGGAGTGTGATTACTGTTTTTGCATTGTATTCCCAAGAGGTCAAATGGTTGATTTGGTTTATGTTTTCAAGGGGAACTGATAGGATAGATATAGATAAATATTTATGCTGCTTGAGCAGTCTAAAACAATACAATACAATACAATTCAATTCAATTTTTTGTCATTTGGACCCCTTGAGGTCCAAACGAAATGTCGTTTCTGCAGCCATACATTACAAAACAATAAGACCCGAGACACAACACAGTTTACACAAACATCCATCACATCGTTGTGATGGAAGGCAAAAAAAAACTTATCTCTCCACTGCACTCTCCCCCCCGATGTCAGAGTCAGAGTCAAAGTCAAAGCCCCCGGCTGGCGATGGCGATTGTCCCGCGGCCATTAAAGCCACGCCGGGTGATGCAAGGTCGCGCACCGGGTCTTGGTGTTAGAGCCCCCGGCGTGCTCTCGCAAAGTCCCGCGGCCATTCCAAGCCGCGCGGGGCGATGGTGTAAGGCCCCGCTCAGGTGCTCTTCAACCCCGCAACTCGGGCGGGAGAAGTCGCCGTTGCGGAAGCCCCGAAAAGCGGTCACCCAGCAGGGACCTGCGGGCTCCCGATCCCGCCGTCCGCCAAACCCGCAGTTGCAGCCTCCGAAACTCCGGAGGTTGGGTGGCAGCAGCGCTCCACCACAGCTCCACCCGCTCCGGACTCGGCCAGCCCCGTGACGGTGAGTAGTCGGCAGCTCCGCAGCTGGAACCCCAGGTCGTTCCTGTTGGAGGCCGCTCCACGTTGCAGCCCCAACGACAACGGAGACCCGACAAAGAAAAGGTCGGGTCTCCCGTGCAGGGGAAAGGTTTTAAAGTTACCCCCACCCCCCCACACATACCCCAACAAAAAAAATAACAAAAACTACATAAAAACGAGACAAAAAATAATAAAACACAGACGGACTGCAGAGGCCGCTGCTGACGAGAGTCGCGCCGCCCACCGCCCACAAGGAACCATTGTCTAAAATTGGAACCAGACACTAAAACATTGTGCATGCTCAACCATTCAATAAGATTGTGATTGATTTTTTACCTTTCGTCATAGGGAATCTACAATACGTACATGGATTATACATACACGCAGTTAACATTAGGAGTAGAACTGATTCACGCAGAGAGATCAGACATGAGCACACTTCTACTGAGTCAATGGTCCAGAGATCGGGAATTAGGAGTACAGTTTAATTTGAAACTTTATGGAGCTATTTTTTTTATTGAGCGGCACGGTGGTGCAGCGGTAGAGTTGCTGCCTTACAGTGAATGCAACGCCTGAGACCCGGGTTCAATCCTGACTACTGGTGCTGTCTGTACGGAGTTTGTATGTTCTCCCCGTGATCTGCATAGGTTTTCTCCGAGATATACAGTTTCCTCCCACACTCCAAAGACATACAGGTTTGGCTTGTTATAAATGCAAATTGCCCCTAGTGTGTGTAGGATAGTGTTAGTGTGCGGGGATCGCTGGTCAGTGCGAACTCTGTGGACGGAAGGGCCCGTTTCCGCACTTTATCTCTAAACTAAACTAAAGTTGAACAATCACAATACCATTAGGAACCCATCATACCATTCTGTGGCATTTATTGCAATTTAAATGGATAGTCTGCTGACATTGGGAGATTTAATGGGGCAGATTCATAACTTAGTACAGGCTGCTCAAATATTTTCCAAAGTCCTTAAGTTGCACTTAAGTTAAGAGTGACTGTTTTCTGTAGTGCTTACCTGCTGAGATATTCAATCTGTGGGTGGCACCATTGGCAGTATTTACCAGAGCTGTCTGTATGGTCATTCTGGGGGCATGAACAGTGTATTGCAAAGGCATGCCCAAGTACAAAGAAACTACTGCCACAGAGTTCCTCCTCACACCTCTCTGATGTGCAATACATTCCAGGATCATGTTTTTCAAGATGTCATGAAACACTGCAGAGAGATCTTTGACTCTGCTCTCATGAGGGCTCCACTCTCTCTGAAGATCATGGTCATATTGATGAATACCAGAGGGGCTATTGGTTGCAGCAATTCCAGTATTTGCAGCAATTCTTTGCAGTTCCTCATAGTTTCCTGCTAACCATCAGAGAGGTCTTGCTCTTCTTATTCCGTGACCAATTGACCAGACAATTGTAATCTGTAGTGTAGATATTTCTTCCTCATGATAAGTGACCTTGCCATTTATTGCTTTACCTTTAATATTGAGATCTACATTCTTTATACATATAAAATAGAAAGCAAGAGACGGAGTACTGTATGTCCACAGGTAACAAACGTCATGTCGTTAAAACACCTATTAACCATTGCTTCATATCATCAATCAATTTTAGTTCCAATTTTTCCAAGCTTCTTGGAGCCTACATTTTACATCTTTGATTATCAAAAACCTTTGACTATCAAAAAATCTCAGTAGATTACATCAAATGCATTGACTTCATTGTCCCTTAATGTTGCCTCCTCTTCATCAACAAAAAACTGAATTGTTTATTCTCAAAAGCTACAGCTCCAGCTCACGACCTGAATTCCTCTAAGATTTATATAAAGTTTCCCTTCTACACATTAAATCTTGATTATCAAGTAATAAATTTCATCAAAGTTCATTGTAATATATTTACCTCAGACAAAATGACTCATGTGAAAACTTTCAAATGCCTCCACTTAATCAACTATCAGTTAAACAAGTAATGACAGCTGCTAGATCATAAATGTTTAAGATCACATAATGCAATAATATTTTTGATATAAAAAAGCACTTTTTTAAACTTTACAATGACATATTTCTTATATAAGGGCAAACATTTCTCTCAAATCTGTGCACTAAACCAATGCAGATGAGCTTTTGTGTATAGATAGCACACTTTAACAAAGTTGACCCAAGTCTCCATACTACACATGGTGACCACCAAGCATGCACAGTGAGATCAAACAGCATATGGAGTTGGAAACACAAGAGACTGCAGCTGTTGGAATCTGATGCAAAAAAACAAACTGCTGAAGGAACACAGCAGGGCAAGCAGCATCTACAGAGGGAAAGAAATGATCAAAGACTCAGGTCGAGCATATAGTTTTTGACATGTTATTGGAGTGAAATGATTTGTATATTCAAGGCAGGCTACTTACAATGAAGTTGATCTTCATTGAACAGCACAGCCTGCTCATATGTCTGTGAAAGGGGATAAGACCTCACCTATTTCCCCAGCATGAATCTGAGGCAACTGCTGTCTTCTAAATGGGTCTTCCTTTAATTCATTTACCTTGTATTTGCAAGCATTCTCTCATTATTTATATCGATTGGGTCTGCTATGTGCATCTCCTGACCTTTGATCTTGGGCCTCAAAATTGATAAAGATTCACTTTGCCTTTCACTGCTTTAAATTAACAAACAATTTGTCAGCCTATTAACATGTCATGATGAACTCATAACATGCAAAACAAAGTTCCTGATTACAAATGTCCACTTTTTCAATAGATGACTGGTCATAAATAAGTTTTCTTCATGAAAAGTGGACTTTAAATGAAATGGATTCAGATTTTAAATGACATTTCAAATCATGTTTTCAAAAAATGCTGATTAATGAATTGTTTAGTAACTAATACAAATGGAGTACTCTTAAGGGCCTGTCCCACGAGCATGCGAATCCATGCGGCAAGAGCGACCTAAACGGCCGGTCCCACCAGTATACGCCTGCATGCGGCAAGCGCGACCTAACGTGGTCGCTTGAGCCGTACGGCCTCGCTGGGCCGGTCCCACTTCGATCGCCGGAGCCGTATGGAGTTGTGTGGAGCTGGTCCCGACATCGCGCAGGGCTCCGAAAAACTGACCGTGTTCAAAAATTCTGCGCGGCAACGGCCTGCCGGCCCACAGCCGCCTCGACGCCGTACGTCACGCCCAAACTTCCTGCGGACTTCGCTCGAACTTCATGTCACTCACTCGAGTTCCGCGCGGCCACCGTTTCTGGTTTGGTCGCGCTTGCCTCATGCAGGCGCATGCTGGTGGGACCGGCCCTTTAGGTCGCGCTTGCCGCATGGAGTCGCATGCTTGTGGGACAGGCCCTTTAGTTGTTAATTTAATGTATATAAGTTGTTAATCTGAACAGAACAATTTCAGAAAATATGATTTGAAACTTCCTTAATATGCTGACGGTAGATTGTCCAAAAGGACCTGAACTTTATTTTAGATTAGAATAGAATGCAATTTATTGTCATTCAAACCTAGGTTTGAACGAAATATCATTTCTACAGTTTAACATTACAACACAATCCAAGACCCACACTTAACACAGTTTTACATAAACATCCATCACAGTGAGTCTCTAACATCTCCTCACTGTGATGGAAGGCAAAGTCTTTATCTCTTCCCTTTGTTCCTTCTCCCGTGGTCCAGCAGTCCCACTGCAGTGTCGAGGCGAACTGGGGCTCTGATGTTAAAGCCCCCGCGGGCGATGGTAAGTCCTGAGGCCGTTTAAACCACGCCGGGCGATGTTAGGCCCCGGCTCCATGTCCTTTAAACCCGCGATTCCAGCGGGAGAAATCGCCGTTGCGGAGCTCGGAAAAGCCGTCTCCCACCAGGGACCTGCGAGCTCCCGATGTTCCCGTCCACCGGGTCTGCGGCCGGTGCCTCCGAACTCCAAAAGTCGGGTCGCAGCCGCACGCCACCGCAGCTCTTCCCGCTCCGAAGTTGGCCAGCTCCGCGATGTCAGTTCCGCAGGCTCTGCAACTGGAGCCCCCAGGTTAGTCCCGGCTGGAGGTCGCCAGCGGCTCCACGATGTTAGGCCCAACGACATCCGAGACCCGACAAGGAATAGTCGGGTCCCCGCACAGGGAAGAGATTTAAACGGTTTCCCCACAGCCCCCCCACCACCCCCCACATATACACAGCTAAAAAAATAAATAAAACTAACTCAAGACATACATTTAACAAGACAAAAATAAAAAAAGACAGACGACTGTAGTCGAGCCGCTGCCGTTAGGCGCCGCCACTAACTTTTAATACCTTTTACATAGAATTTATAGTATAGGAACAAATATTCAGATAACGTAATATCTCCATTTATTCTCCTGCAGCTTTCGATCCTTTCTATCAACATATCATCTTATTCCTTTCCCCAGCATTAATCAAAATGCAGCATAAAATGAGATGCAGTAAGAAAACAGAGAATATTGGATACATTGTACAGATCAGGCAGCGGCGCACTTCAAAACGGTTCTGTTTTATTTCAGATTTCCCACATCTGCTGTATTTTACTTTTATATAATGTGGTTAACCAAGTAAATAATAGAGATATAGCATTTGGTTGGAATTTGGGTATTTCCACGGATGAACCGGGCACTTAATGTGCCAAACCATTATAATCTTCAATATTCCACAGGGGAATTAATATCATTTTCCCCATTCTTATGATTGCAGTGGATCTGAACTTGCTGAAAGAGGAGGTGAGACTCTACAGCTGCACGCCACGTAACACATCAGTGTCTCTGCGAGAGGAACTGAAGCGGACTGATACTATCTACTGGCCGGGCTGTCTACTGGTGAAGCGCTGTGGAGGCAACTGTGCTTGCTGCTCACTAGGTTGCCACGATTGTCAGTGTGCCCCCATTAAAGTATCAAAAAAATACCATGAGGTATGACGGGTTAGATGATTATTTTCAAATAAATGCTTTAGTGTAATAAAATTGCACTGCAGCTGTTCAATAAGGCAGTTTTGAACTTTACGAGGAAACATGACAAAGATGCAGGCAAAAGGCTGGAGTAACTCAGCGGGACAGGCAGCATCTCTGGAGCGAAGGAATGGGTGACGTTTCAGGTCGAGACCCTTGTCTCCAGAGATGCTGCCTGTCCCACTGAGCTACTCCGGTTTTTTGTGTCTATCTTCGGTTTAAACCAGCATCTTCCTACACATGACA
Source organism: Amblyraja radiata (assembly GCF_010909765.2). Lineage (NCBI taxonomy): Eukaryota > Metazoa > Chordata > Chondrichthyes > Rajiformes > Rajidae > Amblyraja > Amblyraja radiata. Next base: position 20,633,957 of record NC_045956.1, read on the forward strand.
AATATGCAGATTTCTATACTTCAGAAGCTACAATTTCAGCACATAGACATACAAGAAGGTCTTGTCCTTTGAAATTCAACAAATTTATAATAGATCGATCAATATTGCAGCAGTTTCATAAATCCTATCCATAAAAGTAGAATGATTTTTGTTCCCTGCTTAACCTGCATGACCTGCTTATTCAAATAACCCAACATTCGTATGCTCTAAATATAAATAACTAATTAAAAGTAAATATAATGCTGCAGTGAAATAATTGTCCAAATGGTGCAAAACACACATTGAATATTTATTTCATTAATCAATTCAGAGAGGAATTTAAGACCAAAGACCTTTTTCAAGTAAAGTATGGTTGCGGGGAGGGGCGGTGCAAGGGGAGGGGATGGTGGTCCAAATATTCATACCATATCAACAGAGAGAGAGATTAAATCATAAATAGGGCAGGGAACATATGATGAGCGTTTTTAGGCACTGGGTCTATACTCGCTGGAGTTTAGAAGAATGAGAGGGGACCTCATTGAAATGTACCGAATAGTGAAAGGCTTGGACAGAGTAGATGTGGAGAGGATGCATCCACTGGTGGGAAAGTCTAGGACTAAAGGTCATAACCTCAGAATTAAAAGATATCCCTTTAGGAAGGAGATGAGGAAGAATTTATTTTGTCAGAGGGTTGTGCATCTGTTGAATTCTTTGTCACAGAAGGCTGTGGAGGCCAAGTCAATGGATAGTTTTAATGCATAGATAGATGGATTCTTGATTAGTATGGGTGTCAGGGGTGATGGAGAGAAGGCAGGAGAATAACGTTGGGAGTGAGTGATAGATCAGCCGTGATTGAATGGCGGAGTAAACTTGATGGGCTGAATGGCCTAGTTCTGCTCCTATCACATGATTTTATGAACTGGGGATAAGGTGATTGGAAGAGGTTGAGAAAAGAGAAGCAGAAGAAAAGAATCACACATTGCTGATGGGAAGTAGAGAAGAGTTTGCTGAAACATTGAGGCAAAGATGTAAAATCAGTATCCCAGTTCCAAGGCTATTGGGCATTGATTTGTTGACCAGTGTATCCCATACAAGAATGTAGGTGTGATGGAAATCAACAAAGATGCAGAGAAATTAACTAGTGAGCAATTTTCTAATGAAATCAAGTTTTCAATTACTTGTGTGTGATGTCCAGTTGAGAGCATCAGCTGTAAAAACAGTGATGCATTCCCTATTAAAACCTTAAAATCTCTTTACTTGTATAATGAGAATGCTGAGAACTACTGCATCTCCATTACACTTAACATATTTTTATTTGTTTTTACTGCATTTTTACTGCTTAAGCTTCTTTTTGTATCACATTGAATGTATCTATTTTGTACCAAACTTATTTAAGAATTTAGATTTTTGGATTCTCATGATTTACAGTACTTTGCAAAAAAGGGAAATGGGTAGATGCGGTTAAAAGCACAGCCATATCATTGCACTGTTCAGGTTGGTGCTGTATATGGAAGCTACTATTCCAAAGATCATTTTAACCAGAACTGCTACTCAGTTGTTGATTTTGTCCATAAAATAATTGTAGCTGTATTTTAGTTCAATCCAATTTTACTTGTCTTCATTGCAAAGGCAAAATAGTGAGAAAATATGCTGACCTACAGTTGACATATTTTCGCTTGGTGTCAGTCAGTTACTAACCAAGCTGATAAATTATGATCATTTAACCAGAATAATTGGATTCATATAAAGTTCAATACAAGACAACAAAATCAGTTGCCTAGGAAATTGGACTCATTTTTCGATTAAAAATCCATGCTCAACAATTCTATAGCATTCAATTAAGAACAAAACAAAATTGAATCACCTGAAATTCCTGTAGCCTGCCAGGTGTCAGACCCTGAGAGTGCAACACATTTCATTTAATCAGGTTAATTGAGTTTCCAGATGACCAGAAGAGAAGATAGCCAATGTTGCACTAATTCCAAGATCACTTAAAAAAAAATGAAAATAACTTTAAATGGTTTTTTTGGAGCAGTATTCTCTTCGTAAGTAAGTAATTTTAATGAACAGGTGTATAGTCTGGGTGTCATTTTCAGTTTGTATTGGTATGCTGGAATAGGAAGATTTATAAGGTATCTAATAAAATTTAATCATAAGTAAAGTAAAGTCCCTTCATCCTACGCAGAGATTTAATAATAATGGTCCATAACTCTTTCAGGTTCTTCAGCTACGATACAGGAGCCCTGGGAAACCACTACAGAAATCTCTTGCAGACGTTGGATTGGAGCACCATGAAGAATGTGGCTGTGCATGTAAAGGAACAACAGGAGGTTAAATCAGTTTGGTCTTTAAAAGCATTTACCTTACAGAGAATTAAACCTTAGAGCAATGGGGCCCTTTGTGCGTTATCTTTCTTAGAAATCACAGTCATCTCAGTTTTTTGGGATTTTTCCACTTCCTAGCTTGTTAATGGATCTTGGGTAAAATCAGTTCTCCTGCTTATGAATGGAACTGCAAAATATTTATACAGGGGAAGAGTCCGTCAACCAAATGAAGATTGAATTGCTGGATGATAGCAAAGAAAATGGCTCTTGCATTGCACATCAGGTTCCTTTTCTCTCTTTCGCCTTTGGAAAGATAAAAATGTAATTAGTTCACTGTTCCAGTTCTGAATCCAGTAAAAGTTCAGAAAATATTTTCAGGTAAAACAGCTCATCTGGAGTCGCTTATTGTTTACTTCATTAACTTTGTGAGTTACAATACTCCGAGAAATGTTGCTGAAAACTCCAAGAAACTCTACTTGTTTCGTGCCGTTTCATCCTCAAGTGACATCATGTTCTCTGAGCATTAAACTTCTCTTCTACGTACAATTTGTAAAGAGAACTGTCCCTCTATGACTTCAGACACAAAGTCCTATCATGTGTATCCCAGTGAGGAATGCATTGGGAAATACAGAATTTGATGAGATTGAGGACTTACTTTGATGGACTTTTCTGATGGAATTGGCTGAAAATGTGTACATTTTAAAAAGTCTTCTCATTTAGGCTAATGTGGCTTAAGCTTCTTTTTATATCACATTGAATGTATCTATTTTGTACCAAACTTATTTAAGAATTTAGCTTTTTGGATTCTCATGATTTACAGTACTTTGCAAAAAAGGGAAATGGGTAGATGTGGTTAAAAGCACAGCCATATCATTGCACTGTTCAGGTTGGTGCTGTATATGGAAGCTACTATTCCAAAGATCATTTTAACCAGAACTGCTACTCAGTTGTTGATTTTGTCCATAAAATAATTGTAGCTGTATTTTAGTTCAATCCAATTTTACTTGTCTTCATTGCAAAGGCAAAATAGTGAGAAAATATGCTGACCTACAGTTAACATATTTTCACTTGGTGTCGGTCAGTTACTAACCAAGCTGATAAATGATGATCATTTAACCAGAATAATTGGATTCATATAAAGTTCAATACAAGACAACAAAATCAGTTGCCTAGGAAATTGGACTCATTTTTCGATTAAAAATCCATGCTCAACAATTCTATAGCATTCAATTAAGAACAAAACAGAATTGAATCACCTGAACTTGTCACACAGTGATATTTATTTAATTTTAACTTAAATGTTAAAAACTCACGCGTATCAGCTAATGTAGCAGAAACTAGAATTGTAAAAGTTACAAATATTTCTGTATGTTATTCTTGATTCTTGGCCACGGAATAATCAATTATCTGCATATTTATTCTGTATATAGCGCTGTAATGACCTTAATTTTCATTTGAAATGCAAAACCCAGTCTCTCTTAAGGAACAAAGTGGGCAAAACTATCTGTGCTTCCGTCAAATAAAGAAGAAAAGATGGACATTAGATTTTATTTGGAACATCAACAACTCTTGTAAAATCTATCCAAGGAACTTATTAAAACAATTCAAATTGAGAAACTTGTTTTGCAGTGAATCTTTGTAAAATATATAGCTAACAATGTCTTTTGGAGTCATAAATTGTTGAACTAGAGTTCCTGAAGCACTATAGATACAAGATTTGTGATTGTGATACTGAAACCCGTCCAAAGGCTTAAAAAAAATCATCAAACGGCTCTAGAAATTCTTTTGCGCTATATACTTGATTTTGTAAAGTGTTATATGAATGAAAAGTGCAGTTAAAACTAATGTTGATAAATAACATCTGCTATGCTGAATGTGCAAAGGGTTGCTGGCCTCCAAATGTAGAGGGGTTGATTGAATGCGCTCATGTGACACTCTCGTTCCCCCAAATAAACCTGGAGCTCTGCAGGAAATGTATAATATTCTTCACGGTCAATGTCAAGCAAATGGGGAGTTCATATAATAACATGCTTGTAAGGTAATCGATCACTCCCTCTCCCCAACCTTCCAACCAGCACAACTCACAGGATGCTGGCAGTTGGGGGACTTAGACTATTTTCTCCTTCCTTGGTACCTCAACTACCTCCCCACCACTGACCTCCCCCCCCCCATCCCCCACTGCCCCTCCCAAATATCCCTGTTGTGCTACACAGTCTTGATACTATCTGGGAAAGCTACAGAGGCACCGGATGTCAATGGAGAATGCCATCAGGGTCTGCAAGATATGAGCTTGTTGCCTTTAATGTTAGGAGTTCCAGAGGGGCCTCACATCTCATCATTATCATATTAGCTGGTCACAACATTTAGTTTAGTTTGGTTTAGTTTGGAGACATAATGCGGAAACAGTCTCTTTGGTCCACTGAGTCCACACCAACCGGCGATTCCTGTACACCAGCACTAGCCTACTCATGAGGGACAATTTACATTTTTTTACCCTTGCCAAATTAACCTAAAATCCTTACATCTTTGGCGTGTGGGAAGAAACTAGAGCTCCTAGAGAAAAGCCATGGGGTCATAGAAGGAACCTACAAATGCCTTACAGACGGTGCTCGTGGTCAGGATGGAACCTGGGTTTCTAGTGCTGTAAGGCAGCAACTCCACTGCTTTGCCATCGTGCTGCCACAATGAGCTCACTGTTGCACTCCACAACAGGAGGAAGAAGAGAATGGCAGCAGATGACAATGAAGACAAGTTATCTCTGTGCATTCTGTGGGGATCCAGCAGCCTGGGGATATTATAAAAGGTCCCCTCCATTGGATTTGCTACTGGACAGAAAGCATTTGCTTATCCCATGAACCTAATGTGGACACTCTATGATTTTTGCATTTCAAATAACAAGATAACAAGATGACATGGTGACACATTAGTGCCTGGCCATGAGATCTACTCCAAATGCAAGTTATACCTCCACTGAATGCTCACTTACTGCACATCAATCTGCAGCATGTATGTGGTAGATTTGCAGAGCTGTTATTCCTTTGTTCCCCCAATTCCCTTCTAGTTGGAAAATCAATTTCTTGCTTGAATAAACTGTCACTGTTCCCTCTCACCATAAACATATGTCCTCTGTGTGAGGTATGGTGGCTTGGGAACCGCTCCGGTGGGCGGCGCGGCTCTCGCCAGCAGCGGCCTCTGCAGTCCGTCTGCGTTTTTATTATTTTATGTCTATGTTTTAATGTAGTTTAATGTAGTTTTTGTTATTTTTGTTGGGGTATGTGTGTGGGGGGGGTGGGGGTGGTGTGGGGGGGAGGGGGAAACTTTTAAATCTCTCCCTGCACGGGAGACCCGACCTTTTCTTTGTCGGGTCTCCGTTGTCGTTGGGGCTGCAACGAGGAGCGGCCTCCAACAGGAAGACCGGGGACTCCAGTGCCGACACTCACCTCACCGTCGCGGAGCTGGCCGAGTCCAGAGCGGGTGGAGCTGTGGTGGACGCTGCTGCGGCCCGACCCCCGGAGATTCGGTGGCTGCAACTGCGGGTTTGGCGGACGGCACCGGGAGCCCGCGGGTCCCTGGAGGGAGACCGCTTTTCGGGGCTTCCGCAACGGCGACTTCTCCCGCCCGAGTTGCGGGGTTGAAGAGCTCCTGGAGCGGGGCCTTACAGCACCGCCCCGCGCGGCTTGGAATGGCGGCGGGCTGCGAGCGCACGCCGGGGGCTCTAACACCAAGACCCGGTGCGCGAACTTGCATTACCCGGCGTGGTTTTAATGGCCACGGGACAATTCGCCATCGCCCGCCGGGGGCTTTGACTTTGACTCTGACATGGGGGGGGAGAGTGCAGTGGAGAGAGAAGTTTTTTTGGCCTTCCATCACAGCAATGTGATGGATGTTTATGTAAAATATGTTGTGTCTTGGGTCTATTTGTTGTAATGTATGGCTGCAGAAACGGCATTTCGTTTGGACCTCACGGGGTCCAAATGACAATAAATTGAATTGTATTGTATTGTATTGTATTGGGAAGTCACATGTAAATGGAAAGTATATGGTTAATGACAGGACCTTTAAAAGTGATAATGCACAGAGAGATTTTAGGGTCTTATGCCCCTGCCCCACTTAGGAAACCTGAACAGAAACCTCTGGAGACTTTGCGCCCCACCCAAGGTTTCCGTGCGGTTCCCGGAGGTTTTTGCAAGGCTCCCTACCTGCTTCCACTACCTGCAACCTCCGGCAACCACCTGCAACCTCCGGGAACCGCACGGAAACCTTGGGTGGGGCACAAAGTCTCCAGAGGTTTCCGTTCAGGTTTCCCAAGTGGGACAGGGGCATAAGTCCATAGCTCCCAGAAAATAACAATACAAGTAAGTAGAGTGCTAAATTAGGCGTATGGTATGCTTGTCTTCATCAATGTTTTGAGTGAAGGAGACAGGAAGTCGTGTTGTAGTTTCATAAAACTTTGGTAACGTTTCATTTGACATAATGAGCGCAGTTCTCATTGCTCTCTTTGAGGAGCTTGAGAGAGTGCAGAAAAGGTTTACCAAGATGCTGCCTGGATTAAAGGGTATTAGCTGTATGGGGAGTTTGGATGAACTTGTTTTCTCTGAAGGGTAGAGAGCTGGGGGTAGACCTGATAAAAGTTTATAAAGTTATGAGAAACATACAGTAGATAGGGTAAAAATTGCCAGAATATTTTCCCAGGGTGGAAATATGGAGAAGACAAATACTAAAGGGCACAGCTCTAAAATGTGAGGGGAGGAAGGATTAAAGTGGCGGGCAAGTTTTTAGACAGGGAACGATATGCACTGCCGGGGTTGACAGATATGATGTGGAATTTAAAATGCTTTTAAGCACATAAATATGCATGGAAAGGAGGAGTATTGATCATGTGCAGGCAGAAGGGATTAGTTTAATTTGGCATTTTGTTCGACCCAGATATTGAGGGCCAATGGATTTGTTCCTGTGCTGCTCCATGTTCTATCTTCATATTTCCACTAATATATCATTGAGATTTAGGTTCTGGGAGCATTTTTTTAGTTTTGCCCTCATGTATTAGTTTTGCACAGCTCGTGTGTTTGGATCCTGCACTAATTGATGCTCGTGTGTTTGGATCCTCACATTTAGCTGAAATTAGTTTTTTTTAAGAGTACTGCACTCAAAAACAAAGAAAGGTATTATGCACGGATCAGGGTCAGGCTCGTAAATTTATATTTTATGGCTTTTCTTTAAGTGCCTTTGCAATCTACAAAGAGTCAGCTAACTGTGATCTGGACTTCAAACTGATTCATACTGAACTGTATTTCAATTCCAGGAAGTACTTTCTCCAACGAGGTAACCAGGTAACCTTGAGATCCCATTTTAGATAATCCTTTGTATAATTGTTAGTCTGGTCGGGGGGAGTTCCTTCCGCCAGTGGCACCATGTAATCCCGTGCTACCTGCTCCATGGTCGGATAGTCGGCGACTAAACCGTCTCCCCCACCTGCTTTGCCAGGTGAGGAGGGGGCTGTGGACCCCCAGCAGGACCAAAAACAAGACCTGTCAAAGGACATGTGAGCTTCTAGCGAGCCAACGGCCATCCACACTTCAGTAGAAGTTGCGATCACTGTCGTATATAGCATTGTAAGGTCTGCCCGTCGGAAACCAGCACCACTAGGTCGCTAATGTTTTCAACGAATTAATAAATAAAAATAAACTTGTGTAATTAACTTCCAGGTGTGACGCGGGTTTTTCAATTAACACGGTGTATTTCTGATTTCAGTTTTATTTTCCCCAAGAATGAACGCCAGAAGTAAAGATACCATCATTGTTTTGTAATGTTGTAGTTTTCACAAAAGCCCAGGGAAGAGGAAATGCTTCAGGATGTCCCCACCTGGATAGGGCCAAGGATTCTTAGGGTTTCAGACAGCAACCTTCGGTAGAGCAGAAGGGCACAGAATGGATCATAGGATTGTTATTAAGCATGGTATGACAGCAAACTACAAAAGGAAATATTAAAGCAGAGATAATTTCTCTTATTACATTGTGATTGAAGTCTTAAAACCAATGGAATGGAGAGCAAAAGTGGAGTCACTGGGCGTGATGTCAAATTACGCTACATGTTGGCGCAGTGGTGGAGTCGCTGCCTTACAGCACCAGAGACCACAGTTCAATCCTGGCTACGGGTGTTGTCTGTACAGACTTTGTACTCTCTCCCTGTGACTGCATGGGTTTTCTCCAGGGTGCTCCAGTTTCCTTCCACATCCCAAAGACAGGCGGGTTGGCAGGTTGAATTGGCCTCTAAATTGTCCCTAGTGTGTAGGATTACTAGTGTATGGGGTGATCGCTGGTTGGCGAAGACCCGGTGGGCTGAAAATCACAGACAGATGAATTACAGCAGAAATGGCCAGTTCTGATATATACAGAGAAAGCAGGTTACCCTAAAGTTGGAGAGGGCGACACTGGGCCCTGACGGCTGCAATATACCCAGACAGAAGATGATATGGTGTTTCTCAAGCTTATGTTGGACCTCATTATAATAGTGCGGGAAGCCACAGAAAGAGTGAGGATTGGGTGCAGAATTAAGGTGCGAGGCAAAAGGAAACACATATTTGCACTTGCTGACTGAACTCAAATGCGGTTCAAGGCTTTATTCTCCTGTTGTTTCTAAGCACTCTCTGTCTGCTGTCAAAATCATGGCCTTCACTTTCTCCAAGTCCACTCCCCCTTCATTCTGGGGGCTAGGCAAAACACAATCATAAGTTCATAAATGATAGGAGTGGAATTAGGCCATTAAACCCATCAGTCTACTCTGCCATTCAATCATGGCTGATCTATCTCTCCCTCCTAACCCCATTCTCTTGCCATCTCACCACAACCTCTGACACCCGTAATGATCAAGAATCTATCTATCTCTGCCTTAAAAATATCCACTGACTTTATCTCCACAGCCTCCGGGGGCAAAGAAATCCAAAGATTCACCACCCTCTGATTAAACAAATTCCTCCTCATCTCATTCCTAAAAGAACGTCATTTAATTCGGAGGCTTTGACCTCTAGTCCTAGACTCTTACACTAGTGGAAACATCTTCTCCACATCCACTCTATCCAAGCCTTTCACTATTGTGTATGTTTCAGTGAGGTCACCCCTCATTTTTCTAAACTCCAGCGAATATAGGCCCAGTGCAGTCAAACGCTCATCATAGATTAGTGCAGGATCCAAACACACGAGCATCAACTAAATTTCCCCTGCATCACCCGTCCATTTAGTACCCATTGCTTAGGAAGGAACTGCAGATGCTGGTTTGAACTGAAGATAGACACAAAAAGCTGGAGTAACTCAGTGGGTCAGAGAGCATCTCTGGAGAGAAGGACCTTTCTTCAGACCTTTTGTTGGTGAGTACAATCAAAAAAGGTGTACTGGTGTGAAGTTGGTGCAAATGCAGGAATTATTTTATTTCTGCCAATTTTACCAAAGTAAATAGGGTGACGTATATGATGCTCAGGTTTTTTAGGCCTTTTATATGGCTAGTAGCTAGTGGGCTCCCGGAACCAGAAAAAATTCATGGGGGCTGAGAGATTCAGCCTGGGCTCCTGTTGAAAATGAGAGGGGAGTCTCTGCTTGTTCTTCCCCCCAGCCTATCTGCGGGCTTCATCCTTTATGTTTTGTTTAGTTTAGTTTAGAAAGAAGGTGAATCAACGTGAGAAATAGGCCCTTTGCCCCAGCATGTCCTCACCGACCAGAGATCCCCACACATTAAAGCTACCCTATACACAATAGGGACAATTTACACTTATACCAAGTATACAAGCCCAAGTCAATTAACCTACAAACCTGTACATCTTTGGAGTGTGGGAAGAACCCGGAGATCTCGGAAAAAACCCACGCGGTCACGGGGCGAACATACAAACTCCGTACAGACAGCACCCGTAGTCGGGATCGAACCTGGGTCTCTGGCACTGCAAGCGCTGTAAGGCTGCAACTCTACCGTTGCGCCACCGTGCCGCCCTTTGTCTTCCCTTATGTGTCGCCTTATGTCTTCCCTGTCAAATCTATTGTCACTACCTTTGTCAAATTATATTGTCCCAACTGCACTCGTTAGCCCCCCTCTCCACTGACAAACAGGAACTGAGCTCTTCCATCTCCTGTTAGCCTTTTGTGTGGCCCACAGCAGGGGCTCTGCTTTCCTATCAAGACTGATACATAACCAAAGTGCTGCCTTCATTAAGCTGGCACCTTGATCCAGACCAGGCGTTGCTCTTCCTTATATTCCCTCTTGCATGGGACCTGAAAGAGATGTTGTTACTGATCTACACTGATTGTGGTCTGCCGTTGAGGAAATCAAGAAACCAGTTGCAAAGAGAGGTACACAGGTTCAGGTCTTGAAGCTTGGTTAAAACAAAGATGAAGAAGGGTCCCGACCCGAAACGTCACCTGCCTTTTTCTCCAGAGATGCTGCCTGAAATGCTGAGTTACTCCAGCACTTCTTGTCTATCTTACAGCTTGGTGATGAGTATGGAGGGGATGTTAATGTTGAAAGTCAAGCTCGAGGCTGAATAGCAGCCTGACATATGTGTTCCTGTTCTCCAGGTGGTTTTGGAGCAGAGAGCCAGTGAGATAGCATCTGCTGGTGACCTGTTGTGATGATAGGCATTTTGAAGCACACCCAGGTCAATGATTTGGTCAGTAAACAACCTCTTGAAGCACGGCTTCAAAAGTACATCTATTGTACCGGTGCCTAAGAAGAGCATGATGACCTTCCTCAATGACTACCATCAAGAAGCAATTACATCCACCATAATGGTGGATGTAATTGCTTCTTGATGGTAGTCATTGAGGAAGGTCATCATGCTCTTCTTAGGCACCGGTACAATAGATGTATTTTTGAAGCAGATGGGAACGTCAGGCTGCAGAAGTAAGAGATAGAAGATGTCCTTGAATACTTCAGTCAGTTGGTATTCAGCACGCGGCCTGATATAGTGTCTGGACAGGATACTTCACGTTGATTCACCTTCTTAAATGAAGCACTGACACCAGCCTCAGTAGGTGTGTGTAGGTGTTTAATTGTTCTCCCTTTCAAAGCGTGTATAAAAGGCATTATGCGTCATTGCACTAATGCTACCCAGTTTTGCCTTGTTGGAGGTGTAAGAGTGCACAGCCTGTCATAGCTGTCAAACGTTTGTCCATGACTCAAGCTTGGCACGAAATTTGTCTCTTAATGTTTGTGATGTCTATCAGGAAGTCATTCCTGGACTTAATTTATGATACTGGTTCGCCAGTGTTAAATACTGCAGATTTAGCGCTCAGCAGATTGATGGAGTCTCCTGCTGTATCCAGGGTGTCTGTTTGGGAAGATTCAGAATATTTGTGTTGGTACACACTCATCCACGCATTTCATTATGAAGTTGGTGACGATGTGACATATTCTTTCACGTCTGCTGAAGCAGATCCAGGTCATTGATTCGATCCATATGAACAGGCATTGTTCACCAATTCAAAGCGAGTCCCGTAACCACTCCTCTACCTCCTCTGACCTGCATTTCATTGTTCTCTTCGCTGGTACCATGCTCATCAGCCATTGTCTGTATGCAGGAAGAAGAAACACTGCCTGGTTTTCAGATAGACCAAAGTACACACAAGGGATGGAACGGGAGGCATTCTTGATGGTGGGAAAGTAGTAGTCGAGTGCATTGAGTCTTCTAGTGTTGAAGGTGATGTGTTAATACCACAAGTAGATACCACTTCTAGCTAGCCTGGTTGAAGTACCCAGTGTTAACCTAACAGATTAATTGTGAGTAGGAAGTAACTCCAGATTCTGGTTTACACCAAAGGTCGACACAAAATGCTGGAATAACTCAACGGCATAGGCAGCATCTCTGGAGAAAAGGAATGGGTGACGATTCGGGTCGAGACCCTTCCTTCAGTCCAGAGATGCTGCCTGTCCCGCTGAGTTATTCCAGCATTTTGGTATTTCAGACTAATTGTGAGCTCTGACAATGTCTGAACCAGCTAGCATTGTGTGTTCAGATTTTTTGCTTGTCTAAGATAAGTTAGTCCAAACTACCCATGAGACCAAGCTTCTCTGTTCTGGTGATCTGCTTGGCATACCCTGTCTGAAGAAGTGTCTTAACCTGAAACGTCACCCATTCCTTCTCTCCAGAGATGCTGCCTGTCCCGCTGAGTTACTCCGGCTTTTTGTGCCTATCCCAGCAATTGGTATGTCTATTGTAGAGGAGGCCACAATGTGAACACAGAAGTGCAAGTGAATTGCTGTTTCATCTCGATATATTGGGTTTAGGGGTGGTGAGAAGGGTATCGGTGAGAGAAGGGGTGCTGTATCTTTGTCAGTTGTTTTATTTTTGCAGAATAATGCAAAGCACTGATCACTGTTTAAAAAATAAGGGGTCACTCGTGTCAGCAATATGAGTTAAAGATGAAACGCAATCTCTACTCTCAATAGACACATTGTTGGAACTCTCCTCCATAAAAATCAATGGGTGATCTTCAGATTTGGTTTTGTGTCCTTGCCTGGTGTTAATGTGTGGCGTTTGCATTTCAGCTAGATGCAGGAAGATTGTTCCCGATGTTGGGGAAGTCCAGGACAACGGGTCACAGTTTAAGGATAATGGGGAAATCCTTTAAGACCGAGATGAGAAACACATTTTTCACACAGAGTGGTGAATCTCTGGAACTCTCTGCCACAGAAGGTAGTTGAGGCCAGTTCATTGGCTATATTTAAGAGGGAGTTAGATGTGGCCCTTGTGGCTAAAGGGATCAGGGGGTATGGAGAGAAGGCAGGTACAGGATACTGAGTTGGATGATCAGCCATGATCATATTGAATGGCGGTGCAGGCTCGAAGGGCCGAATGGCCTACTCCCGCACCTATTTTCTATGTTTATATGTAACAGTAACATGTCATCGGTCTTTGAATATCTGTAAGGCAAAGGTACATAGAACAGAAAGCAATGTAGCACAGGAACAGTGCCTTCAGCCCACAATGTCTGTGTGGGCTGAAAATGAAGCCAAAATAAACTAATCTCCTCTGCCTGCACATGATCCATGTCCCTCCATTCCCTGCATATCAATGTGCATATTTAAAACCCTCTTAAACATCACTAACATATCTCTCGCCACACCAACGCTGGCAGCACATTCCAGGCACCCATTCCCCTCTGTGTAATGAACTTGCCCTGCAAATCTCCTTTAAACTTTGTCCCTCTTATCGAAAAGCTATGCCATCCAGTCTTTGACAGTTCCATGCTGAAAGAAGGAGGTTCTGATTGTCGAAAATAGACACAAAATGCTGGAGTAACTCAACGGGACAGGCAGCATCTCTGGGAAAAGGAATAGGTGCTGTTTTGTGTCAAGAACCTTCTTCAGACGCTTCTGATTGTCTAACCTATCTGTGCCTCTCATAAATGTTTATATTTCTATCAGGTCTCCCCTCAGCCACTGGCATGCCAGAGAAAGTTGATGCAACTTCTCTTTGTAGCTAATACACTGATGCAATTATTAAGAAAGCACATCAGTTACAACTCCCTGAGAAGATTACGGAGAGTCGGTATGTCAAGAAGGACTCTCTCTCTCTAACTTCTCCAGGTGCACAGTAGAGAGCATGCTGACCGGTTGCATCGTGGCTTGGTTCGGCAACTTGAGCGCCCAGGAGTGGAAAAGACTACAAAAAGTAGTAAACACTGCCCAGTCCATCATCGGCTCTGACCTCCCTACCATCGAGGGGATCTATCGCAGTCGCTGCCTCAAAAAGGCTGGCAGCATCATCAAAGACCCACACCATCCTGGCCACACACTCTTCTCTCTGCTACCTTCAGGTAGAAGGCACAGGAGCCTGAAGACTGCAACGACCAGGTTCAGGAATAGCTACTTCCCCACAGCCATCAGGCTCAACTGAAACAAATCTCTGAACTTTAATTGTCTGTTTATTTGCACTTTATCTGCTTATTTATTGATGTGCGTATATATTTATATAGTGGTATATGGACTCACTGATCTGTTCTGTATTCATGCCTATTAAATATTCTGTTGTGCTGAAGCAAAGCAAGAATTTCATTGTCCTATCTGGGACACGTGACAATAAACTCTCTTGACTTGACTCTACAAAACCTCTACATACATCCTTCCATGCAGCAACCAGACCTGAACGCAAGACTGCAAACGCATCCTAAGCAAATTCTTATACTTAAACAAATTCTTATACTCTATGCATGAACCAACAGGGACAAGATTACCAAACACCTTCATTGTCACTCTGTCATCTTGCGTTGCCACCTTCACGGAGCTATGGACCCTGACCACAAGATCCTTCTTCACATCAAAACTACAAATGGTCTTACCTCAAATATACCTTCCTCTTACATCCAAACTCCTCAAACGAAACATCTTATACTCGCATAGATTAAACGCCATCAGACATTTCTCCGCCCATTTATGTAGCTTGTCTGCATCCCGCTGTATACAGCCTTCCTCACATTCTTCATCTCCAGCAATCATGATGTTGTCTATATATATATATATACTTCCAGCCGTGATACTGATTGGGGATGATCAGCCATGATCACATTGAATGGCGGTGCTGGCTCGAAGGGCCGAATGACCTACTCCTGCACCTATTGTCTATTGTCTATTGTCTAAAATACCACTCTTCCATCACTATCCTCTGTCTTCTACGCCAGTTCTGAATCCTTGTGACCAAATCCCCATCAATCCTCTGCATCTTTATCTTCTGGATCAGCCTACCACAGAGACTTTATCAAATGCCCTTCTAAAATCCATGCAGACAATGTCTAGCAACCGACATCATTAATCACCTTTGTAGCTCCTCAAACAAAATGCAATCAAGTTAGTAAAACTTGAACTGCCACGTGCAAAGCCATGCTGACTCTTTATTTAGCCCATTCCTTCCAAATGGGAATAAATCCTATCCCAAAAGTTGCTCTCTAATAGTTTCCCAACCATTGATGTGAGGCTAACCAGCCTATAATTTCCTGGATTACATCTATTTCCTTTATTAATAAAGAAACAATATTGGCTGCTCTCCAGTCCTCTATGACCCAGTCCTTTGGGTCAGTGGCTCGAGAAGATGCAGATTTATTTGTTAACATCACCTGCAATCTTCTCCCTTACTTCTTTTAATAACCTGAGACAGCTCCCATTAGGTCCTGCGGATATATCAACCATAATACTCTTCAAGAGTCCCATGGCCACCTCCTTCTTGATCTCAAACAGTCCTTGTATAAGTATTCTCGTTGTTCTGATCTCACTGTCTTCCATGTCCTTCTCCTTTATTATTACAGATGCAAACTATTTGCTTTTGCCGACATTCTCAGACACCAAGCACATGTTTCCTCCTTCATCCTTGAATGGATCTACCTTCCCCCAGGTTACCCTTTTGATTTGAATGCCCCTAGGATAGGTAGATAGATTCTTGACAGTGGTCAGGGGTGAGGATGGGGTAAAGGTCTGTAGAAATGGGAAGCAATGCAGAGTTGATCTACAGTCAGATCTATAATTACTCCTCTACTCCCTCTTCACCTACGACTGCACACCTGTACATGGTACTAACACCATCATCAAGTATGCAGATGATACAACGGTGATTGGCCTCATCAGCAACAACGATGAGTCGGCCTATAGGGAGGAGGTCCAACTCCTAGCAGCATGGTGCACTGACAACAACCTGGCCCTTAACTCCAAGAAGACCAAGGAGCTCATTGTAAACTTCAGGAAGTCTAGAGGCGGCACGCACACCCCCATCCACAGCAAAGGGACGGAGGTGGAACGTGTTTCCAGCTTCAGGTTCCTGGGGGTCAACATCTCCGATTACCTCTCTTGGACCCACAAAACCTCAACTCTGGTCAAGAAGGCTCACCAACGTCTCTTCTTCCTGAGGAGACTGAAGAAGGTCCACCTGTCTCCTCAGATCCTGGTGAACTTCTACCGCTGCACCATCGAGAGCATCCTTACCAACTGTATCACAGTATGGTATGACAACTGCTCTGTCTCCGACCGGAAAGCACTGCATAGGGTGGTGAAAATTGCCCAACGCATCACCGGTTCCTTGCTCACCTCCATTGAGTCTGTCCAAAGCAAGCGTTGTCTGCGGAGTGCGCTCAGCATCGCCAAGGACTGCTCTCACCCCAACCATGGACTGTTTACCCTCCTACCATCCGGGAGGCGCTACAGGTCTCTCCGTTGCCGGACCAGCAGGTCCAGGAACAGCTTCTTCCCTGCGGCTGTTACATTGCTCAACAATGTACCTCGATGACTGCCAATCATCCCCCCCCCCCCCCCCCGGGCACTCCTCCCACAGGAAAAACACTATGACTGTATACATGTAAATAGATTTATTTATTGAAATCATATTCTATGTCACTCTTCCAGGGAGATGCTAACTGCATTTCGTTGTCTCTGTATTGTACACTGACAATGACAATTAAAGTTGAATCTGAATCTGAATCTGAATCTGAATAATAACCATGAACTGAAGAGGTTTTCTTTAACGTAGTCTCCAAAACATATTTGGTCTCCATAATGTAGAAACAACCACATCATTAGGAGCAAAAAATAGAAAGATTAAACGAGAACTTACTGTTTGAAGTTTGATCTTTATTTTATGAGAAATTGGAGTGAGAGACTACATGAAGAACCCGCCAGCCCGCATGCATGTCAATCTTCAAAGCAACTGTATGAAACCACAGACCACTTGCACCAAGTGAAACTATAGAAAGATTAATAACGCTTGACTTACCGAATGATCTTTATGAGATTCAGGGTTGGGAGTGGAGGCCACGTAGTTTCTAACTCCAACTTCTCATAAAATAAAGATCAAACTTCAAACGGTAAGTTCTCGTTTAATCTTTCTATTTCATATCGAAGTCTCGTGATGAGACTACGTGAAGCCTTCGAAGCTCTGTGGTTTCATGCAGTAAACCAATCTGTATGTGAAAACACTAAACAGATAAACCATAAATGGTAGAAAAGACATGGGCCATTAACAACATGATGCTAACTTTACATACATGTGCATCACCCTTAATTGGACCACAGTCCCAATTGCCTTTGGGTTAGACCATAGCTCATGCAACACTGTTCAGAATTCTATCTGCCACCACCCAGGCATGTTCGACGAGATTTTATGACTTCTGAAAGTGCGCTTATCTGAGCCTCCTGCTGTTGCAAGAAAGTGATGAAAGGGAAATGTCCATTCGATTGGCTGCTGACGATCCAGCCCCCCTGGTAGAGTGAGACTTGAAATGATTTGTATTCACTCCTGTTTCAGCTGCTTACACTCTATCCATCTTGAAATAGTCTAACCAAATGCACCAACAATCTCTTGTGAAACTATTATATAACTATGAAGAAACGTTTCCTTCATCTCATAGGTTCTTAGTAACCTCAGTGTACCTTTTAAATAATAAACACCCCCAATCTACGATCTGGTTGGTATGCTGTCAATTCCAACTTGTACCCAACTGTGCCTGTTTTGCTTTATGAGTGCTCCAACTGCTCCAATGTTAGGGATATAGCTGATGATAATCGGCGTAAAAAATTATACTGATTACAAATTCCACACTACTTTGTATCTAAGCTTCAGAGTGTTCATATAAAAGACACCTTCCATAACCTTAGTCAACAGTGGGTGAAAAACAATCATTTATTGTTCCACTTATAGTACTAGATACAACGACAAAGCAGTACGAGCAGTGTTAATTGCGCTATAACTTAGTCGCTTCTCTTAAACCCAAACTGAAAGAAAACCACAAACCTCTGCTACTTCTGTTTAAAAGTAGCTCACATGTGTCTCGTCACAAAACTTTCCATACAACCATGCAATGATAGCTGCATGAGAAATAAGTCGAACAAGCCACCGCTCGTGTCTTCGAGCAAATATAGGAGCTTCTTTCAGCTGACTTATTTACAATGGAAGTCATGGTTGAGTTGGCCAGTTTGGCACTACTATAATTCATGTTGCCTCATCTTGAATTATCTTAGGAGGCATCTACTGATAAATACCCTGAGTCTTATCTGTGCGTAGGGTCCGAGACATATCTGCAGAGTTTATGGCAAAACCTAAATATGTATTAGATAATGCCGGCTCCAGTATGGACTTTCCTGAATGAATAACAAACCCTAGATATTCTAGGAGTGACTTGTTTGCTGAAACAGCTAACTCTGTGACACCTGATCTCTTCCCTACAATAAGCATGTCCTCTATAAACTCCATGACAAAATGTCCTTTAGATCTGAGTAGGGCAACATTGACTTTAGAATCTTTGTAAATAGCCCAGGGCTGAAATCAACCCCTTAGGTAGAGCCTAAAATTTCCACAACTGGCCTTGCCAGATAAACCAGAGATATATCCTGTGACTTGTGTATTGATATGGAAAAATATGCATCTTCGAGATCGACTGAGGACCTATAGCAACCCTCATAAATCAGTTATTTTGCTGAATGAAAGTTATCCATCTTAAAATAAAGCTTAGAATAAAGGGGAGGTCATTTAAGACTGAGGTGAGAAAAAACTTTTTCACCCAGAGAGTTGGGAATTTATGGAATTCCCTGCCACAGAGGGCAGTGGAGGCCAAGTCACTGGATGGATTTAAGAGAGAGTTAGATAGAGCTCATGGGGCTAGTGGAATCAATGGATATGGGGAGAAGGCAGGCACGGCTTATTGATAGGGGACGATCAGCCATGATCACAATGAATGGCGTTGCTGGCTCGAAGGGCCGAATGGCCTCCTCCTGCACCTATTTTCTATGTTTCTATGTTTCTAAAATGGTTATACCAAGCAGATGTTCAGACTAGCCAAATCCAAGAATGATTTGCAATCCTCCACTTTTCTTCAACTGTGAGAAAATATTAGAAATATACCCCTCTTGTTCATGGGCAGCTGCTCATCCTGAATCTTAAAACCGTTTATGATTTGTAAAATGGAAAGATCGGAGGTTATCTGTCCCCACCTGTTGTTGAACCATCTCAACCTATCTCCGACTTGAACGTCGTCAGCACATCTCATGCGACTGATGGAATAATATTCGCATACCTCAACGTCCTCCACCTCATTGCCACTTTGCAGTCCATGACGAGACAGACGATGGCTGTAGATGTGATCAAGGCAGTTTCGAAGAAAGCACTTGCTATAAAAACCACCAAGGCTGCCAATAAAATCATAGACAAAAGGTGATTATGAGAGCACACAAAAAAGCGTAGATGCTGCTGCACCCGCTGAGTTTCTCCAGCTTTTTTGTGTACCTTCGATTTTCCAGCATCTGCAGTTCCTTCTTAAACAGGTGATTATGAGACTTGGGTTGAAGCATGTCATCCACTTGATGTGGGAATTCGAGTTCACTGTCACCTACCTCACAGTCAGATTCTCCATGAATAATCCTCAAAACACCCCTCCTCACAGTGGGAGATATCATAATGCAACCCTGAATCAGGTATTGCTGCCGCAGACCTCTGACTGGAACTACCTGTCTCGGTCGCCAGTGTGCGCAACACATTCTCTTTGAGCAGCCTCTCAATCAGGCCTACAGATGATATCCTCAATGGATGTTGAGGCAGTACCTTCCTGCCCAATATTGTCCTTCTGGACATTTTGCCGTTTTGGCCTTGGCCTTGGCCTACCGTGAACATGGGTCACCAAACTGCTCCCTTACGGAGCATTTGCTTTTTATTATTTATTTTATTTTATTTTAATTTTTAATTTAAAAAATGCTACATGCCAGTTCGGCCATTACTGGTTTATCTATCCCCGAGAGGATGGCAAATGATGTTCCAGCATGCTGGCAACTCATTTTAGCCGAGTTGAAAGAATTTAGTATGTGGTGAGAGAATCCTCAAACTCCCCTGCCTCCTCAAATATCTGAGTTTAACTGCCTCTCTCAATGAAATGCACCTTCCCCACTCTTGTGGGCAGCCTCATGCCCTCAATCATAGATGTTGAGGCAGTGTTTCCCTGGCCAATATGATCCATTTGGACAGCCAGTTTCAAGTTGGTCTACGCTGAACCAGGGTAGACAAGCTGCTCCTTCTGGAAGCTTTCACTGAGGTTGCTGTGCAGGCCACCCTGCCAGCCTCTCTGTGCCCGGGTCACCAACCTGCTCTTTTTCAGAGCCAGTGGAAGGTATTAGACAGACTATGCTGCCAGTGTTTCCGAGCCCGGGTCACCAGGCTGCTCCATTTCGGAGCTTTCTCAGAAGTTAGTAATTAGACCTTACCTGCCAGCATCTCCGAGGCTGGGTCGACCTCCTTATCGGAGTTTCAGCGAAGTTCCTTTTAAAGGCTGTGCTTGTCCACATCTTTGGCCCCACGCTTGCCAAATTGCTCGCTTTCGGAGCTTTAAACGGACATTGCTGTGCAGGTCGCACCTGCCAGCGTCTCTGAGCCCGGTGGGACAGTTTGCTCATTTGGAGCCTTCTGCTCCTTCGGAACCTTGGTGGAGCTTACTGTGCAGGTTGCACCTGCCAGTTACTTCGAGCCCGGTGGGACAGTCCGCTCCTTCGGAGCCATGGCGGAGCTTACTGTGCAGGTCGGGCCTGCCAGTTTAATCCAAGGCCAGCTACCTGCTCC
Source organism: Amblyraja radiata (assembly GCF_010909765.2). Classification (NCBI taxonomy): domain Eukaryota; kingdom Metazoa; phylum Chordata; class Chondrichthyes; order Rajiformes; family Rajidae; genus Amblyraja; species Amblyraja radiata. The sequence goes on from NC_045956.1 coordinate 20,654,819, forward strand.
CTTCTGGAGCCTCAATGGCAGTAGCTGTACAGGACGCGCCTGTCAGCCTCTCCGAGCCCGCTGCATCTATTTTCTGAGCCAGCGGGCCGTTCCTGCAAACAAAAACAGCTTACCTGCCGGAGCATTTTCGAATGCCTCTGAATCCCGCGCAATGCGGCGACGTATTGACGCGCATGCGGGCTGGCGGATTCTTCACATAGTCTCGTCATGAGACTTCGATATAAAATAGTAAGATTAAACGAGAACTTACCAGTTTGAAGTTTGATCTGTATTTTATGAGGAGTTACGATGAGGGATTACGTGAAGAACCCGCTCAGCGCGCATGTGCGGCATTCTTCAAAGCAGCGGTGTGGAATCACAGATAGACACAGTTATTGAAGTAAACATAGTAAAGAAAAGGAGACATCAGTTATCAGTTTGACCTATATTATGAGGGTGGGAGCGGAGGGCACGTAATCCCTCATCGTAACTCCTCATAAAATACAGATCAAACTTCAAACTGGTAAATTCTCGTTTAATCTTACTATTTTACTTCTGAGTCATGTGAGTGACTACGTGAAGACTTCAAAGCTCTGTGATTTCAAACCGTGTAACAGTTTTATTTCACTCACCGCCGAAGTTCTTGAGGGAGGAAGTGTGTTATCGTAACCAACCAATGAATCTGTTTTTCGAGAAACAAAATTGGTATTTAGTAACAATAACAAATTAAATTGCTCCCCCGGCCTTAAATTAAATATTTGCAGTTTGTAAAATTTTTCTGCAAACAAGTCAGGTTTCGTCAACGGCTTATTGTAAAACATTTTTGAATGTCGTTTCCCTCGACCATTCTGCTGTCATCAGAATATGGTCAACCAGTACGTCCATTCTTTCGGCCGTTGATGTAGACGCTGCCCTGGTGGAATGAGATTTGAAAAAAGTTAGTCTATTCCGGCAGCCTTTAGTACCTGCTTGAACCATCTTGCAATGGTTTGGCTCGTTACCCGGCCATGAGGTTTTTTGTGGCTGACCCATAAGGCTTTTTCACTCCCTCTGATGTTATAGGTTGTGTCTATATAATATAGTAGATAGGCCATGACACACAACCACGGCTCTGGCGGGTAAGCCCGGAAACCACAACTGGATTGGCTATGCCCGGCCTGCTCTGTTCTACCAGACCCTGGATGATGAACGAGATCTGGTCTGGGGTGGTCCCCATGTTGTCCAGTCGCAATCGATGTAGTGACTGGACCCTCTGAGTGGATACAAGTGCCATCAACATGAGCGTTTTCAGGGTAGTTTGTTTGAGGCTGAGGGATCTGGCTGGTGGCCATCCCCTGAGGTGCGTCAGGACCACACTGACATCCCATAAATGGGTATACCTTGGTCTAGGGGTTTGATGTTATAGATGCCCTTCATTAATTTGACCATCAGTGGATGGGATCCCATCGGCTGTTGTCCTGGTGCTGGTTTCAAATAAGCAGACAGGCACTCCTTGCTGTGTTGACGGCACTGTAGCTGATTCCTCTTTGTGGTGTAGGTAGGCCAGGAACTCCAGTGCGTTGGTGACTGTTGCTGTTGTGTACGTGGTCCTTGTTTCCTGGCAGTACTTCTCGCATTTCTTGATGCTGGTTAAGTACTGCTTCTTAGTGGATTACTGGGAACCATGGCTGTGTAGGCCAGTCGGGTACTATCAAACCCTGATGCAGAGTCCATCTGTATTTTTCGTAGTACCTGACTGATGAGGCAGAAGGGAGGGAAAACATAGGAGAAGGAATTTCCCCAATCCAGCGTGAAGGCATCTACTACCGCTGCTGCCTCTGGGTCTGGTTCCCAAGCAACATGCATAGGTATCTGGTGATTTAACCTTGATGCAAATAAATCGATATCTGGCGTGCCATATAGCTTGATAATATTTGCAAATACTTTGGGTTTTACATCCATTCGATGTTGTCATTGAATTTGCGTGACCTGGTGTCTGCCACTGTATTTAGCTTACCTGATAGGTAAGTTGCTGACAGCCAAATATGTCTTTTTGACACACCATTGCCAAATTGTGTTGACCAATTTGTCGCATGATAACCATTTTATGCCTCCCATATGGTTAATGTAGGCCACCACCGTAGTATTATCCATTTGTAACCGTACATGCAGTGATGCATATTTGATGTATATGCTTTTAATCCATAAAAGGCACACAACATCGCTAAATAATTAATGCCCCGTGTAAGTAGTAATGATGACTTTAGGTTAGTCCATCTACCACCTGTTAGATAATGATAGGGCTGAAACTATGCCAACTGTTTTGATATAGTTTCAGTGGGTAATTTCATGACCCGATCATAATGACCTGCATGATATTTTAATGCCGATACCTTTGCTCTTTGTAGATTTTATAATGCAATGGTCCGAATTGTGTAGCCAGGAATGCTGCTACCATTTTCCCAATTACTCTTGCTACTTGTCGAATAGTTGGTTGCTCGTTGACCATTAAATTGTGGCATAATTGTGCCAATTCAACCGTTTTGTCTTTTGGCAAAGTTACAGTCATATGGACTGAATTAATTGTGAAGTCTAAGTAGTCCATGATAGTGGATGGCTTCAACTTTGATTTATCTGGATGTAAAACAAACCCCAGGGTTTCAAAAACTGTTTTGTAGCTGAAAAACAGCTGACATAGCCAATTCCATGGTCTTCTTATTAGTTTTGCCAGGGCTGGTTTTAGTATCTTGATGAATAACCATTGAGCTGATGTTACCCCATGGGATAATGCTTTAACTGTCATAGTTGCCCCATCCAGGTATATTTTAGGTATCTGTGTAGATCCTTTTGAATGGGTACTGAATAGTAAGCATATTTGAGGCCAATTCTTGCCATAAAGTATCCTTTGAAATTAGATTCCTTATTTTACATATTCTTGTAGGCACCAGACCCACCTACCTCCATGGATATGGGCATTTCTTCTGTCTCGTCCCAAACCAGCGAGTCTGGCGCGTTGTCTGACGTGGCGGTGATGTTGGGGGGTGGCGCATTTTCCATGGGGTCCTGCTCTGGGCCGTGGTCTAAAAGACTCCCGGGCATAAAAAATGCGGTCCCCGAGCTTTCACTAGTCCCATATGGTAGACGTCGACTGGTGGACGCGATGGGGTGCTGCCGCTTGGGTATTGTATTTTTGGGGTTTGCTCGTCCTAGGGCCTGCTCTCGTGAGGCCGAAAGTTTTTATTTCCATTAGGTTTTTTGCCAAAGAGCTGTGAGGCTGACTCAGTGGCTGGGGTTTAGCACAACCCAAATTCGGGATTTAGGGCAGGTCTTATGATTTATATACGGAGGTAATTTATCTCGCTCTGCGTGTTGCACAACAGTGCGAGAGTGATTTGTTAGTTAGTGGTCATCTCCGTATTGTCCACAGAAAACGAGCAAATGGTGTGATGGCTGACGTCAGGAGCATTAGGATCCGCTGCAGTATCAGCTCCTGGTCCGAGTATTTGTCCCGACGTGCCCCCAGATTTGGCTGTTGAGTGCCGGCACTTTAAAGGACTATAATTAATTGGAGCTGTACATTTTAAGCCTTATTAACCACCTGCTCCTGTAGGTGCCTGTCGGAGAGGTGGTCAACGCTGGCCGTTAGTTTTTAGGCTCTAATGGCCTTCCTGCACGTGGGGTAGCCACGTAGCGGCCCACACACACCAAGCAGATCTTCCTGTTCCTGCACCCCTGGCATACTCCCAAATTCTTCAGGCAGCGACCCCCTCTTCATGACCAGCCCAGCCCTGGTCACCCCAAAGCTAACCACACTAAGGAGGAAGCGATGGGCAGTGCCTAGGCACTGTGGAGGGTATGCCTGAACCCTCCAGCGAGACTGCCCCTCATGTAGCGTGTCTCGCAGGAGCTCCTGCTCCAGGAGCCGCTCCAGCGGCTCAGGCAGCTGTCTCTCTCCCATGCGGGTGGAGAGACGTCCCCTCCGACAAGTCGGAAGCCACCGGCTGGATGCCTCTTCGGATGGCTAAACATCCAGCCCGCAGCTCAGGCACTAGCGGGACTGGGCTCGGCGCGGTGATGGGGATAGCGGAGCGCCCGGTAATTGTTCCTACCGCCTGTTGCTGCCCCCCCCCCCCCTGCAATGGAACGCTCCTCCGCTGGAGTCGAGCGGGGGACAGGTTCTCCTAGAGCTTTTGTGCCTTGTAGAAGCGAGAGCGCCCCTCAAGCAGCGCGTTTCGCAGGCACCTGCTCCGAGAGCTGCTCCAGCGGCTCAGGCGGCTCTCTCTCCCCCCGTGCGGGTGGCTCGGCACGGTGTCGGGGAATAGCGGAACACTGGGTAGATGCTCCTACCGCCTGTTGCTGCCCCCTTCCCCGACGGAAAATGTTCCTCCTCGAACGGGGGACAGTTTTGTTCCAGAGCCTTTTTCTCTGCCTGTAAAACACAAGCAGAAAAAGGCTCCCCTGTAATAGAAACCCAACCTCAGGGTACTCACCTGACGGTCCGTTTCATTCTGTAGCGGGAGCGCCTAACTCCCGCTGCAGCCGCTGTTGCACTGCTGGCGTTAATGCCGCGCATGCGCGCTGAGCGGGTTCTTCACGTAGTCACTCACGTGACTCCGAAGTAAAATCAATAATCTACATTTAAAGTAGTGGGGATGAATAGGTGTCCTGAAAATTGGGGAAAGAGAAAATTGTTTCATTTTTAAAAAATAAATGCAGAGAATACTGTCAATCCCCAAAAGGTCGCAGCATCAAAGGAGCATCAGAGGAGGGAGAGAGAAAGAATTAATTTATCAGCTCAGTATCTTTATTTTTTGGGGGAAATAAATATCTCTTAAATAATGAATAAAGCTCCTGGAGAAATATTGGCATACAAGTCCAAAATATGAAAGAAATTAATGAACCAAGACACAGAAGGAGAAATCATTTATGGCACCTGTCAGACATACTAATTGCTAAAGATATTCTGTATTCAGAATGAGTCTGTGTCTATGAGAGAAATCAATGAACAAATAAGGCTTACCTGCATTTTCACATGAAATCTCTGTTAATAGGTTGGATAATTTTCCATCCAGCTAATATTATGTATGAAATATCCCACTTAGGCAATTTTTTCGGCGATTGGCATAGTTGTAGCAGGTTGATGAAAAATGGCGACTGGACCCCCCCTACAATAATGACAACGATAATGTATACAACAACTTACCACCTAGTCGACATCAAGCTATGGCAAGCTACCGACAACCGGCGACCCATTAGGACGTCCACCTACCACCACACCTACGACAACCTACATCCTCCCCAGACAAGCTACGACAAGGTACGACCCTGTCGGCGACAACTGAAGACAACTTGAGCCAATTCAGTCGCCGGTACCTGTCGCCGGTTGACTTAGGTTGACGTAGGTACTCGCCAATGGAATTCACCGAAGTCAGCACCAGCGACAACCTACGTCACCCTGGCGACAAACTACGTCAGCAACTACACCAGGAGAAGTCAAGCTACACTCATTGGCATTAAGCCAACTGTCGCCGACTGTCGGTAAAAAGTTTTGAACATTTCAAAATCCAGTGGCAACCAGAAAAATGCTACGATTCTTTGAGCGACTGAGGAGACTACTCACGACCATACAGGCGACACCGCGGCGACATGCAGCCTAGTCGCCTAAAAAATCGTCTAAGTGGGACAGGCCCTTAATACTGTACAATCCTTCCTGCCAAATTTCCATCTGTACTCCATACACACGGACATCCATACATCTTTTGTACCCAAACCAAATATAGAGAAATTTAGAGAAACAAGGAATCACAGGTGCTGCTTTACAAAAACAGACACAAAATGCTGGTGCAACTCAACGGATATTTCTGTTCAGAAATTTCTTAACAGTCAAGTTTATAGCAGCTATTTTAAAACGTGAACATGTTAAGCAATGATAACTTTCCTTCCCCCCCCCCCCCCCCCCCCCCTTTAAATTACAAAACATATTTTCTGAACAGCACACAGGAGATCCTGCAAAATCACTTTAGTGGCTTTAGAAGTGGGCACCTGCTACTTGAGAATCCAGGCATCAAGATGTGCATTTAATTTGAAGAAAATCTTCAAACATCGCTGCTGTTGCGTTAACAGGCTCATTGCGATAAAGGTGGGTGATATTCAAAGGCCAGACCACCAAGGATTCAGCCAAACACAAGCTGTGATTCCATTCCTGAAGTAGGAGAAAACTCAAAGGGCCAACTAGGGGCAGCATGGTGGCATGGTGGTAAAGTTGCTGCCTTACAGCGCCAGAGACCCGGGTTCGATGCTGACTATGGGTGCTGACTGTGCGGGTTTGTATGTTCTCCCCATGAATGCGAGGGTTACCCCCAGGTGTCCCCATTTCCTCCCACACTCCAAAGACGTACAGGTTTGCAGGTTAATTGGCTTCGGTAAGGATTGTAAATTGTCCCTAGTGTGTCAAATAGTGCAAGTGCACGTGGATCGCTAATCAGTGCGGACTCTGTGGGCCGAAGGGCTTGTTTCTATGCCGTGTCTCTAACCTAAACTAAACTGCTCCACTTTGATCTCATCTTCCAGTTTTGAGTTGTTGACAATGTGACTTCAAATGAATGAAGTCGAGATGGAAATTTACAATAGAAAGATCCACCAGACAAAAATGGGTTAAATAAATTCTGGTCCAAATACCAGAGAATGATTTAGGGAATGTTTGAAGGAATAACATTTAAAATGTTGTTTTGTGTTATGGGCAACAACAATGGTGTATATCCATGCATTGGCGATAGTGAGGGAGAGGGAGTTGGGTTGGAGATAGTACTTCAAGATGTGAGATGTCCAAAATATAGACCAAGAATAACCTGCGACCTATCTTTGTCTTCGACCTGTGTTGTGATCATTTATGATAACAAAAGATAAATTAATATGTGTGTAAGCCCATATGCAATTTTATCAATAACCTTTTTCTGTGTCTTTTAAGTCCTCGTGTTGTGTTCTCATCATCATCATCATCATTGAAAACATCAATGGACACGGTGCCTTACAATGCTATGTATGACAATGATCGCAACTTCTGCTGAAGTGTGGATGGCCTTTGGCTCGCTAGGAGCTCATCCGCCCTTTGACTGGTCTTGTTTTGGGTCCTGCTGGGGATCCACAGCCACCGCCTCACCGGGCAAACTAGGTGGAGGAGACGGTTTAGTCGCCGACTATCCGCCCATGGAGCAGGTAGCGCGGAATTACATGGTACCCACCTATTGTGTTCTAATAAGGTACAACTAGCTTAATTTTATAGCAGTAATGAAGATGTCTAATGTTTCAACTACATGCATCGTATAAGATAAGGTTAAAAATAAAATGGGAGGTATCTTTGTGTGATTGAAACCAAATTTTTGCTTCAGTTCTCAGAAGCCTAAAGGCTTTTCACCTTCATTCTAGGAACATGAATGGGTTATTCCTCTGTCTGATTTCATTCAATTATATAACTGTGCATCTGTGCACCTGCCTTGGATCTGTAACACTTAATATCTTTGCTGATGAAAACCTAAACGTCTCAGCATTGAGTAATGTAATTGCACGTGGATCGCTGGTCAGCACGGACTCCATGGGCCGAAGGGCAATGGAGCCTTTTAGTAAGAGAGTGATCTCGATGTGCACATGTCGATCTATGAGGATATTTTGGGCTTCATTTAGCTGTCACAACATGCCTGAAGCTACCAATCGGCCCAGTCAAGCACCTACCTACACACTTGATCGCTGAGACTTCATTGAAACAATGACTTTGGCATAGCCACTCTCACCGCACAGACTTCACATCTGCTCACTTAAATCCAGAGGAGGCAGACTTGAACATATGTGGAAGAGATTTAATGTAACCTCTCTCCATCTGATCTGGCTAGACCTCAACTACAAAACCATCAGGTCCTGCTGTCATCTGCCAAACCTGCACATTTATTCTAGGATCATTCCAGAATGGAAAGAAATCTTTCATTTTCTCAACAGCAAACTATCTTAAACTTCTCTGTCACATCACCAGGATTGCCAACTTTACATTCCATCGAAAGGAAACATTGTGGCAAAGAATTGTGGATGCGGCCACGACAAATTGCAGTTTATACCAGATGATCGCAAGAGTAGAACAAGCACGATGGGCCAAATTATCGCCTATTATATGGAATCATCTTACATAAGTGTAACTGGGATAATAGATTGTCAGAGAGACACAAGGAACTGCAGATGCTGGAATCTTCAGCAAAACACAAAGTGCTGGAAGAACGCAGCGGGTCAGGTAGCATCGGTGGAATGAATAGACAGACGATGTTTCAGGTCGGGATCCTTCTTCAGGTAATATAATATAGCACATATTATATGTTGTTATCTATATTACTAAAAGCCTGATCTTGACCACTTCCTGTTGTTCTTTATATTGATTTTAGATAAAACGCTGCCACTTACCGCTGTGATTTTTGGTCATCTAATAGGTCCCCCTCCGCTGTACAGGACAAGAGGATTGTTCCTATCGATGAAAAATGAAAGAGTTATGTGTTTAAAAAATGTTGAGATTCTCTCTCCTGAAGGCCACGCCCCTTCCGGAGGGACTATAAAACCCAGAAGTGTTGAGTGCCTCAGTCAGTCTCTGCAAGATGGGGGAGCTAAAGGGTCACGTCTCTCAGTCTGAGCTGTGAATAACACTGAACACATGTCTACTAAACTGTGTGTGGTTTTACTGACCTTGAGTGCACTTAATGTGGTTTCAAAATTTAAATGTGGTTGCTTTGAAATATACTGCACTGCAAATGGTTGTTGGTGGTGGTTGCTTTGAAATATACTGCACTGCAAATGGTGGTTGATGGTGGTTGCTTTGAAATGGCAGATGATTAAAAGTCTAAACTTGACAACTTCCTGTTTGCACTGTATATTGATTTTAGATAAAACACTACCACTTACGGCTGTGATTTTTGGCCATCTTACTCAGTCCCCCTCCGCTCATCAGGTGCAGAGGATTCTTCCCATCAATTAAAAATAAAAGTGTTATTAGTGTTTAAATTTTTTTGAGAATCTCTCTCCTGTCAATCACTCCATGAAGGTGACGCCCCTTCTGGTGGGAGGAGGGAGGGATTATAAAACCTGGAAGTGTGGGTGTGGCTGAGTTTCTGCAAGATGGGGGAGGGAGAGGTCATGACTCTGTCTGAGCTGTGAATCAACTGAACACACTGAATGTCTACTGAACTCTGAGTGTGGTGTTTGTGTGGTATTTTGTATGGTTTTATGGTAATTTTATGGTGGTTTCACCCTGCTTGAAGTGGCATGAAACTGCACATGAATTTGGTGGCCTTGCACTCTGCTTGAAGTGACATGAAATGGCACTTGAATTTGATGGACTTCCACCCTGCTTGGTGGCATGAAACTGCACTTGAATTTGGTGGCCTTGCACCCTGCTTGAAGTGGCATGAAACTGCACTTGAATTTGGTGGCTTTGCACCCTGCTTGAAGTGGCATGAAACTGCACTTAAGTTTGGTGGCCCTGCACCCTGCTTGAAGTGGCAGGAAACTGCACTTGAGTTTGGTGGCCCTGCACATTGCTTGAAGTGGTAGGAAACTGCACTTGAGTTTGGTGGCCCTGCACATTGCTTGAAGTGGTAGGAAACTGCACCTGAATTTGATAGCGTTGCACCCTGCTTGAAGTGGTAAGAAACTGCAATTGAATTTAGTGGTCTTGCACCCTGCTTGAAGTAGTAAGAAACTGCACTTGAATTTGGTGGCCTTGCACCCTGCTTGAAATGGAATTTCAAGGAATAGCCGTGAGTCAACTGCCAGCTTGCCAGCTGTGAGTGAACTGCCAGCACATCAGTCTTGAGTGACTGAGCTACCAACCCAAGAATCCATTTGGTCCACAATGTCCATACTAGCCCTCTGGAAACCAGTCCCCTCAGCCCACAATACCCATACTAGCACTCCAGAAAGCCCCCCCCTCACCCCCACTGGCCACCAATATTGGAATTGGTGGAGAGGTGGAATATTGCATTGGGGGACCAGCCCTCCCGTGTGAACATGGGATCCAACGGGTCCCACTTAGTCTAGCATATAATATATTCCTGGAATCTGATCATTATGGAGGGGAGGGTATCGATGGATGGAGGAGGAGCCATCTTGGTGAACGGCTGCTAACCAGCAGCCGTCCGTTTTAAATCCGTTTTTTTAATAGTTTTTAGTGAGTCCTGTTTTTTGTTTGTAGGGGATATGGTCTTTTTAATGTGGGGGGTAGGTGTAAACTTAATTTCTAGGTCCCTACCTGGTCGGTGTGGCAGCCTTTTCTCCAGGCTGCCCGTTGACCCGTCCTCGTGGCCTACCTGCGGGCTTGGAGCGCCGTTTCCTGGCGGGAACCGCCCAGCACCTCGGCCTCGGCAGCGGCACAGCATTGGAGCGCTGGAGCGGAGCGGGCGATCCCTTGCCTGGGTCGCCGCGCTGGAGCGACGCGCTGGAGCTCTGGCGAGCTGGACCGCCGAGAGCAACAACTCCGGGCTGCGGGTCTGCGGAGCGGAGCGGGCGGCGCCGACTTTGTCATCGGGAGCCTGGGAGCTCCAAACCGGCGCGGCCTTGTTGGCTTCGGCAGCCGCGGGCTCCAACCAAGAAGCGGCCGTTCCAAGTGGCCCAGCCGCCGAAAGGACTCTCCCGACGCCGGGGCAAGACCACCCGGTGAGAACGGCCAGGGACATCGGGCCTCCGTAGAGGCAATTGCGGTGGCCTCAATAGGCCTGACTTTGGGGTGAACATGGGGTGGGGACTGGACATTGTGCCTTCCTCCACAGTGCTATCCACTGTGGGGGGATGATTTTTTTTTTTTTTTTTTTTTTTTTTTTTTTTTTTTTTTTTTTTTGGTCTAACTGTAGTCTTGTAGGTCTGTGTCCAAGATGGCTGCCGTGAAGGGAGAGTGGACGCTGGCACGATTTGGTTGCCGCTGCTCTCTCTTCACACTGTGTTTTTGATTTTCTGTTTTTGGATTGAATTCTGTTTTTAATTTGTGTCATTGTGATGTCTTTAATTACTTGTTTTACTCCGATTATATGTTTTTATTCCGATTACTATGTAAGGTGTCCTTGAGATTTTGTATGAAAGGCGCCCATTAAATATAAAATTTATTATTATTATTATTATTATTATTTGACAGCTTTACAGTCCTCAAAGTATGTGCTTTTAGATTCAGTGTTAATCTCTAAAGATTATACTGAGGCCATTCAGAAAAATTATCTTAAGGCCGTATTCTTTATCGAATATGAACCGTTGGCTCCTTCTTCTTGATGGTAAAACTTTCCAATTTGCCCAAGTCAGGGAGTTGCACACTCACACTCAATAACCACTATACTATGCAGCAGCTAAATCTGAGAGGGAGGTCATGGCAATGATTTTAATTCAAAGACTTTATAGCCCATTATTCCCAGGCCGGCTCATTAAAAACCCTGTAATGAAAAGAAAAGAAACTGCTGAGAACACTTAGCAGGTCAGGAAGCATATGTAGAAAGAGAAGCAATTGATATTCAGGTTGAAGATCTTTCATCGCACCCAGAAAGTTAAGTAGTTTTAATTTGAAGGAAAGATGAGGAAAGGATGGGTAGAACAAAGGGATTATCTTTAATATGGTGTGAGGTCAGGTTTGCAGTGGTCATAAGGTCATGTGATATGAGCAGAATTAGGCCATTCGGCCCATCAAGTCTACTCTGCCATTCAATCGTCTCCCTCCTAACCCCATTCTCCTGCCTTCGTCCCATAGATAAGCTGTTAGTGATAAAAGATCTTTAAAAATGCTCTTTAGAATTGCAGTTATTTCCTGCATTACTCTACCTGAGGTAAAGTGACTGATCTGTGTCCACTAATACTCCCAGATTTATAAAGTCACAGATACAATATGTGGCTGACCACCCGTACTGTTTACACACTGTTACACAAACTTGCATCTGTCAGTACAATGCACTGGTGTTGTAGAATAACTGACCTGCATCTACCAGTTCCGTTTGTATCTTGTTCTCACAACAAATCCGTGGCGAATAGGTACCACCCGGTATAGAGCTACATAAGGACCTGAAGTTAAATTGGATCAAGTTGATGAAACTAGGCCCGATGTGGTCAGTGTCTCCCAGACAATCCTGGCCCATAGAATGAGCCATATCTAACTGAGACAATGTCAGGATTCACAGCTAACTCATCAATCCGTGATCCTACTTATTTCCCTGTGAACAGTAATCTCCCTCATATTCCCATCAACTCTCTCTGTCTCACTTGCTTCCCACCTATACCAAAGGTGATTTACAACAGCCATTTAACCAGCCAACAGCATATTTTTGACATACATAGATTATTAGAGAGCCTGAGGGAAGATGTGACTATTCCAATGCACTCACAGCTGCCTCATCTGTCTATTCTATTGGTTCAAGGACATCCAAAATCTGTGACCCATTTCCTAATTTATCATCTCTCAGGTGAGTGATTTACCTCGGTTCATTGTTAACAGACACCTTAATTTTAACTAAACACCCCTATCTCTATAATCTCAATTTCAAGTTCAAGTTCAAGTTACATTTATTGTCACATGCACCGATTGGTAAAGTGAAATTTCAGTTACTATACAGCCATACGAATAAAAAGAACACAATACACGATAGAATACATGAACATCCCCCACAGCAGAATCAAAATTTCCCACTGTGAGGGAAGGCAATAGAGTTCAGTCATCTTCCTCTTTGTTCACCCGTGGTCGGGGCCTTTGAGCACTCCGCAGTCACCGCTACGGGCAGCCCGATGTTTCAGGCCTTCTCACCAGGATGATCGGAACTCTGGCGTCGGAACGGAAGAACACACTCAGCGGCTTGAAGTTTCGGAATCGGCAGCTCCCTCAATCTAATTAAGTTTTAAGGTATCTTCCTTTCTCTAATTTTGAGCTACAGATCTTACTTGAATTAAAGTGCTTCATGATTGTCGTTCATCCGTGCTACTGCCAAAACTCTAATCCCTAAAATTTCCAATTGAGAGCTTTCCGACTCTCTCCCCTGTTTTTCCTCATTTGTGGAGGACCACAAAGCCAATGATTTTGACCAAGCTCCTGGTCATAAGTTTTAATATTTTCATTAAAACTGTGCTTTAATAACTCTTTCTGTGCAGCATTGATGTATTGTGGTCAAGTTAAAGGTATTATGTCATTTGTTACTGTTACTGGTACTTATTCGTCATCATCATTAGTGACCTGTCTTTTAACGTTACATTCTATCGTTCTGGACTCTCCTGCACAAAGATTTGAAGTAAAAGAATTTGTGATTCTTATCAACACCACAGTGGTGCAGAGGAATTGCTGCTGCCATACAGCGCCGGAGATCTGGGTTCAGTGGCGGACTGGCTAGGGTGTCAGCTTGCCCGATGGCAAGTGGGCCTCTGATGAAGTGATAGCAAGTGATGGCAAGTGGGCCGCTGTTAAATGATAGCATTGTAGTTGTGGGTTGGCCCCCTTTGTCTCCTGGCAACCAATATTTTTAGACCCAGTCCGCCACTGTCTGGGTTCAATCCTGACTACGGGTGCTGTCTGTACGGAGTTTGTGCGTTCTGACCGTAACCACGTGTGTTTACTCCGAGATCTTCGGTTTCCTCCCCCACTCCAAAGATATACAGGTTTGTTTTATTAATTGGCTTGGTATAAGAGTAAATTGTCCCTTGTGTGTGCAGGATAGTGCAAGTGTGCGGGAATTCCTAATCAGCACGGACTCGGTGGGCCAAAGGGCCTGTTTCGGTACTGTATCTCTAAACTAAACTAAACTAAACTAAACCAAGTAGCATTGGAACAAGAAATTGGAGATGCTGGTTTATCAAAGGAAGACATAACATGCTGGAGTAACTCAACGGGTCAGGCAGCATTCCTGGTGAACATGGATAGGTGATGCTTTGGGTCAGGACCCTTCTTCAGACCCTCATTAAAAGCAAGATCTGATATACAATAGAAAACAGACATGTTAGAAGGATAAAAATAGAAACGCAAATGGGAACTAAATCATTACCAAGACATGCTGTGAGAAAACAAAGTGTGCAGTTGTTTGAGACATTTTTGTGGGTGTTTGAGTTATTGTAATGTCCTTAATCAAAGCACAAACTGCTGTTCTTTGAACTTCCATTGAGTTTTGGTGGAACCTAATATAAACTCAGGAATAAAGCAGGCAAGAGTATTTAAAAAAGGCACAATGTGTTGGAGCAACTCAGCGGGTCAGGTAGCATCTCGGGAGATGCTCTGTTCCACATCCCTCCAAACCTGTCCTATCCATTTACCTGTCTAACTGTTTCTTAAATGTTGGGATAGTCTCTGCCTCAACTACCTCCTCTGGCAGCTTGTTCCATGCACCCACATCCCTTTTTATGAAAAAGTTATCCCTTAGATTGCTATTAAATCTTTTCCCCCTCACCTTAAACCTATGTCCTCTGGTCCTCGTTCACCTACTCTGGGGCAAGCGACTCTGTGCATCTACCGGATCTATTCCCCTCATGATTTTATACACCTCTTTAAGATCACCCCTCATCCTCCTGTGCTCCAAGTATTCCTCCAAGAATCCCAGCCTACTCAACCTCTCCTTATAGCTCAGACCCTCTAGTCCTGGCAACATCCTCGTAAATTTTCCCTATATATCCAGCTCCCCGTCAATCCCCGTGGCACGTCATTTGTTACAGGCTACTAGTCGAAAAACTACCCTTTTAACCCGCTTCCCCATCTTAAGATCCACCATCCATCCTCACCTGTTCCCTTCTACCCACCATTCCTCCCTCTAGTTCTGCATTTTATTCCTTTCCTTTCTTTCTTATCAGATTCAACAATATATACAATATACAATATTTTTATTCATTGTCATTTGAACCTCAAATGAGGCTCAAACCAAACTCTGTTTCTACAGCCATACAAAAAGAAACAATTTCTACAAGACACACAATTTAATTCACACAAACATCCATCACAGTGAATCTACTCCTCACTGTGATGGAAGGCAAAGTCTTTTCTCTCCCCTGATCTCCAATCATCTGATACCCTTGATATTTTCCACTTATCACTTCCAGACTTTGCAACTATTTCTACTGCCTCCGTTCCTGCCACTTGACTCATCTGCTAATCAACCCCTCATCACCTAGATCCACCAATCATTTCCCAGTTCTTGCACCATCCCTCCCCCTCAACTCTTTCTACCAACTATCTCCCCTTTGCTCTAGTTTTTAGAGAAGGGCCCTTCTGCCCACCAAGCCTGTGCTGACCACCAATCACCCATTCTCTAGTTATATGTTTTCTCAGTTACATTCTACACGCTGGGGGCAATTTACAGAAGCCAATTAACCTACAAACATGCATTTCTTTGACATGTGGGAGGAAACCAAAGCACCCAGAAGACAGCAAAAGACAATAATGAGTTTAGAGCTTTCGCTTTAGAGTTTAGAGCTTTTGATCAATGGTTCAAACCAATTCTATGTTACCCACTTACTCATCCACTCCCTACACATTAGAGACAATTTACAGAAGCCAAGTAACCTACAAACCTGCACTTCTTTGGAATGTGGAAGGAAACCGGAGCACCCGGAGAAAACCCACGCACTCACAGGGAAAACGTGCAAGCTCCACACAGGCAGCACCTGAGGTCAGGTGGGTCCTAGCGCTGTGAGGCAGCAACTCTACCACTGTGCCACTGTGCAGCCTCTGGAAGAAAGGTCCCAACCCGAAATGTTGCCTGGTCCACTTCCCTCCTTAGATGCTGCCTGACTCACTGAGTTACTCTGGCAGTTTTTTTTAGCTCTATAACCTGCTACCTTGCCAGTCAAGTCCTGGAAATCAAACCTGCTAGTGGAGCAACATGTGGCCTTGTCAGAGTGTTAGATTACAATCAGCAACTGACTGCACTCTAGATATAATTTTCATGTCAGCTTAAATATATCATCTTGCAAATGTAACTCTGAATCTGCAGCAACACATTAATGCTACAGTCCTGAGTTTTTCATAAGTGATGTAACAGTCCTGCTGCTGAAGTCCAGATGTTACACAAGGCATATCCAAGGCATGGAGAAACAATTTGGCATACACTTTGCACTTGTCATGTGCCAAAGAATGTGATAACAATCACCATTTAGGGACCAGTAACTCTGGTTATATTTCATCTTTATGGCAGTCAGCTGATCAAAATCATATGAGGTTTGCTTCTACTGTTTTCATGGTTTTGCAGAAAAGCAACAAAAATTGAAATCAACTCTATGCGTTTTTGAAGAGGGAATTTTGTAATCCCATGGACTGGTTGTTGTTTTGAATAGGCTTCTTAACAAATGTATTGAAAATGTATTAAAAGCTAACAAGAAACTGCAAACAAAATTATTTTGATCTCATTGCACTTGCTATTATGCCTCTTGCTACGTTTGAATACAATTATACAATTATATTTCTGCAGATCCAGTGAACTAAATGACATAGTAACATATGCAATGAACAATTCTTGATTTTGGTAATACATTAAAATGTTCAGTTTACTAATAGGGATTAAATACTCCTTATCATATATAAGCCAATGTATTTGATATACATTTTGATAACATGATCAATTTAGATTTAGATTTTTCAGATATGAGATTCTAGTTTGATTCTAAATTTCAACTAACTAGGATGGCACGGTGGCGCAGTGGTAGAGTTGCAGCATTACAGCGCCTGAGCCCTGGGTCCCGAGTTTGATCCTGACTACGGCTACTTGTCTGCACGGAGCTTGTACATTCTCCCCGTGACCTGCGTGGGTTTTCTCCAAGATCTTCAGTTTCCGCCCACTCTCCAAAGGCGTACAGGTGTGTAGGTTAATTGGCTTGGTATAAATGTAAATTGTCCTTGGTGTGTGTAGGATAGTGTTAATGTGCGGGGGAATGTTGGTCGGTGTGGAATTGGTGGGCTGATGGGCCTTTTTCCGTACTGTATATCTAGACTAAATTAAACTAATAGTAAAACAAATGGTAAAATAACTGTAGGAGTTCTGCCGTGTGTGTCACATGGAGTGTGTCTTTAAAAGCTGACACTGCTCTTGTTGGTAGACACAAAATGTCGGAGTAACTCGGCGGGTGAGGCAGCATCTCTGGAGAGAAGGAATGGGTGATGTTTCGGGTCGAGACTCTTCTTCAGATTGATGTTAAGGGAGTGGGTGGGACAGAGATAGAATATAGTCGGAGACAGTAAGACTGGTGGGAAAACTGGGAAGGGAGAGGGGATGGAGAGAGAGGAAAAGCAAGGGCTATTTGAAGTTAGAGGTCCATTTTCATACCGCTTGGGTGTAAGCTACCCAAGCGAATTATGAGGTGCTGTTCCTCCAATTTGCGCTGGGCCTCACTCTGAAATGAAGGAGGCCCAGGACAGAAAGGTCAGATTGGGATTTGGGAGTTAAAGTGCTGAGCAACCGGGAGATCAGGTAGTATAAGGCGGACCGAGCAGACAGTTCAGAGAAACTGTCGTCCCAGTTCCCCCACCAGTCTTACTGTCTCCGACTACATTCGGAGACATTCCGACTATATTGTGTATATGTGAGTCAATGGCTGTTTGTGTTTGTTCTTTTTAAACCGAAGGAGATGCAATGGAATTTTGTTGCACAGTATTGTGCAATGACAATAAACGTATTCTATTCTATTCTATTCTATCTGTCCCGCCCACTCCCCCGATATCAATCTGAAGAAGGGTCTCGACCCGAAACGTCACCCATTCCTTCTCTCCAGAGATGCTGCCTGTCCCGTTGAGTTACTCCAGCATTTTGTGTCTACCTTGGATTTAAACCAGCATCTGCAGTTCTTTCCTATACACTCTGCTCTTGTTGCCAATGGGTCAGGAGATGTAAAAAAGAGGGTGACCTCCCTTGGGGAAGAATTTTCTCCCTTGAGATAACCCATGCAGTCACGGGGAGAACGTACAAACTCTGTACAGACAACATCTGTCGTCAGGATCGAACCTGGGACGCTGGCACTGTAATGTAGCAACTCCACCACTGCGCCACCGTGCCGCCCTAGTTGAAATTTAGACTCAAAATAGTATCCCATCAGTGAAAAATTTTAATCTAAATTGATCATGCTATCAACATTTATATCAAATACATTATTGTTTTTATATAATAAGAAATATTTAATTCCTACATTGTTTCAAATGGCATTTTAACTAACTTCTTGTATAAGACCAATTCAGGGATTACTGCTAAACACTATCATAGTTTACACTCAAAAATAGTTGCGATACACCTCCTGGATGATTTATTGTTATTGATCACTGTCTTTGCACAGAATGTCTTGTACTTCTGTAAACGCTGAAGAATTATTTTGTAGGAAATACATTGTTGATGGGCTAACTTTCCAGCATATTACAATCAGCAATACAACAATGCAGCAGGCTTCTATATTCCCTTGCTTTGCAAATGGATTGTTTGAGGTCCTGCAGAAAAAGCTGCTGTAGCACAATTGTTCAGTGCTCTGTTCTCCAAAGGAATGCCCAAAGTGCACGGGTGGTCTTCACAACCCCTACTTATATCGCTCAAAGGAGGTAGCAGTGGAAGAAACACAATTAATTATGACATTGTGCTAAATAGAGAAGCCAACTGTGCAAGAAGCAAACTTTTCCCAAGTGAGGTGGATGTAAAAAAGATATAATACATTACTCTATGGAGACACGAAGTGACTGCAGATGCTGGGATCAGTGAGCATATTGAGGGAGGAGTTCAGCGGGTCAGACAGCATCTCTGCGAGAAAATGAGCAGACAATGTTTTGGAGTCCCGAACTGAAATGTAGTCTGTCCATTTCCCTCCATAGATACTGACTGACCTGCTGAGTTTCTCCAGCAGATTTTGTTCCTGAAATAAGTTATTAATTTGAGTATTCTCTAAGTTTCACATTGAAAGTGGCTGTTATGTTTCATTTGAACCCCAGAATCTCAGCTGTACTGAACTGTAAATTGTCGATGCTATGCATTATCTGAAACCCTGAGATTCTGTACTTTGCATCCCCTGAATAACAGGATGTCAATGGTATGCACCAACTGGATCTCAGGTGACACATCCTGGGCATCCAATATCAGTGTATGTAGATTGTGTGTTCTCTGATCATCAGAGGGTACATGGGTGTTCACTGAACGCAAAGGATCTGTGCTATGTGCTCCTGTACATTCGCTCATGCCCAGATTGTATATGTTCTTCATTATTTGATCTCCACACTGTACATGCTGTGCTTCCTTGGAATGCCAGTGACTCCTATTATCCATGCTGTGCCTTCTTTGAACTCCAGAGTGCATGCTGTATGTTTTCTGTACCACATTGTAAGCGTTGGTTATTACCAGACTGCATGTGCATAAGGTTCAAAATATTAGCCTTGGGCAATCTCGGAAACCCAGGGTATCCAAACATGAATCTGCTGATCTCCAGAAAGTCAGCGATTTTATGTTCTCTGAACTCTGGTGTCAACAATGTGTGTGATCTGAGTTTGAGAGTTTTGGCATTGTGCATTCCTAGAACTTCAGTGAGTTAAACACTGAACTTTCTCCTAACTCTCATATTTAGTTTTGTTTAGTTTAGTTTAGAGATACTGCGCGGAAACAGGCCCTTCGGCCCACTGGGTCTGCACCGACCAGCGATCCCCACACATTAACACTAACATACACATACCCCCAGCCGATTAACCTACAAACCTCTACGTCTTTGGAGTGTGGGAGGACACTGAAGATCTCGGAGAAAACACACGTGGTCACGGGGAGAACACACAAACTCTGTGCTGACAGCACCCGTAGTCGGGATCGAACTCGGGTCTCCTGCGCGGCAAGCGCTGTAAAGGGCCTGTCCCACTTACGTGTCCTTGGCACGCAAATTACCCGACCTCATGGTCGTGTTGCGCCGCGATGGTCCCGTGAAGGTCGGGCGCGATTACATGTGTACGCACAGCCGTCTGGAGCGCGTGACGTCATTTGAAGATGGACACAAAGCTGGAGTAACTCAGCGGGACCGGCAGCATCTCTGGAGAGAAGCAATGGGTGACGTTTCGTGTCGAGACTCTTCTTCAGTCTGAAAAGAAGTGTCTTGACCCAAATGGTCATCCATTCCTTCTCTCCAGAGATGCTGCCAGTCCTGCTGAGTTACTCCTGCATTTTGTGTCTATCTTCAATTTTCTTGGCCCTGCTCTGGGAGTAGAAGTGGGGGCGGATCCGGACCGCAACGGCCGTGAGCCCCAGGCCGAGTTCGGCAATCGTTTGCCTGCTTCTGCTGCTGTTGAAGGTGAGACGTTGCGTCGTGCCAGGGTCTTGGGCCTGTCCCATTTTGGCCTTCAGTTCCGCGACAGGCCATTGGCGCTCGAAGATTTCGTTCGCTACAAAAATTTCGGAGCCCCGTGCGATGTCGCGCACAACTACATACCCCTCCGCAATTCTCAGTGGGACCGGCCCCGCGTGGCCATACGATGCTCGTGCGCCTCAACGCGACGACAAGGTCGCGTAATTTGAGTGCCAAGGACACGTAAGTGGGACAGGCCCTCAAGGCAGCAACTCTGCTGCTGCGTCACAGTGGTCGCCTGATATGTTGATGGCCTGCATTTTCTGTAATCCAGCATGTTGGCACTGAGCTTTCTCTGAACTGCCTGCCAGCATGCTGGAGCTGGCCATAAGCACAAGATGTTCAATGAGCTTCAGATGGTTAATGCTGGGCATTTGCATGGGTAAAAGGTTTCACTGCATATTCTGAGAGGTGAAGTGGAGGAGGCAGATGTTACTGCTCATGTTGGACCCAGTGATATAGGGTTAAAATGAGAACCAGGAAGCAAATTGGAACTTGAAGGAAGTCAAATCCTAATTATTCCCAGAACTATGAATTAAAGAGGGTCTTGACCCGAAACATCACCCATTCCTACTCTCCAGAGATGCTGCCTGCCCTGCTGAGTTACTCCAGCATTTTGTGTCTATCTTTGGTTTAAACCAGCATCTGCAGTTCCTTCCTACACATATGGACTAGTGGGACTAGAAATAGGAAGATTGGGAAATTTATTTCAGGAGCAAAATATGTAGTGTGTGGTGGTGATCTTCAGATTCTGGAGCATTAATTGCAGCTCTACTACAGAGGAGACCTGAGAGCAATTTTCAAGCATGTATGCTTTATCAGTGCTGCTCAGAAATGTTTAATATGAACTGACAGTAGGAAAGACATCAGCATATAGCTTGGGCAGGTTACACCCCAGCAGTATGAATATTGACTTTAACTTACTAGTAACCCTTGCTTTCCCTCTTTCTCCATCCCTCCTCCTTCCCAGTTCACCGACCAGTCTGACTGAGCCCCTGGTTACATTTCTATCCCTGTTTGCTTCGTTGTCGCCTTCTCCTGGCTAACACTGATCTATTCTACATTTTCTTTAATCTGCATCACTTTTGATTTCACACCTTACACTTCCTTATCTCTGTGTCTGCCTCTTCTCTGACTCTCAGTCTGAAGAAGGGTCTCAAGCCGAAATGTCACCCATTCCTTCTACCCAGAGATGCTGCCTGTTCCGTTGAGTTACTCCAGCATTTTGTGTCTATCTTCAGTGTAAACCAGCATCTGCAGTTCCTTCCTACACATCAGCAGTGAAGAGGAACAAGATGCACAGATTGGATAGTTCTAGAAAAGGTAATAATACAATATTCAATAGGTACAAACCAAGAAAGCCTAAGGAATGCAAAGTTACATTTAGAATGCATGTATTGAGATTTGGGGGAACATCAATATGTTAAAGATGAGATGATAGATTAATTGGTAGAAGTAAAGTCAGAAAAGTTGAGAAATTTATTACAATAAATATTAACTATATAATGTAGTGATAATATACTAGTGATGGTCTAGGAGTAATAAGGGAGAAAATGATATGGAGAAATGTGGAAAGTAAGAACAGGGAAATGTTGATGCAGAATTCATTAACATGTTCATTAAGATGTTCTTTTGCAATACTCCAAATGCAACAGTTAGATCCTAGCCGACCCAACATCTCCTTATCGCTCAGGCCTTTGAATCCTGGCAACATCCTAAGTCTTCTCTGAACCTGTTCCAGCTTAATGGCATCTTTCCTATAGCAGGGTGACCAAAAACTGAAGATAACACACCAATGTATTATCTTGTACAACTGTAAGATAATGTTCTAATTTCTATACTAATTTCCCTGACCGATGAAGGACAATGTGTCAAATGCCTACTTCACCACTTATCTACGTGGCATCACGTTCAGGGAACTGTAATCTTTGGTCCCTCTGCTCTACAACACTCCGTGGAGCCCTAGTGTTAATTGTGAAAGTCCTGACTTGATCAGGAAACTGAACTTAAAAACCACAAATGTTAGGTTATATCAAGAGTTGTAGGAAGCAGCACTAAATGTGTTCTTTCCGAAGGTACATCATTCTTCTTCCCTGGCAAAAAAAAAATCAACTGCCTTTGGGACAAAAAATGAACATTTGTAGCTCCTGTTTCTAGTGTGTGAGGAGATGACACCAGTCCAGGGACTACCAGCTCTATTTTTGGGAAAGGGTCAATAGATCCTGGGCTATTTGCACCACCAATCCTTCTTAATGGGAAAGGACAAACGAGCTGCCACTAGCCAGTATGGTCATGATGCAACCCAGTGGGAATGAAGCAAAGAGACAACCACCTTGTCATGCCATTCAGAAAACTAAAGAAAAGTAGAACCCCAGTTATTCAAACATTACCTCCAATAATCTAAGATCTGAGATTATCCAAACTAACTTTTAGACCTGATAATTCAAATCAATTCTTTAAAAATCATACATCCAGATTTGACAGTGACATTGAACAGGTCATGCTAGGCAGATACCTTGGGGATTTAGTAAAATATTAGCAATCTGATTTTTAATCTGATGGGAAGATGGAAGACATCAATGATAAACGTGATATTAGTATAAAAGAAACATTAGAAAACAAGTTTGTGATCAAGTTTGAGTCTGAAGATGGGTCTCGACCCGTATTGTCACCTATTTCTTTTCTCCAGAGATGCTGCCTGACCTGAGTTACTCCAGCATTTTGTTTCTAGCTTGAGTTTTTTTTAAAGGTTGATCAGGGCAGAGCTATCGACATTGTATATATGGATTTCAGCAAGACATAGACGACACTATTTGGAAATAGCGAAGATGGTTGTCAAAAATTGCAGCAGGATCTTGATCGGTTGGGCAAGTGGGTGAGTAATGGTTAATGGAGTTTAATATAGATAAGTGCAAGGTGTTGCAGTTTGGGAAGTCGAACCAGGGCAGGACTTACACAGTGAATGGCAGGGCTCTGGGGAGAGAGTGCAGGGGGATCTAGGTGTGAAGGTACATATTTCCTTGAAAGTGGTATCACAGGCATGGTCAATAAGGCTTTTACCATATTGGTCTTCATCAGTCAGAGCAGTATAGAAATTGGTATGTTATGTTATATTTGTACAAGACATTGGTGTGGCCACATTTAGAGTATTATGTTCAGTTTTGGTTACCCTGTTATAGGAAAGATGTTGTCAAGCTAGAAAGGGTGCAGAGAAGATTTATGAGTATGTGGTCAGGACTCAAGGGCCGTTTTTATCCCTCCAGGCCAAAGTGGTCCAAGTTCCTGCAGAAGTATTGCCAAAATACTTGGAGTCCTGACATATTGCAAGATGACTGATTGCAATTTCCAAGTTGTGTAAAAAGAATGACATCATTTGTTATTATTTTTCCAGTCTGAAAGAAAAAAATCTTTGTAAATCCATATCACAGACAAATCAATGTTATGCCATTGAATATCAAGGCTATTATTCTGTCAAGGGTTTGTTCTAAAAATTAATGAAAAATACATGAAAGATGATATAAATTATATGTCACTGTAAAACCTTGAATTTCCCGTGATACCATGAGAGGTTAGTGTGAATGGACAGAAAGTCTACTCAATGGTAGTCACACCCCAATACTGGAAAAATCTGTATGGTCCATATTGTTCAAGCTCACTTCATTTGCCGATAAGCAAATTGTTTGAGGGTTCACCACTGCAGAATTCTGCCTCGTGTGAGGATCAAGATGCAGTAGGAATTGAATTAGATATTGTTCTCAGGGCCAGAAGGATCAAGAGAATAAGGAGAAAGATTGAACAGGGCATTGAATCTGGGTGATCGCCCTTGAACATACTGAATGGTGGAGCAGTCTCAAGAGACAAAAGGTCTGATTCTGTTCTTCTGATTTGATTTTCTATGTCTTTTATATTTCTATGAATAGGTTTTGCATTGACTCTTTGTGTGATTTATCATTGTGGAAAGGATGATCATCGAGTAATTTTGAAATTAAAACGGAAAATAACAGAGACATTCAGCAGGTCAGGCAGCATCTATGAGAAGTGTTAACATTTCAGCTTGATGAACTAGAAGATTTTTTTTCCCCATCATTTACAGCTTATTGTTTCTCTCAGTCTGAATCTAATTCTGGGACAAGGTGGGGTGGGATCTCTATGGTGTGAGGGTGGGACGAGGAGGGGAGTTGGGGCAAGGTCAGTCAGGAGGTGAGTAGGAATAGGGGAAAAGTTTGACTACTACACTGGGAGAGGTTTGTCAGGCCAAAAATCAGGCTACGGGTTAATCAGACTGAATATGGGGTGGGAGATTGCAACCTTCACGTGATCCGTCCTGTTTCGACAAATGCAACCAACCCGGCGATCACAATCAAATAAGATCAAATAGAACAAGTTGTCCGACAACTTTATGCTGTGCACGCCATACGCAAGAAGAAGAAGAAGACTGGATATGAGTGGGGATGGGGAATGTGCTGGATGGTAAATCGGTGTGGAGGGTAACTGGGTAGCAGATTAGTGAGAAAAATGTTATGTAGCAAATCAGGTTGGATGAATGTGAAGATCAGTTGGCATGTCAATGGTCAGTGGGGTGGGTTGAAGTGGCAGGTCAGTGTTAGGAAGGTTGGTGGATCAGATGTGCAGAATGACAGCCAATGGAGTGAGCCAAGTCAGGTTTTACTGCATGGTTGACATTGCTTGCAGGTTGGGTTGTTGAGTGTCAACCAGGGAGCCTGATGAAAAGCAGTATAACAGTTCATCAGGTCTTCTTGACGTAAGAATTATGTTTAAAGAAGACGTATCTCTAATTGGGCATGAAGTGCTGGCTTCCACTACGTGAGATAGGCTCAGGTATTTCTCTCTTAACTCATGATGATGCATGGTTTTGAAGATCCATCCCTGATGAGTGGCTCATGGTATCAATGGAGCACACCTACTTCAAACAAAGTCAAAGAAGAAGCTCCTAGCAGCCATGCCAATGGATATCACCTCAGCTGTCTGGGATTCTCCAAATGATATCACAGACGAATGAGCAGAGGATAGAAATCCCACGGTAAATCTATCCTTTGTGAGTTATTTTTCACTGTAGTTGAATTAGTGCCGACACTAATGGTGTTTAAGTTCACAAATGTCCCTCAGGAGAGGAAATCTATCATTCTTATTCAGTCTGGCTGCAATGTGACTCTAGACCTACCAATGTGGTTGAATCTTAAAAGGCTTAGAAATCCACTACTATGCTTGGTCAGCAGTGGTCCAAGAAAATAAATCACCACCACATTTTTAGTTTAGGCTAGTTTCGTTTAGCTCATTGTCACATGTAACGAGGTACAGGGAAAAGCTTTTTTTGTTGCGTGCTATCCAGTCTGCGGAAAAACTATAGATTATTACAATCAAGACGCCCACAGTGTACAGGTATGGGATACAGGGAATAATGCTTAGTGCAAGATAAAGTCCAGTAAAGTCCGATTAAAGATAGCCTGCAGTTGTACAGAGCCCTAGTGAGACCACACCTGGAGTATTGTGTGCAATTTTGGACCCCTAATTTGAGGAAGGACATTCTTGCTATTGAGGGAGTGCAGCGTAGGTTTACAACGTTAATTCCCGGGATGGCGGGACTGTCATATGCTGAGAGAGTGGAGCAGCTGGGCTTGTACACTCTGGAGTTTAGAAGGATGAGAGGGTATCTCATTGAAACATATAAGATTATTAAGGGTTTGGACACGCTAGAGGCAGGAAACAAGTTCCCGATGTTGGGGAATACAAGAACCAGGGGCCACAGTTTAAGAATAAGGAGTAAGCCATTTAGAACGGAGACGAGGAAACACTTTTTCTCACAGAGAGTGGTGAGTCTGTGGAATTCTCTGCCTCAGAGGGTGGTGGAGGCAAGTTCTCCGGATGCTTTCAAGAGAGAGCTGGATAGGACTCTTAAAAATAGCGAAGTCAGGGGATATGGGGAGAAGGCAGGAACGGGGTACTGATTGTTGATGATCAGCCATGATCACATTGAATGGCGGTGCTGGCTCGAGGGGCCGAATGGCCTACTCCTGCACCTATTGTCTATTGTCTATTGTTTGAGGCGCTCCAATGAAGTACATGGTATTACAGGACCACTCTCTAGTTGGTGATAGGATGGTTCAGTTGCCTGAGAATAAATTGTCCACCACCCATTGTCAACAATGCCAGAATCCATAAAAATTGAATAAATGAAATCAAATCATGGCACTGCATAATTCTGTTCCTAGCAAACAAAGATGTATGGAAGAGGGAAGAGAAGGTTGAAGGGAGGAATTATTTGAAAAATAATAGGAATGTGCATCCAGGGAAAAAAATGGTTTTATGAAATTCTCTAACGCTTGATGAAGCAAGTATAGTCTTGAAGGTCCATCTTTGGTCATACTATCAATGCACCCCACCTACCAAGCAAAGTCAAAGAAGGGCATGTTTCCTTGGTAATAAGGAAACAGAAGCTGATTATGGAGGAAGTCTAAATGGAAACATTTGAATCAATATGTGAGTTGTTGAACTTGGTATCGAGTCCAGACGGCTGTAGTCTGCTGATTTGAAATATTAGATGTCATTGATCAAGTTTACATTGAGTGTCATTGGAACAATGTTGGGGGAAAAGTACAGCGGGAGTGAGATCAGGAATTGAAATGAGAGATGAGCATAAGCTCAAGGTTAAGTTTATGCTCTGAATGGATGTGTCCTGTAAAGCTTGTTCTCACCAATTAGTGGAAACTGCGTGCTTACCAATGAAGAGTATATTCAGAACTGAAAGTGAATTGTCACTTCACCTGAAAGATACACTTGGGCCTTATAGCAGGAATGTAGAAGGCTGTACTGAGACATTGAAATGCTTGGTCAACACTACAAGATGGAACATTTTTTTAATGAGAAAATTAAATAAAAACATTTAACTGCCATTTTCATCATGGTGTGCACATGTATTCATAGCATTTCCAGCAGATACTGGGTCATATCCTTTCACCCAGGAGCATGTTTTTACAGTGCTCGTTTTTATAGAACAATGTGATTTACAGATCCCAACACAATCCGCTAAAGCTAACTGTTGATGTAAATGTCTGCAGCTGTTTAGTTTAGTTTAACGATACAGCGCGGAAACAGGCCCTTCGGCCCACTGAGTCTGCGCCGACCAGCGATCCCCGCACATTAACGCTATCCTACACACACTAGGGACAATTTACAATTAAACCAAGCCAACTAACCTACAAATCTGTACGTCTTTGGAGTGTGAGAGGGAACCGAAGATCTCGGAGAAATCCCATGCAGGTCACGGGGAGAACATACAAACTCGGTGCAGACAGCACCCGTAGTAGGGATCGAGCGCGCGACTCTGGCGCTGCAATCGCTGTAAGGCAGTAAGTCTACCGCTGCGCCACCTTGCCTCCCACAAAGAGACTTTCAATAAGATGCACAACTAACCCTGCACTGTGATGCCACACAACTCCAGAGGTGTGGCGGCTCCCAAGGGTCGTGCCATCATAGTGTCGAACCCTTCGGCACAGGAGTGGTTCAGTCCGGAGGCGGCCCTTAGCCAGAGGGTTTAAAGGCAGGGGTTTGGATGCCATCTTTCTCTCATTTGGACTTCCCTACAACCGGGAGGAACATAATAAAAGGTGCCTCTCAAAACACTGTACTTCGTGCCTCCTTTTGAGACCCACGCACTACAGAGGTCTCATTTGTGTTTTTGAATGAGCGGATAAGTATCGAAGGCAGGGCAATCTGCCCTGGGACCTGATGAATGGACAGATAGGTAACAGGCAGCTCTTAGTGGCATGATCATATTCTTCACGGTTAACTATGCCTCCAAGTATTATGGTGGCAGGAGGGTGTTAGCGGCAGGGGGACATTTCCAAAAAAGAACAGGGAGAGGCAAGGTAAGCTAAAAGGCACCATTCCAAAAGAGGTACAGGAACAGTGTGATCTGTGGCTAAATGGGCACAAATATTTATAAGAGGCAGGGCCATTGTGGAAGTAATTAAAAGCCATGAAGATAATCAGAGAGTCATGGAGTCACAGAGCATGGAGACAGGCCCCCCAGCCCGCCTCATCAATGCCAACCAAGATGCCCCATCGAAACTAGTCCCATTTGTCGACAATTGCCACTTATTTTTCTAAGTGTTTCTTATCCACGTACCTGTCCAAATGCATTTTAAATTTTATTATAGTACCTGCCTCAAATACTTCTTCTGGCAGCTCGTTCCCTATACCCATCACCCTCTGAGTGCATAGGTTGCCCCTCATATTCCTATCTCGTCCATCTCACCTTAAGCCTAAGTCTCTGGTTTTTGACCCTGAGCAAAGAGTCTGTGCATTCTCCCTATCTATTCCCCTCATGATTTATACACCTCTATAAGATCACCCCTCAACCTACTGTGCTCCAAGGAATAGAGTTCTAGCCTGCCCAATTTCTCATCCTCTTGGGGATCAGCACCTCTAGTCCTGGCAACATCCTCGTAAATCTTCTTCGGTCTCCTCCAGCAGACGTTACAAGGCCTTCTACGCCCGAACCTCCAGACTCAGAAACAGCTTTATTCCCAGAGCTATAGCGGCTCTGAACCGGCCCTGCTGAGTGCCCCCCACCCCCCTGGATTGTCTCCCTCGGATGGTCATGTCACAAGGCTTATTTATTTATTTTACTTTTCTCTTTCATCGGTTGGAAGCTGCATACTAAATCTCGTTGCACTGACGTGCAATGACAATAAAATATATTATTATTATTATTATTATTATTATTATTATTATTATTCTCCAAACTCTTTCCAGGATCATGCCTATGGCAGGATGGCAGGATGACCAAAACCAAACACAAAACTCCAGTTCCTGGGCTTCATTTTCCACACGGATAGAAACTATGTTGAAATTTCAGAAGACACTGGTTTAGCAACGACTATACAATTCCGTGTCCAGTTCTGAGCTCCACACATTAGGAAAGTAGGTCTTAGATTGCAAAGAAGATTTGCTAAGATTATTCAAGGGGATAAGAGCCTTCAGTTACATGGATAGAGTTGACAACCTGCAGCTGTTCTTGGAGCAGGTAAGTTAAGAGAGGATGCGATAGAAGTGTATAAAATCATCAAAACTTGTGTTGATGGAAAGATCCTCTTTGGACAGTGTAGATTCCTACTGATGGGAGAACAAAGAACAAGAAGGCATAGAACTGGCAAGAAAACTAGGAGTAACATGAGGAAATGCTTCCTTACATAGTGCATGGTTATGATCCAGAATGCACTGTGGATGGACTTGGAGGCAGGGCTGTGGGGAGTGAAGGGAGGCTAGTCGGAAACATAGAAAATAGATGCAGGAGTAGGCCATTCGGTCCAAGCCAGCACCGTCATTCAATATGATCACGGCTGATGATCCTAAATCAGTACCCCGTTCCTGCTTTCTCCCCATATCCATTGATTCCGTTAGCCCTAAGAGCTATATCTAACATAGGACTAGCTATACTACTTGCATAAGAGCAGATGCAGTTCGATGAACCTCTATGTTGGAACTGATCTGTGAATCCATGCACCGCTAAGACACGGACCATTTATCCCAAACACTTTATTTCCAAGGAGAAAATGCTGTGCTGAATTTAAGTGAAGGCGAATTCAGTTCAATCTTCACCTCAAGGAATGGCCTAAGAAGAATTAAATGAAAGTATTTAACAAAGCGGTCAATAATCTGCATTTGATCTTGAATACCATGCACCAAATTGGAAAAGCAGTCCAAGTAAATTGTTTTTCTGCCTGGAAGGAATGTTTATAGCCCTGGATAATGGAAAGAGGAGGTAAAAGAACAGATGCAAAGAGTTTAATTTTACTTTTGCATAATAATTTGCAGCTGATACTGTAGCACTAAATTGTAATTACAGCCGCAAGTCCTCTGACCTCGAGGATAATGGGCACATATTGAAATTCTATTTCAAAATCTTTCCTTTACATTTCAAATAATAAAAGACAAACGTAATATCTTTTATTGAATTAATGAAATTCACGAATCTGCTTCACCCCTTGGTAGATTATCTATTTCACTTTAGCAATGGAAAGGTTATGTTGTCAGTTTCTTGTAAAATTTGCTATATGTTTATCATACAACTGGTGAGAAAAGTATGGGCAAGTTATTTGTCTCTCGAGTTAAATTATTGCAGGGTTTTTGTTGCACTTCTGGCAATGGAAGTTCAGACCATATTGTGTTTGGGAACTACATATAAAGCTTTACTTCATAAGAACGATCATATCTGTAAAGGGGCAAATTCTTTCCAAGGATAACAGAAGGCCACCAAGATTCGACTGTGGCAGACCACACCAAGATGCCCAGAGATCTTTGAGCTCTTGTTACATAACCATTTGAAGTGCCAAGTATGAGAGCTATCCCTTTTGCAGGAGAGATGTTCCAATAAGTTCTGGCACTGCACTGGATGCCTTGCTGGAGGAGATGGAGCATGAATGGGAAGTTCTCCAGAGAGTCTCACAAGAAGCAGTGGAAGCAGATGGTCACAACGATCAGTGTGAAACTTGCCTGAGGACCTGCATGCCGTGTTGCCAGAGGTTACAAGCTAAGTCATGGTACTTGAAGAAACAAAGAACTGCAGAACCTGGTTAGTACACAAACGGAATTAATACTCTCTTGTCACACGTGACAAGTCACAGTGAAATTCTTTGCTTGCATACCCAAGGTATGTAAATAGTCGCGCATAAAGGGCGCTGACTAATGCCCCTGTCCCACTTAGGAAACCTGAACGGAAACCTCTGGAGACTTTGCACCCCACCCAAGGTTTCCGTGCAGTTCCCAGAGGTTTTTGTCAGTCTCCCTAATGGTCGAAAGTGGTTTCTATGTTCCGGCGATTATTTCAAAACATTCAAAACAGGCCGCGACTAAAAATAGGTTGCCGTTTTAAAAATCGGTAATTTTTTAGTCGAAGCCGGTTGCGATGCAAGTTGAAGGTGGTTACCGGAGGTTGCAGGTGGTTGCCGGAGGTTGCAGGCCCACCTATGTTCTTCCCTCCCCCCCCCCCCTTCTCCTCCCTCACGGTGGTCCTCCCAAGCTGGGCCCTCCTTCGTTCCTTACCCCGGCAGCGGTATCCTCACTTCTTCATGTCCGACCTCGTCCGTCAGTCAGCGCCATCATCGACCTCTGCCCCGACCTCTCCTCTATCACCTTCGAGTCCTATCCGGACGTCTGTGTGGAGCCGACCCATGCCCCAAAGAACCCCAAAGTTGGCTGCGGGCTTTGTCGACTCGCGAGGCTCCACCTCTGGCCCGCGTGGCTCTGGCCCGCGAGGCTCTGACCTCGCCTTCTCAGCGGTCCTCCAGAATGCGTATGCCACAGCGGTGTCAGAGTAACTTCATCCACCACATGCTACAAACCTGACTCCTAACCTCACAAACCTTTTCATTTACTGCACCGCCATCATACACCCTTTATAAATTAGGAATCATAACTAACAGTGATCATATCATTACACTAACACTAGCACAAACCTATCACTGTTTCAAGCAGGAACTATCCAAAATGGAAGGAGCACAGATATGTCAGTTAACCCTTTGAAGAACGGAGAGCTGAAGACAGTGGAATTGATTGTGGACATTCCCACAATGAGGGGTGAGGGGAGCTCCCCCTCCCCTCACCCCACTCACCATCAACAACACCACAGTCACATCTGTGGAGTCTTTTAAGTTCCTGGGAACCATCATTTCCAAGGACCTTAAATGGGGGGCCACCATCAACTCCACAGTCAAAAAGGCACATCAGAGGATGGACTTCCTGTGACAGCTGAAGAAACACAATCTGCCACAGGCAATGATGGTCCAATTCTATACGGCCATCGTAGAGTCTGTCCTCACCTTCTCCATCATGGTCTGGTTTGGCTCAGCCACCAAGCACGACACCCAGAGGCTGCAGCGAATCGTCCGATCAGCTGAGAAGGTTATTGGCTGCAACCTTCCCTCCATTGACAAATTACACTGCAAGGGGCAGGAAGCGTGCGGGTAAGATAATCTCTGACCCCTCTCACCCTGGGCACAAACTATTTGAATCACTTCCCTCTGGAAGGCAACTCCAGAATGTCAAAGCTGCCACAGCCAGACATAAAACAGCGTTTTTCCACGAGTAGTAGCTCTACTCAATAACCAAAAATCTGCAGCCTCCTTTTGCTCTGGTATTTTATTTAAATCACATGTTTAATCGATAATGTTTTATTATTAATGTTTAATGTTTTATGTGTCATTCTTAATTGTCATTGTATGTTGTGTTATCACATGCGAGTGGAGCACAAAGGCAAATTCCTTGTATGTGAACATACTTGGCCAATAAACTTGGCCAATAAACTTATTCATTCATTCATTCATTCATTCATTCATTCAGAGATGGACATTTCTGGTATCATATCCATGTATGGGACTGGGACCAGTGGTTTTTATGGTCACGCCATATCTAATCATCCATCTATCTCCTCTTTCCACAATCCCATTGACTTATGGCGTAGGCGTGGAGTAAAGAAACAACTCCCATTCTCCTTTCTCGCTTCACCATGCCCTGAGTGCATTCCCTTTACAAGAATTGCAACCTATCCAGGGTTTTGAAGAAAATGAAGATAAAGGCACGCCATTGATCAATTTAACCATATGGAAACAAATAATGATTTGTTCACTAGTTTTGATTAGCGTTGAATTGATATTTGTGCTCAGTGAGACAAAGGACATGATTAGGCTGCAGGATGGGAATAAGAATAGTGAGAGTTCCCATTTTCCAGAGTTCAATACATCGCAAAAATGAATGAAGCAATTGCCAGTGCCAACTTTGGAGCTTATGTGATGGGTAACTTTATTGGTATTTTTTCATTCTCCACTGCAGCACAAGGTGCAATAATGGAATAGGTGCAATAATGGAAATTCAGTTTACCAATATGTAAGTTTATATATTTTTAAAATATTTTTATTAGAAGCAATGTACGATAATATAAAGCATGAATAACATAATACATTTCATGTACAACTTCTTGTTTTAAATTTAGTAGCAAAAAAGTAACAAAAGCAAGGAAAAGAGAGAAAGAATGTTAAATAAAGTAGTGATATTGATAGTTCATGAAAAAATAGAGAGAAAGAACCCTTGCAAGTTTAGTCTGCAATAATAATGGCTCTGGATAATGGAGTTCACAAACATTTATAGCATGTCACAGAAATCCAACAAGCTTTCCTCCACCAAAATCTAAAAATTGTTGAGATATCAGCCTTCTGAACGGCAACGGCTTTACACTTTGTACTATAACCATATAACCATATAATCATATAACAATTACAGCACGGAAACAGGCCATCTCGGCCCTACAAGTCCGTGCCGAACAACTTTTTTCCCTTAGTCCCACCTGCCTGCACTCATACCATAACCCTCCATTCCCTTCTCATCCATATGCCTATCCAATTTATTTTTAAATGATACCAACGAACCTGCCGCCACCACTTCCACTGGAAGCTCATTCCACACCGCTACCACTCTGAGTAAAGAAGTTCCCCCTCATGTTACCCCTAAACTTCTGTCCCTTAATTCTGAAGTCATGTCCTCTTGTTTGAATCTTCCCTATTCTCAAAGGGAAAAGCTTGATCACGTCAACTCTGCCTATCCCTCTCATCATTTTAAAGACCTCTATCAAGTCCCCCCTTAACCTTCTGCGCTCCAGAGAATAAAGACCTAACTTATTCAACCTATCTCTGTAACTTAGTTGTTGAAACCCAGGCAACATTCTAATAAATCTCCTCTGTAATCTCTCTATTTTGTTGACATCCTTCCTATAATTGGGCGACCAAAATTGTACACCATACTCCAGATTTGGTCTCTCCAATGCCTTGTAATATTTTAACATTAACATCAGGGATTGTGCTTAGCTGTGGCAATACCGTACTGAACTGCACACACACAAAAAAAATCACTGTACATCTGTACGTGATAATGAAGAATAATGGAACAAAGCCTAAATCTGCTGTCTTCTTTGTGATCCCCACTGCTGACCCACCACGTGTAGCTGAACAACTCAAACAGTTTGAAGTACACATCACACATAGCACTGGGACATATCACCGGACTATAACCATCATGGCAATACTGTCATTTGGTATTATAACAAGCATCAGTTACAAAAAACCCAAATGGGAATCTTTCAACTCCAGTCCCTCTTTCCTGAAGGCATTGGGGAATATAGTTACCTGTATATCCTTTATCCCCCTGCTGATGTCATGAGGAGTGAAGGATGCTATATTCTCCTTCCTACATGCAGTCAATATTCTGCTTATCTATAGGCACTCCTGACAGTAGCATATGCTCACCATCGCCATGTTGTCCTTTTGGACTAGTCTTTGTGGAGTTATGACAGAGATGCCAGGTACCCAGAGTCCCCGCCTTTATTGGCAGTGCCACTGCATAAAGGAGAAAGTGGAGGTATTAGACACTGTGTCCTTGTCTTTGACACCACCAAGCACTAACTCACACACTGTCGCCATGAAGGTTGGGCGTTAGATGGGCACAATGCATGTGTAAAGACACATGGCATTATCAGACTAAAGATGGTCCGGAGAGATAGCAAAGCTAGAATAACATCTCCTGAAAGGCATAAACGCACCTTGGTTCCACTCCAATGGATGAGGAACACAAGGAAGAAATATAATGAGGAGGCTGATGCAGATACAAGTGGAAATGGAAGTGGAAATGCTTTGTATCTTGTTGAGAATGCTGAATATTTTTCACCCAGAGAGTTGTGAATCTGTGGAATTCTCTGCCACAGAAGATAGTGGAGGCCAATTCACTGGATGTTTTCAAGAGAGAGTTGGATATAGCACAGAGGGCTAATGGAATCAAGGGATATGGTGGGAAAGCAGAAATGTGGTACTGATTCTGGATGATCAGCCATGATCATATTGAATGGCAGTGCCGGCCCGAAGGGCCAAATGGCCTACTCCTGTGCCTATTTTCTATGTTTTCTATGTCTATATCTTCACCAGTGCATCACCACCAGCACTGATGGTGCCTGGGAATGATGTGCACCTCAGCTCTGGGTCAATCTGACAGTTGTGGTGCAGCAACAGTTTATTTTAGAGATACAGTACAGCTTGGAAACCGATCCTTCAGCCCACCGAGTCCACGGCAACCATCGATCACCTGTTCTCACTGGTTCTATGTTATTCTACTTTCACATCCACTCCCTACACACTAGGGACAATTTTTTTGAGAGATTAATTAACCTACAAAACCACACGTCCTTCGGATACGGCAAGAAAGCGGAGCACCCGGAGCAAACCCACGCGGTCACAAAGAGTACATGCAAGCTCCTCACAGACGGCACCTGAAGTCAGGATCGAACCTGGGTCTCTGGCGTTATGAGGCAGTGGTTCTACCAGCTGTGCCCTCGTGCCACCCACCACCTGTACTGATAGAGCAGGTTTGTGTTTGTGTCAAAGCACCGATAAAAGCCACCCAATCTATTTGTGCTTTATTGGGGTGCTCCAATTAGAGCTCTGCTTGCTGCCATTTGGATGCAGATCACGTTTCAATAAGAGCAGCGTGATGCCAATTGGGAGCGCACCGTTACCATAGGAACTGCTGATCATCTTCGTTGCTGCAGGCCCAGAGGCAGTGTGAGTTGTGCAACCCACGTGGTATCAGCTACACAGCCCATTGGATCGAATCAATGTGCTGGCCTCATTAATTTACAGAAACTTAGAAATTCATGTCACAGAAGAAGAATATTTGATTCTCCAGCTATTTAGACTGTTCCCATTTCCCAGCGCTCCCAGTGAAGCCTTCTTCAAGTATTTCGAATATTGGACTTAAAACATTAACTGTTTCTTTGTCCAGTGGTTTTGCCCGACATGTTGAGTGTTTCTAGCATGTCCAGTTTTTATTTTACATTTCCATCATCTGCAATTTTTTTCCATCTCTGGACAAACTGAATTCCAATGACAATAATTTTCCCCGCCAGTCAGTCAATAGGTTCCCGCAGCCTATAACTGCTTTAGTCAGAGAGTGGTGAATCTGTGGAATTCCTTGCCACAGAAGGCTGTGGAGGCAAAATCTGTGGATATTTTTAAGACTGAGATAGATAGATTCTTCATTAGTACGGGTGTCAGAGGTGATGGGGAGAAGGCAGGAGAATGGGGTTAGGAGGCAGAGATAGACAAGCCATGATTGAAGGGCGGAGTAGACTTGATGGGCCAAAGAGCCTAATTCTACTCCTACTCCTTATGACCTTATGAACTGCGGCACAGTGGCGCAGCGGTGGAGTTCCTGCCTTACAGCGCCAGAGACCCTAGTTTGATCCTGACTACGGGCGCTAACTGTATGCACTTTGTACGTTCTTCCTGTGACTGCGTGGGTTTTCTCTGCATGTTACGGTTTCCTCCCACAATCCAAAGACATACAAGGTTTGTAGGTTAATTGGCTTCGGTAAAAAACTGTAAATAGGTCCCGTGTGTGCAAGATAGTGTTAGTATACGGGGTGATCACTGGTCAGCACGGACACGATGGACTGGGCCCTGTTTCTGCACTGTATCTCTAGAAATCTAAAAGTGAAGTAAAAAAAACTGTTACATTTGGTTTATTTGTAAACTACTTCATCAACATCTCTACATTTAAGAGAAGCACCAAGAACTGCAGATGTAGGAATCTTGAGCAAAACATAAAGTGCTGAAGTAACTCAGAGGGTCAGGCAGCATCTGTGGGGGATATGGATAAGTGACATATCGGGTTGGAGCCTTTCTTCAGACTGATTGTAGTGAGGAGAAAATGCTGAAAATATGAGGTAGGTGTTGTGCAAAGCCTGGCAAGTGGATGCAGATGAGAGGGGTTTGATTGGCAAATGGGTGGAATAAGTGACAAAGACTCGAGATGAAAGGACACAAAAAGGTTTGAGATAAGGAGAGAGAGGAGTGAAATGTAAAGCCAAAGGGTGGGATATAGGTAGAAGGAGTCATGGTCTATTACTCTTTTTTTTCTTCCAATTGAACCAGTTTGGAATCCCTCCCGACCTCCCCCTCTCCCACACCGAACGGTCTGTCCTCAGCAGAGGTCTTACCTTTGTCCCCCTCCGTCCCCACCTCAATGAGTTCCGCATCCACCACGACTTGGAGCTCTTCTACCGTCGCCTCCGCCTCACAGCGCACTTCCATGGGAAGGAGTCCTCGCCCCCCATTGATGACCCCTTTTCCTGTCTCCAACGCACCCCCTCCTCGTGGAACCCCCCTCGTGACCTCCCGGCTTTGGAACTCTTTATCCAAAACTGCCGTCACAACGTCAACCGCCTCAATTTCTCCACTGCCCTGTCTCACTCCAATCTCTCCCCCCCTGAACGTACTGCCATCGAATCACTCCGCAACAACCCAGATTGGGTTATCAAACCAGCCGACAAGGGAGGTGCCGTGGTAGTCTGGCGCGTCGATCTCTACAAATCTGAGGCCACGCGCCAACTCTCGGACACCTCATCCTACTTACCACTGGACCATGACCCCACTGACGAGCACCATGCCACCATCTCTAGCACCATCACCGACTTCATCAACTCCCACGCCCTGCCCGACCGAGCCTCCAACCTCATCGTTCCCCAGCCCCGCACGGCACGATTTTACCTTCTCCCCAAAATCCACAAACCTGACTGTCCCGGTAGACCCATTGTCTCTGCCTGTTCGTGCCCCACCGAACTCATCTCCACATGCCTTGACTCCATACTATCCCCCTTGGTCAAATCCCTTCCTACCTATGTTCAAGACACCTCAGACACTCTCCGCCACCTCCGGGCATTCCATTCTCTAGGCCCTCACCCCCTCATCTTCGCCATGGACGTCCAGTCACTCTACACCTCCATCCCCCACCAGGATGGTCTCAAAGCCCTCCGGTTCTTCCTCGACCAGAGAAGCAACCCATACCCAGCCACTGACACTCTCCTCCGCCTAGCGGAGCTGGTCCTTACCCTCAATAACTTCATGTTCGACTCCTCCCATTTCCTCCAAACACAAGGCGTAGCTATGGGCACACGCATGGGCCCCAGCTACGCCTGCCTCTTTGTCGGGTACGTCGAACAATCCTTGTTCAATACGTACCAGGGCCCCATCCCGACATTGTTACATCGACGACTGCTTTGGGGCCATCTCCTACACCCACACACAACTGACTGACTTCATCCACTTCACCACCAACTTCCATCCGGCACTCAAATCCACCTGGACTATTTCCGACACTTCCCTACCATGCCTTGACCTCACCATCTCCATCGCAGGTGATAGACTTCTGACCGACATCCACTACAAACCCACTGACTCCCATGGCTATCTGGACTACACTTCTTCCCACCCTACTTCCTGTAAGGACTCCATCCCCTACTGCCAATTCCTCCGCCTACGCAGCATCTGCTCCCAGGATGAGGCGTTCCACACCAGGGCATCTGAAATGTCCTCATTCTTCAGGGAATGGGGGTTCCCCTCCTCCACCATAGATGAGGCTCGCACCAGGGTCTCTTCCATACCCCGCAACACTGCTCTCTCTCCCCATCCCTGCACTCGCAACAAGGGCAGAGTCCCCCTAGTCCTCACCTTTCACCCCACCAGCCGGCAAATACAACAAATAATCCTCCGCCATTTCCGCCACCTCCAACGTGACCCCACCACTCGCCACATCTTCCCATCTCCCCCCATGTCTGCCTTCCGCAAAGACTGTTCCCTCCGCAACTCCCTGGTCAATTCTTCCCTTCCCTCCCGTACCACCCCCTCCCGTACCATCCCCTCCCCTAGCACTTTCCGTTGCAACCGCAAGAAATGCAACACCTGTCCCTTTACCTCCCCCCTCGACTCCATTCAAGGACCCAAGCAGTCGTTCCAGGTGCGACAGAGGTTCACCTGTATCTCCTCTAACCTCATCTACTGCATCCGCTGCTCTAGATGTCAGCTGATCTACATCGGTGAGACCAAGCGGAGGCTGGGCGATCGTTTCGCCGAACACCTCCGCCCGTTCCGCATTAACCAACCTGACCTACCGGTGGCTCAGCACCTCAACTCCCCCTCCCATTCCCCATCCGACCTCTCAGTCCTGGGTCTCCTCCATGGCCAGAGCGAGCAACACCGGAAATTGGAGGTACAGCACCTCATATTCCGCTTGGGGAATCTGCATTCTGCGGGCATGAACATTGAATTCTCCCAATTTTGTTAGCCCTTGCTGTCTCCTCCCATCCCTCAGCCCTCGTGCTCCTCCTCCTCCTCCTTTTTCCTTCCTTCTCCCCACCACCCCCTATCAGTCTGAAGAAGGGTTTCGGCTCGAAACGTTGCCTATTTCCTTCACTCCATAGATGCTGCTGCACCCGTTGAGTTTCTCCAGCTTTTTTGTGTACCTTTGAATCCAGTTCCCCACTTTTATATTGGTTCCCAAGAAGGGTCTCGACCCGAAACGTCACCCATTCAATCGGGAAGAAGGATCTTGACCTGAAACGTCGCCCATTCCTTCTCTCCAGACATGCTGCCTGTCCCGTTGAGTTACTCCAGGTTTTTGTGTCTATCTTTGGCTCCCATGGACTTCTTGTTATTCCAGTCTGACTGCCATGTGTGTTATTTTCATATACTCCACCTTGACAAATTTCAAAGATAGCAATGCTCCTTAAGGGCCTGTCCCACTTAGGCAATTTTTCAGCGGACTGCCGGCAACTGTCAATTCGTCGGCAGTCGCCTGAAAAAACGGCGACTGGAACGGCGACTGTCAGAAACAAACACACACACACACGCACACGCACACGCACACGCACACGCACACGCACACACACACTCACAGCAAAGGCGGGGGCCAAGGCAATTTTACTTCGGAGTCACGTGAGTGATTGCGTGAAGAACCCGCTCAGCACGCATGCGCGGCATTACATCCAGCAGAGCAACAGCGACACAGCGGGAGTCAGGCGCTCCCGCTATGGAGGTGAAAGGGGTGCAGGAACAGGAAGAGCTGCTAGGTGTGGTGGACAGCTACGTGGAAACCCCACGTACAGGAGGCCGTTAAAAGCCTGACGTCAGCCATCACATCGTTTCTCCTCATTCCATGGACGAATACGGAGATGACCACAACCTTCGTAAACAAGTCATAAGACCTGCCATAAATCCTACATTGCGGGGTTGTGCATACCCCAGCCACTGAGCCAGACCCACTGCTCTTTGGCAAAAACCTCACAAAGCATATAAAGGACATGCAAGAGGTTTTACAAAACTTTCAGCTCATGAGGGCAGGGCCGGGACGAGCAAACCAAAAACAGTAATTCCTACGCAGCAGCACCCCATCGCGTTCATAATAATAATAATAATAATAAATGTTATTTAATGGGCGCCTTTCAGACATCTCAAGGACACCTTACATAGTAATCGGAATAACATATAATCGGAATATAACAAGTAATAAAGACATCACAGAGACACAAATTAAAAACAGAATTCAATCCAAAAACAGAAAATCAAAAACACAGTGTGAAGAGAGAGCAGCGGCAGCCAAAGCGCGCCAGCGTTCACTCTCTCTTCACGGCAGCCATCTTGGACACAGACCTACAGGACTACAAATTAGACAAAAAAAAATCATCCCCCCACAATGGATACCACTGTGGGGGAAGGCACAATGTCCAGTCCCCACCCCATGTTCACCCCAAAGTCAGGCCTATTGAGGCCACCGCAATTGCCTCTACGGAGGCCCGATGTCCCTGGCCGTTCTCACCGGCTGGTCTTGCCCCGGCGTCGGGAGAGTCCTTTCGGCGGCTGGGCCACCTGGAACGGCCGCTTCCTGGTTGGAGCCCGCGGCTGCCGAAGCCGACAAGGCCGCGCCGGTTTGGAGCTCCCAGGCTCCCGATGAAAAAGTCGGCACCGCCTCTCCGTACTGCCACCTCGCCGGACTGCCGCCTCTCCGCTCTGCAGACCCGCATCCCGGAGATGTTGCTCTCGGCGGTCCAGCGCGGCGACCCAGGCAAGGCATCGCCCGCTCCGCTCCAGCGCTTCAACGCTGTGCCGCCGCCGAGGCCGAGGTGCTGGGCGGTCCTCAGTCAAAGTCTACCATATCGGACTGATGAAAGACCCAGGACCGTTGGAGACAGCGGTGGAGGGTCAGGGCGGTGAGTACTTGAATCGGGCACGGGGCTTGTTCTCACAGAGACCCAGGGCCGTTGGAGACAGCGGTGGAGGGTCAGGGCGGTGAGTACTTGAATCGGGCACGGGGCTTGTTCTCACAGAGACCCAGGACCGTTGGAGACAGCGGTGGAGGGTCAGGGCGGTGAGTACTTGAATCGGGCACGGGGCTTGTTCTCACAGAGACCCAGGACCGTTGGAGACAGCGGTGGAGGGTCAGGGCGGTGAGTACTTGAATCGGGCACGGGGCTTGTTCTCACAGAGACCCAGGACCGTTGGAGACAGCGGTGGAGGGTCAGGGCGGTGAGTACTTGAATCGGGCACGGGGCTTGTTCTCACAGAGACCCAGGACCGTTGGAGACAGCGGTGGAGGGTCAGGGCGGTGAGTACTTGAATCGGGCACGGGGCTTGTTCTCACAGAGACCCAGGACCGTTGGAGACAGCGGTGGAGGGTCAGGGCGGTGAGTACTTGAATCGGGCACGGGGCTTGTTCTCACAGAGACCCAGGACCGTTGGAGACAGCGGTGGAGGGTCAGGGCGGTGAGTACTTGAATCGGGCACGGGGCTTGTTCTCACAGAGACCCAGGACCGTTGGAGACAGCGGTGGAGGGTCAGGGCGGTGAGTACTTGAATCGGGCACGGGGCTTGTTCTCACAGAGACCCAGGACCGTTGGAGACAGCGGTGGAGGGTCAGGGCGGTGAGTACTTGAATCGGGCACGGGGCTTGTTCTCACAGAGACCCAGGACCGTTGGAGACAGCGGTGGAGGGTCAGGGCGGTGAGTACTTGAATCGGGCACGGGGCTTGTTCTCACAGAGACCCAGGACCGTTGGAGACAGCGGTGGAGGGTCAGGGCGGTGAGTACTTGAATCGGGCACGGGGCTTGTTCTCACAGAGACCCAGGACCGTTGGAGACAGCGGTGGAGGGTCAGGGCGGTGAGTACTTGAATCGGGCACGGGGCTTGTTCTCACAGAGACCCAGGACCGTTGGAGACAGCGGAGGAGGGTCAGGGCGGTGAGTACTTGAATCGGGCACGGGGCTTGTTCTCACAGAGACCCAGGACCGTTGGAGACAGCGGAGGAGGGTCAGGGCGGTGAGTACTTGAATCGGGCACGGGGCTTGTTCTCACAGAGACCCAGGACCGTTGGAGACAGCGGAGGAGGGTCAGGGCGGTGAGTACTTGAATTGGGCACGGGGCTTGTTCTCACAGAGACCCAGGACCGTTGGAGACAGCGGTGGAGGGTCAGGGCGGTGAGTACTTGAATCGGGCACGGGGCTTGTTCTCACAGAGACCCAGGACCGTTGGAGACAGCGGTGGAGGGTCAGGGCGGTGAGTACTTGAATCGGGCACGGGGCTTGTTCTCACAGAGACCCAGGACCGTTGGAGACAGCGGAGGAGGGTCAGGGCGGTGAGTACTTGAATCGGGCACGGGGCTTGTTCTCACAGAGACCCAGGACCGTTGGAGACAGCGGAGGAGGGTCAGGGCGGTGAGTACTTGAATCGGGCACGGGGCTTGTTCTCACAGAGACCCAGGACCGTTGGAGACAGCGGAGGAGGGTCAGGGCGGTGAGTACTTGAATCGGGCACGGGGCTTGTTCTCACAGAGACCCAGGACCGTTGGAGACAGCGGAGGAGGGTCAGGGCGGTGAGTACTTGAATCGGGCACGGGGCTTGTTCTCACAGAGACCCAGGACCGTTGGAGACAGCGGAGGAGGGTCAGGGCGGTGAGTACTTGAATCGGGCACGGGGCTTGTTCTCACAGAGACCCAGGACCGTTGGAGACAGCGGTGGAGGGTCAGGGCGGTGAGTACTTGAATCGGGCACGGGGCTTGTTCTCACAGAGAC
This sequence comes from Amblyraja radiata, assembly GCF_010909765.2. Classification (NCBI taxonomy): domain Eukaryota; kingdom Metazoa; phylum Chordata; class Chondrichthyes; order Rajiformes; family Rajidae; genus Amblyraja; species Amblyraja radiata. The sequence goes on from NC_045956.1 coordinate 20,698,049, forward strand.
CCAGGACCGTTGGAGACAGCGGAGGAGGGTCAGGGCGGTGAGTACTTGAATCGGGCACGGGGCTTGTTCTCACAGAGACCCAGGACCATTGGAGACAGCGGTGGAGGGTCAGGGCGGTGAGTACTTGAATCGGACACGGGGCTTGTTCTCACAGAGACCCAGGACCGTTGGAGACAGCGGAGGAGGGTCAGGGCGGTGAGTACTTGAATCGGGCACGGGGCTTGTTCTCACAGAGACCCAGGACCGTTGGAGACAGCGGAGGAGGGTCAGGGCTTACCAAATCCCGTTACGTTCCACACTCCATAGGGAGGGTTTCTGGGGAAGCCGCTGATTGGTGGGAGCAGACTAGAGGAAGCAGCTGATTGGGTGCAACCTCAGGTTAGCATTTCTGCTTTCTGGTTAAAGGTACAGTGCTTTAGTAAAGGTACAGTGAGCTAAGGGTACAGTGGGCTGAAGGTACAGTGGGCTGAAGGTACAGTGGGCTGAAGGTACAGTGGGCTGAAGGTACAGTGGGCTGAAGGTACAGTGGGCTGAAGGTACAGTGGGCTGAAGGTACTGTGGGCTGAAGGTACAGTGCTTTTTGTTTATATAATAAAGGTACAGTTTAAAGGGCAAGAGGGAGCAGTTGTTGTGAGTCAGATACCTGCTGATTTCTCCCAGCAGTTTCTATTGTATTATACTGGTATCGGATCCAGGGTAAGGCGAGAGAATGACAGTCAGAGCAGTGTACTGTTCTGGATGTCAGATGTGGGAGGTCATGGTGTCGGATGTCCCTCCAGACGTCCACATCTGCACCAGGTGCAGAGAGATGGGGCTCCTAAGGGACCGTATTAGGTTCCTGGAGCAGCAGCTCGATGACCTCTGTCTTGTCAGGGGGAGTGACGAGGTCATAGAGGGGAGTTATAGGGAGGTGGTCACTCCAAAACCACGGGAGGGAGACATGTGGGTCACGCTAAGGAAGGGCAAGGGGCAGAGGCAGGAACGAGGGAGTACTCCAATGTCGGTACACCTTGCAAATAAGTACTCCTGTTTGAGTACGGATGAGGATGACAGCCTGCCCGGGAGTAGCAACAGCGGACGGGCCTCCAGCACAGAGACCGGCCCTGTTGCTCCGAAAGGTAGGGAAAAAAAGAAGAGGGCAATAGTAATTGGGGACTCTATTGTTAGGGGGTCGGATAGGCATTTCTGTGGCCGCAGTCGGGAGACCAGGATGGTGGTCTGCCTCCCTGGTGCCAAGGTCTCGGACGTGTCTCAACGCATCCAAGATATCCTGAAATCAGAGAGGGAGGAGCCTGAGGTCGTGGTACATATTGGTACAAATGACATAGGTAAAAAGAGTGAAGGGGTCTTGAAGGGAGGATTTAGGGTGTTGGGAGGAGAGTTAAGGAAAAGGACCAAAAAGGTGACAATCTCAGGATTACTGCCTGTACCACGCGACAGTGAGAGTAAGAATAGAGCGAGGTGGAGGATAAATGCGTGGCTGAAAGACTGGTGCAGAGGGCAGGGATTCAAGTTTCTGGATCATTGGGACTTCTTTTGGGGAAGGTGGGACCTGTACAGAGAGGATGGGTTGCACTTGAACCCGAGGGGGACCAACATCCTGGCAGGGAAATTTGCAAAGGTCACTGGGGGGACTTTAAACTAGAATGGTTGGGGCGAGGGACTCAAATAGAGAAAGCTAGTAGACCAAATGGGAGGCAGGAAGCAGAAAAGGGAAGCACTCGGACACAAGAGGAGAAAGAAAAAAAAGGAAATAAACAGAGAAGAAGAGACGGGGGGTTTCTCAGAATGTGTGAAGATAAAGCTCTAGATGTAAAAGGGGCAAAAACGGAAAGGAAGGGTAGTAAAAATCATCTGAAAGTGCTTTATCTAAATGCGCGGAGTATTCGAAATAAGATAAATGAATTAACGGTGCAATTAAGTATATATAGTTATGATATCGTGGCCATTACGGAGACATGGCTGCAAGGGGATCAGGACTGGGAGTTAAATATAGAGGGGTACTCGACAATTAGAAAAGATAGACAGGAAAGAAAGGGAGGAGGGGTGGCCCTTTTAATAAGGGAGGGGATAACGGCAATGGAGAGGAAGGATATTGCGTTGAAGGATCAGGATAGTGAAACAGCTTGGGTACAGATAGAGAATAACAAGGGGAAAAAAACACTAGTGGGTGTAATTTATAGACCTCCAAATAGCTGTGACGCTGTTAGTCAGAACATAAATCTGCAAATAGTTGACGCATGTAAAAAGGGAACTGCTGTAATCATGGGGGACTTCAATTTTCATATTAATTGGGCAAACCAGACTGGGCAGGGTAGACTAGAGGAAGAGTTTATAGAATGTATTAGAGACGGGTTCCTAGAACAGTATGTCACGGAACCGACAAGGGGGGTGGCAATCTTAGATCTGGTCCTGTGTAATGAAGCAGGATTAATTAAAAATGTCATAGTTAGGGACTCGTTGGGAACAAGTGACCACAATATGGTCGAGTACCATATTCAAATAGAAGGGGAGCAGGTTGAAACTCAGGCTAGGGTGCTTAGTCTAAATAAGGGGGATTATGAAGGTATGAGGACTGAGCTGATCAAAGTTGACTGGGATAGCAGACTCAAGAATAAGACGGTACATGAGCAGTGGTGTACGTTTAAGGATCTACTGTATAACCTTCAAGAAAAATTTATTCCTATGAAGAAAAAAAGGGGTAAGGGTAAGAACAGTCAGCCATGGCTCAGTAAAACTATAAAGGATAGTATTCGGCTGAAGGCAAGGGCATATAAGGTAGCCAGAGGTAGTGGGAGGGTAGAGGATTGGGAAGCATTTAAAGGTCAGCAAAAAGTAACTAAGAGATTAATTAAGACGGGGAAAATAGGCTATGAGAGGAATTTAGCGAACAACATAAGAACTAATAGTAAGAGTTTTTATAGCTATATAAGAAGAAAAAGGGTGGCTAAGGTGAACGTTGGTCCATTGGAGGGTGAGACTGGAGAGTTGTTGGTGGGGAACATGGAAATGGCAAAGGCATTAAACGAGTATTTTGTATCAGTCTTCACCATAGAAGACACAAAAAATATTCCAACGCTGGATAAACAGGAGGCGGTAGGAATGGAGGAGCTAAATACTATTAAGATCACCAAGGAGGTGGTATTAGGGAAATTATTGAGACTGAAGGAGGATAAATCCCCTGGGCCTGATGGATTACATCCAAGGGTCTTGAGGGAGATAGCAGTGGGGATTGTGGATGCATTGGTGATAATTTTCCAAAACTCCCTGGAGGCAGGAATGGTCCCAGTGGATTGGAAAATGGCCAATGTAACACCTATATTTAAAAAAGGAAGTAAACAGAAGGCGGGTAACTATAGACCGGTTAGTCTAACATTGGTGGTGGGTAAAATGTTGGAGACAATTATTAAAGAAACACTAACGGGCCACTTGGATAAACATGACTTCATCAGACAGAACCAGCATGGTTTTGTGAAGGGGAAATCGTGTTTAACGAATCTGCTCGAATTCTTTGAGGAAGTAACAACTCGGGTGGATAAAGGGGAACCGGTGGATGTGGTATACTTGGACTTCCAAAAGGCTTTTGACAAGGTGCCACATAAGAGACTATTGCTAAAAATAAAAAATTGTGGGATTGGGGGTAATATATTAGCATGGGTAGAGGATTGGCTAACGAATAGGAAGCAGAGAGTGGGGATAAATGGTTCATACTCGGGATGGCAACCGGTAACTAGCGGGGTTCCGCAAGGGTCGGTGCTGGGACCCCAGTTGTTCACAATTTATATAAATGATTTGGAGGAGGGAACCAAGTGTAATATATCAAAATTTGCGGACGATACGAAAATGGGAGGGAAAGTAGGGGATGAGGAGGATAGGAAGAGTCTGCAAAAGGATATAGATAAGCTAGGTGAGTGGGCAACAACTTGGCAGATGAAATTTAATACTAATAAATGTGAAGTCATTCACTTTGGGGAAAAAAATGATAGGGCAAGTTATTTTCTAAATGAGGAGGAGCTGCGTTGTAATGCAACGCAAAGGGATCTAGGGGTATTAGTACATGAATCACTAAAAGTCAGTATGCAGGTGCAGCAAGCAATCAGGAAGGCCAATGGAGTTTTGGCCTTTATTGCTAGGGGGATTGAGTATAAAAACGCGGAGGTCTTGCTGCAGCTGTACACGGTATTAGTGAGACCACATTTGGAATACTGTGTACAGTTCTGGGGTCCATACTTAAGAAAGGATGTACTAGCCCTGGAGGCAGTGCAGCGAAGGTTTACAAGATTGATTCCTGCAATGAGGGGATTGACATATGAGGAAAGGTTAAGTAAGCTGGGACTCTACTCTTTGGAGTTTAGAAGAATGAGAGGCGATCTCATTGAAACGTATAAGATCGTGAGGGGCCTTGATCGGGTGGATGCACCGAGGATGTTCCCAATGATCGGGGAGGCTAGAACTAGGGGACATAGTTGCAGAGTGAGGGGGGGCTCTTTTAAAACTGAGATGAGGAAGAACTTCTTCACCCAGAGGGTGGTTAGTTTGTGGAATTCACTGCCCCAGGGAGCAGTGGAAGCAGAAACGTTAAATATATTTAAGTCAAAAATAGATGGTTTTTTAGCTGCCAAGGGGATAAGGGGCTACGGGGAGAGGGCAGGGATATGGACCTAGGTATGGTTAGTATAGTAGACCTGAGTGATCTCCTGGACAAGTGTCGATCGCCTGGATTGGGGTCGGAGAGGAATTTCCCGGATTTTTTTCCCGAATTGGACCTGGGTTTTTATCCGGTTTTTTGCCTCCCCCAGGAGATCACGCGGTTCTTGGGGTGGAGAGGGGTGATAGCGGTATAAAGGGGAGGGTAGTGTCTTGTGTTCTGTGTCTTGTGTCTACTGTTTGTGGGTAAGTGTGTCTGTTTGGTGTTCAGCCATGAGTGAATGGCGGTGCGGGCTCGACGGACCTGGTGGTCTACTCTCGCACCTACTTTCTATGATTCTATGATTCTATGATTCTATGAAAGCTCGGGGTCCGCATTCTATCACCGAAAGTCTTCTTTAGACCAGGGCCCAGAGCGGACCCCATGGAAATGTGCCACCCCCCAAAGTCACCGCCATGTCAGACGACGTGCAACACTCGTTGGACCAGCAGGAAACAGAAGAATACCCATAACCATGGAGGTAGGTGGGTCTGGTTCCTACCAGTATATAGAGTAATACTAACACATGGGAGTCTATCACGCATGATCTGTATATACTCAATTGCATTAGTGAATACAAATACAGTTCATACTAGAAAAATTGCCACCAGGTCAACATTCACCCCAGAGGGTATTTTTCCCCTCTCCGTTAAAGAAACAAGAGGGACAAGCTGAACTGGTGAGAATAATTACAAAGGGTATCATGGGAAAACCTGAACCCTTGCAATTCGTATCAAATATATTCACTAAACCCAAAAAAGATGGTGGATGTCGCATCATCATTGACTTAACTTCACTAAATATGTTTGTTAAGTATATACATTTCAAAATGGAACCGGTTGTTACTGCCAAACAACTAAATTCCAAGGATACTTCATGGCAAGCATTCATCTTAAAGATGTTTACTATTTAGTACCATTCACAAGGATCATCGCAGATTTACCTGGATGGGGCAGCTATAGCAATTTAAAGCGTTACCCAATGGGTTCACATCAGCCAAGAGTGTCATCAAGACACTAAAACCAGCTCTGGCAATATTCAGAAGACAAAAACATATTGTCATGGCATATCTTGATGATATCCTAAATGGTAGGCAGACCATGAAATTGACTATGTTAGCTGTTCAGCTACCAAACAGTTATTCGAAACCCTGGGGTAGTCTTACATCCAGATAAATCTAAGTTAAAGCCATCCACTATCATGGACTACTTGGGCTTCACAATTAATTCAGTCTACGTGACTGTAACATTGCCAAGAGACAAAATAGTTGAATTGGCACAATCATGCAACAATTTAATGGTCAACAAACTACCAACTACTCGACAAGTAACAGAGTAGTTGGGAAAATGGTAGCAGCATTTCCGGCTACATAATTCGGACCTTTGTACTAAAAACGACATACAGGTCATTATGATCATTTCATGAAGTTACCGACTGAAGTAATATCAGAACTACAGTGGTGGGCAAAAAACGTTGACATAGTTTTCAGCCTATTATCATCACTAACCCTACGTCAGTTATCCAAACAGATGACAGTGCTCAAGGCTGGGGAGCAACTAACTATATCCAGCACAAGTAATAGATGGACTAACCCAGAATCATCGTTACCACTTACACTTATAATTAATGGGCATTAATTATCTAGAGATGTTGGGTGACTTTTATGGTTTAAAAGCATATGCATAAATATGCATCATTTGCATGTACGGTTATAAATAGATAATACTACAGTGGTGGCCTACATTAACCATATGGGCGGCATAAAATCGGTATAATACGACAAGTTGGTCAACACAATTTGGCAATGGTGTGTCCAAAGACATATTTGGCTATCAGTAACTTACCTGCCAGGTAAGCTAAATACAGTGGCAGACACCAGGTCACGTAAATTTAATGATAACATCGAATGGATGTTAAAAACCCCAAAACAAATTTTCACAAAAGTTATCAAGCAATATGGCACGCCAGATATCGATTTATTTGCATCAAGGCTAAATCACCAGGTACCTATGTATGTCGTTTGGGAACCAGACCCTGAGGCAGCAGCGGTAGATGCGTTCGCACTGGATTGGGGAAATTCTTCTTCTATGCATTTCCTCCCTTCTGCCTCATCAGTCGGGGACTACGCACAGTACAAATGGACTCTGTTTCAGATATTTTGATAGTACCCGACTGGCCTACACAGCCATGGTTCCCAATACTCCATGACATGGTTGTTGAAACTCCGATGGTATTCCCCAGTGACCGAGAGTTATTAACACCCAGTGTCGGGCACAAGCCACCCGTGCCATGAAAAAATCAAACTCCTGGGTTGCAGATTCTGCACAAACCACTTCTGGGACTGGGATTATCATAACAAACCGTCGACACCATGTCAGCATCCCTCCGAACATCCACTAAAAAACAGCACTTGTCCAGCATCAAAAAATGGGAGAAGTACTGCTTGGATACAGGGACCACCTACTCAACCGCTATAGTTACCAACGTACTGGAATTCCTGGCGAACCTTCACCACGATGAAGGACTCAGCTACAGAGCCATCAACACAGCTAGAATTGCCCTGCCTATCTATTTAAAACCAGCTCCAGGACAACAGGCCATGGGGTCCAACCAGCTGGTAGTCAAACTAATGAAGGGTATTTACAACTCTAACCCCCTAGACCAAGGTACACCCATATATGGGATGTCAGTGTGGTCCTGACATACCTCAGGGAATGGCCACCAGCCGGATCCCTCAACCTGGAACCATCTATGCTCAAAACACTCATGTTGATGGCACTTGTATCTGCACAGAGGGTCCAGTCACTACACCTATTGCGACTGGACACCATGCTCACAGCTCCAGACCAGATCTCTGTCGTTATCCAGGGAATGATCAAACAGAGCAGACCAGGAACACCTAATCCAGTCGTGGAATTCCGGGCTTACCCGTCAGAAACACGGTTATGTGCCATGACCCTACTATCCTACAAAGACACAACCAAAATACTCGAGGGAGATGAAAAGCCTTGTGGGTCAGTCATAAAAAACCTTATGGTCGGGTGACGAGCCATTTCGAGATGGCTCAAGCAGGTGCTAAAAGCTGCTGGGATAAAAACTAACATGTACAAATTTCATTCCACCAGGGCAGCATCCACGTCGACGGCTAAAAGAATGGACGTGCCTATAAACCACAACCTGGCTACAGCAGGATGGTGGGGGGAAAGACCATTCAGAAATTTTATAATAAGCCATTGGCAAAACCTGTTTTATTTGCAGGAAAGATTTTACAGACTGCAAATATTTAATTTAAGCCCAGGGGAGCAATTTAATTTCTTTGTTGTTATTGTTAAAAAATACCATTGTGTTTTTCTGCAAACAGATTCATTGGTTGGTACGATAACACACTTCCTCCCTCAAAGACTTCAGCAGTGATGTAGTAATAACTGTTACACGGTTTGAAATCACAGATCTTTGAAATCTTCACGGAATCACACACGTGACTCCGAAGTAAAATAGTAAGATTAAACGAGAACTTACCAGTTTGAAGTTTGATCTGTATTTTATGAGGAGTTACGATGAGGGATTACGTGCCCTCCGCTCCCACCATCAATAATATGGGTCAAACTGATAAACTGATGTCTCCTTGTCTTTACTATGTTTACTTCAATAACTGTGTCTATCTGTGATTCCACACCGCTGCTTTGAAGTATGCCGCGCATGCGTGCTGAGCGGGTTCTTCACGTAATCCCTCATCGTAACTCCTCATAAAATACAGATCAAACTTCAAACTGGTAAGTTCTCGTTTAATCTTACTATTATATAATAGCATTCAATGGAATATCTAATGGGCCTGTCCCACTTAGGCGATTTTTCAGCGGACTGCCGGCGACTGTTAAGTTGCCGGCAGTCGCCTGAAATACCGGGAACTGGAACGGCAACTGTCAGAGTGAAGCACACACACACACACACACACACACACACACACACACACACACACACACACACACACACACACACACATCGCAAGGCAGGGGCCAGGGCAAGCAGGGGGAGCGCTGTCTGAAATTCACACGGTGCAAAGCCAAGGTGATACAGACACACACCGCGATGAACAGGAAGGTTAAGACAACTAGCACAGTGTACGGTAAGTCCTATAAAAGAAGGGGGAGGGAGGAGAGGGGGGAGAAAGGGGGAGAAGGGGGGAGAAGGAGTGGAGACACTTTTAAGAAGCCAGACAACTTTTAATAAGCCAGAGATACACAGCTGTGAAGTTCGGCAGACATTTAACATTATGGGTCGGTTATCCGTGGTTCTGAAAACTCATGCTTACGTTTTTTTCCCCAATGAGCCAATGAAAATGACCGGTCAGCAAAGGCAATTAACTAAAACTACCTACGACTACCTCAACTACCTACAACTACATGGCGACCCCACTACAACTGCACATACGCCTACAGGATTATCGATTTTCTCCATGGCGACCAATTTTTGGTCGCACAAAATTTTTCAACATGTTGAAAAATTTGCAGCGACCATACTGAGGCCGCGACTAGTTCCCAGAATGCGGAAACTCCTCGCAACCATGAAGAAGACTCACCAGAGACCACCAGCAAACATGTGGTGACCGTGTGGTGATCATGTCGCGAGCGCAGTTTCTCCTGCACTCGCCTAAAAAGTCGCCTAAGTGGGATCGGCCCTTTAATAACTCTTTAAATAAAGAAATAATTCTTCACAAAGTCGCCTAAGTGGGATCGGCCCTTTAATAACTCCTTAAATAAAGAAATAATTCTTCAAAAAGTCGCCTGTGAGATCGGCACTTTAATAACTCTTTAAATAAAGAAATAATTCTTCAAAAAGTCGCCTAAGTGGGATCGGCCCTTTAATAACTCTTTAAATAAAGAAATAATTCTTCAAAAAGTCGCCTAAGTGGGTTCGGCCCTTTAATAACTCTTTAAATAAAGAAATAATTCTTCACACCTTACATGCACTTAACAAATCCAGCCACAGACCTTCATTAACCAGTGCCACTAAATGCAGAATCATGTTGTATCTTCAGATTTTTTGCCCACCACACATGTTGGACTAGTTTATAGTTCCTTGATTTATCATTGCTCTCTTTCTGACAATAGTATTATATTAGCTGTTTTTCAATCTCCAGACACCAAGCATGTAGTTAAAGAAGAAAGTAAAAACATAGAAACATAGAAACGTAGACAATAGGTGCAAGAGGAGGCCATTCGGCCCTTCGAACCTGCACCGCCATACATTGTGGTCATGGTTGATCATCCACAATCAGTAACCCGTGCCTCCCTTCTCCCCATATCCCTTGATTCCGCTAGTCCCTAGAGCTCTGTCTAACTCTAGTAAAATGATGGTCAGTGTCACCATTATTTTCTCACTGACTAATTGAAAGAGCCTGTAATAAAATATATTGAGATGACGGTGAGTTTATAGAAGATATACCCTCTCTCTTGGTATGCTTTCATATGCTGCTGCACCTCTATATTTCTGCAGTGCTCGCCACATTATTTGTCATAAGGTTCCTTTATCTGACTTATCCTAGCCTGCAATGTTCCTTGGGCACAGGTAGGTGTATACATTTTGCAGTTCTATCTTTATTTTCATAATCAGCACAGCATCACCATCAGCACAGGAGCAGCTCCAGGCTGCGTGCTCAGTGCCCTGCTCTATACTCACTCTATACCCATGACTGTGTAGTCGGACCCAGTTCCAACTCCATCTTTAAATTTGCCAACAACACTACCATTGATGGATGAGTTACGGATGATGATGAGAGAGTGTAAGAGGGTGATCGATTATCTGATTGAATGGTGCCCGAAGAATAACCTTGCTCTCAACTTGGTCAGTAAAACCCAAAGAACTGATTGTTGACTTCAGAAAAGGAAGGCCAAGGATCCACAAAGCTGGCTTCATCGACGGGTCAGTGGTGGAGTGAGTCAACAACTTCAAGTTCCTGCACGTGCATGTTTCTGAAGATCTATCATGGACTCAGCACATTGATGCAATTCTGAAGAAAGCTCATCAACACCTCTGTGTAGGAAGGAACTTCAGATGCTGGTTTAAACCAAAGATCGACACAAAATGCTGGAGTAACTCAGCGGGACAGGCAGCAGCTCTGGAGAGAAGGAATGGATAACATTTAGGGTTGAGACCCTTCTTCAGACCTCTACTTCCTTAGAAGATTGAAGTTTATCGGTACGTCGATTAATTCTGTCTTGAACTGCTACAGGTGTACGGCAGAGAGCATATTGACTGGTTGCATCACGTCCTGGTTCGGCAACTGGAATGCCAAGGAACGAAGGAAATTAAGTCTCAAAATGAATCTAGAATGCACCTAGAATGGTCATTCCTACCCAACATTTCTTTTGAAATGACCATGTTATTCAACACCATGACATTATCATGATATTCAAGACTCTTTATATGAAGCTGAACACAACAATAAATGCCAAGAGTCTTCTTTCCTTTTCCTGGACACATATTTCCTCTGTCTTCTAAATTAATTTCTCAGCAATATTGGCACAAGGGACTTCTTAAGTAAAAATGGCGGCGCACCTGAATGCAGCGGCTTTGCTCTCCCCCGTGTGGATGTTTTTGTTTTTGTCTGTCTTGTCCGTCTGTCTGTGGACCTGTGACTCAAAACACAACCGGCAGGACCTTCTGAGGATTGGGACGCTGTGTAGCGAACTAGAGTTCGCAAGGAGCTCCCACAACGACGATATACCGGCAGAAATCACCCGCCCAGCGGAGTCCGAGTGGATCATCTTACCGAAAGGACGGTGCGGGAGGCGGCGCAGACGGAGGCGGCAGAAGCGCGGTTGTCGAGCCGGCATTCAAGCTAGGCTAAAGAAAGAACCTTACAGACAAGCGCTACCCAGCATCTTTCTGACGAACGCCAGATCGCTCAACAACAAGATGGACGAGCTGGAGCTGATCACTGAAGAAAACAAAACTTTACAAACCTGCTCTCTCATGGTGGTAACTGAGACCTGGCTTCACGCTGGGATCCCGGACGAGGCCATCAGTCTGGTAGGTCGCACAGCATACCGGGCCGACAGGAGCAGTGACTCTGGTAAGAGCAGAGGAGGGGGGCTATGTATTTACTCCTATGACAAGTGGTGTACGAATGTAAACGTTGTCGAGAGACATTGTTCACCAGACATGGAGTTTATTACATTGAAATGTCGACCCTTCTACCTGCCGCGGGAGTTCACAGCTGTTGTTATTCTGGCTGTTTATATTCCACCAAGTGCCAACATCAAGCTAGCACTGAACACCCTGCTAGCATCAATCAACAAATTACAGAATGCGCATCCTGATGGGATTTTCATCGTGGCTGGAGATTTCAATCAGGCTAATCTAAAAACTGTCCTCCCTAAACTCCACCAGCATGTCATGTGTCCAACGAGAGGTCAAAATACACTGGATCACGTGTACAGCAACATTAGGGATGGATACAAAGCCTCCTCTCTCCCTCATCTCGGCCAGTCTGACCATCTATCACTCTTTCTCACCCCGGCATACAGACCTCTCATTATGAGAACCAAGCCCAGTGTGAGAAGCATAAAGACTTGGCCTGAGGGCGCTGCCGCCCAACTTCAGGACTGTTTTGAGCGCACCGAGTGGGACTTGTTTGCAAACCAGGACATACATGAATATACATCCACAGTCGTGTTCTATATACAGAACTGTATTGACAACGTCACTGTCAACAGGGAGGTCAGGTGCTACCCAAACAATAAACCATGGATGACCAGGGATGTCAGGAACCAGCTGAGAGAACGCAACTCAGCCTTTAGATCTGGCAGTGATGAATTGTACAGCACTGCCAGATCTAAACTAAAGAGAGCCATTAAGGAGGCAAAGACAGCCTATGGAAGAAGGATAGAGGGGTATTTCAACGAGAGGGACCCTCGGCGTGTCTGGCAGGGCATTCAGCAACTCACGAACTATAAGGGCAAAGGGGGGGCCGATCATCTGCAGCAGTAACAACTCGCTAGCTGAGGAGCTCAACCATTTTTTCGCCCGGTTTGAGCTGAATGAGGCAGAGCCTGCGCCTGCAGCCGCACCCAGCACTGACGACCTGGCACTCACTGTGAGTACGGAGGACGTCAGAGGAGCACTCCGCAGGGTCAACCCCAGGAAGGCTGCTGGACCAGATGGCATCCCAGGGAGAGTATTGCGGGACTGTGCAGACCAGTTAGCGGAGGTTTTTAGCAAAATCTTTAACCTCTCTCTGTTAACGTGCACTGTCCCCAAATGCTTTAAGACTGCTACCATCGTGCCTGTACCCAAAACAACATTCATTAAGAGCTTGAATGACTATAGACCTGTTGCTCTCACTTCGACCGTGATGAAATGTTTTGAACAGCTGGTCCTGGCCCACATTAAGTCCTCACTCCCACCCACCCTGGATCAGCATCAATTTGCGTATAGAGCAAATAGATCAACGGAAGATGCCATCAACACAGCTCTACATTCTGCACTGACACATCTGGAGCGTCCTGGCTCATATGTGAGGATGTTATTTGTAGACTTTAGTTCTGCATTTAATACTATCATCCCCAGCAGAATGGTGGACAAACTGTCTGATCTGGGTATTAATGCAATAACATGCGGATGGATTAAGGACTTTCTAACAGATCGCCCACAGACTGTCAGGATGGGGTCCAGTTACTCCCCGGTCCTGACGCTCAGCACAGGAGCGCCACAAGGTTGTGTGCTGAGTCCCATTTTGTACACAATATACACTTATGATTGTATACCAACACACAGTACAAATAGGATCATTAAGTTTGCGGACGACACGACTGTGGTGGGACTGATAGGCAACAACGACGAGTCTGCCTACAGGGATGAAGTCCAAAAACTGACTGTCTGGTGTACCAAAAACAACCTGGTACTAAACCCATCAAAGACGAAAGAGCTGGTCGTTGACTTCAGGAGGAAGAGGAGAGAGGAACCTGCTCCTTTATACATCAAAGGAGACATGGTGGAGAGAGTCACTGGCTTTAAGTTCCTGGGAATAAACATCTCCCAGGACCTTAAATGGCAAATGAACACCGTCACTCTCGTGAAGAAGTCACATCAGCGGCTGTATTTCCTGAGGTCTCTGCGGAGAGCAAACGTCTCACAGCCGCTGCTGCTGTCCTTCTACCGATGCGCCGTGGAGAGTATCCTCTCCTATGGAATCCTGGTGTGGTTTGCTAGCTGTACTGTGGCTGAGAGGAGGGCGTTGCAGGGAATTATAAAAACTGCGCAGATCATTACAAACGCCCAACTGCCCTCCTTGGATGACATATATAGGGCCCGATGCTTGCGCCGGACCACAAATATCAAGCAGGACACATCCCACCCTGCCAACCACCTTTTTACTCTGCTACCCTCTGGGAGGCGATTCAGGACTCTGAAGGCTCGCACCGGTAGACTAAAGAATAGTTTCTACCCATGTGCGATAAAAGAGCTAAATTCCAACAGAGAATGCTGGGGAAGCAAAATGTAATTCTAAGAAATGCCGCCAAATTCTTTTAAATTCTTTTAAATTCTTTTAAAACACCTATTTATTTTTACTAATAAGTGCGCATATGTGTCAATGGTTGTCGTGTTTGTATTGTTTTTAACCGGAGGAGATGTAATGGAATTTCGTTGCACAGTATTGTGCAATGACAATAAACGTATTCATTCATTCATTCATTCATTCATTCATTCATTAACATCTTGTCCTGTGTATTTGATTCCTTCTTTTCCTAAACCCTTACCTTCCACATCTGAGTTATAGCGCTGTCCCACGGTACGAGTTCATTCCAAGAGCTCTCCCGAGTTTTAAAAAAATCAAACTCGTGGTAAGCACGGAGAATGAACGTAGTGGGTACGTTGAAGCTTGTGGACGTCTCTTAGCGGCTCGTAACACTAATGGCAGGTACTCGGGAAGACTCGCTAACGACAGGTAAGCAGGGGAAGACTCGTGAAGATTTTTCAACATGTTGAAAAATGTCCACGAGAGCCCCGAGTACCGACGAGTGGCCATTACCGTAAATCTCCGAGTTCGAATCAGGGCAAGCTCGGGAGAGCTCTTGGAATGAGCTTGTACTGTGGGACAGGGCTTTTTAGTCTTGCTCCCTTGCAAGGGGATTGCCAATAGTATTGTGGATCGTTCATATACAGAATAAACACCTATGTTTGCTAATATTTCTTGAGCATCATATCACATGACACACTCGTTTCTCTCACACTCTTACATACTACAGAATGAAGTCCATTTTCCTTGAGTAAAGAGCATCGGAGATCTCTCTAACACTGCAGTGTGCAGTGACCTATGAAATATCATATTAATCAGATACCACTCCCAGTATTGATGCAAAAGCAGGGGAGTACAAGATGATGCTATCTTTCACGTCTGCAGATAAAGTAGTCTAAGCTGGGTGCTGAACAAGATCATGGTTTTCTGTCACCATCAGCTGGGAAAACGTTGCCTTTGAAATATTGTTCCTTCAAGAGCTGGTGATTGGATCATCCAATATTGTTACTTCAAGAGCTGGAGATCGCAAAACCTTCCAGAAATGTCCTACCCCTCTTCCCCTCAAGATCCCACAAGTCAGCCCTGTATCCAATATCCAACTTTGGATCTCATGGGCTATTTAGTTTCCCAATGATGAGCCCTCAAGTACCAAGCCAACTGCCTGAGGAGCCTGTGCTGGCAGCTTCCAATTTTAGGTACTACAGGATGTGTTTGATTAATTAAAGTGTGCAAAACGGATTCAACATTTTAAGGTAGCTGAGATAAAACTGGACACTTTATCTCATCATTCGTCTCCTCCATCACCATCTGATATTTTAATTATTTCTTGGATTTCTGTTTTAGTTTAGATATTCAGTATCCACAATATTAATTTTTGATCATTTATACACCGCTTTGTATTCTCTCCTTTAATCGACTTGCTATAACACTCTCCTTATGGCCTGTCCCACTTAGGCGATTTTTCAGTCGACTGCCGGCGACTGTCAAGTCGTAGCCAGTTGCTGAAAACCCGGCAACTGGAACGGCGACTGTCAGAGTGGAACACACACACACATTGCTTCCTTCACCGGACAGCTATGCAGACAGGGGACAGGGCAAGCGGGGGGGAGCGCTGTCTGAGTGAAATTCACACGGTGCAAAGCCAATGTGATACAGACACACACCACGATGAACTGGAAGGTTGGCGCTGTAATTAAGACGGTGAAAGCACAGTGTATGGGAAGGGTCACATAAGTCCTTTAAAAGAGGGGGGAGAGAGAGGGGAGAGAATGGGGGAGAAGGATGGGAGACAACCTTTAAGAAGCCAGAGATACACGGCTGTGAAGCTTGGCGGACATTTAATATTACCAGTCGGTCCTTGGTTCTGAAAACTACTGTTTACGTTTTTTTTCCCAATGAGCCAATTAAATTCACTGGTCAGCACCGGCTACAACATACGACAACCTTCGACCACCTGGCGACCCACTACCACTGCACATATGGCACGAGAATTCTCACTACTCCATGGCGGCTTTATGTGGAAAAATTAGCGGCGACCACAATGAGGCCGCGACTAGTTCCGAAAATGCGGGAACTACTCATGACCATGAAGGCGTCTCCTCGGCAACCACCCAAGAACATGTGGCGACCATGTGGCAACTGCAAAGTCTCCTGCAGTCGCCTAAAACGTCGCCTAAGTGGGACAGGCCCATTATAGGCTATGCCTAGATTTTACAACTTTCCCTGATTTAGGAAAAGAGTTCATGTGGCTGAGAAATTAATTTAGAAGTTACAATTTATCATTCATCTTCTGTAAGAGCTTATACACATCCTCACAGACATTTTCTTTGTAGATACATAGTGTTAATTTCATTACCTTGTTGAAATTATCCGATACAGATTACTTCAGAAAATTGAATGTTGACTCTTCAATTAAGCCATGTTACACCAGGTATTAATTTTACTGTGTTTAGTGGATTATAGAAGCTTAACCACTGCAAAGGAATTACAGCATCACAGAATGGTTACAGTACTGAAGGAGGCCATGCAGCCCGTGGAATCCTTACTGGCTCTGTGCGAGAATTATCCATTCCCACTCTCCTGCCCTGAAATACGGTTTCCTGCTGTTTCTCTTCCTCCTTTATTGAACAGAGCTGACTAGCTGGAGATCCTGTAAAACACAAATTAATTTCCTTATCCAAGGATGTTTGCCTTCAGCATTCCAGAGTTAATAAAATGATGAATTTCAATGGGTTATTTTGATCTTTGACTTTATTTGCCTTTGTACTTTTTCATGAGGTCTTTCTTATGAAAGTAACTCCTCTTTGCATACCTGGGGTGACAGAGAAAACATTTAATGGGAACCTGGGGGACATTTCTTTTCACAAGGAGGGTGATACATATATGAAACGAGCTGCCAGAGGAAGTAATTGAGGCAGGTACAATAACAACATTTAAAACATCACTTGGATAGGAAAGATTTTGTAGGATGTGGGTCCAACGCAGGTAAATGGGACCAACTTAGATGGGCATTTTGGTCGTCATGGAAAGTTGGGCTGATGGGCCTGTTTCCACGCCATATAACAATGACTATCATTCTATAACTAATGCAATCAATTTCAGCAAGATGACCTGTAACATGAGCTGCTGTTACAGTTGGATAAAATTATCACACAGCTGTGATAGTCTTTTGAAATCTTAATCCCTTGCGCAAAGGCTGCCTTTGACAAAATGTCTGGTGTGAGTTTCAAGACAGAAAATTCAATCACTCTACTAAAGATGCTCAGTATTCCTAGTACTTGCTTGCTGCATATTACACTTTAAAACATCTGAAGCGTAAGCAATGTGCAATAAGTCAAGCCGGTATTTAAAACATAACCACAGGCAAGTAACGTTAATGTTTTATTACTAGGGGAGGAACCAGCTCTAAATAAAGGCAGACATTTTATTTTCTCTTGTTTACTGCCTGCATCTGACAAGTGTTGTCACGGTGAAAGTACTTCACCCAAGACATCTGTAGTAAGTGGTCACTCAGCAGCCTAGTCAGAATTCTCTGCACCAACAGATGGTTTAAGGAGACCACCCAAGGATTTGGCATCACTCCCATAAAAAGTCACTGCAATTGTGACTGATGGAGATTTTCACGCAGAGGATGGTTCGTATATGGAACGGGCTGCCAGAGAAAGTGGTTGAGACAGGTACAATACAATAACAACATTTTAAAAAATCACTCAGACAGGTACATGCATGGGAAAAGATTTGTGGGATAGGGGTCAAACACAGGCAAATGGGACTAGGTAGATGGGCATCTTGGGCCTGTTTCCAATGTTAATCACTCGGACTGTGGTGAGGTTAGGGTGAATCAGGGTATTAATGTGAGCATATAGGAACAATGACTATTAATTCATGGCACATTTCTATGAAAACAAAGTCTTTGGTATTCAAACTAAAAGTATTAGAGAATCCCAGCAGACCAGTCAGCGGGTGGAAGGAAGGATCCTGACGCATTCTGGCCAATGGTTTGGTTTCAAATTTACTCCAGCGCTTCATGCCCCCCTTCTCTACTCCTTGTACACCCACGACTATGCAGCCATGTATAAACCTATCTATCTGTGGCGTTCACTCCAACTTGGGGTTGAGTGGAGGCATCTGCTTCATGATGTCCTGCCACTCTCTTCTGTCCCCAGCTAGCGTGCTAGCTCCATCCAGAGAGCTGATGTAGTATAATCAGGGGCTGAAACCCTGGTGCTGTGTTGGCCATTCATCATGATGCAGTTTCACTCATAAGTAAGTTAGGCGGATGAGCAATCCTCTCCTAGACAGCCATGTGTAAATCTAAATCAATTTGCAGACGACACCACCATTGTGCGCCAGATACTAAATAAAGATGATACCGAGTACAGGAAGGAGATTGAGAACCTTTGTGTCCTGGTGTCGAGACAACAAACTTTCTCTCAATGTCAGCAAGACAAAGGAGATAATGATCAACTTCAGGAAGTGAAGCGGTACGCATACCCTGGTTTGGATTGACGGCGCCAAAGCAGAGATCGTTGAAAGTTTCCAATTCCTAGGATTAAATATCACCAACAACTTCTCCAGGACCATCCACATTGAAGCAATGGCAAAGAAAGCACACCAACAACTTTACTTTCTTAGAAGGCTTAGGAGGTTCGGCATGTCCCCAACAACTCTCACCAACTTCTACAGATGCGCCATACAAAGTATTTCACCGGGATGCATCACTGCTTGCTTTGGGAACAGTTCCAACCAAGACCGCAAGAAATTGCAGAGAATTGTGGACGCAGCACAGACCATCACACAAATCAACCTCTCTTCCATTGACTCCCTTTATACTTCACGCAGCCTTGACAAGGCCAGCAGCATAATCAAGGTTGAGTAGCACCCTGGCCGCTCCCTTTTCTCCCATCTTCCATCAGACAAAAGATATAGAAGTATGAAAATGCACACCACCAGATTCAGGGATTCAGATTCTTCCCAGCTGTTAATCAGGCATCTGCACTACCTGAACGGAGGATTTGAGTTTAGGAGCAAGGAGGTCCTACTGCAGTTGTATTGGGCCCTGGTGAGACTGCACCCAGCGTATTGTGTGCAATTTTGGTCTCCTAATTTGAAGAAGTACATTATTGCTATGTAGGTTCACCAGGTTAATTCCTGGGATGGCGGAACTGACATATGATGAAAGAATGGGGCTTCTATTCACTGGAATTTAGAAGGATGCGAGAGGATCTTATAGAAACTTATACATTTCTTAAAGGATTGGACAGGTTAGATGTAGGATAAAACGTTCTGATGTTGCGGGTCCAGAACCAGGGGGTCACAGTTTAAGCCATTTAGGACTAAGATGAGGGGAAAAAAACTTCACCCAGAGAGTTGTACATTTGTGGACTTCTCTGCCACAAAAGACAGTGGGGACCAATTCACTGGATGTTTTCAAGAGAGAGTTAGATTTAGCTCTTAGGGCTAAAGGAATCAAGGGATATGGGAAAAAAACAGGAACGGGATCTTAATTTTAGATGATAAGCCATGATCATATTGAATGGCGGTGCTGGCTCAAAACTCCTGCACCTATTTTTCTATGTTTCTATCCTACCAACAACTAGAGAGCTGTCCTGAGCTACTATCTACCTCTGGAGACCCTTGGACTATCTTTGATCGGACTTTACTGGACTTTATCTTGTACTAAATGCTATTCACATTATTCCCTTTATCATGTATCTATACGCTGTTAATGGCCCAATTGTAATCATGTATGGTATTTCCGCTGTCTGGTTAGCGCGCAACAAAAATTTTTCACTGCACCTCAGTACACGTGACAATAAACTAAACTCAATATAAACTCAATGTTATATGGGACGTCGGAGCAAAATGGAAAGGCCACAAAGGGTTGATGTTTGAAGTAACGGCGATTTATTAAACTGGTGCTTGTGCAACAGGAGGTCCAGCCAAAGATGACCTGTCTAGTCTTCTTCTTGCGTATGGCATGCACCAAAGATCCTATTGCAAGCAAGATAGACCACTCCATCTAAATGCAATGGGCTGACGTGTAGTACACAACGGAGTGGAACGTGGGCCTTTTTTTCATCCATTTCAGTAACCCGACCTGACCCGGCCCGACTCGCAGTGTAATCAGCGTTGCGGTGGAACAGTTTGTGTTAATAAATTATAATTCTGAAAATGAGAAGATTTTTCCCAAATAACTTATTTTTACGTGGATGTTTCCATAACCGGCTTCCGTCTCCGCACTAGTATCCTATGTGATCTTTGGTGCGGAGACGGAAGCCGGTTACTGAAATAGGGCCGGAAATTACCCATGAATCTGCCCATGACTGTACTACGTCTTTTTCGTCGAGTGATCTATCTTGCTCGCTATAGGATCTTTAGCGTGCACAGCCTAAAGTTGTAGGACAACTTATTCTATTTGATCTTATTTGATTGAGCATGCCGGGTTGATTGCATTCGTGAAAACAGGGCAGACCACGTGAATCTTCCACCCCAACCTGTCTGGTGTGACTCTGGAATAATGTTTTAATATTCTTAATCAAGGTCTTGATTCCAGAATAGAACTCAGTAAGACTTAATTAGGTTACCACCAGAAATAGATGATTATCCACAAGTCAAAATTAATTAATGGTAAATACAAATTTCTGTTACAATGATGGGTGCATGCATAATTAATGAAATTCCTTTCGGGTTTTGTCTGTGGTTTCCTGTCACCACCTTAGTGCAATCCACAACCCCATCCACTAATTATTAGCCCTCACTATTGTTCCCCCTACAACAGACTGATTCTTATTGGGAATAATGTTTGTCAAAGGAAATGCAGAAACCTAAGATCTAAGCAACAAGGTGTTTCAGCATTTATAGACTGGGGTGACTTTCACAACATCATAGAGGCATGCAGTGGAAATACGTGACATTTCTACAAATGTCCTTTAGATTTTTCATTGATTTAAAAGCTGCTAGGGATACAAGTGTATGAAGCACAAGGATCTGGGATGTATGATCATGCCTCTGAAAATGCCGGACGATTATTTTTGCAGGGTTCCTGTATTTTATATATCTATTTACTTGAATAAAATATGTTTTGATTAAAAAGCAAGGATCTGGGGATTACAGGGGGCAGCATCTTACAGGAGTTAACCACGCTGAAACTGATATGTAGTGGGAGCTAAAAAAAACAGCCAGGGTGTGTAAACTAGCAGGTACACACTCTTTTGTTGTGGATTGTGTGGAACCAGGATGCCATAAACATCTCTCTGGTGACCATCAAGTGCTTCTTGGAAAGGGAGCCCATACAATTATTGCAGCCATTATTAGTTGCAGTGGGGGCCCAGATCTACTCCTTCTTATCGGGTTCAGACACAAGATTAGAGCTGAACACACTTATCGGCATCTGCATGCAATGGTGTCTGTCTGGCACTTCTTGTGCTTCTTGTGCGTGGTGGTGGAGAGATTGGTGGAAACAGGGCCGTGACGTGAACGCTCTTTCCTCGACCCTGGGGGCACAGATGAAGACCATGCAGACTTGGAAATAATCCATGTGGTTTTGTGCTACTAAACTGGATGTCTGATCTCTGTCACAGTTTTGTGCTCTGGTGTATTAGATATCCCACCAGGCAGAGCATTGTCCTTGTGAAGTGGGGAGATGGTAGGTGTCAGCAGATGGTTGTCCTCATGGAGCAACAAGGCGATGTTTGTGGGCAGATTGCTCCTTTCACTGGACATAGGGATTGTGGTTGTGAGCAGCTCACCTTTCTCCTGGAGCCAAAGACCATTGCCACACATCAGCAGCTTATTGTTCTGCACAACTGCAGAGATGTAGCACGTCAGCAACTTGATCGCCTGCATGGACACAAAGCCACAAGTGAGCAGATCACTTCCTCACCAGAGCAGATAACTGTGCACTTGAGAGTTTCTCCCAGGTGCAGGAGGAGGTCCATGAATCCATTACTCTTCATTGTGAGGAGAGTCCTGGTCTCCCTCGGACAAGAGCTTTGGAGGTGCAAAGACAGCCAAGATTTAATTCCAGATTAACTGTAGATAGACACAACATGCTGGAGTAATTCAGCGAGACAGGCAGCATCTCCAGAGAGAAGAAATGGGCGATGTTTTGGGTCGAGACCGTTCTTCAGCATTTTGTGTCTATCTTCGTTTTAAACCAGCATTGCAGTTCTTTCCTACATATCCAGATTAACTGTTCCTGGAGATCTATAATTAGATCATCCAAGAATCTGTAGACTAATAACTGCAATAACTGCTGCAGTCATTGGTTTACCCACTGGCCATCATACCATTGTCTACTGAATTGCTGGACTTCTCAGAGCATATGCTCCCAGGGTCTCCACCGCCGGCAACCTCAGAATGTTCAAAAGGACACTAAGTGCTGGAGTAACTCAACGGGTCAGAAAGCATCTCTGGAGAACATGGATAGGTGACATTTCACGTTGAGAACCTCCTTCAGATATCAGTCAGATGAATGGTCTCAAGCTGAAACGTCACCTATCCATGTTCTCCAGAGATGCTACCTGACCCGCTGAGTCACTCTAGCACTTTATTTCTCTCTTCAAATCACATATCAAACCGAGCTATGAAATGCACCACACTGCATAGTGGATCACAAGACACAGCAGCACATCAAATAAACAACTGCAAGAGATCGTATACATGACACATGACACTGTTGTTCAGAATGAAACAAACAGTGCATCAGATGGAATAAATACGAACTCCAGCTACTCCAGCACTTTGTGTTCCTTTGTGCATTCACCAACATCTGCAGTTCCTGGCTTGTTCATCGCCGAATGTTCCCTCGCTTGGCTGTGGACCGAAGTCTGGTCTGTCCTTGCGAGCTAGAGGTTCTTGTGGATGATCAAAGCCATCTGTTCACATTCCAGCCGGTAGAAAGCACTCCCAGAAGGCAGACTGTGACCACAAAGGGAACACTGAGACATAATGCTTGGAACTATAAACTCACATACACGGTTGTGAAACTTAAGAGGCACAGTATTTATCATAAAGATAGAGTGGCTGTTTCTTTTCCTCTTTAAATTCATGTGCCTTTGCGAGAAATCTCTGTTAAAACACAATCCTGCGATGAAAGGCCTCTTGTTATTTCTTTGCGATTGCTGGTTGTAATTTATCTTGTTGGGGCACCTGTTGCTGTCGCAGCATTGACTGGCGTTCCTCGCTTGGGAGGTTTATTAAATATATGTGTGCACGTGGCAATATTGTTCCATTAGAGGCTATTTCTCAATTGAATGAAGCCTTCCACTGAGGATTACAGGTGAATGAAAGAGAATGTCTAGCGGAGACGAGCGGATTTCAGCAGGGACTAGCGCAGTTCCGCAGAGGTCGGTGCTGGGGCCGCTACTCTTCATGTTGAATATCAATGATTTGGACGAGTGGATTGAAGGCTTTGTGGCCAAGTTTGCAGGTGATACGAAAATCGGTGGAGGGGCAGGTAGTGTAGAGAAAGCAGGGACGCCGCACGTGGCCTTGGACAGGTGGGAGAGTGGGCAGAGAAGTGGCAGATGGAATACAGTGTAGCAAAGTGTGGAGTCATGCATTTTGATAGTAGGAATAAAGGCGTAGACTATTTTCTAAATGGGGAGAGAATCCAGAAATCGGAAGCGCAAAGGGACGGGAGAGCTGGTGCATTATTCCCTAAAAATTAATCTGCAAGTTGAATCGGCAGTAAAGAAGCCAAACTCAATGCTAGCATTTATTTCAAGAGGGCTTGTAATGCTGAGGCTCTATAAGGTGCTGGTAAGGCCAAATTTGGAATATTATGAGCAAGTTTTGGAATCATATCTGAGGAAGGATGTGCTGGCTCTGGAAAGGGTCCAGAGGAGGTTTACAAGAATGATCCCAGGAATGATTGGGTTAACCGATGATTGGCACTGGGCCTGTACTCGCTGAAGTTTAGAAGAATGAGGGGGGACCTTATTGAAACATACAGAATCGTGAAAGGCTTAGACAGAGTGGATGTGGAGAGGATGTTTCCACTAGCGGGAGAGTCTAGGACTAGAGGTCATAGCCTCACAATTAAAGGAGATGAGGAAAAAAAATTTTAGTCAGAGGGTGGTGAATCTTTTGAATTATTTGCCACAGAAGGCTGTGGAGGCCGTCAGTGGATATTGTTAAGTTCAAGTTCAAGTTCAAGTGAGTTTATTGTCATGTGTCCCTGTATAGGACAATGAAATTCTTACTTTGCTTAAGCACACAGAAAATAGTAGGCATTTACTACAAAACAGATAAATGTGTCCATATACCATGATATAAATATATACACACATGAATAAATAAACTGGTAGTGCAAATAACAGAAAGTGGTTGCTAATAATCAGTGTTTTGTCCGAGCCAGGTTTAATAACCTGATGGCTGAGGGGAAGTAGCTATTCCTGAACCTGGTTGTTGCAGTCTTCAGGCTCCTGTACCTTCTACCTGAAGGTAGCAGGGAGATCAGTGTGTGTCCAGGATGGTGTGGGTCTTTGATGATACTGCCAGCCTTTTTGAGGCAGCGACTACAATAAATCCCCTCGATGGAAGGAAGGTCAGAGCCGATGATGGACTGGGCAGTGTTTACTACTTTTTGTAATCTTTTCCTCTCCAGGGCGCTCAAATTTCCGAACCAAGCCACGATGCAACCGGTCAGTATGCTCTCGACTGTGCACCTGTAGAAGTTAGAGAGAGTCTTCCTTGACAATCCGACTCTCCGTAATCTTCTCAGGAAGTAGAGGCGCTGATGAGCTTTTTTGATAATTGCGTTCGTGTTCTCGGACCAGGAAAGATCTTCAGAGATGTGCACCCCCAGGAATTTGAAGTTCTTGACCCTTTCAACCATCGACCCGTTGATATAAATGGGGCTGTGGGTCCTCCTCCTACTCCTTCCAAAGTCCACAATCAGTTCCTTGGTTTTGCTGGTGTTCAGGGCCAGGTTATTGCGCTGGCACCATATGGACAGTTGCTCGATCTCTCTTCTGTACTCCGACTCATCCCCATCAGTGATACGCCCCACAATAGTGGTGTCATCAGCGAACTTGATGATGGAGTTCGCACTGTGGTTCGCTACGCAGTCATGGGTATAGAGTGAGTACAGCAGGGGGCTGAGCACGCAGCCTTGAGGTGCTCCCGTGCTGATTGTTATTGAGGCCGACACATTTCCACCAATACGAACAGACTGTGGTCTGTGGACGAGGAAGTCGAGGATCCAGTTGCAGAGGGATGCGCAGAGACCCAGTTCTGCGAGTTTGGTAACCAGTTTGGAGGGGATGATTGTGTTAAATGCCGAGCTGTAATCAATGAATAACAGCCTGACATATGAGTTTTTGTTGTCCAAGTGGTCCAGTGCGGAGTGGAGAGCCAGCGAGATCGCATCCACCGTTGATCTGTTGTGGCGGTATGCGAACTGCAGTGGGTCCAGGTTTTTGTCGATGTAGGAGTTGATTTGCTCCATGATCAACCTCTCAAAGCACTTCATCACCACCGGCGTTAGTGCCACTGGTCGATAGTCATTGAGGCACATCACCTTACTCTTCTTGGGCACCGGTATAATTGATGCCCTTTTAAAGCAGGTGGGGACCTCAGACCTCAGAAGTGAGAGGTTGAAAATGTCCGTAAAAACTCCCGCCAGTTGGTCCGCACAGGTTTTTAGAACACGGCCGGGTATACCATCAGGTCCAGGTGCTTTTCGGGGGTTCACCCCTCTGAAGGATTTCCTGACATCGGCCTCTGTGACTGAGACTGAAATGCCATCACAGCGAATGGGGGATTGGGAAGGCACATCAGTATTCTCCCTGTCAAAGCGTGCGTAAAACGCATTGAGCTCGTCAGGGAGTGATGTTACACCGACATTCGAGCTGCCTCCTGGTTTTGCCTTGTAGGAGGTGATTGCATTCAGACCCTGCCACAGCTGCCGAACATCTGTCTCGTCCTCCAGTTTGGAGCAGAAGTCCCTTTTGGCCTTTTTGATGGCCTTACCAAGGTCGTATCTGGTCTTCATGTAGGCCACTGTATCGTTGGATGTGAATGCCCTGTGTCTGGACTTCAGGAGAGTACGGATCTCATAGTTCATCCAAGGTTTCTGATTGGGAAACACTCGGAAGGTTTTTGTAGGGATGCAGTCCTCCACACATTTCTTTATGAAGTCTGTAACAACTGTGGCATATTCGTTCAAGTCCGTTGCCGGGGTTTTGAGGAGAAGGCAGGAGAATGGGGTTAGGAGGGAGAAATAGATCAGCCTTGTTGAATGGCGGAGTAGACAATGGGCAGAATGGCCTAATTCTATTCCTATCCCTTATGACCTTATGACCTTATGAATGTTCATTGTGAGAGCTGAGAATGAGCCCAAAGAGGTTGCCGTCGAGCCGGCCTCTGCTCACCCCATGCACCGGAGAGGAGGACTGAGAGCTGGGAAGCAAACGAGTGGTGGGAAGCCAGGCAGGGCCTCGAAGGTGGACAGGGCTGCGGGAGACCAGGCCGCAGCCTGGAACTCGGCCCAGCGGACCAGCAAGCCACGGCTGTATGCTAACCGCCGGCCCTGCACACCTGCTATTAGCATTCCTCCGCAATGATTCTGTTAACCGTGGGCATTCATTGTAGTTAGACACAAAATGCTGGAGTAAATCAGCGGGACAGGCAGCATCTCTGGAGAGGAGTGGGTGACGTTTCAGGAGAAGAAAACTTCTTCAGACTGAATCAGTCTGAACAAGGGTCTCGACCCGAAATGTCACCCATTCCTTCTCTCCAGAGTTGCTGCCCGTCCCGCTGAGTTACTCCAGCATTTTGTGTCTACTTTCGATTTAAACCACCATCTGCAGTTCTTTCCTTGGCATTGATTGTGCTCGTGGTCGTCAACAGTGTGAGACAATTTGACTGGAGAAAGGCAGGTCAGCTGTTGGCCCCTTGGATCCATCCTGCTGGCTACTTGCAGCCTCTGAAGAAGTCTGGCAGCTTGCTCTGACAGAGAACTAACCCATTGTGAGTGTTGGCAGGATTGCTAACAGTCCCCATGAAGTACTGCTTCTGATAATCAACCATGGCCAATATGTTCAGTGAGCAAAGACGTTTGCTGTTGACAGTTATATTCATGCCAAACAGCCAATTCTCTGGCCAAGCTATATGCAAGAATTTCTGACTATCCACTGTGGCTGCTCTCATCCGTGCATAAGAGCTCTACGCAATAATAATGTAATGGAAGGAAAAGGGTCTGAAGAAGGGTCTCGACCCGAGGATTTAAGAGAGAGTTAGATAGAGCTCTAGGGTCTAGTGGAGTCAAGGGATATGGGGAGAAGGCAGGCACAGGTTATTGATAGGGGACGATCAGCCTAGATCACAATGAATGGTGGTGCTGGCTTGAAGGGCTGAATGGCCTCCTCCTGCGCCTATTTACTATGTTTCTATGTTTCTATCACTTATTCCTTTTCTCCGGAGATGCTGGCTGACTGGCTGAGTTACTCCAGCTTTTTGTGTCTATACTCCATTGTAATGATCTTTTTGTCAACATTTATCGATCTACCACAAATTTCTACTGGCTGCCAACCTATCACTAGATGTTGATGGGCAGGTTGTGCTGGATTGGATCTACTACGACACGTCCGCACTATGAGTTATTTGTAGAGTCCCAATTTCAGTCCCGCAATTGTAATGGTAAGGCTATAACTAGTGCATGAACATCACACTGATGGAGCCTCTGCACTGCACCTAATATATAATTATTTCAAGATTAATCAGGCATCGCACAACAGCCTGGCGTTAGGCAATTTAGTTATCAACACAATAATATCATGGTTAAAAATTAATACCTGCTGAAATGACAGAGTACGTTGAACGCATGTTTTTCTCTTCTGAGGTAACATGCAACACTGAGAATCCAAGAACAGTCACTGCATCTGACTTCAATGACCCACGAAACAAAAAATGGTGACAATTCTCAATGCTAAACAATTCTTCAAGCAAAGGCCATAAAGTATAGGAGTAATTCAGCAAGTCAGGCAGCATCTGTGGAGAACATGGATAGGTGACGTTTCAGGTCGGATTGCATTGGGACATTTCTGAGGAAGGATCCCGATCCGAAACGTCACCTATCCAGTTTCTCCAAAAATGCTGCCTGAGCCATTGAGTTATTTATTCCAGCACTCTGTGTCTGGTTTTGTAAACCAACATTTGCAGTTCCTTGATTCTTCCAGCATTGGCTTTGAATTGGAATGTTTGAACCAAGATAAGAAAGTTAAATACAGGTAGTTGTGCCTGCCAAGTCTGACAGATGATCTGGCAATGCAACAATGGAAAGTTTGGAGCTATCAGAGTGCTGGGGCCACAACTGTAAAACAAAGGCTTCACTTGTCCACTGAGAGGTGGCCTGTCAATGAACATTTGACATCGGTTTTCAATGGCAAACTCTCCAATAGCTGTTCAGAAAAGGATAGACCTTTTAAGTTACGTTGGAAAAGGCTTTCATCCTCTGCTTAAAGCCCACGTACCAGTCAGGATTTCTTCAGCATGAATGCTTACATCATTATCGCATGTCAAATGATGCCGCTATTGCACTCCTAAGGGCTTTTAGGCATGAGTGCACCACAGACAAAGACCAGTAATTCAATTTCACAGTGCACACCATGCAATTGATTTCCTGAGCCTACCTATCTGTGTGACATAATTATTAACGAGAGGAATTGGTGGAATGAGTTACTTGGTGTGTTGCAACATTATGTGAGAAGATGTTTACATTGCTTTCTAAATATGGCCAAAGAGGGAAACATTTGTGGATGCATTTAGAATTATTGACTCATAAAGTTAACAAAGCACAGAAAAGAAGCTATTTGACCCATCAAGGTACAGCTGATTTCAACAGATCAATACCATATCAAGTCCTATGTCGCCACACTTGCTGCATTGCCCTCCAAATTGTTCTCTATCAAATGCCTATCCAATTCCATTCTTCAATCCCTGGTTGATGCTGTTTATCCTTCGTGTCGTGAGTTCCTGATTGGAACTACTTTTTGTATGAAGAAGTATTTTCCTATCTTTAGGCCAATTTTTATAAATTTATGCTCCTTGGCTCTTGATTCATCTGCTGCTTGGAATATCTTCTTTTTATTTACGCCAGCTCAAGACGTCATGATTTAGTATACAAGTCTGACCGTTAACATTTAATTTGAAATACAACAGTATCCATAACAAAGCCTTCACAACTTTTAACCTTTTCCAATATTTCAGCCTGAAAATAGAAAAGATTAACCAATAAGTTGAGAGAGCACTGTTTTCCAGCTTGTGGTTTCGCCACATGAGCTCCACCCGCAGCTTTTTGTAAATCAATCTTCTTAAATATGAGGCAAACACGCAGAACATACCACAGAGAGATTTAAATTTCATGCCACTGTAACAAGTATTGGTCTTAAAATACCCATTTATGCAGTTGATAAGTTATCGCATATTCAGATAATGATTTCATTTTTATTGTAAGGTTCAGACTGTGTTTCACTCTGTCACTGATTTAAAGATCACATTCTTCAGTTGCCAGAAACGCCTGATACAGCATCAGGACAGTGCAGCTTAATGTGGCCTAACTACATGCACGGGGGACACTTGTTGACACAATGTAGAGTATGTACCAGAAAAAGAGGCAGCTTCCAGCCCTCATGTTAAGTTCCTTGGCGTGTAAGCATAACACAATTCAAATTTAAATTCAGAGCAGTTAGTTCATGGAGTATAAACACAAAAGGCTGTCCCACTTGGGCGACCTAATCTGCGAGTTCTGACGAGTTTTTGCCCTCGACTAATACTCGCAGCATGGTCGACACGAGGTTGTAGGAGGTCTTTGTAACTCTCCTTCATGCTCGAGAGTAGGCCCCGTGTACTCGAGGCCTCAGCTAGGTCGCGGCGTATTTTTCAACAAATTGAAAAATGCCCGCGAGTAAAAAATGGTTGCCATGGAAAAAATCGATACTTTTTTTACTCGTAGGTTTATTCATAGTAGGTCGTGGTAGGTTGTAGTAGGTCGGCATGTTAGTCGCAGGTAATCGAGGGTAGTCGAAGGTAGTCGTAGATAGTCTTCATCATAGTCGAAGGGAGGTCGAAGGAGATCGAAGGAGGTTGTCTTCACTCTCCACTATTCGCTGTCCAATTTTCCCGAAGCTAGTCGAAACTAGTCATAGCTAGTTGAGGTTAGTCTTCGACATAGTCGTAGGAGGTCGAAGGAGGTCTTCAACATGACATTTTTCCAAATGCTCCTGAACTCTTCTAAACTCGCCAATTAGGTCGCCCAAGTGGGACCACCCCTTAACAAAACAATTTTTACAATATCCATCTATGTTTAAATGAAAGTATAATGTTTAGTTTTGTTTAGTTTAGAGATACAGTGTGGAAACAAGCCTTTCAGCCCACCGAGTCCTTACCGACCAGCTATCCCCGCACACTAACGCTATCATACACACACTGGCGACAATTTACAATTATACCAAACCAAATAGACTACAAACCTGTACGTGTTTGGAGTGTGAGATGAAAACCGGAGGTCCCGGAGAAAACCTAGGCAGAACGTACGTACAAACTCTGTACAGACAGCACCCGTAGTCGGGGTTGAACCCGGGTCTCTGGCGCTGTAAGGAACAACTCTACAGCTGCGCCACCATGCCGTGTTTTTAGACACTGTTATCATTGTTTATTACTTGTTGTTAATTGTTAATTACTTGTTGTTCATACACACTATTCCATTATAAATCATGTACTGAGACACCAGAGTAGACACAAGGAACAACTTGTGCTGGTTTATTAAAAAAAAACGCATAGCTCAATTGTCCCTCGCCATTGAGATAATCCATTTTCTATTTTCCCTGCCAAAGTGGACAATTTCCTGCATATATTGCATTTGTGATATCTTTGCTCACTCACTCAATCTACATAAATAGTAAGATTAAACGAGAACTTACCAGTTTGAAGTTTGATCTTTATTTTATGAGGAGTAACGTTGAGGGATTACATGCGTCCAGTACGCATGCGTGTCAATCTTCAAAGCAGCGGTGTGAAATCACAGAAAACAGTTGTTGAACTGAACATAGTAAGATAAGAGAACCATAATACCAGTTGAACTTTATGATAGAGGGCTGGGAGCGGAGGGCACGTAATCCCTCAACGTTACTCCTCATAAAATAAAGATCAAACTTCAAACTGGTAAGTTCTCGTTTAATCTTACTATTTTACTTCGGAGTCACGTGAGTGACTACGTGAAGATTTTAAAGCTCTGTGATTTCATGCCGTGGAACTGAGTCCAGGCGTCATACACTGCATCAGTAGGCCAATGATGAGTGAACATTAAGAATGCATTCAGACATGACATAGATATAGACATGTTGATGCTATAATGAAAAATAGTGGCAATAGTAACCTCCCTCAACCTGGAGCAGGTATGAACCATACCTAACATAGAGTTGGCAAATACCCCTGATCTGGCAATAGGTTTATTCTGAATATTTGGACAGATCAATAGTTTGACCATCCTGCAACCGCTAGATCACATGCAACCCAAGGTCCATGGGATATGCAACTCTAGTTTGGTCTTGTGTCCCTGTCTAATCTGCTTGATTAATCATAAACAAAACATGTTATTATAGCCCACAGATATGATCATCCTATCCAGTGTTGCAATGACTGGACCCATAGCGCTGTACTCAGTGCCATGGCATAATCACTAGTACGTGAGTATGACCATGGGCAGGGATGTTGCTGGTGCCCATCGGTGAAGTGACGTAGTACAATGTTAACAACCCATATCTCTGCGTCCCTAAACCTGGGAGGTTTTAAGCTGACAATACCTTCATTCTCTAGATATCAGAGGGTGAGACCAGACAGAGTGGTTTATGTACTCATCAGCCAAATGATTAGGAGGTACTTAAGGCACAGTAATGGAATAGTAACTTAATGTTATAATCCCATAAAACTGAATTTTAATGTGTCAGTCATCCGTGCCGAGTTAAACGTAAGGAAGCATAAACAATGCTTCCCGTCTCCTATGCAGATTGCTGCTATTTGGTGCTATCCCTGCAATCTGTAGTGAGCACTCTTAACGCTTATGGTTTGAAAACCCAAGCCGCAGAAACGATCTCTCAGAGTCTGTAAGTCTATGATTGATTATATCATGCAGAGGATGGTTTCAACATCACAACTGAACCAGCATCTTTTTATCCGGAATTAACCATGTAAGGTTTTATGTTCATTCTTCGCCTCAGCAGGAGCCATAGGTGTATAACCCAGGCAGGCACTATGAAAACCCGGAAGCGGGAATCTTGCTGAATTTTGCAAAACCCGTCTATTGAGGCCAAATGGAGGAAGACATAAAAGAACATTCCTTCCTAGTGTAGCGAGAATGCACCCTTCGCCACTGTATGCCTCGTTCACTGTTGATTAAAACTGGATGCAAGCAACTCAATAGTTAGTGTTCTATCAATCCACATTGTCATTAAATACTTTGTGATCACACATTCATTCTGTGTTGTCATTGATTTTGCATAATAATACACCAGTGCTAAATGTGGTTTGGTAAAACTATCACCGGATACTTTGATTTGATTGTACCTTTGTGATTAACATATACCACCACCAAAGTGTATCACCTTGGACTTGTGCATGCCGTATATGCATATCCACACACACTTTAATGCACAGAATGCACCTCGTGTACATTGGCAGTTGATACCATGACTGAACACTTGATAACTCATGCTAATCCCATCTGCCTCCGTAATTAGAGATGGTATTAGTAAATTACCCATCTTTGGGCAATAGCATCAGTTTGGAAATGACTGAAGATTTAAGGATAAGAGGTTTTAGTGGAGTAAAGCTGTCCATCATTGTGACTTTGATTGTTTCAGCTAAAAATAGCAGAGGTCTAATTTTTTTGTCTCAGAGCTGATCCCAGACCAATAAATGGATGATTGTATCCCAACAATCAATAGTTTCAGTTGGTATCAACTTAATTTAAATTTAACTGGACGGGTGAGAACCAATTCCTCAAATATAGCTATGTGGCTGATAAGGCAAATTTAGTAAAATACAGTATGTTCAATATCATCCAGATTGGCCATGCTACTTATTTGTTAGCTCTGTGCAGCCGAAGCACTGATAGTAGTGATTTGGTAAATTATCTGGAAACTGGAGTTAGCCCATTTTGTAATGCTGCTGAGTGAATCGTTGCCTCATCCAGTTAAATTTCAAATATCTTCAACCCTGTGAGCGGAAATAATCACATGGAAGTTATTCAGAAAAGTCTATACTGCACATGCGGGTTGAGGCTGTTGACAATGATCAGTCCACATCCTATTCTTGTGAGCCTTGTCTTGAAAGGCAACTCCAACCATACCTGTGTGCAGTATAAACTAATCTAGTGTTATCCCAAACCAGTGTAAATATTCAAACCAATTTAATATTACCAACTTGTATCCATGACTGGAGGCATCATAGATGAGGTTCCATACCTTTATCCGAATGGGAGGACTTATGCAACCCGACCAGGAGCTGCCTCAAACATGTGTGCATGATTTTACATCTGCTCCTGGAGGTAGAGGAGCTCGAGTACGGGGTTGGCGCATCTTCCAGGAAGGCCGTTCTGGGCTGTGGCCTAAAAAAGACCTTTGTCCTGGTTGTACGGCCTTCAAGCTTTCACCAGCTTCAGTTCATCGTGGTTTGCTGGTGGGTGCGTAGGGGTGCTGCCGTAGAAGATGTGAGGTCTTGCATGATGATGTGGCCTTCCTGAACCCGACGGCCACTCATCGAGCTCCTGCTGCTGGTAGTGTTGTTCCTGCACCCCCTACACACTTGTGGTTTCTTCAGCCAAACCCCTGTCTTCAGAGTCAGCCCAGAAGTGACTCCTAATGCTCCCCTCTGTCGAGGGAGTTGCATTATGCAGCCCTCAATAAGGTGCTGCTATGGGCGTCCCAGGACCCGCTGGTGACTAGGCTCCATATTGCGGAGCATGTCACATTGGAGCTTCTGATCCATCAACCGCTCCGTGCGGGATATGCGATCACAGTTGCTCCCGCCGGCGTCCATTCCTGTAACATATTCTCACAAAATAGCACAAAACGACCTTCGAGTAAGGAATTTACCTGCATGTCCTTTTAAAACCTTCTGCTGCGGGGCAACTCTCCTCCCGAGCCTGGTCTCGTGGTCGTGGTTTGTTACAGCTGGGGTTCCTCTTTGGTCATTGTAGAAACACTTCCATTGCGGGTTATTTCTCCCCCCAGCTTTTTCTCCGCGGTCCCTTATAACAGGGCTTCTCCACGGTGTTCTCCAGCTGGGGCTTTCTTCCCCCCCCCCCCCGATCTTGGTATCGCCGCAGTAACTGCAGCCGGGATATCCCCGCGGTCCCTATAAAAGGGATAGCCGCGATTTACAAAGTCGGGGGGGGGGGGGGGCGTATATGAAGCCGCCGGTTTAACTGCCAGTGGCACAGTACTTACTGCCGTCCGCTCCTCGCATCCCGCAGTCTACGGAGCGGGTTCTCAGGTCGCTCCTTGTATTCCACTGTCTCTGGAGCGGCTGTCCCGGTGTCCCCGGCACCAATATGAAGCCGCTGGCTCCACTGCCAGCGGCTCGAAGGTGAATCCACCGCCGTCCGCTCCCCGTTTCACGCGGTCTCCGGAGTGGCTGTCCAGGTGCCCCCGGCACCAATATGAAGCTGCTGGCTCCACTGCCAGCGGCTCGAGGGCGAATCCGCCGCCGTCCGCTCCCCGTTTCCAGCGATCTCCGGAACGGCTGTCCAGGTGCCCATTGGCACCAATATGAAGCCTCTGGCTCCACAGCCAGCGGCTCGATGGCGAATCCGCCGCCGTCCGCTCCCCGCTTCCCGTGGTCTCCCGAGCGGGTTCTCCACCAATATGAAGCCGCTGGTTTTACTGCCAGCGGCTCAAAGGTGAATTTACCGCCGCTCTATACCCGCATTCCGCGGTTCCGAGCGCCTAGGTCCGTGGGCGGGATTCCCCGTGACCGGGGTTCCCTGAAGTCCGAGACTGGGGTTTCCCCTCCGTCCCGACTTAGCACCGGACTTTTAGCAGGACCTCTAAGTAGAGGTTCCTGCAAGAAGATTTTAAAACCTGAAAGTATTTTTAAAAACTTACCTCAGGTCTGTTGCTGGCGGGAGAATCACGTTCAACCTGCCAGTCGTCACGCAATGCGATAGACGAAAACACGCATGCGTACTGGCGGGGTCTTCACATAGTCACTCACGTGACTCCGAAGTAAAATCACTTGTGTAGGAAGGAACTACAGATGCTGGTTTACACCAAAGATATACACAAAATGCTGGAGTAACTCAGTGGGACAGGCAGCATCTCTGGATAAATAAAATAGGTTACATTTCAAGTCTAAACCCTTCTTCAAACCCTTCATCTCCAGAGATCCTGGCTGACCTGCTGAGTTACTCCAGCATTTTGTGTCTACCTAAATCACTTTGAAGCATCCTATTCCACGGCACAATTTCCCCACTTATCTTTATACTATCTGCAAAGTTAGCAAACATACTTTTGGTGCCAAGGATAAATTATAAAAAAATCGAGGCTCCAACACTGACCCCTGTGGTACACCTAGTTACTTACATCTTGTCAACCAGAAAAAAGACCCATTAATACTTACTCTCTGCTTCCTGTTTGCCAACCAATTTTTGATCCATGCCAATACATTAACTCCTAGCATGAGCCTTTTGAAATAAGAGTTAGCAAAATCAGATAAATTCAAATGAATGCAAACAAATCTACCAAAGCCCTTCTCAGATAATGAAGTGCAAGTTTATTGAAGGTGGATGGAAGAGTCAAATACATTTCCTTCAGAATCCTCCACACTTACATGTTGTTTTGGTTTGTCTACGTTCCATCCTTAATGTGTGGAAAATGAGGAGGTTACTTTATTAGTGTGCAATTCTGCCAGACCTTAATATTCATCAATAAGGCACCACCGTGGCATAGCAGTAGAGCAACTGCCTTACAGCGCCAGAGACACGGGTTCAATCCTGATGTCTGATGCTTGTCTGAATGGAATTTGTACGTTCTCCCCGTGACCTGTCTAACTGTTTCTTATTCGTTGGGTTAGCCCCTGCCTCAACTACCTCCTCTGGAAGTTTGTTCCATTCACCCACCACCCTTTGTGTGAAAAAGTCACCCCTTCAGATTCCTATTAAATCTTTTCCCCTTCACCTTAAACCCATGTCTTCTGATCCTCAATTCACCTACTCAGAGCATCTAACCGATCTATTCCCCTCATAATTTTATACACCTCAATATGATCACCCCTCATACTCCTGCATCCCAATGAATAGAGTCGTAGCCTACTCAACCTCTCTCTATAGCTCACACCCTCTAGTCCTGGCAACATGCTCGTAAATCTTCGCTGTACCCTTTCCAACTTCTTTTCTAGAACATGATGCCCAGAACTGAACACAATATTAGGGTCATTAACCTGAAACATTGACTCTAATTTTTCTCCACAAAAAGCGACCTGGCTTGCTGAATATTATTTTCAGCAACACTTCTTTTTGGTTTTCCAGCATCTGCAATTTTTATATTTCACTGCATGTACAGGTGTGCATAATGGTTTGTTTCATGTTAGCTGTTGAACATCTCTCTTCTGTAAAAAATAATCTTGAAAGTAAGAAAAGTACATTGGCAGAGATGGCAACTTTTACAATGTGTGTGGTAAAAGTTTGAGCAGTTAATGTCGATGGTGCTTTGTACACCACTTACAGCATTTTGCATGTTCAGCAGCTACCATGTCATGCCACGGGAGACCCAGATCAAACACTTGGCAATGTGCTGGATGTGCATAAAAAATGTCCAATTCCATTGCGTAATCATAGGTAAAATTTGCAAGTAATTAGTTTTCTGGCCTTTATCGTGCAGATTGTCCTGGGTGATTTTGTTGAATTTATGAGAGGTAGGCTACAGAAAGAGTTAAGGGCCTGTCCCACTGTACGAGCTAATTCAAGAGTTCTCCCGAGTTTCCCCTGATTCGAACACAGAGAATTATGGTAATCGCCGCTCATAGGTACTCGGGGCTCTCATGGACCTTTTCCAACATGCTGAAAAATCTTCACGAGCTTACCGCGTTTCCCGAGTACCTGCCGTTAGCGTTACGAGCCGCTAAGAGACGTCCCGTGCTCCGACGTGCCCGCTACGTACATTCTACGTGCTTACCACGAGTTTGATTTTTTTTAACTCGGGAGAGCTCTTGAATTACCTCGTACAATGGGACAGGCCCTTTACACAGTTTAGGCGGCACGGTGGCACAGCAGTGGCGTTGCTGCCTTACAGCGCCAGAGACCCGGATTACGTCCTGACTTCGGGTGTTGTCTGTGCAGAGTTTGTATGTTGTCCCCGTGACCACATGGGTTTTCTCCGATATCTTTGGTTTCCTCCCACACTCCAAAGACGTACCGGTTTGTCGGTTAATTGGTATAAATGTAAAATTGTCCCTAGTGTGTGTAGGATAGTGTCAGTATGGTCGGCACGGACTTGGGCTGAAGGGCCTGTTTCCCCGCTGTATCTCTAAACTAAACTAAACACAGAAAAAAAATTATTACTTGTGCTGGAACAGTAACAAGTAACAATTAGATGGAAAGTTGATATTGAATAAAAGGGGTGCAAAGGGTCTCAATTATTTATAAGTAACCACATGCATCGCAATGATGTAATCTAACACTATCTTTATAGTCCAACATCATCATTTATATCAGCGAGGCTTGGTATTGTTTGAGAAAAGTAATAAACTTGGCACTAACAAGTGTATTCTTATTTCTGCTCCAAAAAAAACAGATCTAATGGAATTATAACTGCTTAATATACGGGGAAGAATGATTGACAAATAGAATCTGGTTTGTAAATGACAGGAAATCTAATCTTCTTTTTTGAGTTACATATACTGATTTTGGAATTGATTGTTTCAGGATGATGAAGACTGCAATTCGTTTCAAGTTTAGTTTAGAGAAACATGGAAACTGACACATGGAAATGAGCCCCGACCGACATGCACACTACTTGTTCCATGTTGTCCCACTTCCGCATCCTACACACTCGGAGCAATTTGCAGACACCAATTAACCTTCAAACCTGCACATCTTTGGAATGTGGGAGAAAACTAGAGCACCCGAACAAAGCTCATGCGGTCACAGACAGCACCCGTAGTCAGGATCGAACCCGGGTCTCTCGCACTGTGAGGCAGCAACTCTTCTGTGTTGCCCAGATATATTCTACAGTAGAATATAGGTAAAGATTGTAGAATTGCCATAGAGAAAGATATCATCTGTTCTAATTTAAATAGAGAATTGGGCAAGTGATGGCAAGTTTTTCACATTCGCATAAGGGGAGCTTAATGTTCGTAAACCCTAAAACAAATAAATATTAACAAAAACATATCAGATAACACAATCATGCTCTATTTGTAAATTAAAAATAAATTAAATTAAAATGAACATACACGATGATGGGCCTTACGATCAACATCTGCAAAAACTAAACTCTTCTATCAAGTTGCTCTCGCGATACAACACCACCCCCTGAAAATAAAGATCCCAGACAAGACCCTACAAAAGATAGATCACTTCTTCCCTCCAAAGCCACCTGCTAGCAATGTGAATATGCAGGGATTTGGGTACTTTGGAAATGGCAGGTGTCTGTGAAGGACAGGGCTTCACTGATGGGACAAACATTGCAGGTGCTGGAGACCCAAGAGACATAGATGGCCCCAGTAAGTCTGGACCTCTGAAGAAGCCCCAAGAAGTTTCTGCCCATGTGACCCGCCTGTCGCCACCAAGTCCGGGTTCCTAAAGAGGTTTTAGTTATGCTTCATTACACTGACGCTTAATGCATGTCTGTGATTGCTTGGGGAAGTTTTATGTTTCAACTTTATTTCGGTGTCTTCCCGCCGGTAATTGTGATAAGAAGAAGAAGAAGAAGAAGAAGAAGAAGAAGAAGAAGAAGAAGAAGAAGAAGAAGAAGAAGAAGAAGAAGAAGAAGAAGAAGAAGAAGAAGAAGAAGAAGAAGAAGAAGAAGAAGAAGAAGAAGAAGAAGAAGAAGAATCCATTATTATTATTATTATTATTATTATTATTATTATTATTATTATTATTATTATTATTATTATTATTATTATTATTATTATTATTATTATTATTATTATTATTATATCTTTATTGGCATTGTACAAGAACAACGGGATTAAGATTGCCACCTCCATATCGATGCTATAAAATAAGGTAAGAGTACAAGTTGGTCCATGTACACTGAGGTTAAAAATTACAGTGTTGAGATAAGTCAGTTGATTATGGGGGCAAAGACAGATTATGGGGGATGATTAGCAGTGATTCAGGGCAGTTGTAGCTCTAGGGACAAAGCTATTTCTCAGCCTGGAGGTGTGGGCGTAAAAGGCCTTATAGCATTTGCCAGATGGAAGAAGTTCAAACAGACGGTGGCATTGGTTTATAGAGTCTATACAGATGCTCAAGCTCAAGTTCAAGTTCAAGTTTACATTTATTGTCATGCACCAATTGGTACAGTGAAATTTGGGTAACCATACAGCCATACGAATAAAGAAGAACACAACACACGATAGAATTGAAAAAGGGGAAAGGGATGCATATGTGGGTGGGGCACAGGGTAGGGGAGGGGAGGGGGAAGGCACGTGTTTGTAGGTTAGTTACAAAAATAGAAAAAATCAATATTCATACTGTTAGGTATGAATAGCTGTATATTGAATAATGTATTAAGTAACCTGTTAGAAAAATCAGCCATAATAAGGGGTCGTAATGTAGTAGCCATTAATACAATGAGAACAGTCTTCAAATTATTTCCAGATGAAACCTTTAAGCCTATAAGTGTTAATCAGTAGTGAAATTACTTAAGGAGCACTGTTTAAACAAACGGAACTGCCCGTGAAAGTGATCACACTACCCCGGCTCACGGCAGGAGGCCAATTAATAGACATGCTTTGGAAACTGACATGAGACATTCTTGTTTGTATCAGCCGAATGTATCATGTTAATTGGCTTACATCAAACCAGGCATCAAAAATCTTCAGCTGAGATCTTTTGCAGTACAGAGATCAAGGGAGGTTCCCAACCAGGCTGGCTACTTTGCCACTTAGCATTCCAATCTGACAATCAATACGTGTCCACCACCAACTTTCCGTCAACTAATGGTGGTCCGGCACCTCCTTTATCACGGTCAAAATCACGAGAGTGCACTTGAAATCCCTCCCGGAAGACCCCCCTGAAAATGCAGTGCCTAGTCCAGGTGTGGCGGCCGGTCTCGACCTCATCAGGACTTCTGCGCTAATCAATGCTTCGAATTTGTCCCCTGCGGCCGGAGCTCAGGAACACCGGCCCGGCCGGAGTTGGCAGATCCGTTCCCATAGCCGATCGCCGCGGCTGATTGGCGGGTCAAATATGTCTCCTGTGGCCGGAACTCTAAAACTCCGGCCCGGCCGGAGCCCGTGGTTCCATTTCCATAGGGGGGTTGCACGGAAGGTCACTGGGTCATAGGGCTCGACGCACGGAGCCGCTAAATCCAACTGGAAGACATCCGTCACTTCCGGTATATGTTATTAATGCTAGAAATGCGTACTTTCCTACCTGTTAAAAAACGCCAAAATTTTGAATTTTTGCGCTGAAAAAAATTGTGGGAGTCGGGGTAAGTGTGAGAGACATGTACCCAACTTTAGAATTCCAAAAGTGAAGCGAAATGAAGGTATAGAGAAGTGAGAACTGAAGGGACTACAGCAGCTAAAGTGCTTGGTAAACATTGAAAATATTGGGAATTATCGCGTTTGCTCACTACATTTCATCAAGTAAGGCATTATTTGTGTTTTTCTTGATTCCTTTGGTATCTAAAAATTCTCAGAAGTGATAAATCTGTCTAAATTTTTCTTCAGATGCATTTTCATTTTGTATGTAAAAACCCACGAGAACCATGGGCGATTAAAAAAAATTACAGCCAGATTTATCACTTCTGAAACTTTTTAGATGCCAAAGGAATCAAGAAAAAAACACAAATAATGCCTTAGTTGATTAAATGCAGTGAGCAAACGGCCAATGTTCGCCAAGCACTCTGGCTGTTGTTGTCCCTTCAGCTCTCGTTTCTGTCTACCGTCATTTCTCCTCACTTTTGGAATTCTGACGTATGCTAAATGTCTCTCACACTTATCCCGATTTCCATAATTATTTACAGCGCAAAAATTGACAATTTCAGCGGGTTTTAATGGGCCCGCTACGCTGGAAACAATGGTAAGTGCCTACCTGCAGTTCATCGCATGTAATCCATTTGGAGTAGCCTAGCAACAGTACGGGTCATGGGTCGTGACCCGACTGACGTGAAACCTCCCTATACCCAACTTCTGAGGCTGACCTTGCAAGCTGGTATCTCGGCTTCTCAGACCTATACCGTTGGACTCCTCTCAGAGACCGTGACCTCTGTTGGTCTAGCAAAACCGATCATCCAGAAAGGCTTTGGAACCAAGGATGCCGGTAACTTGGTGGTAGATCTGTATTTTGGGTGTTGGTGCACCCAGATGGGTCAATCATCACAATGCCATGGTAAAATAGTTTGGATAGCTGGGTTTTTATGCTGAAAAACGTTTTACAAAATTGATGAGAACTACTTTATCCTGACAAAGGTGTTTGATATTCAGAGTCTAGCCTGTCAGTTAAGATGCACTCCCGTCATAAATGTATCACCCATCAAAGCCATTTGTCAACACCTAAAATATTGAAGTAAACTATGCTATTCCGACAATTGGAAGTTGTAGTTAATCGCCTGAGGCTATCTTTGTACTTTAAGGATATAAAAGCTCAATGTACTTTGAGTTCAGGGAGATATTATCAAAGGATTCTCCCAACAAGGTTGCCCCTGTATGTCTGTTTGTGCTGCATAAAGACCTGTCCCTGAGAGTTCTAGGCTAATATCAGCCTTAATTGAAGTTGCCTGACAACAAATGACCTTAAAAGGGCTCATGAGAGAAGGACACAAAAAGCTGCAGGCCTGTCCCATTGAGTTACTCTAGCTTTTTGTGTCTATCTTCGGTTTAAACCAGCATCTGCAGACTGCAGTCTCTTCTTACACATGAGACAAGAAACCAGAAGCTCCTCTGTATAAAATGGCTGACAGTGTCTCTTTGGCTTACACTATTTCTTTTTGGACTAAACTATGATTGTAATAAAAATATAATGTTTGCTACTTTACTGAACTATATGTTCAGTGGAGGTATGTTCTGATCTAAATTCATTTTCCAATGTTCAATTCTGCATGAAAAAATATTTCCAGTTCAGTTAAGAGGAACAGCATGAAAACCGGCCCTTCGGCCCACCGAGTCCGTGCCGACCAGCGATCACCCTGAATATTATCCTACACATTAGGGACTATTTACAGAAGCCAATAGACCTACAGACGTGTACATCTTTGGAGTGTAGGAGGAAACCG
This sequence comes from Amblyraja radiata, assembly GCF_010909765.2. NCBI lineage: Eukaryota > Metazoa > Chordata > Chondrichthyes > Rajiformes > Rajidae > Amblyraja > Amblyraja radiata. The sequence goes on from NC_045956.1 coordinate 20,740,707, forward strand.
GAGCACCCGGAGCAAATAGGGAGAAGGTACAAACACAGTACAGACAGCACCCATAGTCAGGATCGAATCCAAGTCTCTAGTGTTGTTAGGCTGCAACTCTACCTCTGCACAGAATATCTGCATTACTTGCAGGCCTACTTTGTAGTTGCAGGTCTAACTATAAACATAATAGTTGGAAATGCAGCACAGATCAATTATGATTTGAAAGAGGCAACATTGTGGTGCAGCAGTTAGTCCTGCTGCCTCAGAGCACCAACGACTGGGTTCATAACTTCATAAGTTCATAAAACATAGGAGCAGAAATAGGCCATTCATCATATTGGGTCTGCTCTGCCATTCAATCATGGCTGATATATATTTCCCTCTCAGCCCCATTCTCCTGCCTTCCCCCTGTAACCTTTTACACCCTTACTAAGCAAGAGCCTCTCTATCTCCGTTTTAAAAATACCCAAAGACTTGGCCTCCATTGCCTTCTGCACCAATGTATTCCTCAGATTCACCACCCTCTGGCTAAATAAATTCCTCCTCATCTCTTCTCTAAAGGTATGTCCTCTTGTTTTGAGGGTACGCCCTCTGGTCCTAGACTCTCCCACATCCACTATTTGAGCTTTTCATCATGTGCTAAGTTTCAATAAGATTCCCCCTCTCCTTCCATTCCGATTCTGGTCGGTTAATTGGATGCTGTAAATTAGCCCCGAGTGTGGGTTTACGGCAAAAAAGATCAAATGAGACATAAGGAATTGTAGATGGTGGAAACTTGAGCAAAACACATAGTGCTGGAGGAAAGGTCAGGTGGCATCTATGGAGGGAATGAACAGGCATCGTATCGGGTTGGGACCTCCCCAGACTTGAAAAATCAACGGAGATTTGATCAAATCAAAGGAGAGGGGAAAAATTGCAGGATGTTGGGGAAGTAAGAAAGGTGGAATGGAAGTAATAAGGTTACTTCCCTGGGTGCCAGCTTGGACTGAACGTCTTATCATAAGATAATTTTTAATCGGAACTAATTGAAAGAAAAATGTATTCTTAAAATCTACAAGGTCATGACCAGATATGTGAAAAAACAAGGAAAGGGAAGAGTGGGATTAATTTTAATGGAAATCTTGGATCCACATCAACTCAATAAACATCCCCCCACTGAACTGAAGAGGCATTAGTTTATTGTTTAACATGTCCACTAGTCAGGTTGTTCTTGGCTGTCTGGTGGAATGATATATTCTCTCCATTTGAGGTTTGCAGCTTTTTGACAGGTTGATTAAGTGTATTCCAGGTTCCCTGTGTTAATGGCCTCAAAATAGAAGCAATACGCACCCGTGATAATGACCAAATGATAACATCGCGTATTTGAATCCCACTTACTTTATATTATTTTTTGCATGCGGGGCCAGGAAACAGGGTCGGCCACTCAAGCAGAAATTTAAGCACGACTATTTCAGCAGGAATATTCTAAACAAGAATATTTAATTCCCATTCATCTCGCTTGAGCTGGGTTTCTCAAATTGTCACTTTAGGAGAGGGCAGCACAGTGGCTCAGCAGTAGGGTTGCTGCCTTACGGTGCCAGAGACTCGGGTTCGATCCTGACCTCAGCTGCTGTCTGTATTGAGTTTGTACGTTCTCCCTGTGACCACGTGGGTTTTCTCTGGGTGCTCCGGTTGCCTCCCACATTGCAAAAACATGCAGGTTTGTAGGTTAAATGATTTTGGTAAAAATTGTAAATTGTTCCTTGTGTAGGAGAATGTTATGTACGGGGTAATCGCTAAGTATTACAGACTCGGTGAACCGAGTGGGCCTGTTTCTGCACTGAATCTCTGAGGTCTAAATGTAAAGTCTCAAGATAATCCTATTTTAATTCTGAAAGTTCACGTGCCTCCATGTCCTTGACCTGCGCAGTTATAAATCTGTATTGCAGTCTCACCTGAGTCTATCTCATATTTTTCTGCTTCCCCTACTTCCTTCTGATTTCTCCTGTTTCTATTCTCATGTTTCTTGTCCCTTTCCCTGCACACTTTGTCTGTCTGCATTGATCCTTTATATTGGCAGCTTGGCTCCTCTTACTCTGGGCTAAATAGTTCCCCAACTTCCCATGTTTAAGAAAGAACTGCAGATGCTGGAAAAATCGAAGGTAGACAAAAATGCTGGAGAAACTCAGCGGGTGAGGCAGCATCTATGGAGCGAAGGAATAGGTGACGTTTCGGGTCGAGACCCTTCTTCAGCCTCGAATCGTCACATATTCCTTCGCTCCAATGATGCTGCCTCACTTGCTGAGTTTCTCCAGCATTTTTGTCTACCCCCAACTTCCCATGGTCATTTTGGTCCCTCCCAGGCATCATGTAAAAACCTCTTCAGTGCCTCACCCGACAAAGGAAGGCAAACAACTTACCTCTCCAGACTCCAGAGATTGGAGTGGGTGCAGAACCTGAAACGAAGTCTGCAAATAATATCATTGCTGTCTGGGAAATAACGTCCTGATATCTCCCGGTGAGCACATGGTCTAAAGATTGGTGACAGTAGGTGTCAGAGAGCTAGAGATCAGTCCCGGTAAGGTCGATGTGAATAGATGGCCAAATTACAACTTTGCTTTCGCCAACAGGTTTCTTCATGAAGAGAGAGCTGCAAGTTCTCCACCCACTTAGAACAAGGCCAGGGTTCCCTTTGTCCTCACTTCCTACTTCAAACTCAGCATTAAAAGTGAAATTATCAATACGTTCACCCACTACATAAGGTCACATGTTTGTATCATCGTCCCCCCTCACCAGCTCCCTTCTTCCCCCCCCCACCCCCACCCACTATTATCTCCAGGTACTTTCTCTCTTGGTCTTCCGACATTCTTCCCTCCAGGGTGCTTTGCTTCTTTCTTCCACTAATGTCTACTCTACTCGCTAGAATTTAGAAGATTGAGGGGGGATCTTATAGAAACTTACAAAATTCTTAAGGGGTTGGACAGGCTAGATGCAGGAAGATTGTTCCCGATGTTGGGGAAGTCCAGATCAAGGGGTCACAGTTTAAGGATAAAGGGGAAATCCTTTAGGACCGAGATGATAAAAACATTTTTCACACAGAGAGTGGTGAATCTCTGGAATTCTCTGCCACAGAAGGTAGTTGAGGCCAGTTCATTGGCTATATTTAAGAGGGAATTAGATATGGCCCTTGTGGCTAAAGGGATAGGGGGTGTGGAGAGAAGGCAGGTACAGGATACTGAGTTGGATGATCAGCCATGATCATATTGAATGGCGGTGCTGGCTCGAAGGGCACCTTCCTGCACCTATTTTCTATGTTTCTATGTCTATGTTTCTACTTCCTACAATCACAGACTGCACAGCAACAGGCCTTCAACCTCTTCCCTTCTTGCATTCCAGGCACCCACACTTACCATTCAGATGAAGCCACACTTTTTCAGCACTTCCTCCAATCTAAAGGGTACTGTAATGGGTACTCACAATACAATCTCCATAAGAAATGCAGTTTTGCATAGTGTATGCCTTGCTCTCACATTCTATGCCCTAACCTCATACAACAAGAGTTAACATGAACAAGTAATAGACAATAGACAATAGGAGTAGGCCATTTGGCCCTTTGAGCCATCACTGCCATTCAATGTGATCATGGCTAATCATCCACAATCAGTGCCCGTTCCTGCCTTCTCCCCATATCCCTTGACTCCGCTATCCCTAAGAGCTCTATCTCACTCTCTCTTGAAAGCATCCAGCAAACCAGCCTCCACTGCCCTCTGAGGCAGAGAATTCCACACACTCACAACTCTCGGTGTGAAAAAGTGTTTCCTTATCTCCGTTCTAAATGGCTTACCACTTATTCTTAAACTATGGCCCGTGGTTCTGGACTCCCCAGCATTGGGAACATGTTTCCTGCCTTGAGCATGTCCAAACCCTTAATAATCTTATATATTTTATATGTTATATAATGAAGTCTTTCAAAAATTATGAATCTATTTTAAGTCGTTTCTGACGTAATCATATTTTGATATCATTGCTGTGATGAGACAGTGTAAGGATTGCTAACATTAATGCAACATATATTAGAGATTTGAGGAACTGCAGATACTCAGAAATAAAGTGCGTTCTTTTAGGAAGGAGATGAGGAGAAATTTATTTAGTCAGGGGGTGGATAATCTGTGGAATTCTTTGCCACAGAAGGCTGTGGGAGCTGTCAGCGGATATTTTTAAGGCTGAGATAGGTAGATGCTTGATTACTACGGGTGTCAGAGGTTATGGGGAGAAGTCAGGAGAATGGGGTTAGGAGGGAGAGATCGATCAACCATGAATGAATGGAGGAGTAGACTTGATGGGCTGAATGGCCTAATTCTGCTCCAATTCCTCACGACCTTACTGGAATTTTGAGCAAAACACAAAGTGCTGAAGGAACTCAGCAGGTCAGACAGCATCTGTGGAGGGAATAGACAGACAACGTTTTGAGTCAGGACCCGCCTTCAGACCGCCATTTGCCTCCACGGATGGTGCCTGACCCATTCAGTTCCTCCTGCTCTTTATGTTTCAAGCTACATATATTAACTCTGTATTCACATGTGATAGGGTCAGAAATTAAAAAGAAGCAATATAAACTACGAAGAATGAGCTGAATCAGCAGTATGATTAAAATTGAAGACTGTTGGCGTGTGATGTTATATTTGAAATAGATGCACAGATTCGGGAAGATGCACAGATTCTCTTGCCCAGAGTAGGTGAATCGAGGACCAGAGGACATAGGTGTAAGGTGAAGTCGAAAGATTTAATAGGCATCTGAGGGATAACTTTTCACACAATAGGTAGTGGGTGTATGGAACAAGCTGACAGAGGAGGTAGCTAAGGCTGGGACAATCCCAACTTTTAAGAAACAGTTAGACAGGTACATGAATGGTACAGGTTTGGAGGGTTATGGACCAAATGCGGGCAGGTGGGACTAGTGTAGTTGGGGCATGTTGGCCGGTGAGGACAAGTTGGGCCGAATGGCTTGTTTCCATACAGTATCACTCCATGAATCTATGACTATGAAACATACAGGTAACAGGTGGGGAACAAATACATGAAGTTACTAAGAAAGTGCTGACAATGTACAACCATTGGACAAGACAGTTGTGGAGCTGAACATCAATTAAGACATTTAGAGGTGCTTAAACACTTAAGAGTACCAAGTTACCTCATGAAAAACAATGTGACCAGTTCAGAGAGGATTAGAATAGAAAATCTTGGCAAGGAATCACTCAGTTTGTGAGAAAGCAAACAAGCATGATAAATAATAACTCAATCTGCAAAAGAAGAAGCGGGCCTCACAAATGAAGAAACATTAAATGTATTGTGGAAGTGACAAGGTGCAAAGTAGCAGTAGAGTTGCTGCCTTAGAGCACCAGAAACCCGGGTTCGATCCTGACGTTGGGTGCTTGTCTGTATGGAATTTGTTCATTCTCCACGTGACCTGTCTAATTGTTTCTTAAACGTTGGGTTAGTTCCTGCCTCAACTACCTCCTCTGGCAGCGTGTTCCATTCTTTTCCCCTTCACCTCAAACCTATGTCCTCTGGTCCTCGATTCACCTACTCTAAACAAGAGACTCAGAGCATCTACCTGATCTATTCCTCTCATGATTTTATACACCCCAATATGATCACCCCTCATACTCCTGAGCTCCAAAGAACAGAGTCCTAGTCGACTCAACCTCTCTCTATAGCTCACACCCTCCAGTCCTAGCAACATCCTCATAAATCTTCTCTGTACCTTTTCCAGCATGACAACATCTTTTCTATAACACGGTGCCCAGAACTGAACACAATACTCTAAATTAGGGTCATTAACCTGAAACATTGACTCTAATTTTACTCCACAAAAAGCGAATATTATTTTCAGCAACACTTCTTTTTGGTTTTCCAGCATCTGCAATGTTTTATTTCAGTGCATGTACAGGTGTGCATAATGGTTTGTTTCATGTTAGCTGTTGAACATCTCTCTTCTGTAAAAAATAATCTTGAAAGTAAGAAAAGTACTTATTGGCAGAGATCGCTACTTTTACAATGGGTGTGGTAAAAGTTTGAGCACTTAATGTCGATGGTGCTTTGTACACCGCTTACAGCATTTTGCATGTTCAGCAGCTACCATGTCATGCCATGGGAGACCCAGATCAAACACTTGGCAATGTGCTGGATGTGCATAAAAAGTGTCCAATTCCATTGCGTAATCATAGGTAAAATTTGCAAGTGATTAGTTCCCTGGCCTTCATCGTGCACTGATTGTTCTGGGTGATTTTGTTGAATTTATGAGAGGTAGGCTACAAAAAGAGTTGCACAGTTCGGGCGGCTCGGTGGCACAGCAGTTGAGTTGCTGCCTTACAGCGCCAGAGACCCGGGTTCAATCCTGGCTACGGGTGCAGTCAATACAGAGTTTGTACGTTGTCCCCAAGACCGTGTGGGTTTTCTCCGAGATCTAAGGTTTCCTCCCACACTCCAAAGACATACAGGTTTGTCGGTTAATTGGCTTGGTATAAATGTAAATTGTCCCTAGTGTGTGATGGATAGGGTTAATGTGCAGGAAACGCTGGTCGGTGTGGACTCGGTGGGCCGAAGGGCCTGTTTCCGTGCTGCATCTCTAAACTCAATGCCCTCAAATCCCACGGTACGAGTTCATTCCTAGAGCTCTCCCGAGTTTGCCCTGATTCGAACTCGGAGATTTACGGTAATGGCCACTCGTCGGCACTCGGGGCTCTCATGGACATTTTTCAACATGTTGAAAAATCTTCACGAGTCTTCCCGTGCTTACCTGCCATTAGCGAGTCTTCCCGAGTACCTGCCGTTTGCGCTAAGAGACGTCCCGAGCTCCGACGTACCCGCTACGTTCAATCTCCGTGCTTACCACGAGTTTGATTTTTTTTAAACTCGGGAGAGCTCTTGGAATGAACTCGTACCGTGGGACAGGGCTATAAACTAAACATATTGTCAAGACTGTCCACTATCTTGGCCTGCCCTAATTTGCAGCTGTACAGATCAGTCAAGGCTATGACTTCTTCGATTCTCGGGGCTGCACACAACAGGTTTTTATTTTCAATCTTCCATTATTTTTTTTTAATAAAAATCATCAAATATGCAAAGTATTCATAATGATTTTATTTTAAACTGCAGATGCTAAAAATCTGAAATTAAAACAGAAAGTGCTGGAAACTATTAGCAGATCAGTCAGCATTTGTGGAAAGAGAAATAGTGTAAAAGTTCAGGTTGAGCATCCTTCATCAGTTCTGATGAAGGATCTTTGACTTGATCGGTTAACTCTGTTTCTCCTTCCACTGATGCTGCCTACCCTAGAATTATAATGTGTGTGGTAAAAGTTTGAGCAGTTAATGCCGATGGTGCTTAGTGCACCACTTACAGCATTTTGCATGTTCAGCAGCTACCATGTAGCTCAAGAACATTTTGTGCTCTCATCGCTGGCACCTGGGTGTGAGATGAATATAACTTGTGACAGGTTTAGTTGTTTTGTTTAGTTTAGAGATACAGCGCGGAAATAGGCCCTTCGGCCCACTGAGTCTGCGCCGACCAGTCATACAGCACAGAAACAGGCCCTTCAGCCAGCTTGTCCATGCCAACCAAGATACATTATACATTAGTCCCATTTGCCTGCATTTGACCCATATCCCTTTGAGCCTTTCCTATCCATGTACCTGTTCAAATATCCTTTAAATATTATTATTTTCCTTCTCAACTAGTTCATCAGGCAACTCATTATATATATGTACCACTCTGCTAAATCTTTACAACATTTTCTGCTCTTAGTCTTTAGAGTTGGTAAAATCTTGATTGAATTTGTTTTATGTGCTTTTCCAATGCATTGATTTAAATTTTAATACACACTTTTATATTGAGCATCATCCATTAGATGCACTAAACATGGTTTACCAATAATTCAATTAATTCAATAGCACAGAATCTAATCCAACCGCAAGTTTATTGAACCGCATTAAGCAGAATCCAATCTATCTGCTTTCAAAGTATATTGAATTTGGCAATAAAGGCATTTATTTTGTTGAATTAAACAATATGCAATCTACTTTTTAATTTCATTATTTTCATCTGGGTCCGTTTTACTCTTGATTTTATTACATTTTAATTGATTATAATTGCCTGGTTGTTCCCACAATTGCATATTGATAGGTGGAATTTAATGAAATTTATATGATGACTCTGCATAACAAAGTGAACGCAGAAGTGGAAAACTACATCATGGGGAATCCCATCATCTCAAGAACATTTTGTGCTCTCATCGCTGGCACCAGGGTGTGAGATGAATATAACTTGTGACGGGTTTAGTTATTTAGTTTAGTTTAGAGATACAGCGTGGAAACGGGTCCTTCGGTCCACCGAGTCTGCGCCGACCAGCGATGCCCGCAAACTAATGCTATCCTACAATATACTAGGGACAATTTACACATACCAAGCCAATTAACCAACAAACATGTACGTCCTTGAAGTGTGGGAGGAAACCGGTGATCCCGGAGAAAACCCACACAGGTCACGGGAGAACGTACAAACTCCGCACAGACAGCACCCCTAGGCAGGATCGAATCTGGGTCTCTGGCGCTGTAAGGCAGCAACGCTACTGCTCCGCCACTGCACAACGAATGGGTTCTTCATTCTCCTTCCTCCGTTACGATGCTTTATTATCACATGTACCTAGGAACAGTGAAGTTATTTTTATGGCATACAATCTGGTAAAATCGTGCAACAGACTTCACCAAGGCAGTACACAAAGAGTGTAAAGTTTCAAACGTTCTTAGTACAGTCTTATCTTCCTGCAGCGGTGAACCCGGCTTGTCGCCACACGTCACCGCATGTGGCCGGCCGGCCCCCTCTTCGATCTCGCCGCCCCCCCCCCGCTGGGTCCCTCCTTGTTCCTTGCGCCATGGCCTGCCGGTTCCCACTTTGTTTTTGATGGCTCTTCCACCGGGTTGGTCTCGCCAGTTCACCCACCGGGTTGCTCACAGCCCCGCCGGTCGTTCTGCTCTGCGGCGCATCCTGGAGGCCTTCTGCTGCCGCACAGACCCTGTGATTATGTACGGCAAGCCTCCATGACAGATTTGTGCTAATTAGGCCAAAATAGGAATGGTAAAGCAAAAGGTACACAAAAATGCTGGAGAAACTCAGCGGGTGCAGCAGCATCTATGGATCGAAGGAAATAAGCGACGTTTCGGGCCGAAAGCCTTCTTCAGACTGATGGGGGGTGGGGGGGAGAAGGAAGGAAAAGGGAGGAGGAGGAGCCCGAGGGCGGGGGGATGGGAGGAGACAGCTCGAGGGTTAAAGAAAGGGAGGAGACAGCAAGGGCTAGCAAAACTGGGAGAATTCAACGTCCATGCCATCCGGACGCAAGCAACCCAGGTGGAATATGAGGTGCTGTTCCTCCAATTTCCGGTGTTGCTCACTCTGGCAATGGAGGAGACCCAGGACAGAGAGGTCGGATTGGGAATGGGAGGGGGAGTTGAAGTGCTGAGCCACCGGGAGTTCAGGTAGGTTATTGCGGACAGAGCGTAGGTGTTCGGCGAAACGATCGCCCAACCTCCGCTTAGTCTCCCCGATGTAAATCAGCTGACATCTAGAGCATCGGATGCAGTAGATGAGGTTGGAGGAGATACAGGTGAACCTTTGTCGCACCTGGAACGACTGCTTGGGTCCTTGAATGGAGTCGAGGGGGGAGGTGAAGGGACAGGTGTTGCATTTCTTGCGGTTGCAACGGAAAGAGCCCGGGGAGGGGGTGGTACGGGAGGGAAGGGAAGAATTGACAAGGGAGTTGCGGAGGGAGCGGTCTTTGCGGAAGGCAGACATAGGGGGAGATGGGAAGATGTGGCGAGTGGTGGGGTCACGTTGGAGGTGGTGGAAATGGCGGAGGATTATTTGTAGGTCTTTGCGGAAGGCAAAGATGGGCCAGGGGATGGGCCAGGGGATGCCTGATGGGACGGGCAGGTGGACACATTGGGAGTTTGGGTGTCCCTCCCTATGCAATGGTCTGAGGTTTCCTAGCCATTCCAAATGCTCCGTCACCACTTTGAGCAGTCAGGGTCTGGGGATGCAGTTGTACAGGGTCTTGGTGAGACCACACCTGGAGTATTGCGTACAGTTTTGGTCTCCTAATCTGAGGAAAGACATTCTTGCCATAGAGGGAGTGCAGAGAAGGTTCACCAGATTGATTCCTGGGATGTCAGGACTTTCATATGAAGAAAGACTGGATAGACTCGGCTTGTACTCGCTAGAATTTAGAAGATTGAGGGGGGATCTTATAGAAACTTACAAAAGAGCACAAAATGGAGTGTCAGTTTCATCAGTAGGAAAGAACTGCAGATGCTGGTTTAAATCGAAAATAGACACAAAGTGCCATGAGTAACTCAGTGGGACAGGCAGCATCTCTGGAGAGAAGGAATGGGTGATGTTTCAGGTCTGAAGAAGGGTCTCGACCCGAAACGTCACCCGCTCCTTCTCTCCAGAGATGCTGCCTGTTCCGCTAAATTACTCCAGTATTTTGATCTATTGTTAGTTTCATGAGGCAGCTATCAGCCATATGAACGGTATGTTGGTCTGACGTTGGTCTGGAAGAGGATGCTGACATTGGTTATTTATTCTGCTCGTGAATTTGGAGCATTTTTCCTCAGATAATGTTTCCTCAGATCCTGCTGTCCTTGAAGTGCCCATTATAGGTAGTACAGGACTAACATGAACGTGGGAGGACATGGTTCACAACCTCTCAGTTAGCCTTGAAAGGTGAGTAGGAGGAACTTTAGTCAGAGGGTAGTTAATCTGTGGAACCCATTGTCACAGGGGGATGTGGAGGCCAAGTCAGTGGATATTTTTAAGGCAGAGAGAGACAAATTCTTGATTAGAATGTGTGTCAAGGGTTATGGGGGACAGGCAGGAAAATGAGATTAGGAGGCAAAGATTGAATGGTGGAGTTGACTAGATGGGACGAATAGCCTAATTCAACTCCTATAACTTGTATACGTGAATATTTGTTGGTGCCACCTTCGCTGAGCTCTTCACTATCAATATTCTGTGGTCACTGTTAACCAAAAGGTTCAGCGAACCATCCACATAAATACTGTGGCTACGAGAGCATCACAAAGCCTCAATATCCTATGGTGCATGACATACAAAAACATTCCACCATCTACAAGGCACAAGGTAGGGAGACCTTAGATGAACTACAAAAATTATTCATCTCAGTTTGGCAAAAGAATAAATCAGGGAAAGTAGTGCATCTGTGGATAACAAGGGAAATCAGGGATAGTATCAAAGCAAAAGATGAAGCGTACAAATTAGCCAGAAAAAGCAGCATACCAGAGGACTGGGAGAAATTCCGGCAGAGGAGGAGAAAGGGCTTAATTAGGAAAGGGAAAATAGATTATGAAAGGAAACTGGCAGGGAACATAAAAACTGACTGCAAAAGTTTTTATAGATATGTGAAGAGAAAGAGATTAGTTAAAACAAATGTAGGTCCTTTGCAGTCAGAAACAGGTGAATTAATCATGGAGAACAAGGATATGGCGGACCAATTGAATAACTACTTTGGTTCCGTCTTCACTAAGGAAGACATAAATAATCTGCCGGAAATAGCAGGGGACCGTGGGTCGAAAGAGATGGAGGAACTGAGTGAAATCCAGGTTAGTCGGGAAGTGGTGTTGGGTAAATTGAATGGATTAGAGGCCGATAAATCCCCAGAGCCAGATAGGCTGCATCCCAGAGTACTTAAGTACTTAAGGGCGCTCAGCATCGCCAAGGACTGCTCTCACCCCAACCATGGACTGTTTACCCTCCTACCATCCGGGAGGCGCTACAGGTCTCTCCGTTGCCGAACCAGCAGGTCCAGGAACAGCTTCTTCCCGGCGGCTGTCACTCTACTCAACAACGTACCTCGGTGACTGCCAATCACCCCCCCACCCCCCGGACACTTATTATCACTTATTATTATTTATTTAAATCATTTGCTATGTCGCTCTTCCAGGGAGATGCTAAATGCATTTCGTTGTCTCTGTACTGTACACTGACAATGACAATTAAAATTGAATCTGAATCTGAATCTTAAGGAAGTAGCTCCAGAAATAGTGGATGCATTAGTTATAATTTTTCAAAACTCTTTAGATTCTGGAGTAGTTCCTGAGGATTGGAGGGTAGCTAATGTAACCCCACTTTTTAAGAAGGGAGGGAGAGAGAAAACGGGGAATTACAGACCAGTTAGTCTAACATCGGTAGTGGGGAAACTGCTAGAGTCAGTTAATAAAGATGGGATAGCAGCACATTTGGAAAGTGGTGAAATCATTGGACAAAGTCAGCATGGGTTTACGAAATGTAAATCATGTCTGACGAATCTTATAGAATTTTTCGAGGATGTAACTAGTAGAATGGATAGGGGAGAACCAGTGGATGTGTTATATCTGGACTTTCAGAAGGCTTTCGACAGGATCCCACATAAGAGATTAGTATACAAACTTAAAGCACACGGTATTGGGGGTTCAGTATTGATGTGGATAGAGAACTGTCTGGCAAACAGGAAGCAAAGAGTAGGAGTAAACGGGTCCTTTTCACAATGGCAGGCAGTGACTAGTGGGGTACCGCAAGGCTCAGTGCTGGGACCCCAGCTATTTACAATATATATTAATGATCTGGATGAGGGAATTGAAGGCAACATCTCCAAGTTTGCGGATGACTAAGCTGGGGGGCAGTGTTAGCTGTGAGGAGGATGCTAGGAGACTACAAGGTGACTTGGATAGGCTGGATGAGTGGGCAAATGTTTGGCAGATGCAGTATAATGTGGATACATGTGAGGTTATCCACTTTGATGGCAAAAACAGGAAATCAGACTATTATTTAAATGGTGGCCGATTAGGAAAAGGGGAGATGCAACGAGACCTGGGTGTCATGGTACACCAGTCATTGAAAGTAGGCATGCAGGTGCAGCAGGCAGTGAAGAAAGCAAATGGTATGTTAGCTTTCATAGCAAAAGGATTTGAGTATAGGAGCAGGGAGGTTCTACTGCAGTTGTACCACACTTGGTGAGACCACACCTGGAGCATTGCATACAGTTTTGGTCTCCAAATCTGAGGAAGGACATTATTGCCATAGATGGAGTGCAGAGAAGGTTCACCAGACTGATTCCTGGGATGTCAGGACTTTCATATGAAGAAAGACTGGATAGACTCGGCTTGTACTCGCTGGAGTTTAGGAGATTGAGGGGGGGATCTTATAGAAACTTACAAAATTCTTAAGGGGTTGGACAGGCTAGATGCAGGAAGATTGTTCCCGATGTTAGGGGAGTCCAGGACAAGGGGTCACAGCTTAAGGATAAGGGGGAGATCCCTTAAGACCGAGATGAGAAAAACATTTTTCACACAGAGAGTGGTGAATCTCTGGAACTCTCAGCCACAGAGGGTAGTTGAGGCCAGTTCATTGGCTATATTTAAGAGGGAGTTAGATGTGGCCCTTGTGGCTAAAGGGATCAGGGGGTATGGAGAGAAAGCAGGTACAGGATACTGAGTTGGATGATCAACCATGATCATATTGAATGTCGGTGCAGGCTCGTAGGGCCGGATGTCCTACTCCTGCACCTATTTTCTATGTATCTATGTATCTATGAGACAGTCAGAATCTCCATATAGCAGTGCGAACACGGGGGCATAGCCTTAAGATGAGGCATAAATGTTATAAGAGATGTGCGGGTCAAGCTTTTTTACACAGAGGATAGTGGATGGCTGAAACATGCTGTCAAGGGTGGCGGTGGAGGCAGATACGATATTGGCATTTAAGAGGTTTGCAGATATGCACATAGTTATGTAAGGAATGGAGGGGTGTGGGTCATAGGCAGGCAGATGAGATTAGTTTAGCTTGACATTATGTTCGGCACAGACAAACATATCGGGCCAAAGAACCTGTTCCTGTGCTATACTTTTCCATGTGGATTGCAGATTTAATGCATTAAAGCTTTATTAATTAGTGTTGTTAATGGACAATAAATTATACGCTAAATCCAATTCGTCCAAGCCTCAATTATAGAGAAAATATCTGTTTCCTGCATGTTTAACAAATAATTATTTAGTTAGCAAATAAGTATTTTTTCAATTATTGCTGATCATAAAGAGAGAATCATGCAAAACCCAGCAACTGTTTGCCCAACAAATTGAAATAGCCAAGCAAAAATAAGATATTTTCTTTCCCGAGGATTTTGTATTTTGATTACATGTTTATGGATTATTATTATCTCAGGAGCCATGTTACAGAAGACCAGTGTTTGAGCTAGTTAAAAATACAAATATACAAATGTACATGAAGATCAGCAAAAACCCAGTAAAGAATTATTATTTTTTTTAATACTGTAAAGCAACAGTTAAGTGGCAGCAGGAAGGAACAAAGTATTGATTCTGATCTGCTAAATGCTTGGTGGGAGTGTACAGTGTGGGCAAGGGCAAATATTTAGGATAGCAATCGATCTTATCAAAAATGTGCGTCAGTTCTAGTCAGGGGGTTATTAAAAAGGTGAAAGGAAAGATTTACACTGTAAAAGCAAGATTGCAAAGGTGGTCAACTTATCTGGATAATGAGACCAAACATGGACCTACTATCTAGTTATTGACAGTTCAATACGTATTTGGCAGCTTCAAATTTCATGCAAAGGTGCACGTAAGAACCTGTCCTTGTCTGTAACCTTGTTCAAGATTCCAGCAACTGTAAAGAGGAAACCTATAATTAGCTGGTACGCTGTTCCTGTGCTTCTCCCAAGAGATGATCATCACTGCACTCTCCGCCTGCCTGTACAGGTGTGACATAAACGCTGAAGTGGCAGAAATAGATTAATTTTATGCGCATTAAATGCAACATGTAAAATAAGAGATTTCACTGTGTTCTGACAACAACAAAAAAAGGAAGGTTAAATTCCAGAAAAACAACTCCAACTAGAATATCTGAAATCCAAAAGCCATCTGAAATGACAACTTTTTCTTGGACAGTCGCATGCTGGCTGCTTTCTTATGGCCATCTCATGTTAAAATAAATCACCAATCGGCAGTTTGTATTCCTCAAAACGAAGCTGAGGAACTGAATGGAACTCAGAGACGCTCCTAACAACAGAAGACCAGATCTTCACCTGCTTTCTCAACCTGGGACCTCAGATGCCCAGACGTTTGCAATGCTGGCCTAAGACATAATGGACAGGTGTAGTTTAGTTTAGTTTAGTTCTAAGGTCATAAGGTCATAAGGAATAGGAGTAGAATTAGGCCTTTCGGCCCATCAAGTCTTCTCTGCCATTCAATTATGGCTGATCTATTTCTCCCTCCTAACCCCATTCTCCTGCCTTCTCCCCGTAACCTCTGACATCTGTACTAATCAAGAATCTATCTATATCTTCCTGAAAACTATCCACTGATGGCCTCCACAGCCTTCCGTGGTAAAGAAGACCACAGATTCACCACCCTCTGACTAAATAAATTTCTCCTCATCTCCTGCTTAAAAACATCCGCTCCACATCTATTCTATCCAAGCATTTCCCTTCTAGAGAAACAGGCCCTTCAGCCCACTGAATCTGCACAGACCAGCGATCCTCACACACTAACACTGTCCTACACACACTAAGGACAATTTACATTTATACCAAGCCAATCAACCTACAAACCTGTACGTCTTTGGAGTGTGGGAGGGAACCGAAGATCTCGGAGAAAACCCACGCGGTCACGGGGAGAACGTACAAACTCCGTACAGACAGCACCCATAGTCGCGATCGAACCCGGGTCTCTGGCACAAAAAGTGCTGTAAGGCAGCAACTCTACCGCTGTGCCCCATGTGCCGGCAGGTGATGACAAACCCAAAGAATAAAGCAATGAGAGCACTTTCTTCTGGAAGGGACAACTGGAAGTGAAGCAATTTCTCTAAGGAGAAGGTGTTGCCATGAAGAATGTGCTCATGGACAACTCAATGACTTCCCCAGTGGAACAAAGGTACATTGAATGGCATCTAGTTCACATTAACCTAGCACATAGCAGTTACATATCAGTGCATACACTATGTTATTGGAAGCTATGAACAAGACCAAGGAGAACATCTACTCCAACCTTGAGAAGACCATGAGCAGGTGTGGAGATAAGCTAATCCTTCTGAGTGACTTCAGTGCCAGCCTCAGGAAGGGTGCTAACTTCAGGTTGGTCACGATTGCCCACCTCAGCATTTATATCACACCTGTACTTCAAAATGAAGTTCTGATGCGAAGAGATGTTTAGAAATGCGAAGAAATCTTGTCACAACCGGCAGCCTGCTTCATCAGAGGGATAAGAATGAGGATATCCTTGATCTGGGCACTGTAACCAGCCTATGTTATCGTTTAACCAAGAAAGCATGAGGATATTTGTATCATTTGAACCATGACAGCAATAGATGGCCACTGTCTAATCCTTGCTGTTGTTTCCATCAGCCAGGTACCAAAACAGTGGTGGCCTCCAAAATGTTGTGGCAATAAAATCAATGTCAAACATCTCGAGAATCTCAAACTCTACCAAGAATCCTTTCCTCACTCAGAACCTGATAAACAATCTGACGCTCACCACAACCACCACCACCACTGCCTCCCACAAAAAAAATAACAGTCGGTGTTGTGTCCAGAATCAGGTTCTCCTTTAAGTCCATCAGCCATTTCTTAATAAGATGGTTTATTTACAAACCTAGAGTCCTGTGCTGCCATCTAGTGGCTCAGCTTGAAACAAGTTGACACAATGGAATGGAAGATATTGGAATCTTGTGTAGAAAGCAAAGTGCTGGAGTAACTAAAAAGGGTCAGGCAGACTCTCTGGAGGACATGTTTTGGGTTGGGACACTTCTTCAGACTGATGCTAAAATATTTTGAACTTGCCATGCCAACTGCTCTGGTTTGTATATGTGCAATTGCTGTTCCGAATAGTTTGAAATCAAGGCAGGTTCTTTGCAGCCATATTGTTTGGTTATTACACTTTCTGACTGATTGATACAATTAAAGATTTAATTAATGTAACTTCTGATATAATGCTGCAAGATGTTAGTGAGGCCACATTTAGAGCATTGCGTTCGGTTTTGGTTACCCTGCTATAGGAAGGATTAAGCTATCAAGAGTGCGGAAAAGATTTATGTTGTCAGGTCTTGAGGGCCTGTGCTATTGGGAGCAGTTGAGCTGGCTAGGACTTTATTCCTTGGAGCACAGGATAATGAGTGGTTGACCTTACAGAAGTGCAAAGATTATGAGGAGAATAGATACTGTGAATGCACAGAATCTTTTATCCGTAGTAGGCAAATTAAGAACCAGGGAAATAAGTTTAAGGTGAGAGGGGAGAGATTTATTGGGAACCTGAGAGGCAACTTTTCTCACAAAGAGGGCGGTGGGTATATGGAACAAGTTGCGAGAAGATATAATTGAGGCAGGCAATATAACATTTAAACGACATTTGGACAGGTACATGGGCATGGATTAGAGGGTTATGAGCCAAACACAGGCAGGTGGGACTAGTAGAGATGGGACATCTTGGTCAGCATGGGCAAATTGGGCCAAAGGGCCTGTTTCTATGCTGTAGTTCTCTATTACCTTATGACTCTACTAATGTTTCAGAAACTGGATGAAAATCAACAAAGATAGAGACAAAATGCTGGAGTAACTCAGCGGGACAGGCAGCATCTCTGGAGAGAAGAAAGTCAACAAGCTGCCTCAGGACTTTCAATAATATCATCCACTGAACATATTTTGAATGGATTGGTTTTCAGTTGCCTGCATCGCATGAGGCATTTGACTCTATTTTGTATTAACTTTTAAGTGTTAAATATTGCTGCTGATGTGAACAGGCTTCATTTGTCTTCTTACATTGATTGCATATATCGTCCTGACACATGGCATCCTGATGTGGTATGGTAACAGTTATGTGGATGACAAGAAGGCTCTGCAGAGAGTCATCAACACAGCCCAGAAGATCACCATCACACATCTGCCTGCCCTGGAAGAGACCTATAGCTCTTGTTGCCTGCGAAAGGCATCACGCATCCGAAAGGACTCATCTCATGCCACACAGAATACACACACCCCATTGCCAATATTTTGTACTGCTATAACACTATTGCACATTCTGACTTGACTTGACGTTTTTCTTGCCGTTTTTGCTGTTTTCAATGTCGTTATTGATTTATTTGATATGTTGGAGCTCCGCTCGGGCAGTGCGCCTGAAAGTTCATTGTATGGATTTACAATGACAATAAAGTATTATTATTATTATTATTATTATTATTATTATTATTATTATTATTATTATTATTATTATTATTATTCCAACATCTACTGCAAATCCTGTTAACAAATGCTAACTTGAACATTAGCTATTAAAAGCTTATTGTTTGCATGTCCCTTACACAGTGAAGTCAATACTTCCAACGGCTGTTCATTGCTTATCTTTACCTGTTCAATGTATGTAGTACACCATAGAGGCAACAGAGGCCAGTAT
The DNA here is from genome assembly GCF_010909765.2 of Amblyraja radiata. Taxonomy (NCBI): domain Eukaryota; kingdom Metazoa; phylum Chordata; class Chondrichthyes; order Rajiformes; family Rajidae; genus Amblyraja; species Amblyraja radiata. Next base: position 20,759,174 of record NC_045956.1, read on the forward strand.
ATGATTGCAGCACCAAAATGGAGCTCAATCCGCACTACCCAATGCAGATGGCAAACTGAACATTCCTGGTCATAATTTTGATTCCCTTCGCACTGGCTGGGAATTTTATTCCTGAATCCTTCAGGGAGCCCCAGCTGGCTGTGGGCATGAGTACAATGTCAGGTGGCTGTTCTGAGTCACTGGGAAACTATGGATGAGGCCATGAAGAGCTTATATTCCAACCTAGAAACATACAATCTGCATCCCAGTGGGGGATAAACCGATCCTTCTGAGTGACTCCAGTGTCAGGATCAGAAAAGGTGCTAACTCCATCTTTGGCTTGGAAGGGCAGAGTTAATCGCAATGCACCCCTGCTGATGAATTGCTTGGAGCACAATCTTATAACAACCTACATTCTGTTCTAATCAGAGAGAAAAGAGGGTGAACACCTTTGATCCAGGCACTAGCATCTATATTATATTTTGTCTGAAGAATAGACCCAAAACATCACCCATTCCTTCTATCCAGAGAAACAAGAAAAAGAAAAAGACAAGCGACCGTTGTCTGGCTGGCGTGTGCCCAGCGCCTTCACTGGAACAAATGAACACACAAAGAAACACAGACTTATCCCCTGGGCAGAGGATTCTAAACTAGAGGCCCCTCCCCCCTCCCCCACACTGGGTACCCTATTTTCTGCTACCGCCCCCCCACGCCGGGTCCTCATTATCTTCCATCCCCCTCACGCTCATCGACTGCGAGGCCCCACCACCATCGAGGCTCCTGTTGCCGCCGAGGCCTACTTTGCCGTCAAGGCCTATGCTGCTGCTCCCGAGGCCCCATTGCTGCTGCTGAAGCCCTATTGCCGCCGAGTCTCCCGCTGCCACCGCCGAGTCTCCCGCTGCAGCTGCCGAGGTTCCCATCGCCGCCACCACTGAGGTTCCTTCCGCCCAGATAGGCCTCACCGCCCGGCTTCATTGCAGTCCCCTGGGAGGCCTGTGGGGCGAGTCAGGCCTACCGGGGAGCCTGCCGGTCTGCGGTCATCATTCCTGTCGTTGGTAGCGCGGTTGTTCGGCGGGTGGATCGGGCCCGCGTGGCCCTCCGAGACACTCCCGTCACGCGTGCAGCTCGCTCCCTGGGCCACATTATGTTACCATCTGAGCAAGAGATCCCAAACCTGTTGGCACAGTGGTGCAGCTAGAAGAGCTGCTGCTCCGCTTTGCCAGAGACATGGGTTCAATCTTGACCTCAGCTGCTGCCTGTGTGGAGTTTGCACAGTCTCCTTGCGAACCTGTGGGTTTCCTCTGGGCCTCAAATTTCCTCCTATATCCTGAAGATGTGTGGGTTAAAGGATAACTGGCCATTGTAAATTGTCCTTTCAATGTTGGTGAGTGGTTGAATCTGCGGGAAGAATAAATAAAGGGACATGTAGAATTAGCATAAATGGGCACTTGATGGAGTTGGCGTAGACTTGATAGGTTGAAGGGTCTATTTCTATGCTGTCTCTCTATGATTAATGTCCATGTTATCTGCATCATGACCAGTAAGGAAGTTAGCTGGATCAATCACTGCCTAATTACCATTTTTGTTTGCATCTGTTGGTGTCAAAAGAATGGTGGGTCATTGCTTCTTGCAATATGTTTAAGAGAGGCATGAGGAGAGAGTTTCTGAGGGTGATTATCGTTGGCTGAAAGGACGCAAAGGACTAAAGCCCTTATGTAACTGGGATCAAGAATGAGCAGTCCTGTTCCTCCCAACATTAGGAGGCTACAAACAGAGTAAAGCTGTTCACCTGTTTGGCTTGTACAGGTGTAGGATTACTTTAAGATACCTGTCCAGTCCACAACCAACGTGTGAATTGTTTTGGGATTGTGATTTGAACATTGCACCCTGAAGTTTACATATTGAAGAGCCCCTCTCCACCCTTCACCTGCCAGCACTAGGCAGAAAATCCTGCATTTAAAATGGTGATGGGTGGAAGCTATCCAGCAGCAACATTCCAAATGTCTGTACAAAATGCTGGAGTAACTCAGCGGGACAGGCAGCATCTCTGGAGAGAAGGATTGGGTGACGTTTCAGGTCAAGACCCTTCTTCAGACAAATATTCCTAATGTGTTTGAATTCAGTGCAATACCTGGCAAAGACCTTTTAAAATTGGATCAATTAGTATGGCTGCTGGGAATTAATTGAGAACTATTGCAATTGGCCAAGTTTTCTTTTTAATTCCTACTATAATGCAAGATCAAATCCATTTTTAAAAAACTGTATGTAGAAAGATTTGGCTGTTCTTAATGAAAGGCAAGCTTAATTCATTTCTCTATATTTAAATAAGAACGTTATAAATGTCATTATGGGATTTCTTTCACCTTAAGTTATGTTCAAATATAAAACAAATATGATATCCCTTATAAAATATAGGGAGCAGAATCCAAATTCATTTCTTTATCTCTTACGTTTATAAATCAGATAAATTTTGGTTTCACAGGAATTACTTTAGTTACCAGTCGGATATCTCTTCTGACCATTTTTCAATCTCAATGGAGCAACTTTCTTTGGTCTGTTATAGTCATGATGGCCAAGACACCGCATCTAAGCTAGTCCCGTTTTCCTGTCATTTAGCCCATACTCCCTCTAAACGTTAAATAAACAAGGCACTGCAAATGCTAATTTACAATGTACAAGATGCTGGAGCAACTACAAAAAAAAGACACATAATGTTGGAGTAACTCCACAAAAACTAGACAACAAGTGCTGGGGTGAATCTGATGATGGATCCCGACCTGAACATCAACTATTCATGTTCTCCAGAGATGCTGATTGGCCTGCTGAGTTACTCCTGCACTTTTTGTCTTTTTTCCCCATTAAACCTTTCCTATCCATGTACCTGTCCAAGTGTATTTTTAAAGCTGTGGTAGTCCTTGTCTCAACTACCTCCTCACAATTCAAATCACCCAATTACGAAAATCCCAATTACGAAAATCAACCCAATGGCTTTTGTCTGCATTGCCTTCAGGTCCATAATATCCTCCCTGGAAAAGAAAGCAACCAATCTGCACCTGCACCAGGCAAGTTTAGTGATGAGCATTAGACCTGATCATTACCTCTGCTGATTTGCATTCTACATTTTGGCTGTGCATTTCAAAGCTCTATTTGGTATTCTTGATTACTGCTTTGGTACAATGGGATGGATTTATAATTGAAGCTAGTTTCTTTCAGTTTCCTAGATTACCACCTTTCTTTAACATGAGAATAATTGACATCCATCTTTGTTTCCCACCAGGTAGTACTTCATGGTTATAAGGGCTAAATTCCACTCATTCCACTCCTTTGCACTTACATGCTTTCTGTAGATTCTGGATCTGTTACATCCATTCCCACACATCACTCCCCCCCCCCCCCATCCGCTCCCCATACCCACCACCTCCTCCTAATTTGTCATCAGCTCCAAAGTTAATTTTGAATCTCATTTCTAAATCCTGGTCACTTGTTTACATTGGACAATAGTATATTCTTTGCAGAGCATAATTGTAAATTAATTTATTAATTGAGCAATAAAATAAAATAAACATCAGTGTAAATCAATGTGACAAAAATTGTGGTTTCCTATCCTTCAAATAATTTTGTATTTATTCCCAGGATTTACCTCTTATTCCTCCATTTTCACATCTAATGAATAGTCTTTCATCTGGAACAAGTGGAAGTTTTTCTGAAGCTATTATTGAGTATATTGGTCTACCTGGATTATCCGAAACCACGGTAACTGCTGTTAACTGTGCTTTGTCATACAGTTAACACTCAGGTTTACTCATGATAACATAGTTAATTATTTTACATTCAATAGAATTAAGAATGATGAATTGGCTGTTGCTGGTGAAAATCTGGTGCAAAAAACTCTGAAAGGAAAACAGAATATACAGCCCTGTACAGATCATACATACAGATATGGAAAGAACAACAGAATTCACATGTGTAGTAAGGAACTGCAGATGTGTAAAAAAGAACTGCAGATGCTGGTTTAAATCAAAGGTAGACACAAAATGCTGGAGTAACTCAGCGGGCAGGCACTGGAGAGAAAGAATGGGTGAAGTTTCGAGTTTCGACTCTTCTTCAGACATCTCAGATCCAAGGCGATTCAACAGGATTTGACAAGCCTAAAACTTTAATTCTGTTTCTCGTTCCATGGGTACTGCCTGATCTGCTGAGTGCTTCCAGACCTTTCCGTTTTTATATTAAACCATTGCTGCGACAGGCTTATATATCAACATTGTAAATGGCACTTACCATATCAACATAGGCACCATTATAGCCTTTTTCAACTATCCAGGACCTCTCCTTGCCGAGTAATTCCTTCGCCATCAATCTGTGCATTTTACAAATCTTCTCTCGTTGCTTTCTGCAATCCAGATTCAACTCTATCACTCCTCTGAGAATTATTTACTTAGTTTATTTATCTAATCTTAGACGTTCATTCCATTTGTCACTAAATTTGTCACTTGATCATGACAATAAACTCACTTGAACTTTAAATAACTTTTTTCCTTGGAATATCTTTGGAAAAGTCAATTGCTCATGTATTGTCATCGATTCTTGAAGGAAGTAGCCATTCAGAATATTTATGTCCTAACACTTGTTGATTATCATTCTCTATAGTTTACAACCTCTCATTGATTATCCTCTTAAAAGTCAAAGTCAAAAGTCAGTCAAAGTAGCCTTTATTGTCATTCAGACCTTGCGGTCTCAAACAAAATTTTGTTGCCTTGCAGTCCAACATACAGAGAAAATGACAAAAACACACAATAAACACAAATTAACATCCACCACAGTGAGTTCACCAGGCACCTCCTCACTGTGATGGAGGCAAAAGTCTTAAGTCTTTGTCTCATCCCTTCCTATTCTCCCTCTGCGCCGAGGCGATCCAGGCTTCAGATGTTGTGACCCCGCCGGGCGATGGTAAGTAATGTCAGTCCCGCGGCTGAATCCAAGCCCCGCGAATGGGCCGGTTCAACTCCGTGGCCCGGGGTGGTCGAAGCTGCCGCCCTCCAGTCCAGCGGATGCAGCTGTTGTTGCGGGAGCTCCGGAAAACAGGTCACCAACCTGTGACCTGCGAGCTCCCGACGATGTCGTCCACTGGGCCCGCGGTCGGGTCGGGAAGCCGCTGCCGCCGGAACACTGCCCCAGCTCTGAGGTCGGTTCGCCGCTGCCGCTGTCCCAGCTCTGAGGTCGGGTCGCCTCTGCCGCTGCCGCTGCCCCAGCTCTGAGGCCGGGTCGCCGCTGCCCCAGCTCCGAGGCCGGGTCACCGCTGCTGCTGCCCCAGCTCCGAGGCCGGGTCGCTGCTGCCGCTGCCCCAGCTCCGAGGCCGGGTCGCCGCTGCCGCTGCCCCAGCTCTGAGGCCGGGTCGCCTCTGCCGCTGCCGCTGCCCCAGCTCCGAGGCCGGGTCACCGCTGCTGCTGCCGCTGCCCCAGCTCCGAGGCCGGGTCACCGCTGCCGCTGCCCCAGCTCCGTGGCCGGGTCGCCGCTGCCGTCGGAACACCACAGCTCCAGAGTCGGACCGCTGCCGCTGGAATGCTGCCCCAGCTCCGAGGCCGCCAGCTCCGCTATTAGGCCTCGACGGAGACGGGGGATATGACAAGAGAAGTTGCATCCCCCCGAAGGAAGAGACCAAAAACATGTTTCTCCCCCCCCCCACCCACGCACATACACAACGTAATAAACCAAAAATTAACTAAAACAGGACAAAAGAACAACAAAAAAAAGAAAAAAACAGACGGACTGCAGGTGAGCCGCAGCTGCTAAGACAGCGCCGCCACCTACACTGGGTTAAATGCTTTAAATATGTAATGTACGATGGTTTACTTGACTATGGTTTGTAGCTTTACATTTCATCTAAAGCAGGCTTTCTCTGGTGGGAAGGTACCAACTGATAAGAAAGACAAGCCCAAACTTGCCCTGGACTGCTGTATATTGGGACCATAACTAATGCCTTTGGAATGTCTTATCCTGAAGGTACCAACTGATATGAGAGAAAGGCCTAGACGTGCCCTGAACTGCTGCATCTTGTGACCAGGTCTAATGCCTTTGGATTGTGTCCACATGACTTACACAGTATAAAAACACCCTGCGAGCCTTTGTTCATTGGAGTGGTGGCTCAGGAGAGTCAAGTGTCTGTTGCTTACTTGACTGAGGTATCCCCAACACTCCCACTGGCTGATGATCAGTAAAGCTTGAGTTGTTTACCTAACCCATTGTGTGTTGTCTGTTTTTAAGTAGCGAACTTTATCACTCTCAATTTTATTGTTGAGTTTGAAATAAATCATTTTCATTCCATTCACCAACTCTACATTTTTGAGATCTCTCCGAGCATTTTTTATTCATCATTTAACCATATGTTTGTAAAGTTTAGTTTAGTTTAGAGATACAGCACTGAAACAGGCCCTTCGGCCCACCGAGTCCACACCGACCAGCGATCCCCGCACATTAACGCTATCTTACACACACTAGGGGCAATTTACATTTATACCAAACCTATTAAACTTCAATTGGATTAGTTATGAATAAGGTTAGGCTAAATTACATTCCTAATTACATTCCACAGTAGAGCCAGGCTCTGGTCAACTGGTGCAGTACATGAATGATCTTAGTGAATTCATGTATGGAAATCAGATTATAATCAAGCACCTTGCCCATGTTGACCAACCTGGGTCTCACTGCACACCTGGTACTACTCCTGACCCTGACTCCAGTTGCATACCTTCTCTCATTCCTGACACTGAGTCCAGCCTTACACCTGGCCCCCTATTCTACCCTGATCTGCTTAGGTTCCCAGTGCTGAACACTCCCCTGGTCCCAGCTTTGACTGCACACGTAATACTATTCCAGACCTTGACTCTGGATGCACACTTGGCCTTGCTCCTAGCCCCTCTGCACTGACAATATATCTGGCCCACACATAAAGTCCCATATCAGACCCCCTGGACTTAACCTATTACGTTCAAGTCCACAGGTGCTTATCTAATGCAGTAATCTTTTATGGGGCATTTCACGGACCAAATTTTGTACAACAAAATTTGCTACATCCATTGGCTTCCTTGTTATCTAACATGCTAGTTACTTTGTCAAAGAAGTCATCAATTGGTTGAACACAATTTCTCATCCATAAAATTATACTCACTCAGCTATATAAGTATTCTGTTACTATTTCCGTCATTTTCCTAACAAACTGTCTTGAAGTCATTTTCACCCCCAATATTTTCAGTATTTTTCTTTCCTCTCAGCTGGAACTTTTCCGAAATGCAAAGTCCAATAACAATATATATTTAAGCAATAATATTCTATTTAATGTGATCTTGAGAGTACATAATATTTTCTGTGGTATTCATAACACAACAATGATAAAAAAGATATTTGTTTTGATTGCAACTACCAATACATTATCATATTACAGTTGATATGTACCAAGGTCAATTTTTTGTTCCAATGCTCACCATTCCCAATTACTTTTACATTTAAGTGATTGAAATCCAAGTGAAGTTTAAATGGCATCAGAAAAATAAAACCTCCGGAATGGATGATATTCATTATGTGGTTGGTTGGAGTCAGTATCAGCACAATTACTATATTAAACTTTGAATCTTCAGATGTCCTGGTTCAAGCTAAAACTAAAGACAAATAATAACCTCCTCGCACATTTCCCAGCAAGTATCTCTGTCACTCCTTTGAACAAAGCCCCTTCTTTGCACAAGCTCTTAAACATCGCATCTGAATCAGTTTCCATCTGATTACACTTCTTGAGGATGTTCATCTACGTGTTAAATTAATAAAACAACAAGATTAAGGACATTTCTATTGAACCTGTCAAAAGGATTTGGGGGGGGTTAGAAATAGTCAGTGAGGTAAACAAATATAATAGTTGAGTGGCAAATGACAATAGTGCTACCTTCCTAATATTTAACTGTAGTAAATAATGGGTTATCGGGGCTGTATGGTGTGACAGACAGCCTGACACCTTGCATGTCATTTTAATATTACACTTATTCCATCCCCCTGGATATTCCAGATTAATAATTTAAGGTTTTGTCAACTAATTACAAATCAGGCTAATTACAAATCAATAACATTAGCCAACTCCGAAACACGAAGCTCTGAGCATTGGGATGCAAACATCACGCACAACTGGCCTCAGTTCCCCACTGAGTGTGCTTTCCGTCTGAACCAGGTGCTCCCCCCCCCCCCTTCCCACGGTAGGGACTTTTTGAAATTTGATGTATTAAAATCATGTTTTAGTGCATTGTAGAAGTATGATTTCAATGTTTTTTGTTTAAAGTATTTTTAAGAGGTAACTTTTTAAGGGGTAACTTTTTCCTCACAAAGGGCGGTGGGTGTATGGAACAAGCTGCCAGAGGAGGTAGTTGAGGCAGGGACTATCCCAACATTTATGTATCTTTCTGTGACTACATTATACCTCCACCATGTATGAATGTTTCAAAATCAAATGGTTGATTTTTATTGCCATATACTCAAGCAAGGAAACATAGAAACTAGGTGCAGGAATATGCCATTCGGCCCTTTGGGCCAGCACTGCCATTCAATATGATCATGGCTGTTCATCTAAAATCAGTACCTCATTTCCTGATTTTTCCCCATATCCTTTGCTTTTGCTTGCCCCAAGAGCTAAATGTAACTCTCTCTTGAAAACATCCAGTGAATTGGCCTCCACTGCCTTCTGTGGCAGAGAATTCCACAGACTCACGACACTCTGCATGAAGAAAGGTCGTCCTCATCTCAGTCTTAAATGGCCTACCCCTTATTCTTAAACTGTGACCCCTGGTTCTGAACTCCCCCAACATCGGGAACATTTTTCCTGCAGTTACAGTAAGTGAAAATCTAGCAGGCAAGCAGGATGCTTTCTCCAACCACCCCCATTTGAAGGCCACTATCTTCCACCACTTCTACCTAGTACTTGGTACCTACATCCAGCAGCCACTGGTTGTTCTCCAGGATGCACCGAGCCGCAGCCTGGTCCATGCCGGTCACCAGGGCGAATTCGGCACAGAGACTCGCACGGCTGCGGCGCAACGCTGCTGATGTCTCCGACGGCCTGGGACTCTTGCACTGAGGCGGCTCCATGGCCGGAGCTGCGGTGAGTGACTCGCCAGCCCAGCAAACACTCGCCAGCCCCAGCTCCCCATCCGCATCTGCCCCCACCTCTGCTTCTGCTTCCATCCCTCCCTCCGCCCGGCTCTCCAACACCCACGACCAGGTTGCTCAGAGCACAGCAGCGCCTCATCCAAAGCTGGAGACACTGAAACATATCTAGCCAAAAAAGTAGGGTGGGCTGCACATGATTCCGCGGCTCATGTACCTCTCTCCTGCCATTCGCCGGCCTCGCTCATGTCAGCTGCTTCCCGCAAATCCTTAAATTCCGACTGCCGCCAGGAGTAGGACATGGCCTTACTTGCTGCGCTGGGTGACACTCATTCACTGCCCGGTCCGTGCCTTTCAATGTAAGTTTGCATGGGGACATGCTTTGGAGGTGTGTGACGGTTCGGTCAAGTGAGAATAACAGAGAATAAGAATGCTGCTGCCTTGTCAACAGACGTCCACTCAAGCAGTTGATATTAGTTTTGAGATTCTCGTTGATCACAGAGCGTGAGAAATTCTGTAATCAGCGTGAGAATTGGGCGAAATGCATGAGTTTCACACTCAATGTGTGAGAGTTGGCAGCTCTGGGATCATTACTGAGGCCTTGGTTTTCAAATATCCGTTTCCTGAATTGACCAAAGGCTGCGGAGGTGCATTGAAACCAGAAATGGGTTTCATCATTTACCACTGTCTTTGCTGAGAGGCAGCTTCAAAGATATGGAAAGGAGTCTACATTTTCCAAGGTATCACCATGAAAATTAATTGTCAGAGAGCAATATAGTGCTACAGGGACAGGATGGTAGTGGATATTAGTTTTGTAGATGTTCTTTGAAGATACGTCCTCTGATATGCTGCGATTATGTGTTGACTATGGATTGCAGCTCAGGCTCTCTGAGTGCACACAAAACACAAAATAACAATGGCTTAGGAGCAGACAGCATCCGCATTAAAATTAAACTAAATGTACTGCGTATAATCGCAAATTCATGGCCTGAATCACCTGCTACAGGGAAAAGGAGGATATTCCAGAGGAACTCAGAGGTGCTGCAGTCATGCACCATTTTCAAGACTGTAGGCAAGTCCAACTGCATTAACTAAAGAGTCTCTCTGCTCTTGGCAACAGGGCAGAACCATACCAGGATATTTTTAACCACCTCCTGTGCAGTATACATAGAATGTTGCACAGTGTGCAAAAACGGCATGAATTTGCAGCACTTACCACCTAGATGACACTAAGCACTGCAGAAAATGTTAGTGTTTGTGTGGACCATCCATAGAATCATAAAGAGATACAGCACAGTAACAGACCCTTCATCCACCCAGTACCTGGACAGGACGCCGAATGCACTTTTGACGAAGCCAAAAAGCCGAAGCCAAGATGCCGAAAGGACATTACGTCAAAAAGCCATGATGCCGAAAGGACAATGATAAATAGATACGAAACACTTTTAAAAATCTATATACGTTGCAAGAATACATGAAAAAATGGTACCACCTACCTGAGAGATTAAAAAAAATTATCCCTAACTCTAACCCTATCATAACCTAACCCTAACCCTAACCCTAAACCTTTTTGGCATCTTGCCCCTTCAGCATCATGGCTTTTCGACATCATGTCCTTTCAGCATCTTGGCTTCGCCTTCATGGCTTCGGCTTCTCGTCCATCGCCATCCTGTCCGCACACGTATCCACCCAGGTACATACTGCCCGTCAATCACCTATTTACATTAATCCTGTAATAATTTCAATTTTTATTCTCGCTACATTCTCATTGTTCCCCCAAATTTTAGACCTCAGTTCTACAGGCTGTGCCACTGTGCCAACCTATTTAATTAAAGTACAATATCTTAATTTCCTTTATATTTAACGGCATTTCAGAAAATGATGATTCATTTCATAAATGTGGTCTCATTCCTTCAGTTTTAAACGTTAGAAATTTTAAGAAGATATTTAAAATTGACTAGTTTTTCTATTTATCTTTATTTTCTGTCCTTCTCTTTTATCCTTTATCCTTTTAATTCCAACCTTTCTTTAATTTCCCTGTACCTGATTTGACAATTAACCGCCCATTTTAGCCAACATTTCCATGTTCAGATTGACATGCATAATAATAATAATAATATATCTTTTATTGTCATTGCACGTCAGTGCAACGAGATTTAGTGTGCAGCTCCACTGATGTACAAGAAAGGTAAATAAATACAATACATAAATAAACTTTATCCTTCAGGTTGATTGCTTGAGAAGATACTTTGGTGTCTGTTCATGCAGATGCAAGATGGATGTTAAATCACGTCCATTGTCAAAATTCATTTCAATCCTATTAGCATGTTTGATGGTTTTCGCTGTCAACAAAAAGGACTGGTCTGAAGAAGGGTCTCGATCCGAAACTTACCCATTCCTTCTCTCCAGAGATGCTGCCTGTCCTGCTGAGTTACTCTAGTATTTTGTGTCTATCTATGAGTAAGGACCCCTGGAGACAAAAAAAATCTCCAAATAGAAAATGCTTTACATCCAAATTTGCAAATGTAGTGCCTCTCCAATGCAACCTCTTCATTATTTTTCAATTACTTATCAAAATAATGTAGATAATGCCACCAAATTGAAAACTGCAAAGTTCAAATAGAGAATTTTGAACATCCGGAAAAAATGATTAGATAGTAAATCAGCACAATAGTTATTTGTTTAATGCAGTACTTCAAGAAGGTAGATAAGGCAGTTTTAGCATTTTGCAATAGAGCATCATTCATTGAAGCAAAATAGAATTGCTGTTGCATTCGCTAGATTACCGCATAAAGGCTTAAAAAGGTAGTCAATGCACAACACTCATAATGCACTTTGTAGACAAGGACATCTTGGTCACAATCATTGCTCAAGATACTGAGCAAGGTGTACTCCTGAACGGTTGGTCCAGTGTCCCCATGCAGACATACAGACTTTATACAATTGACTCAGGTTGTTTGAAGTGGGAACAACAAGCTGTTTTCACAAATCTTCTCACAAACCAGATCACAAATGAACAACATACAGATATACACTGGCACTGTCAAAATGAAAGCAACTGCTAGGTATTTTGTATATTGGGAGGCAAGGCACATTACAGTATGAGCAAGTTTGCCAAAGGTTCAGCTGGAAAAGAGGGATAGGAGTGGGCTAAAGTCTGCCAAATGATGGGCGGATGCAGGTGAGGAAGGTGGATGGAGTTGGTGATAACATCTGGAGTGGAAATGGAGACCAAGGGACGTCAGATAAGGAAGGAAGAAGAGGAGTGAAGTGTGAAGTCGGAGGGATGCGTGGAAGAAGACAGAAGAAATGGAAAAACAGAGGATCAATGAGAAGTAGAGGATGGTGCAGGAAAGTGTGACTTGGGTGGTGGGAGAACATTTGGAGCCAGGTTTGGATGAATTGACAGGGACAGGTGCTGGTAGATGATAGGTGAAGGCAAAGGGCTGTAGATGGTAGAACCTGATAGGAAAGGAAGGTGAAGCATGGAACCAAAGAAGGGGGTATGACAATAGACAATAGACAATAGACAATAGGTGCCATTCGGCCCTTCGAGCCAGCACCACCATTCAATATGATCTTGGCTGATCATCCACAATCAGTACCCCATTCCTGCCTTCTCCCCATATCCCCTGACTCCGCTATTTTTAAGAGCCCTATCAAGCTCTCTCTTGAAAGCATCCAGAGAACCTGCCTCCACTGCCCTTTGAGGCAGAGAATTCTACAGACTCACCACTCTCTGTGAGAAAAAGTGTTTCCTCGTCTCCGTTCTAAATGGCTTACTCCTTATTCTTAAACTGTGGCCTCTGGTTCTGGACTCCCCCAACATCGGGAACATGTTTCCTGCCTCTAGCGTGTCCAAGCCCTTAACAATCTTATATGTTTCAAAGAGATCGCCTCTCATCCTTCTAAACTCCAGAGTGTACAAGCCCAGCTGCTCCATTCTCTCAGCATATGACAGTCCCGTCATCCCGGGAATTAACCTTGTAAACCTACACTGCACTCCCTCAATAGCAAGAATGTCCTTCCTCAAATTAGGGGACCAAAACTGCACACAATACTCCAGGTGTGGTCTCACTAGGGCTCTGTACAACTGCTGACAGAGTGGGCGGATGGAAGCAGGGAGAGGGAATCAGGCAGTGGGCCATGTGTTGGTGATGTACAGATCGACTGGGTGGGGAAGGGGAAAGAGACCATGTGACAGGTGGATTAAGGTGGGTTGAAAGGAAGGGTGTGTGTGTGAAAGGACCTAGGTAGATCAGATGGAGAGAGAAAGGAACAGAGGGGGAGCGGGTTGCCAGAAATTGGAGAATTCAATGTTTGAGTAGGACACTACAAAGGCAGAATTTGAGGTGTTATTCCTCCACTGGCAGTGGAAGAGGACAAGAACAGACAGATTGGTGTGGGAATGGGAAGAGAAATTGAAATGACTTGCAACCCAGACCACCAAGTGGCCATATTGAACAGAGCAAAGTGATTGCCTTCTCTGCACTTAGTCTCACCAATGTCACATTGAGAGCGCCAAATACAATGGAGGAGGTTGGAGGAGGTGTTGTTCCAGTCCCTGGATGGTGATGAGTAAGAAGGTCTAGGGACAGGTTCAATGTTTCAATGGTTCTTTATTGTCACCTATGAGTAGCACAGTGAAATTATTTTTGCACAACCCACAAATGCACAGTCGCCATATTTTGGCAACATTTACAAAGCAAAAGTCCAAAGTCCAAGTCCTGTCCACATGTTGGAAGTGCTGGAGGGCCCCCGTTCCAGGTAAGCCCAGGTAAGCCACAAGCTGCTGCAGGCCAGAGACGCAACGCCCCCGTCCTCGCCCGACAGACTCTGTGTCCCGGGGGCCGACCTTGAAGGCGCCGGTGACAATACCCCAGTCCCTCTGCTACCAGTCCACTCCCCGCATCCATTACAGTCAACGGCCACCTCCTCGACCTCGGGTCTTCGGGGATTCTCAGCTTGCCCCCATAGGTAGGGAGTGACTCACCAGGCCTGCTTGAGGCTCTAAAAGGTGCTGGTAAGGCTGCATTTGGAATATAGTGAGCAATTTTGGGAACGATATCTAAGGAAGGATGTAAAGTTAAAAAGTAAGTAAAGTATCCTTTATTGTCTTTCAGACCTTTCGGTCTGAACGAAATGTCGTGCCTTGCAGTCATACATATAATAAAATAACAAAAACACACAATAAACACAAATTTAACATCCACCACAGTGAGTTCACCAGGCATCTCCTCACTGTGATGGAAGGCAAAAGTCTTAAAGTCTTTGTCTCTTCCCTACTTGTTTTCCCTGTGCTGGCTGTCTCTTCCTCTCCAGAGGGTCCAGAGGAGGTTTAAAAGGAATGATCCCAGGAATGAGTAGGTTAACCTATGATGTGCGTTTGTTGGCACTGGGCCTGCAGGGAACTGGAACTGGAGCTGGAGTTTAGAAGAATGAGACCGCACTTTCCTGACAAAGATGAAAAATTGAAGACTTCCATTACAGCAGGGGGTTCCCAACCTTTTTCATCCTGTTTACCCCAGGCAACTTTAATAGCAAATAATAATGTTATTTCACTTATTTATGGACAACTAATGATGAACAGATACCAGTATACCAGAACCAGACACAGTCAGTTAATGAGAAAAAATATGTACAAATCCAGAATTATCAAATTTACCCCCTGAGTAGGCAAAATTTACCCCCTGGGGGTATATTTATCCCAGGTTGGGGACCCTTGCATTACAGTAATATGGAATATGAAATTAATGTGACAAGTAGGATTTGTGTAGACAGGCACAATGGTCCACATAGGAATAGTGGACCGAAGGGCCCGTTTCTGTTTTGTACAACTCTATGACCTACATAAGCAGATAATACTGACTTTCATCCTATATTTGTTGGCATGGATCTGGTGGTTTCTAGATTTTTTTAAGATAGAATACTTTGATTTAGATAAGCTGTTATTGCCTGGTTTCAGGCCATCAATTCTAATTAGTAATGTTTAGATCATGCGTTGTTTTATGTCTGGCCTTTAAATTGCAAATTAGAAAAGACTGCACTGATTTTGTGTTGGTGGCAATATGACAGTGGTGTGTCTAATTTCAAGGGCAAAATCAAAAATATTTTGGATTATTTAAGACAAATCGGCAGTTTATTTGACTTAAAAAGAATAGTAATGACATTTAGATTCTAAAAATATGTATCTATAAATAAATCAAATAACTCAGGTAATCTCAGTGGAACATTCTGCAATATTACAATGTAGATTTTAACTCGTGTTTCTATGGAAACTGCCCACATTGTGCAGGTTTTGATATTTCCAAAAACATGGGCATCACTGCATGGTAAGTCGCATTAATAATCCCAAGTCATATCATCTCACACTGAAAAGTATAATTATTATGCTGCATTATGATTAATTCTTAACAATGCACACTCCATGGTTTTATTTACTCATATACACCAGTGAAAACGGACAAAAGAATGAATGGAAAATGAAATAGATAGTAGAAAATGAATAAATAATATAAAAGAGAAGGATAAGGTCAAGTCGCCTCTTGTAATGTAGGGGTTAAACAGACTCTGTCATCTAAAATGGAGTTGTCAGCTAAGTTAGCAGCACAGCATTTCGAACCCTGCTTAGGAAAACAAGTACTGTAGATGTTTTTGAAGAATGCTTGGGCTAATTCAAAGGGACCAGTATATCATGAGGACACCTGCGAGGTCACTGAGATAAGCTTTGCTTTCCCAGAGACATCCGAGACTAGCTCGGTGTCTGATAGGACACATAACTCACACCATTATGGTACCAAGAAGGATAACTAGTTTGGCACCTGTTGGTCTTAGAGATAAAAAATATTATATAAATACATGCTTCTACCATGATAGCATGAGGTTCATCTTTAGGGAGAGAAAAGAGCAGAGAGAGAGAGAGAGAGAGAGAGAGAGAGAGAGAGAGAGAGAGAGAGAGAGAGAGAGAGAGAGAGAGAGAGAGAGAGAGAGAGAGAGAGAGTGAGAGAGCTTGATGACAGCCAGACAGGAGACTCGAATACACAGAGGGGTGTGAGACCTGTTATTTTGTATTGTTACTTTATTTTTTGTTGACAGTTTTTCTGTGTTTTATTTGTAGTTTGCTTGAATAAATAGTTATTTGTGCTCTTCAGCGTGTGCTTTTTCCATTCATTGATCCAAATCCTTGAATCCTGCATATATTTTGTGACACCTCTTGAGCCAGTTCTGGCAATCCATTAAATCATGGCTAATCCAATCCAATCATGACCTCTAATTCAATTCTTTTCTCTCTCCTCTTACCCTTTGTAGTTCAAATATCTACCACCAGGGGGCGACACATTGCCTCGATAACGGCCTGTCTTCGTCTTTTCCTTCTTTGTGCTTTTTGTTTGTTGTAAAATATATGTTTTAGTTTATCTTTAGTTTTGCATTATGTGTGGGCAGGGCGGGGGAAACTTTTTTACTCTTTCCTCGACGGAAATGCGACTTTTTCCACGTCGCATCTCCGTCCGCACTGCGGCCTAACATCGTGGAGTTGGCGGCCCCTTGCTGGGACTTCTAGAGCTCTAAAACCGCGGAGCCTGCGGACTTTAACATTTTGGAGCGGGCGATCGCTTTCCCAGGGGTCGGCCTTTGATGCTCCAACCTACGAGAGCTGCGGACTTTAAAATCGTGAAGTTTGCTGTCCCTGGTTAGGGATCAACTTCGTGAACTCCAAGCCACATGAGTTTCGACTGCCCCAATTCAGAAGCTTAGGCCGCCCCGATGTGGGAGCTTGATCGCCGGCTGCGGATGGTTTGACCCCTGAGGAAAGAAGATTAGACTTTATTGCCTTAATTCACAGTGGGGAATGTGGAGGAGCTGCTGTGGTGGATGTTTATGTCAATTTTTATGTAGTTGTGTGTCTTGTTGCTAACCAAATTCCTTATATGTTGCAAAACATACTAATAAATTACGATTAAGATTATGAATTACAATTATGATTATGATTATCCATTCATTACTGCTATAAGTGTATTCAGTGGCTCCTCCCCAACAGTCTTCCCAAATAACCCAAAAAATTATAACCCTCTGACAGAAATATTTCCTCAACTTCGCCTTGTGGGCAAAGCTTTAATCCGAGCCTGGTCCTAGATACCCTCATTCTCGACAGCTACATGTCAATCCCTCTCAGAATTTTACGTCAAAAAGGTAATAGAAAGATCACCTCTCAATCTGCTAAATTCTAAATCCAATCTCACTTCATAAGATCTTACAGCACCAGAGACCCAGGCTCGATCCTGACTACGGGTGCTGTCTGTACGGAGTTTGGATGTTTTCTCATGTGGGCTTTCTCTGGGTTGCCTCCCACACTCCAAAGTCATACAGGTTTACAGGTTAATTGGCTTCAGTAAAATTGTACATTGTCCCTGGTGCGCAGGATACTGCAAGCGCACTGGTGATCACTGGTTGACGCGGACTCGGTGGGCCAAAAGGCCTGTTTCTGCGCTGTATCTCTGAAGTCTAAAGTGAGGAAAAGTCTGAATCCCATTCAACAGAGTGAATCTTCCCTCTACTACTTCCAATGCAAGTAACTATGATGACAAAGTCGATTCTCTACGATGTCATGTGAAGTTGCATGGCAGTGATTGTTTTAGGTTTCTCCCTCAATATAATCTATCATTATTTGGATTTTTTTTGTCTTCCACCATAAAAACTGAGCGCAAATAATCTTTGTTATTTCTCTACTTCCCATTATTAATTTCCCACTCTCATCTCTTACTTTGACATTTCACTTCCATTCTATATACCTGGTTTCCAGAGGGCTGGTATGGACATTGTTGGCCAAATGGATTCTTGGGTTGGCAGCTCAGTCACTGAGGCCTAGACTTGCGGTTCCGTGAATCATGGCTGGTGGGCTGGCAGTTCACTTACTCATGGCTGGTGGGATGGCAGTCTAGTCACTCATGGCTGGTGTGGTGGCAGTTCACTCAGTCACCCCTCCTCTCTTCAGTTACCCACTCTGCTCCTTGCCAATCCCCTCCCCCCCCCCCCCCCCCCCACCCCCTCCCCACGCATTCAGTCCATCTCCCCTCAACCTCAAAAGTCATCATTCAGTGCAGGCCAGCAAATCCATTCTCACAGCACTTCACGCAGAGTGCAGGCCAGCAAATCCAATCTCACAGCACTTCATGCAGAGTGCAGGCCAGCAAATCCAATCTCACAGCACTTCACGCAGGGTGCAGGTAGCAAATCCAATCTCATAGCACTTCACGCAGGATGCAGGCAGCAAATCCAATCTCACAGCACTTCACGCGGAGTGCAGGAAGCAAATCCAATCTCACAGCAATTCACGCAGAGTGCAGGCAGCAAATCCCATCTCACAGCACTGCAAGCAGAATGCAGGCAGCAAATACAATCTCACAGCACTGCAAGCAGAATGCAGGCAGCAAATACAATCTCACAGTACTTCAAGCAGAGTGCAGGCCAGCCAGCAAATCCACTCACAACACTTAAAGCAGAGTGCAGGCCAGCAAATCCAATTTCACAGCATTTCAAGCAGAGTGCAGGCCAGCAAATTCACTCACACACATACATACACTCACACACCCGCCACCTCACACACACATACACTCACACACATACACCCTCACACACACACTCACACACTCACACACTCACACACACACACACACACACACACACACACACACCCTCACACACACACTCACAGGCTCACACACACACACACACACACACACACACACACACACACACACACACACACACACACACACACACACACACACACACACACTCACACACATACACATAATCTCACATCACACACAAACTCACACACACACATACACTCACACATGCACATACACACCATCACAAACACATACACACACTCACACACACTGACTCACACTCTCACACACTGACACATACCATAATATATATGACAGTAAACTTTCTTAAATCTACTCACACGGCTGAGAGCGACCTCTCCACTGTTGGGCTTCCGCAGTCAGCGGCACTTCCGCAATCAGCGTGACTTCTGCACTTACCGGAAATTACGCAATCAGCGCGACCTGTCCACTAAGCGGAAGTCACGGAATGAGCGGAACTTTTGGACTAAACACAGTCAGACCTAAGAAAGCATTTATTCCTTCAAAACACACTCCGACCTAATAAAGCATTTATTCCTTCCAAATACAGTCGGACCTAATAAACCATTTATTCCTTCCAAACACAGTCGGACCAAATTAAAAATTGCACTTTCAAGCACAGGCAGGGCAGTAGGTCAAACAACTTATGGCATTGTCATGAAGGGCTAGCAAATCATTTATTGCAAGTACATAAAGGGTTAACAAAGCATCATTAATTGCAAGCACGTTACTGGCTAACAAATAATTTATTGCAAACATATTAGGGGTTAACAAATCATCATTCATTGCAAGCACATTACTGGCTAACAAATCATTTATTGCAAGCACATTAAGGGTTAAGAAATCATCATTCATTGCAAGCATATTGTTGGCTAACAAATTATTTATTGCAAGCACATTAAGGGTTAACAAATCATCATTCATTGTAAACACATTACTGGATAACAAATCATTTATTGCAAGCACATAAAGGGTTAACCACATAAAGCACATAACCACCTAAAGCACATTAAGGGCACTCACAGTTCAGTAGACTCACAGTGTTCTGTAGACTCATAGCAGAATGAGAGTTGTGGCCTCTTCCTTGCGATCTTGCAGAGAGACTGAGTCATGTCCAGGAATCCGGGGTTTTATAGTTCTGCCCCCCCCCCCCCCCTCCGGAAGGGGCATTACCTTCATTGCGGTGATTGACAGGCGAGAGAATCTCAAGGTTTTTTAAACACTCATAACTTTTTTTATTTTCCATCGATGAGAAAAATCCTCGGGACCTGCTCAGTGGAGGAGGACTGTGAGAAAGATGGCCAAAATTCACAGCGATACAGGGTAGCGTTTTTTCTAAAATCAATATAGAGTGCAGACAGGAAGTGGTCATGATGACACTTTTAATTATATAGATATTATTTGCTCTTTTATTATCTTACCCTATCTTTTTCACTCTAAACATGCTATTTTTCTTGTTATTTGCTAGTTTCTAAATATTACTTGCCCTTTGTTCTGTTGTATATGTACCGGTAAATAAAAATCAAGCTTGTAAACCAGAAGGTGTGGTAGTCTTTCCTGAGTTAGTTGCACTCATACAGGCAAAACAAGTCAGGATGTGTAGGAAGCATCTGCAGATGCTGGTTTACACCAAAGAAAGACACAAAGTGCCGGTGTAACTAAATGGGTCAGGCAGCATCTCTGGAGAAAAGGTCGTCGGGTCTTGACCCAAAATGTCACCCATTCCTTCTATCCAGAGATGCTGCCTGTCCCGCTGAGTTACTCCAGCATTTTGTGTCTATCTTTAATTAATTTTATTTGTTGACCGAGCATCTGATCTGAATGAGATACCTTTAATGCTGAATAGTTTGATGTCATAATTATTTTGCATCGAGACTTGGTGAGGCATAATCAACCATGATAACTTAAGTTTAAGAAAGAACTGCAGATGCTGGAAAAATCGAAGGTAGACAAAAATGCTGGAGAATAACTTTCGTCATCAACTTAAGTCATCAAGGAGGCAATTTGAAGAGAAAGTCGCTATTGGACAGATTATTGCGAATTATATAATTACATTTTACTTGGAATGTACCAGCAATAGCCCTTGGAAATTTGGTTGCCTGATTTACATGTGTTGTTTTTTTCTTGCTGAAACCTCTGCAGCTGTATCAATTATACTTTTAAAAGAGTATGCAATACTGCAAGAAGATTGTTGTTACTGTTAACAGTTCTAGATATGCACCAATATCTATTCAATTCATGGACATGGGATTTTGCTGGAATAGCAATATTAACCTGAAGCCTTTGGAGCACCAGTGCTAGATGCATGATGTGAAATTCAAAAGCAAGTTACTTTTAGTTTAGTTTATTGTCACGTGTACCAAGGTACAGTTTTGTTGCGTGCTAACCAGTCAGCAGAAAGACAATACATGATTACAATCGAGCCATTTACAGTGTATAGATACATGATAAGGGAATAGTGTTTAGTGCAAGGTAAAGACAGCAAAGTCTGATCAAGGATAGTCCGAGTGTCACCAAAGAAGTAGATAGTTCAGCATTGTTCTCTGGTGCGTTATGATTGTTCTGTTGCCTGATAACATTCTTTCTAAGAAATGAAAGCCCTTGCTATCAGCCTACTCTATTTGTTATCCTTGAACATTACAAATTATCCTATCATTTCTAAATTCCAGGCAATGCTATATTTTTTCCTTACAAGTTAATGCTCAGAATTATAATAACATTCTGGTAAATCTATTTCCCAATATCACCAAGACTAAAATATATGACAGAGAACTGAGACACATCATTACATGTAATAAGCAGGACTTTTTATTTTGTTTAACCTAACCTCAGCCTCTTTGTAGTCCAGATCTTAGATATTAAAATCAATAATTAATTAGCAACAATGATCTTTGCATATGAATCCATACTTCCACGATTTCTGGTATTAAATCTTTCAAACTATTCTGAGCAATCCTCCTTGGATGCTTGGTTGATTAGTTCATTTTCTCTACATTTACAACTCTTTGCAGAGTTTGACCAATCACTTAATTTATTGCTATTTTGAATTTAATGTTTCTACATACAAGATGGCACTTACAATGCTTGTCTAACTTTGCAACAAGGGAAAAACATGGAAGTGTGACTTTCCATCCCTTTATCTAAGTTGTTAATCAATACTGTGAATATTTAAAGCTTCGTCACAGATTCCTGGACCTGTCAGACGATTATTCCCATGAATGGTCAATGAGCTGAAATGTTAACTGATTCTTTCTCTCCGTATATTGCCTGTTCACTGAATATTTCCGGATTTTCCTGTTCTTATTCCTGATTTCCAGCATCGGTGATGTTTAATTGTAATCAATAATTTATTTTTTGATGCTTAATATGTCTGTTTTAATAATTAAATCAATTTGCGTAGTGTCTCCATTTCCCAGACCTTCAGAGAGTGTCGCACAGTGTCGCAGCTGGTAGTTCAAGTTCAAGTGAATTTATTGTCATGTGTCCCTGTATAGGACAATGAAATTCTTGCTTTGCTTCAGCACACAGAACATAGTAGGCATTCACTACAAAACAGATAAGTGTGTCCATATACCATAATATAAATATATACACACATGAATAAATAAACTGATAAAGTGCAAATAACAGAAAATGGGTTATTAATACTCAGAGTTTTGTCCAAGCCAGGTTTAATAGCCTGATGGCTGTGGGGAAGTAGCTATTCCTGAACCTGGTTGCTGCAGTCTTCAGGCTCCTGTACCTTCTACCAGAAGGTAGCAGGGAGATGAGTGTGTGGCCAGGATGGTGTGGGTCTTTGATGATACTGCCAGCCTTTATGAGGCAGTGACTGCGATAAATCCCCTCGATGGAAGGAAGGTCAGAGCCGATGATGGACTGGGCAGTGTTTACTACTTTTTGTAGTCTTTTCCTCTCCAGGGCGCTCAAATTGCCGAACCAAGCCACGATCCAACCAGTCAGCATGCTCTCTACTGTGCACCTGTAGAAGTTAGAGAGAGTCTTCCTTGACAAACCGACTCTCCGTAATCTTCTCAGGAAGTAGAGGCGCTGATGAGCTTTCTTGATAATTGCATTAGTGTTCTCGGACCAGGAAAGATCTTCAGAGATGTGCACGCCCAGGAATTTGAAGCTCTTGACCCTTTCAACCATTGACCCGTTGATATAAATGGGGCTGTAGAGTAACTGCCTCTCCTTGCCAGAGACCAGGGTATAATGCTGACCTGGGATGCTGTCTGAGTGGAGTTTTCACATTTTCCCTGTGACCGCAGGGTATTCTGGTTTCCTCCCACATCCCAAAGTTGTACGGGTTTGTAGGATAATTGGCCTCTGAAAAATTGTCACTGATGTGTACAGAGGTATTGAAAAAATGGGATAACATAGAACTTGTGTGAATGGGTGATCGACGGCCAATGTGGAATCGGGGCTGAAGGGCCTGTTTTAAGCCAAAAGTCCTCTACCAGCCTGTCGATGCTGCATCACACGGCCATCTGACAAATGATTTACGTTTAGATTCAGGATTATTATTTAATTTGGTTTGGTTTAGTTTAGTTTATTATTGTCAAGTATACCAAGGTACAATGAAAAGCTTTTTGTTTGCATGCTTTCCAGTCACAGAAAAGACTATATATGTATCTAATCAAGCCGTCAACAGATAAAGGATTAGAGGACAACATTTAGCGCAAGATATAACAATAAGGTCTGATAAAGTCCGATTAAAGGTAGTTCAAAGGTCTCCAATGAGATAGATGGGAGGTCAGGACTGCACCCTAGCTGATGAGAGGATAGATCAGTTGCCTGACAACAGCTGGAAAGAAGCTGTTCCTGAATCTGGAGGTATGCATTTTCAAACTTGTGTACCTCTTGCCTGATGGGAGAGGGGAGCACAGGGAGTGACCGAGGTGAGACCTTTTATTATCACGATTACCAAGGTAGAGTGAAAAGCTTTTGTTTGAACACTATCCCATCAAATCAGGTCATATTATTTTTTTTGAGTATGTATGTATGTATATATATATACATATATATATATATATATATGAGTATGTGCATATATACACACTGAACCTTTTTTTTTCTCTCTCTCGTGTATTATATTATTTACAGTGTACTATGGTTACATATTCTGTTGTGCTGCAGCAAGTAAGAATTTCATTGTTCTATCTGGGACATATGACTATAAAACACTCTTGACTCGGGTCTCTTGAATATAAACAAGCCAAACACAAGACTAACAGGTAGAGCAAAGACTGTCTGCAATGAGGTAAGTTATGTAATCAGGAAATGTGGCCCCGGAACAGATTAGCAGATAGAGGTAAAGATTCAAGGATGCACTCAAAGTCCCTTTAAAGACATTCATAAGTTCATAAGATCATAAGTGATTGGAGCAGAATTAGACCATTCGACCCATCAAGTCTACTCCGCCATTCAAACATGGTTGATCTAACTCTCCCCCTCAACACCATTCTCCTGCCTTCTGCCCATAACTCCTGACACCAGTACTAATCAAGAATCTATCTATCTCTGCCTTAAATATATCAATTGACCTGGCATCCACAGCCTTCTGTGGCAATGAATTCCACAGATTTACCACCCCGTGACTTAAGAACTTCCTCCTAATCTCCTTTTAAAGGAACGTTGTTTTATTCCGAGGCTATGACCTCTAGTTCTAGACTCCCCCATTAGTGGAAACATCCTCTCCACATCCACTCTATCCAGGCATTTCAACACCAATGCAATGCCTCCAATGATTCCTGGGAACCTCTGGTCCTAAATGGCTCAAAGTGGGGATTGAACTTGTGGGGTGGTATTGAGAACCACAGAGGCCCTAAAAATGCTACAGGCCACTTGCCCTCTCATGGAGCCACACAGCATGGAAGTAAGCCCTTCAGCCCATTGTGTTTGTAACGACCATCAAGACATCACCATCTCTAATCCCGTTTCCTCTCAGATTCCCATCAATTTCCCACTTGATCTTTCTGCCTTCCATCACACCAGCAGTAATTTCCAGTTGCCAATGAACTTCCCACCAGCACATTTTGTACATGTGGGGTGGGAATCAGTGCAACTAGGGAGAAAACACACAGTCGTGGGGAGAATGTACAAGGTCAAGCTCAAACGCAGGTCAACTGGAGCCGAGAGGCAGCAGCATGAATCGCTGCACTGTTGTGGTAGAGTCCACAGTTCTCACATGGGCATCACCACAGTGGAAGTAAATCATCCTCGATCCCCAGCCATGTCTGAGAAGGAGATCGATCGTAACACCATTGTCGTGGCTTCAACTCAAAAGAGATAAATCCATTATGGTTTGATGCAATATTTCTGTGGTGTAAAATATCAGGAACAGTGTGTGTTGTTTATCCAGTATAATTGTTGAACATCACTTTCAAAACCTACATTCAATGACTTTGCCTTATTTTTATGGATGTAACCCAGCAGTTGATAAACTCCAAACAGATGTCAGAATAATGAAGCATTAGTCAGCCAAGAATACAGTTCTTTAAGCTACCTATCACCACAGGAGAAAAAATATTGCTTTTTGTCTGTCCTCAAGAGATTGAGCTTACAAATCAAACAATAACTACATTGGACTTACTTGCATCTTTGATCTGCTGTGCTCATTTATAAATCTTATCATTCCTGGTAGCAATATGGGTTGTCAAAGACTCATATTTTTCCATTTGTTTTATTTATAAATTGATTTGTCAGGCAAACATGACACTGGATATTTTGAGCTCCCTTTAACTATTCTTTTATGTGTTCTGTAATTGAGAAATGTAACTCCATTAATTTTATGGAAACTGTGCTCTTTTGAAACTAATTGGTACTTTAAAGGAATAGAAGCAAGGTTCCTCAGATGGATGGTGCAATTAATGTGAAGCTTTCTAATAAGCACATTTTGCCATCGGTAGCACATCAGATTATCTGATCTTTGACCAGTTTCCACTTTTCTTTAACTGGCCGTTACATATCTAATCTACATCTGAGACTAAAATAGTTAATATAAGCACTTATCTGGGGGGTTTCTGCTGACAGGTTGTCTCAGTAATAACCCAGAGCTCTTAGCCCTTCCTAATAGAGTCACAGATTCATCCAGCATGGAAACAGGATGTACCCCCAACTTGTCCATGCTGACCAAGATGCCCCATCTACACTTGTCCCACCTGCCCATAATTGGCCAATATCCCTCTAAACGTTTCCTATCCATGCACCAGTCCAAATGATCATCACTTAATGAATTATGTTGGGAAATGTACATGTTTAGGCATAAATCAGGACAAACGCATGTTTATCAGCAACAGTACAGTTCTTCCGTTGAGATCTGATGGAAGATAACTCCTTAATTAGGCAACTCCTGAGCATAAGTCATAGCACATCCTTTCACTCAGCAATGGACTTACAATGAGCTGCTTGTGCTATGCCAGAAGATGCCATGGAGTCCACAAAGCAGCATGAACCTCTGCAGACTTCACCATTTTCCTTGGAGGAAGTGCAGTGTGAACTTACTAGAATCATGCGTGGATCCCAAGAGTGAAATTGCAAGATATCACAAATTTATGTTACATTCTCTGGTGTTTAGAAGGCAAAAAGATAAATGATTTGAAGCACTCAAATACATTTTAAGACAAATGATAAAGCAATTCATGGGAAACTATTTTCTGCTGGGAATTATGCCAAGAATAAGAAATCTTTTCATAAAAATTAGTCAGGCCATGTGGGAGTGAGATTAGTAAACACGTCTGTGCATAACTTTGGAACGCAATTCCTCAGAAACCAGTTTGAAGCTATGTCAATGGTTAATTTAAAATTGGACATTTATAGATTTTGTTATGTGATGGTTTTAGAGGAATAGGGCAAAAGTGGATATAGTGCGTTGTGTCACTGATCATTAATAATCCGACTGAATTTCAGAATAGGTTGTGGGGCTAAATCTTTCTTCTGATGCAGACGTTGGAGTGCTGCTGGCTCCTGGACAATAATTTCCCAATGAGGGCTGTGTACAAAGTGGAAGGCTGTTCCTGTGGTGGAGGCAAAGACTAGAGGTTGCTCTTACAAAATGAAGGAGAAGACAAATTTATCAATTGGGAACAACATTCAAATAAATATATTATTCTGTTTGGTGGAATGAAATAAGAAATTATGCTATAGGTCATAATCCTTATTAATTTTGAGGTTGGCTGTTTTGTGCTTAAATTATTGTAAGGTTCATCAAACGTCTTGGACTAATGATTCAGAGATGATTCAATTGTTACCATGGCAAATTGGAAACAAAATTCAATTAATTAACTAAATCCACTTTAATTTTTTTTAGAAAAAAATCCAGGAAAAGTGTCTCATAATGTAAAAATCTATCTGGTTCACTAGCATCTTTTAAGGACCAAAGTATGCTGTCCTAACTATATCTAACTCCAGACTAAGACAATGGGATTGATCCTCAATTGTTGTCTAAAATAATCTAGCAAGCCATTTAGTTCAAGAATAATTTGTGACAGGTAGTTTATACCAGCCATCCTGTATCCTCTGAGTAACCTTTTATAAATAGCAGGTAAGTTATTTGTAGCTGTAAAGATCAGTTCTCAGCTCTGTATGTGTAGGAAGGAACTGCAGATGCTGGCTTAAACCGAAGCTAGACAAAAAAAACTGGAGTAACTCAGCGAGACAGGCAGCATTTCTGGAGAGAAGGAATGGGTGACATTTTTGGTCGAGACCCTTCTTCAGACTGAAGAAGGTTGGAGCTTCGATCCCCAGCAAAGAGATTGCAAGCTCCGCGATGTTAAAGTCCCGCAGACTCCTACGGCGTGGAGCGCCTGTCAGTCTCCAGGAAAGGCCGTCAACTCTATGATGTTAGACCGCAGTGGTAGATACGATACGGAAAAAAATCGCATCTCTGTCGAGGTAAGAGATTAAATAAAAGTTTCCTCCAACCCCCATCAACCCCACACATAAAACAAACCAAGGAACTCTAAAACTGAAGAAGGGTTTCGGCCCGAAACGTTGCCTATTTCCTTCGCTCCATAGATGCTGCTGCACCCGCTGAGTTTATCCAGCACTTTTGGCTACCTTCGATTTTCCAGCATCTGCAGTTCCTTCTTAAACACTAAAACATACCTTTTAACACATACTAAAAATAACAAAAAGAAGAAAGGATGGACAGAATGTTGGCGAGGCAGCCACTGTTGGTGGCGCCACCCGAGATAGAGCTAGGGTTGGAAATTCTTTGGATAGCCTTGGTCAAGAATTGGCATGAACCTGAGGGATTGAATGGCCGCATTTTATGCTGTAATCATTCTATGATTCTAACTAAGATACAGAGTTGAGACACAAAAAGCTGGAGTATCTCAGCAAGACAGGCAGCATTTCTGGAGAGAAGGCGTGGGTGGCATTTCGGGTCGAGACTATGTTCGGGTCAGACTAGTTGGAAGCCAGGGATCGAAGCGGGGCCTGTGGACTTCAACATCATGAAGCCCGTAGTCTCTGGTAAGAAAAGGCCGACTCGGGAGCTCCATGCCGCGGGGAGAGTTTCCGCCGCCCCGATGCCATAATATCTCCCCATAACGTCTGACACCTGTACTCTTATCCAAGTCTCACTAATCTATTCTTGCATATGTACTCTCCCATGCCACGAAGCATTCTACTAAATCTTTTCCAGACCCTCTCAACTGCCTTCATATCTTTCCTATAATGAGGCAACCAGAATTGAACGTAACACTTCAGTTGACGCCAAACTAGCCTTTCATAAATGTTTAGCATGACTTCCCTGCTTTTATACTCAATGGCTCCGTTGATAATGGCCTGAATTACATGTGCTTCATAAATCATTCCTTAACAATCCTGCACATGTTCAATGACTTGCAAACTAATTTCACATGCACATATGTCTGAATCAATTCAAATGATTCACTGATAGGTTAACGCACATACATATATTCACAGGTACACAAAAATGCTGGAGAAACTCAGCGGGTGCAGCAGCATCTATGGAGCGAAGGAAATAGGCGACGTTTCGGGCCGAAACCCTTCTTCAGGTATTCACAATTGGTCTAAATTTAAATAAATTATTTCAAAATGTCATTCATTCATACATTTTTCACTTTCCATCCATCATTTAGATATTACCATACCTTATGACAAATGCAAAGTCTAACCATGCCAATCTATTGGAAAACAATCTATAGGGAGACAATTCAATGATTTTTTTAATCTCATTTAAGCACGGAAATTTAAAGATAATTCTACCTAAAAGAGAAACTGAACCAGAATCAAATCAAATTAAATCTGTAAGGTTGATGACGAACAATGTCCCACTAAATGCTCAATAGAAAACAGTGATTCTTAGCAGAAACATAGATTGGTGCAGGAACTTTAAACTTTACTGCACTGTTTTGGAAAATGATGCTATTAAAGAAATTGTACTTACTTCCAAGGTTTTTATTTTCTTTTTCTATTCTTGCTTGTCAAATTTAAGAGTCCATTTCAGGAGCTGCGGGTGGTCATATTACACAGGGATTGGCTCTAGGTCTTTGCGAAAAAGTAATGGGATTGAATTGAAATGCACGTTTGAAAT
This sequence comes from Amblyraja radiata, assembly GCF_010909765.2. NCBI lineage: Eukaryota > Metazoa > Chordata > Chondrichthyes > Rajiformes > Rajidae > Amblyraja > Amblyraja radiata. Next base: position 20,788,505 of record NC_045956.1, read on the forward strand.
GACAGGACGTTTATTAATGGTTATATCTATTTGACTTGACTGAATTGTTTTTTCTTTACCCACTGCTGGCTACAAAAATTAATCTGGCATTTTCCTGTAAAATGTTCGGTGTTCATTATTTAAATGGGACTCTTCAGTTATTTCAGTCTCCAATGGACAATTTTCTGATGTTCAACTATAAAAATGCCCCAATCATAACCTTTAATCTATTTGCAATTGGATATGGAAGTCTTCATTCTTTAAAAAGAGTTTAAGAAAAGAGAGTTATCTAAACATTGAACCATCCCTCAACAAGGGTGTGAAACTTGCACTGTGGGGTTGATCTATGCCTACTCATAATATAGTATCTGTTTACAATCAGCGTGAAAGTAATTATGCTGATTTTGAACGTGAAACAGTGCTATTAAAGAAATCTGAAGAAGTGTCTCGACCCAAAACATCACCCATTCCTCTCTCCAGAGATGCGACCTGTCCCACTGAGTTACTCCAGCATTTTGTGCCTGTCTTCGCTATTAGGTTCTAAGTGCGAACTCCCATTCATTCCTGCCACAATTCACAAGCTGGTTTGGAATGATAGCGTCTGCATTAGGAGAGAAATAAATGATGCACTGGGAGCAAATGAAGATAGATCTGCCATCCCGTGTGGAATGATCTGGAAGCTCAGAAGTGCAGGCTAAGCAGTGGTACTGTTGGTGGAGCTGCTGCCTCTCAGCACCTAGGACCTGTGTTCAAACTTGGCCTCGGGTGCTGTCTGCGTGGTGTTTGCACGTTCTCTCTGTGAATGCGCAGGTTTCTTCCGAGCACTCCGGTTTCCTCCCACCTCCCAAAACGAATGGTCAGCGAGGACTCATTGTGCCGAAGGGCCTGTTTCCATGCTATATTCCTAAAACTAAAAGTCCCATTGACCATCACTCTGCCTGGTGAAAAGGACAGATTATTGTCAAATCATAGAAATTCAATCAGATTAATCAACACTATTTACCTTCATACTTTTGCTGGCTTTCCTTCATTGGATTAGGTCATTCACACTGGGCTTGCCTTTGTTTCCATTCAGAATGTGGCTGGTGATTCAGAGCTGGCCACCTTTTGACACAATGCCTCATGTGCATAGTGCACTAAATTTCATCTGGAATCTCCATTAGACTCGGAAAGATACAAATTACTGGATTTAATCAGCGGGTTAGGCAGCGTCTCTAGAGAAAAGGAATAGGTGGCATTTTGGGTCAAGGCCCATATTGACTAAGAGTCAGGGGAGAGGGAAATAAGAGGTACTAGACCAAGTGCAGACCCGTTGGGTCTGCTCCCGCAAGGCACACGTTCCCTACCCGTAGCCCCCACGGGAGACGTGGTCCTCCAGCTCAAGCCGTTCCAGAACATAAGATTCCAGCACTAAACAGTGCGGCTGTTTTTAAATGGTGTCTTTGAGGCGAGAGGCGGGCGCCAGCAGCCGTTATGGTCGCTGGCCACAGGAGGCGACAAAATTAGTGAGTGGGGGGGGGGGGGGGGAGAAGGATTTTATTAAAAATGTGTACATAAACACGACAAAATTTAATCAGGAGTGGATACTTGGAATGAAAAGTGAAATCTCTACCGAAATGGGAAAAATCTCAGCGTTTCTGCGTCTGGTGTTGGCGTAGCAACGAATCAAAGGCTGGCACCCACAAGACAGGCAGAAACACACATACACACAGTTTTAAATATAGATAGAAGATAGATAGATAGAAAAGGTACAGAACAAATCAGAGCTGGCACCGATGGCCAAGGAACCCACAATGGTCCATTGTTGGCTGTGAAGTAGGTTTTAATGAAGGGACAGTGAAACCTGCAGGACTAGGGTGGGGGAGGAACAGAGAGAGAGGGAATGCAAGGGTTACTTGAAATGAGAGAAATCAATATTTGTAGGTTGTAAGCTGCCCAAGCAAAATATGAGGTGCTCGATATTGTGTAAGTTATTCACTTGAATTACATCTTCCTTTATTTGTTTCAACAAAGAATAGCACCCAAGCTAATGGAAATGACTCAAAATATCCCTAAAGGAAGACCTCAAGCAACACTGGTCCTAGTTGGCCCAGCTTTTAACTGTATAGTCTCACCAACAGTCACAGTGGTGGGATTATTTGTGCTCCAATTACTATAGGTCATAAGGTCATAAGCAATAGGAGTAGAATTAGGCCATTCGGCCCATCAAGTCTACTCCGCCTTTCAATAATTGCTGATCTATCTCTCCATCCTAACCCCAATTCTCCTACCTTCTCCCCTTAACCTCTGACACCTGTACTAATCAAGAATCTTTTTATCTATGCCTTAAGACTATCCACTGAGTTGGCCTCCGCAGCCTTCTGTGGCAAAAAATTCCACAGATTCACCACTCTGACTAAAGAAATGTCTGCTCATCTCCTTCCTAAAAGAACGTCCTTTAATTATGAGGCTATGACCTCTAGTCCTAGACTCTCCCACTAGTGGAAACATCCTCTCCACATCCACTCCACCCAAGCCTTTCACTATTCTGTATGTTTCAATTAATACAATACACACAATACAATACAATAGCACAATGTACTACTGCCTAGTACTGTTCCTCACTCATTCCAGTATCTACCCTCACACTGTCATAGCTCCCTTGAGACAGCAGCTGTCTATATTGGCACCGCAGAGATCTGAGATTTCAATGCAGCATATCATGTGGCTTCTGAATCAAAAACAAAAATTGCTGGAAATACTCAATAGGTCAGGCAGCATCTGTAAACAAGAAAACAAAAGTTAACGTTTCAGGTTAATGGCCTTCTTCAGACAGTAGCTTCTTCCCAACAACCATCAGGCTCTTGAACACTACACTACACTATCAGTCTGAAGAAGGGTCTCGACCCAAATCGTTACCCATTCCTTCTCTCCAGAGATGCTGCCTGCCCCGCTGAGTTACTCCAGCATTTTGTGACTACACAACACTAACCTCAACTATGAACTTCTATCGACAAGTCTTTGCTTGCATGAGGTTATTAATTTGTGGAATTTTTTATTATTATATATTATCTGTGTGTATTGTGCTTCGTGATGGTTCTGGGTGGCATGCTGGTGATTGGTGACCCGTCTCCTCCTACCTGCTCTGTTATGGCATCCAGAGATGTATCTGCAGACCATGTCTGCTTTCTGCCCTGCCCCAACATGGATTCTCGTCTTTCGAAGGACTTCTAGTGGAAACACCTTTACAAGATGCAGACATAACTTAAATCAAAGTCATCATGTACCTGCTAGTCCTGACACTCACAAATAGCAATCATGCATAAACATTTAATTGGCAGACCACAATTACACTCCATGTAAAAATATTCTTCCATCCTTATGCCCCTGTCCCACTAAGGAAACCTGAACGGAAACCTCTGGAGACTTTGCGCCCCACCCAAGGTTTCCGTGCGGTTCCCGGAGGTTGACGTCAGCCTCCTTAATGGTCGAAAGTGGTTTCCGCTTCTTCTATGTTCCGGCGATTATTTCAAAAAATTCAAAACTGGCCGCGACTAAAAATAGGTTGCCGTTTTGAAAATCGGTAATTTTTTAGTCGAAGCCGGTTGCGATGCTAGTTGAAGGTGGTTGCTGGAGGTTGCAGGTAGTGGAAGAAGCGGAAACCCCTTTCGACCATTAGGGAGACTGACAAAAATCTCCGGGAACCTCCGGGAACCGCAAGGAAACCTTGGATGGGGCGCAAAGTCTCCAGAGGTTTCCGTTCAGGTTTCCTAAGTGGGACAGGGGCATAACTCTCTTTGTATCCTTTCTCCAAAACATTGTGTCTGTGGGCATGTGAACCACCTGTTAATGGAAAGTTGACCTCTATGTATTTAAACCAGTCCTGATTTATTCACCTCCAGCAAATCTCCTTCTAACCTGCATTACTCAAAGCAGTGCAACCTTTGATTCAACAGTTTAAACCAGGGTTTTAAATCCCATAGTGTTCAAGAAGGAACTGCAGATGCTGGAAGATCGAAGGTACACAAAAATGCTGGAGAAACTCAGCGGGTGCAGCAGCATCTATGGAGCGAAGGAAATAGGCGACGTTTCGGGCCGAAACCCTTACCTGACAGCAACCCTAAAAATCTACCTTTTCTGCGTCATTTTCAGATTTTTATATTCATATACTCGACTGGGGAAGTGCAGTGCAGAATTAGATGTTACTCCATATATGGCCTAAACAAGTCCAGCATAATATTCATACTTTTGTAATCACCGTGCAAAAATAAACTGCTGTGAGAACTCAGCATGTCACGTTGCAATTCAACGCGCAAAGGCATGGTCTATGTTTCTTTCCACCTTTCCTGAGGTAACAATGGGCCATTATGGATTCCACCCTTCCTGGGGTCATCTGTCGCTGGTCCTGTTTTTGTTCTGGCCTTATCTATCTTTCAGTCTGAAGAAGGGTTCTGACCAGAAATGTCACCTCTTCTCCAGAGCTGCTGCCTGACCCGCTGACCCACTTTGTGTCTGATGTCTGCTGCATCAGCACCTTGTTCCTGATGCAAGTGTTTATGCAGATTCCAGCATTAGCAGTCTCCTATGTTACTTTTTCATCATCATGGACCTTGAACCCCAGGATCTTACATCTCAAGATGTAATCTAGTTATGAACATACATGATTCTATTCTGCACAGCAGCCGAAACTGTGTCACTTAGTACACAGTCTTTTATTGGTCGTTGTTTCAAGATTGGTACTAAATTTCTGTCTGAAAGTTCAGGCATTGCCCAAAAGCAATGCAAGTTGGGAGAAATGTTAGATCAGTTTTAAACACTGGGTGAGTACATTGGGCTCCTCAAGGGGAAGTCTGGTGAAATGAAAGTGAAAGGAGCGGATGTTGGGGAGGTTTGCATAGGATCTTTGGTTTGCAGCTAGTGTTCGGGGCGGAAGCAATCGCCAACAGGGTGCCGGCGCGGTCCACACAAGAGGCCTCCCTGGGTCCAGCAGAAATGTCCAGGGTGTTCATGTTCAGGGTGTTCCTGCTCCTGTGCCTCTCCGCTGACCAACTCCTTCACCACGGACGCTGCGGTGCCCGGGGGCAGCCCCAACAGCTGGGAAACGAGCACCAAAAAGCCGTCTCCGCTCACGAAAAGCTCTTCCAACAGTTCGTTGCAAAATACAACCGGGGCTACACGGCAGACAGTCCCCAGTTCGTCGAGAAGTACCGAGTGTTCCAGGTACAATCGGGTTCTTGCATCTTTCTGGGAGCACACAAGTGTCCGTCGCCCAAGATCATTGCCAGGAAATAGGAATGTGCTGCTTATTCTTCAGTCTGTTATATTTGCTTTTCATTCCAGGAATATTACAATGCAAATTGGGAAGTTGTTACACTGGAGGGGAGGAGGTTGCAAGAAGCCGCCTCTGGCAGCAAATGAACAAGTCTGATTGAGATATTACGGATCTGACAACATTTGTTGAATATAAGTGGGATAACATAACTAGTGCGAATGGGTGATCGATGGTTGGCATGGACTTGGTGGGCCGAAGGGCCTGTTTCACTGCTGTATCTCTAAACTACCCACTCCTCCTCCCCCACCTGGATTTGCATCTATTTCTCCCTTCCCCTTCCGCCTATATTCCTTTCTCTGGCTTCACAATTCGCAACTCCACAATGAACCATTGTGGGTTCTTTGACCATCTCAACTTTGTTTGGGACCTTTTCATGCCTCTTGTTTCCTATTGTCCTGTTCCTTTTGGTGGTAGAGGTTTTAGATTCTGGTGGCCCTACAGAAGTTTATGTCCATAGGCTTTGGAGCAGAATTAGGCCATTTGGCCCTCTAAGTCAACACCGCCATTCAATCATGACTGATCTATCTTTCCCTCTCAGCCCCATTCTCCTGCCTTCTCCCATAACCCCTGACATCTGTACTAATCAAGAACCTGTCAATCTCCAACTTAAAAAATATCCATTAACTTGGCCTCCACAGTCGTCTGTGGCAATGAATTCCACAGATTCATTCCACAGTGTTGCATAGACTAGAAACTGCAGTGCTATTTACAGGTGGCAACATTGGTGCCTGTTGTGAAGAAAATAAATGGGGGCACAATGGTGGAGCTGCTGCCTCACAGTGCCAGAAACCCAGGTTCGATCCTGACTTTGGGTGCTGTTTGTGTAGAGTTTGCACATTCTCCCTGTGGCCACACGGATTTGCTCCAGTGCTCCAGTTTCCTTCCACATCCCAGAGACATGTAGGTTAGTTGGCTTCTGTAAATTGCCTCTAGTGTGTAGGAGGGAGTGGATGCGAAAGTGGGATAACATAGAACTAGTGTGAATGGGTGATCAATGTTCGGTGCGGATTTGATGGGTCGAGTGCCTGCTTTGCCCAGGATAATTCTTAGCTCTTAACTGTTTTTAAAGCTGCACCCATCTCGGCAAGTGTAAATTATTCCGCCACAGTCCTGACTCATTCTTGGCAGATGGTGCAAAGACTTTAAGGTGGCAGAAATTGAGTCACATGATACAGGATAGTCAGAGCACGTAATCTGCTCTTACATCCACACTACAGATGGACACAAAATGCTGGAGTAACTCAGTGGGACAGGCGGCATCTCTGGAGAGAAGGAATGGGTGACGTTTCGGGTCAAGACCCTTCTTCAGACTGGGCAGTCTGAAGGAGGGTCTCGACCCGAAATGTCATCCATTCCTTCTCTCCAGAGATGTTGCCTATCCCTTTGAGTTACTCCACATTTTGTGTCTATCTTCGGTTTAAACCAGCATCTGCAGTTCCTTCCTACACCTACATCCACATTGGTAGGTGGTTACACCCTAAGGTGTTGACGTGACAGTACACCCATTGAATGTTGAGGGTAGTTGATTAAATTTAGTTTACTTAGTTTAGTTTATTATTATAGTCACATTGTACTAAGGTACAGTGAAAAGGTTTTGTATAAGAGTCAAGAGTGTTTTATTGTCATATGTCCCAGATAGGACAATGAAATTCTTGCTTGCTGCAGAACAACAGAATATCTAAACATAGTACATAACGGGAGAAAAAAAGGTTTAGTGTGAATATATACACACATACACACATACTCAATAAATAAACAAATATAGTGCAATAATAATAATAGTATGTTGTAGTTCAGAGCTTATTTGCTGTTGTGTTCAATAACCTGATGGCTGTAGGGAAGAAGCTGTTCTTGAATCTGGACATTACTGTTTTCAGGCTCCTGTACCTTCTTCCCAATGGCAATGGTGAAATGAGTGCGTGGCCAGGATGATGTGGGTCTTTGATGATGTTGGCTGCCTTTTTTGAGGCAGCGATTTCGATATATCCCTTCGATAGTGGGGAGATCAGAGCCGGTGATGGACTGGGCAGTGTTCACAACTTTTTGCATTATTTTCCGCTCCTGGACGTTCAGGTTGCTGAACCAGGCCACGAAGAAACCAGTCAGTATGTTCTCTACTGTGCACCTGTAGAAGTTCAGGAGAATCCTCTTTGACATACTGAATCTCCGTAGTCTTCTCAGGATGTAGAGGCACTGATGTGCCTTCTTTATAATTGCATCAGTGTTTTGGGTCCAGGAAAGATCTTCGGAAATATGCCCAGGAATTTGACGGCGACCTGCTACGACTATGACTGTCGCCGAAAAAATCGGTGAAGTGGGACAGGCCCATAAGATGTAACACTGAAGTCCGATAAAGTCCATATAAAGATAGTTCAAAGATCTCCAACGAGGTCAGGATGGCACTCTAACTGAGGAGAGGACTGTTTAGTTGTCTGATAACAGCTGGGAAGACACGTTCTGAATCTGGAATTATGTGTTTTCAAACATCTGTATCTCCTGCCTAATGGGAGAAAGGAGAAGAAGGAGTGAGACTGGTCCTTGATTATGCTGGTGGCCGTACTGAGTCAGTGTCGTATAGGTGGAGTCAGTGGAAGAGAGATTAGTTTGTGATGGTCTGGGCTGCGTCCACAACTCTGCAATTTCTTGCAGTCTTGGATGGAGCTGTTATCAAACTAGGCTGAGATTCATCCCGATAAGATGCTTTCTAGGGTGTATCTGTGGAATATGGTGAGGGTTGTTGGGGACATGCCAAGCCTCCTAAGCCTTCTAAGGAAGTGGAGGTATTGGTGTGCTTTCTTGGCCATAGTTTTGATGTGATTGGTCCAGGTTCGTGATAAATTGCTGGTGATATTTATTAGTAGGTACTTGAAGCTTTTGACCATCTCTACTTTGGTGCCATCAAATTCTCATAATGAGATTTGCCGTGCAAACATTCTGTGCAAACATATCAGTCCAAGCCTAAAAATTGAATAGTCCTGTTCAAACTGTTTAATTTCTGTCAATTGCATGGTCTTTCTAAGTCATTCTGATGACGGCTAAGTTGTCATAGTGCTTGGATAAATGTATTAAGATTACAATGGCCTCATCTTTACAGATAACATGAATTTATGTAGCACTTATAACAGAAGTTTATTGCAAATAGGATCTGTTGAGTATTATTTTGAAATATGGAATGTATTTACAATTTTTAGTTGGTACTTACTTTTGAAACCAATGTCTGGTGTAATTTTTTAAGTTACTGCTGTATTCAGTGAAATATTCTGGGGAATTGCAGACTTTCTTTGTAGACTGTAAGAAATGTCACGACTCTTATGATCAGCCATGATCACATTGAATGGCGGTGCTGGCTCGATGGGCTGAATGGCCTACTCCTGCACCTATTGTCTATTTTCTGTATCATTCTGAAATCATTGACTGAAATTTCAATTTTCAATAAAACACTATTAAAACTTGATACCTTTTCATGTTTTTCCTTTCCTATTACCTACTAGGTAAGCTCTTATCTGTATCAATTTTGCTTTAAAATAACCTACTTTACCTTTTATCTGTGCCTCCTTTTCTGCACATTTCGGGAATTTCAATATCAGATCCGAAGGTGTATTGCGTAGTGAAGCTTATGATGAAACCTATTTTCAGCTAGCTGAAAGCTCACAAATGTACCTAATCAAATTTAACCAACTGGATAATTTGCTGCTTAATGCCTGTAACTCGTTCATAACAAAACATGTAACATTTTCAACAATATTTTAATATCTAATGTTTTAAATGGAATTTTGAGTTCATTCTGTTCCTTGTATGTGAGTTTAAAATGAGTGCAGGTAAACTGCAGCATATCAAGTCTGACATGTTCAAGTTTGTTGTCATATGCTTGAGTGCGGTGAAGTACTGGTACAATGAGGAATCTTGCTTGCAACAGCATCACACGTGCATAGACTCAGACAACACCAGTTGTACAAGTACTATAAGCACATGGCCGTTACCATGATCAGAATTAAAACAGAAATTGAAGGTTGGCTGGTACAGGGCATTGGATATTTTCAATAGTACGGTCTCTTAGATCCCTTTCAGTGCAAATAACCTTGAGTATATGTTTTAGCTTTTTCTCATTGTCTTCTTTGAAACGATGTATGGTATTACTTGGATTTTACAAAAACAAATTACACATCATTTGTAATGACACATAAACTAGAGGGCAAGTTGGCATGGCAGTAAAGTTGCTGCCTTACAGTGCAAACACATAATTAAAAACAAACATTCCAATGTAGTGCCAGAGATGGGCTGCGGTGTTCCATTGTGGAGGTAGGGTTAGGATTGTGTTCAAGATTCTGATATTCATAGCAAAGTTGCTGTTCGTGAACCTGGTGGTTTGTCCGTCCAGCCCGATGATAGAAGTGAGAAAAGGGCAATGTGGGGATCTTTGATGATAGATGCCGCCACCTGAAGGCAGCACCTCATGTACATGCTTTAGATGGATAGCAAGGTGATGTCCATGATGACTGCGCTGGGTCCATCACTCTCTGCAGCCTCATGTATTCCTGTGTGTTGAAATTGTCATTTCAGGCAATGATGCAACCAGGCAGGATACTTTCTGCAGTACATCTGTAAAAGCTTGTAGAGTATTTAGAAATCTCTATAAACTGAATCTCTTTAAACTTCTAAGAAAGTAGAGACACTGGCTTTGTGTCTGTATTTATATGCTGGGCCCCAGACAGATCATGAATGAATGAATAAGTTTATTGGCGGAAGTATGTTCACATACAAGGAATTTGCCTTGGTGCTCTGCTCGCAAGTAACAACACGACATACAGTAAACCATTAAGAATAAAACATAAAACATTAAAACATTAAGAATAAAACATTCTAGTTTAAGTCTGAGATGTTCATGACCAGGAATTTAAAGCTGTTAACTCTCCACCACCGATCCATGTAGTTTAGTTTAGAGATAAGGCGCGGAAACGGGTCCTTCGGCCCACTGACTCCGCACATTAACACTAGGGATTATTTTACATTTTATACATTTGTACCATGCCAATTTACCAACAAACCTGTAAGTCTTTGGAGTGTGGGAGGAAACCGAAGATCTCGGAGAAAAACCACGCAAGTCACGGGGGAACGAACAAACTTCGAAGAAGGAAACCTATGCAGGGCCCGCGACTGGAGGATGCTGGCGGACATCGGCCGACAATTAGTTTTTCCACCTGAAATTGCTTCCACCAACCTCAGGCCAGACTTGGTGTTCTGGTCCCCTTCACAGAAGACTGCTTACATCATAGAGCTCACAGTTCCATGGGAGAACTCTGTTGAGGAGGCCTATGAGCGTAAGAAGCTGCGTTACGCAGAGCTTGCAGCAGAGGCAACGCAGCGTGGCTGGAACACCAAAGTCTATCCAGTTGAAGTGGGATGCAGAGGATTTGTTGCGTCATCTACCATCAGACTGCTGAAGGAGCTTGGAATCCACGGTCAGGCTCTGCGGAAGACCATAAGATCACTCTCAGAGGCGGCTGAAAGAAGCAGCCGGTGGATTTGGCTCAAGCGGAAAGACCCATGCTGGGCCCCAAGTATTTCAGGGTGAATCTTTGGGACGGTTTGACACGGGACACGCGCTGAGGGCTGATCATCCTGCAGCGGGCCGCCCTTGTGGAGGGTGTATAGTGTTAAAAGGCCGAAACACCCAGTGATGCAAGGGTACACTACTGATGATGTGTCCTGTGCCCAACTGTCCTAAAGGTTACCCAGGCCAAGATATACGTATCCACTCCCCCACCCCCCCCCCCCCGCCCCCCCCCCCCCCACAGATGTTGAGCGTCTACCACTCTCAACAATCAACGAATGTCGTGAAATGCTCCCCACCTATTGGCACAAGGGACTTCTTAACATCTTGTCCTGTGTATTTGATTCTGTGTTCAAGATTCTGATATTCATAGCAAAGTTGCTGTTCGTGAACCTGGTGGTTTGTCCGTCCAGCCCGATGATAGAAGTGAGAAAAGGGCAATGTGGGGATCTTTGATGATAGATGCCGCCACCTGAAGGCAGCACCTCATGTACATGCTTTAGATGGATAGCAAGGTGATGTCCATGATGACTGCGCTGGGTCTATCACTCTCTGCAGCCTCATGTATTCCTGTGTGTTGAAATTGTCATTTCAGGCAATGATGCAACCAGGCAGGATACTTTCTGCAGTACATCTGTAAAAGCTTGTAGAGTATTTAGAAATCTCTATAAACTGAATCTCTTTAAACTTCTAAGAAAGTAGAGACACTGGCTTTGTGTCTGTATTTATATGCTGGGCCCCAGACAGATCATGAATGAATGAATAAGTTTATTGGCGGAAGTATGTTCACATACAAGGAATTTGCCTTGGTGCTCTGCTCGCAAGTAACAACACGACATACAGTAAACCATTAAGAATAAAACATAAAACATTAAAACATTAAGAATAAAACATTCTAGTTTAAGTCTGAGATGTTCATGACCAGGAATTTAAAGCTGTTAACTCTCCACCACCGATCCATGTAGTTTAGTTTAGAGATAAGGCGCGGAAACGGGTCCTTCGGCCCACTGACTCCGCACATTAACACTAGGGATTATTTTACATTTTATACATTTGTACCATGCCAATTTACCAACAAACCTGTAAGTCTTTGGAGTGTGGGAGGAAACCGAAGATCTCGGAGAAAAACCACGCAAGTCACGGGGGAACGAACAAACTTCGAACAGACAAGCACCCGTAGTCAGGATCGAACCTGGGTCTTTGGTGCTGTTAGACAGCAGCTTCACCGCTGCGCCACCGTGCCACCCCAATTAGTTTCCCAACTTCCCCTATCTGAAGTTTATGATCAGTTCCTTGGCCTTGTTAGCGCTGAGCGAGAGGTTGTTGTTGCGGCACCACTCAATCTCTCATCTGTATGATCTCATCACCACTCATGATTCAGCCAACAGTGGTATAATCAGTGCATGTACAGATGGCATTGTAGCTGTGCTTAGTCATACTGTATATAGAGAGTGCAAACAGGAAAAGGGCATATCTTTGGAATTCGCAAATTTTATAAAATATATTACGTGTAAGTGATTAATTCTATAAATGAGTTAAAAAGACTTACCCATTAGAATTAAAACATAATCATGCTGGTATTGAAGCCATTCCTTCTCCCCATGCTGTCTTGTACATTCTCATCCAAGTCATTGTTGTGGAGGATCATAATCATCTTTATTGTTCATTGTTTATTGATCATTGTTGCAGGTGTATAAAATCATGAGAGGAATAGATCAGGTAGATGCACAGAATCTCTGGCCCAGAGTAGGGGAGTCGAGGTCCAGATGACATTTGTTCAAGGTGAAGGGGAAAAGATTTAATAGGAATCTGAGAGGTAACTTTTTCATACAAAGGGTGGTGGGTGTATGGAACAGGCTGCCAGAGGAGGAGTGGAGGCTGGGACTATCCCAACGTTTAAGAAACAGTTAGACAGGTACATGGATAGGGCAAGTTTTGAGGGATATGGTCCAAACACAGGCAGGAGGGACTAGTGTAGCTGGGACATGTTGGCCGGTGTGGGCAAGTTGGGCCGAAGGGCCTGTTTCCACACTGTATCAATGACTCTATGACAAACAGCAGTGGACCCCTGTGGCACACCACATGTCACAGGCCTCTAGTCCATGATGACCTTCCATCATCACTGCTTCCTACCATCGTCAATGAAGGATGAAGAAGGGTCTCGACCTGAAATGTGACCCATTCCTTCTCTCCAGAGATGCTGCTTGACCCCCTGAGTTACTCTAGCATTTTGTATCTATCTTCAGTGTAAAACCAGTATCTGCAGATCCTTCCGACACAAAATATTTTAATCCATATCCTTTCTAAAACATAAAGGCGATTTATTTTGGGACAGATCTTCCGCTACTCTGAGGTCATTACTTGCCCAACTTGAGCCGTGCCGTTCCTTCCAATGTGGTCTTTAGCTGGAGACCAACCCTCAGCGCCTTGTCTAGATCTTTATGGAGTGCGATGAAGCACAGCATCTCTCCCATTGTAAGGGGCTGCCTGTGCTCAACTCCAGGCCTGAAGGCTGTTGAAGATCTGTTCCTCCTTTCTAATCCACAAATATTCAGAAACTCCTGAGATCTTTTAAAAATAAAATGACTATTAAAACAATCTTTGTTTAAAATGAGTTATTAAAAAACAAAGATACTGGTGTAGGAAGGAACTGCAGATGCTGGTTTACACTGAAGATAGACACGGGTTGAGACCCTTCTTCAGACCAAAGATACTGGCACAGCCTTGAAAACAAACAAATGTATTAAGAAGGGCCTCGATCCGAAACGTCACCCATTCCTTCTCTCCAGAGATGCTGCCTGTCCCGCTGAGTTACTCTAGCACTTTGTGCCTATCCTTGTTCTAAATGTATTTAAACTATGTGTAGTGAATGTAATAGAAGGCCCTACTTATTATTCTTGTAATAGCAAATTTTTAGTCGTTTTCAATGGGGTCACTTACGGGAGATTTCCAAGCCTTAGAGCTTGGAAATTTGCAGAATATCATGCTATGGGACTGCACTGACTGAGGGATTCTGTGGAGAAATGGAGGGGGAGGTAAGTCTGACAGAGAGCTGACCTGTAAAAAGGTTCTGCATTACAACGTTATAGCTTCCTTGATGTTGCCACATAATGCTTTGATCAGTTAAAGACTAAAGTACACATTGTAAATGGCTCTTGTTCAGCCACTTGTACAGGTCCAATTACATGAAATATCAAATATAATTTGTTTATAAATGCAGATGTAACTATTTTTAATATGCAGTAATTGTATGTTAAAATTGTTTAATTGATGACACTTTAATAATCTTTTTCAGGAAAGCATACAGAGACATTACACCATGAATCTTATTTCTTCAAACTTGTCAAATGAAAGTGACTTCGATGTTTATGGAATTAACCAGTTTTCAGATGTATCTCCTGCAGTATTCAGAGGTGAAAGTGCTTTTTAATATTCAATAATTGTTTAATATGATTATGCTTATTAATAAGGCTTGTACCACTCTTGCTATGTTTAAAATAATTGAAGTTAAATCGACATTGACATGTTAAGTTTAAAAAAATAGAAAATTGGCAGGACTTGTGTTGTATATGGATTAGCATGGTCAAAATAATCCAAATGAGCCTAAATTATAGTATTAAAGTTTCATTGTTCCAGTAGCTTGCTGGGTAAATAGTCTAAAGACCATAACGAATGTTCACCCTGAAGGGCCTGTCCCACTATACGAGTTTACCCAAGAGCTCTCCCGAGTTTAAAAAAAAAATCAAACTCGTGGTAAGTATGTAGTGGGTACGTCGGAGCTCGGGACGTCTCTTAGCGGCTCGTAACGCTAACAGCAGGTACTCGGGAAACGCGGTAAGCTCGTGAAGTTTTTTCAACATGTTGAAAAATGTCCACGAGAGCCCCGAGTACCTACGAGCGGCTATTACGAGCAGCCAAGAGACGTCCCGAGCGCAGACGCACCCGTTACGCACATTCTACATGCTTACCACGAGCTTGATTTTTTTTAAAACTCGGGAGAGCTCTTGAATTAGTTCGTACAGTGGGACAGCCCCTTTCCCATCCCTGACTGAAACTTGATGTTAAAAAACAGCACATCACCTTAATGGTGAACACATCATGGCACTGATTTGTTCTGTCATTGGACCACTGAGAACACATCCATTTTTAGTTTCTACTTTGTTTCACAGAGAAAAACAAAAGTCCATTCTATCATTTGTTGTGTGCATTCAGTCTATTAGTCAGTAATGCATTGCGATTAAAATATAGACTACCTGTACACAACATATGGGTAGGGCAGTTACAAAGTGATGTTCACAAAAATGGTGAATATGCTTATTCTGTGTTTGATAACAGATGTTGAGGTGTTTGATATTTAAATATGTCAGTATGCGTATAAAAATACAGGAATGCATAACCACGTATCTATAATGATTATCTGTGCAAGTTTGGTTACTGGAAACATAAACTTGGTTTAGAAACATAGAAATTAGGTGCAGGAGTAGGCCATTCGGCCCTTTGAGCCAGCATCTCCGTTCAATATGATGGCTGATCATCCAAAATCAGTACCACGTTTTTGCTTTCTCCCCATATCACCTAATTCCGTTTGCCTTAAAAGCTATATCTAACTCTCTCTTGAAAAATTCCAGTGAATTGGCCTCCACTGCCTTCTGTGACAGAGAACTCTACAGATTCACAACTCTCTGGGTGAGAATTTCTTTAGAAAGAAATGTGGACTAATGTGTGGTTTTTAAATTACACATCAATAAAAACTAATATGAAGTGGGAAGGAAACATATTTTTTGACAATTAAATCTGCAGCGACATATTTGGGTTCAAGGCCTGCGCACCTTCAGAACTTCATGTCATTTCCGGAGGACAACGAGACACCAGCATTGCCAGCAAAATTTGACTGGAGGGTCAAGGGGGTCGTTACACCTGTACGGAATCAGAAAACGGTAAACATAAGAAAAAGTTTATTTTTGATGATGATGATGATGATGATGATGATGATGATGATGATGATGATGATGATGATGGTGGTGGTACTCACTTGCATCTGTGTGCAGAGAAATTCTTTCTTTTTGCATACAAAGGAGACAAAAGAATTGCTACAAAAGCGCCAACAAAGTCACAAAAAGTACTTAACCTTCTTTCCCCCCCCACGCCAGGTCCCCCTTTCAAGATGGCGGCGCTGGCTTAACAGCTGCGGCCCACCTGCAGTCCGTCTGTTTTTTTTCTTTCGTTTTGTTCCTTGTCATGTTTTAGTTAATTTTGCTTTATTAAGTTGCGTATGTGTATGTGTATGGGTGGGACAAACATGTTTTGGTCTCTTCCTTCGGGGGATGCGACTTTTTCTTCGGTCGTATTCCCCGTCCCCGTCTGTGCCGAGGCCTAATGGCGGAGCTGGCGGCATCGGAGCTGTAGCAGCGGCAGCAGCGGCGGAGACCCGACTCGGCACCAAAGCTGTGGCGGCGGCGGCAGCAGCGGCAGCGGAGACCCGACTCGGCCCCGAAGCTGTGGCGGTGGCGGCAGCAGCAGCGGAGACCCGACTCGGCCCTGGAGCTGTGGCGGCGGCAGCAGCAGCAGCAGCGGTAGCGGAGACCCGACTCTGCCCCGAAGCTGTGGCGGAGGCGGCGGAGACCTGACTCGGCCCCGAAGCTGTGGCGGCGGCGGCAGCAGCGGAGACCCGACTCGGCCCTGGAGCTGTGGCGGCGGCAGCGGCTGCAGCAGCGGCAGCAGCAGCGGTAGCGGAGACCCGACTCGGCCCCGAAGCTGTGGCGGAGGTAGCGGCAGTGGAGACCCGACTCGGCCTCGGAGCTGTGGCGGAGGCAGCGACGACCCGCGGAGTTTGAACCGTCGCCTCGGCGCAGAGGGAGAACAAAGAGGGAAGAGACAGAGACTTTAAGATTTTGCCTTCCACCACAGTGAGGAGGTGTTTGGTGAACTCACTGTGGTGGATGTTAAATTTGTGTTGATTGTGTGTTTTTGTCATTTTTTAAATTATATGTATGACTGCAGGGAAACAAAATTTCGTTCAGACCGAAAGGTCTGAATGACAATAAACAAATCTAATCTAATCTTGTTCTCGATGGCCCCCCTCACGCCAGGTTCCCCTTTGCTCTCGGTGGAGCGGCCCATCCACCTCGGCCTGACTCGCTCCGACCTCAAGGCTCCAACCTTGTCCGACTCTCCCACCTTGGCCCGAATGTCCGATCTCGAGGCTCTGACTCTCCCACCTTGGCCCAGCTCCGTCGCTTGGACTCTGACCCCCGACCACCGGGATACGACCCCGCACCATACCTGCCTCTCCATAGACTGCGGTACCCTGCGGGAGCTCTTTTACCTTTAATGTTGCTGATGCCATCATTAGATGAATACTATTATTTTCATTAATGAAGAACCATTTCAATAATATCGCTCTTAGATGCATTGGGACGCTTTTTGGAGAAACCAGAAATAAATCTAGCGAAATCCCAATGCATTATCTTTCAGTTCATAAAGCTATTTTAATGTTGATCATGACTAATCTATGCCTGTCATTGCTGCACCACAGTTTAATGCAGTGAGAGCTCTAGGTTTTGTAACATACCTAGAATATACATACAGTACCCACCAAGTAGTAATATAATGCAATGTGGTTTAAATCCACACTATAGACTTGGGCCTATATTCAGATTGAGAAGAACTGAACATGGCTCCTGTGTCTCTAGCCTCTGAATCTAGACTGAGGTGATAGATGTTCGTCCATAAAGGGGATTAATGATCATCTGATGGTTTTGTTCTGTTAGACTGATCATTATTGAGAACTGTGAAGACATTTCCAGGATAACTTATTTTTAAAATGAATATTCCAGGTGTCAGAAAATTCTGCTTTGTATGGACTTTGATGTTGGAGAAATTTGGACTCATTTCTGATTGTTTTGTGCTATAGTGTGGAGGATGCTGGGCCTTCAGTGTGGTGGAGAGTATTGAATCTTCTCACGCAATTAAAAGTGGACAACTGGAAATGCTGAGTGCTCAAGAAGTTATCGATTGTTCTTACGGGGATGCTGGTTGTCGTGGTGGCTCACCAATCAGTGCCCTGAGGTGGCTAAATCAGGTTGGTAAATACATTTTTGAAGCGACTGCTTGTAATAAATTGATGAAAATGACCCACAAAGGCAGAAGTCAGCTAATCTATTAAGCATAAGGCAGACACAAAATGCTGGAGTAACTCAGTGGGACAGGCAGCGTCTCTGGAGAGAAGGAATGGGTGACGTTTCGGGTTGAGACCCTTCAGACTGAAAGTCATGGGAGCATGTTGTAACAATCTTACTGGCTACAGAATCATAGCCAGATATATCCAAATCTATTTCCACTGCTTTTTCTCCACCGTCTCTGTGCCTAAATGACGTAGTGTAAATTACGCGCAAATGACGCCCAATTGGGACAGGCTCTTTACAGCGCTTGCAGCACTGGAGACCCGGGTTCAATCCCGACTACGGGTGCTGTCCGTATGCAGTTTGTACATTCTCCCCTTGACCGCATGAGTTTGCTCCGAGATCTTTGGTTTCCTCCCACACTCCAAAGACTTACAGGTAGATAGATAGGTAAATTGGCTTGGTATAAGCGTAAATTGTCCCTAGTGAGTGTCGGACAGTGTTAATGTGCGGGGATCCATGGTTGTTGTGGGCCGAAGGGCCTGTTTCCTTGCTGTATCGCTAAACTAAGCTAAACTATAAGAAGTTAAAATGAAATGTGCTGAATATGCACTCTGATAACATTCTGTATAGTTATTTACAGGAAAGCTATCAATTATCCTTTGTGAGGTGGAATATAACTAGAGCAAACCCACCCAGTCAGTGAAAATATGCAAACTCCGCACAGGGGGCACCCAATGTCAGGATCAAACTCTGATCTATTGAGCTGTTTGAGATAGCAGCACAAACCATAGTGCTGCCATGCTGCCCTTCCTTGATTGTTTTGGCAGTTTTGAGATACATTTAATCTGGATCTGTTAGTTTATCCAATTCAATAATACTTCCTCTTTTTTAATATGTTTATCCCATCCAATTTCTCTGCATTGACTGAAGAAGATTGATTCTCTCGCCAAATTATCACGGATGAGTGAAGGAAATATGGTTATGAGGTGTACATTTGTACAGCTGCTAATGGTCCTTGGTATCTCAGCATTTCTCTGTTGTGAGTTTGTTCCATTTTGCACAATACCTGATGAATGGTGTCCCTGGCAGAACCCCACAAGGGCCATATGCACTGTCATGGGGCATTCTTACAGTGAGAATTTTGAAGTATTTAAAGGAGAACTTGCTTTCAGAGAACGGTCAGGGAATGTAAGCAGGATGTATGGACCTGGACTTAGAGTAATATCAGGGGTATGGATATTGGATGTAAAAGCAGCAAAAGTGCAGTGGAGATTGTGAATTCCATCAGATACAATACAATACAATACAATACAATACAAATTTATTGTCATTTGAGCCCCAGTGAGACTCAAACGAAATTTTGTTTCCACAGCCATACAAACAAAAACAATGTCCTACAGACATACACACAATTAAGTTCACACAAACATCCATCACAGTGAACCCACTGTGTTGGAAGGCAAAGTCTTTTCTCTCCCCTGCTCTCAATTTCTCTCCCGATGTCCAAGCCCCAGGCGGGTGATGATAAGTCCCACGGCCATTTTAGGCCGTGCCGGGCGATTTACGGCCCCGCTCCCGGTCTAAAAGTCTCGAAGTTGGAGCCCCCGGCGGGCGCTGGAATGTCCCACGGCCATGAAGCCGTGCCGGGCGATGTATGACCCCGCTCCGGGTCGTTCCAACCCCGCGACACGGGCTGGAGAAGTCGCGTTGCGGGAGCTCCGGGAAGCGGTCTCTCTCTCCCCCCGGACCCGCGAGCTCCCGATGTCCCAGTCCACCGGACCTGCGGTTGCGTTGCTGACGAGCCAGAGGCGAGGTGGGAGATTTGGTCGGGTATATGTGCAGTGGAAGCAGTCATTGATGCGACCAAATGCAAAATTGGGTTCTGATCCTCCACTGGAGATAGATAATCTGTTGGATTCATGAATTGGAGCCCCAAAGATAAACATTGAGAAAATACTTAGAGGAATTTATAGAGTCATATAGCATGGAATATGTTTGGCCCAACCCATCCATGCCAACCATGATGCCCCATCTATGATAGTCCCATTTGACCACTTTTGACCCAAATCCCTTTCAACTTTTACCATCCACGTACCTGTGAAATGGTCTTTTCACGGTTGTTATTGCACTTGCCTCAACTATTTCCTATGACAGCTCCTCCCATGTACCCTCTGTGTAAAAAAAAAAGACACCTTAGCTTCTTATTAAATCTTTCCTCTTTCACCTTAGACCTTTTCCTTCTTGTTCTTCAGACGACCAAGTTCAAACATTTGATGTGCACACAGGATCAGGTCTGAGATAACATTTATCTGCTGAGCATGCATAATGTTGCCCTAGTCAAAGTAACTTTAGTTCCAACAATTTTGTGGTCTTGAGCCTGCTGTTTCGATTCATTGCTTTTATATGCACATTTTCTTTTACAGAGTAAAGCAAAGTTGGTGGAAGAGTCATCTTATCCCTTCAATGCAAAAACTGGAATGTGCCATTATTTTCCAAAGTCCACATTTGGTGTTTCAATCAGAAGCTATAAGGCATACAGCTTCAGGTAATCTTAGTTCCTATAGTTCATTAGGTCTTGCAGGTTGAAATGACTGGAATGAAATACCATAACCAATTTGTTGTCAACCCAATATTGCAAATTTTGCCATGAAAGTAATGAGTTTGATATCACCAAACAGATCCATTGCTTTTGCATGCAGCTTGAACAATGCCATCAATAAGGTCAACAAGGATTTGGTCAACTTTCTCCTATGATTGACAATTTTTTTGACAATTCTCAAGTTTGAAGATAAACTCGCACCTCCACTCTCTTTCACTGCCACCATCCAGTCATGTGGACCACTCTTCTACTATTTCCCACCATCCCTGTCAACTTGCCTCGCCCAAACAGACAAGAGGGGTTCACCGACGGGCTGAGTGGAGGCAGAGAGAGAAAGAGGTGTTTTGTTCTCTCTTGCCAATAAAACTGATTTGTAACTAACCAGATGAGTGAGCCTTTATCTGTTCTACTATTCAGATCCTTGAACCTGTTCTCATATAACATTTGGTGTAGTCGGCAGGATCTGATGACTAGAATAGAAAATGTTTGGTTAAAAGAAATGGCAAACAAGATGGCGCTGGTGCAGGTCAAGCACCACCGCAACGAGCTTCTGCCCTCAGTGCAGGGGAGCCCGCAGCACACCGTGCTGCAGGTAGGACCAAGAACCTCGGGTCTTTAAGCTCCTCTAATGCTTTTAACGGGTCATGAGGGAGAAATTTATCGTGGTAAATTTCACTCGAATGAATCAACACTGGCATCTGCAGGATTTGATCTTGTTTTGGAATATATATGGCGACTGCGATAATTATGCTACATTGAAAGGTCACAGTGGATCAGTGATGGAATTGCATTATAACACAGATGGCAGCAAGTGACTTTTTCCAGCCGCATCAGACAAAACTAGCAGTGTGGAACAGTGAACGGGTGAAAGAATCAAGAGACAAAGGTTACACATCCTTTGCAAATTCATGCTATCCAGCCCGACGGGGACCACAGTTGGTCTGTACAGGAAGCGAAGACAAAACAGTGAAGCTATGGGATATTCGGAAGATGACTGCAATCCATACATTTCGAAACACGTGCCAAGTACTGGCAGCAAAATTTAATGACACAAACGATCAGATTATCTCTGGTGGCATTGATGACAGCATTAAAGTCTGGGACCTCCGACAAAACAAGTTGTGGGCCTGTCCCATTTAGGCGATTTTTCAGCGGACTGCCTGAAAAACCGGGAACTGGAACGGCAACTGTCAGAATGGAACACACACACACACACAAACACATCGCAAAGGCGGGGGCCAGGGCAAGCGGGGGGAGTGCTGCCTGAAATTCACACGGTGCAAAGCCAAGGTGATACAGACACACACCGCGATGAACAGGAAGGTTAAGACGGCTAGCACAGTGTACGATAAGTCTTTTAAAAAGGGATGGGGGGGGGGGGGGGGAGAAGGGGGGAAAAGGAGTGGAGACACTTTTAAGAAGCCAGACAACTTTTAATAAGTCAGAGATACACGGCTGTGAAGTTCGGCGGGCATTTAACATTACCAGTCGGTTATTCTTGGTTCTGAAAACTCCTGCTTATATTTTTTTTTTCCCCAATGAGCCAATGAAAATGACCGATCAGCAAAGGCGATTAATTAAAACTACCTCGACTACCTATAACTACATGGCGACACCACTACAACTGCACCTACGACTACAGGATTATCGATTTTTTGCCGCAACCAGACTGACGCCGCGACTAGTTCCCAGAATGCGGGAATTCCTCGCGACCATGAAGGAGTCTCACCAGAGACCACCAGCGAACATGTGGCGATCATTAGGCGAGTCTCCTGCACGCGCCTAAAAAGTCGCCTAAGTGGGACAGGCCCATTCATTTGTATCATGCGTGGTCACACAGACTCGATGACTGGTTTGACCCTGAGTGGGGTAAAAGAGTACATCACCAACATCGCTGACAACATCCAGGAAACCGTAGAGAAGATTCGAAGGGTCGGAGAACAGTACCATGACTATAATCCCTCGGGAGGATGGTGGCCTTTCGGGATGTTTGGAGGCTGGTGGACAACAGTGGTGCACTGAGGACTGACCATTGGGCCAACCTTGTTGGCCATAGCTTTTGCTCTGGTATTTTATTTAATTCACATGTTGTTCACATCCATAATGTTTTATTATTAATGTTTTATGTGTCATTCCTAACTGTCACTTTGTCGTTGTCACTTGCGGGCGGAGCACCAAGGCAAATTCCTTGTATGTGAATACTTGGCCAATAAACATTCATTCATTCATAATATTATGACATTGTATATGCTGATTGGCATCACGACCGTGTGGACTTTATTACAGCCTGTGGGCCGGATGTAACGAGGTAACACCTGTAGGCCAGATGTAACGAGGTAACACTTGCGGGCCGGTTGTAACGAGGTAACGCCTGTGGGCCGGTTGTAATGAGGTGACGCCTGTGGGTCAGATGTAATGAGGTAACGCCTGTGGGCCAGTTGTAACGAGGTGACGCCTGTGGGCCAGATGTAACGGTAACCTGACTGTTCGAGGGGTGGAATGTTATACGAGAATTCTTTGCACAAACAGTCTGTGACCCAAATCGCTGTGGCAATAGCGCTACGTTTAAAGCCAATAGCACTGTAACCGGCAGCGCTAAATTTAAACCTCAATGTGCTGCGGCCTGTAGCACTATATTTAGAACCCATAGCGCTGCAGCTGGCAGCTCTTTGTTTAAATTCCCACGCACTAAGACGACAGCGCTCTGTTTAAACCTTTGCGCGCCAAACCGGCAGCGCTGGGCGTATTGCTTTAAGCGCCAGTCTGCCGCTGATTGCACTCTGTTCCCAAGGGGGGGGGGGGGCACGCTCGGTAGCAGTCCCCTGCCATTGGTTATAGTTTGAATTTGGGAGCAGCACTATTGGCCAGGACTTACCGGCGGTTATTTCAACAGCTGATTTCTTACCTGTATAAAGGTAAGCCATAAGTTAGTTCATGTACCTGAGGGGTTCACTGACGAACTGAGTGGCGATCAGCGCCACAGATGGAGGCAGAGATAGAGAGAGAGATGTGTTGCTACTGTAAACCGGACCCCGCACATACCAAGACAAGTATTGTTTCACAATGTATGACTCTATGCCTCTATTAATATCTATTTTATTATGTTTCTAACTACACTGTTTATGCTGATACCTCTCCAATTTCAACAGCATTTGTTAGAAATGAGGCATTCATGGCAGTTGCCCAAATATTTTAGGACATTTAGTACTCCAGTGAGGAGCCCTACGGGACAACCCAGCTCACTGATGGCATTCTGCCACTTGAAGTACCTGGGCATTATCCTATTTCTGCTAACCTGACAAATCATTTGACTTCAATTCCTTTAGTTTCATCTTTAGCTCTCAGGACAAACTTTAGCATATGCCTTCTCAAACTCTATATGAATAATATCCACAGGCATTCCCCTCTCTGCTACTTTTATTTCAAGAAAATCAGCCACGTTCATCAGGTTTTCCCAACCTTTGCAGATCCATGTGCTGTCTGATCAAGTGCAACATTTCATGCTGTATTTCGATTATTTTAGTCCATGGTTATTTCCCCTTGTGTGCTTTCTCATTGTTATGTTTTCTTACACTTAAATTGTTTGCTTAGTATTGGAGACTTTATCATTTTATTATTTTGATTTGAGAAAAACATTGAATATTTTTTCAAGAAAATATGCTTTGTATGTAGAACATAGAATTTTAAGAAAAAACTGCTGATGCTCAACAGGTCAGACAGGCCACAAACAGACAAATTGATGTTGGCTGTTCATCCTCGTCAACCCTTTTCACCATCTGCTTGTCAAATTCTAGCAAATTCAGCCATTTCCGCTTGAAAGGAAACAAACCCAGTCTATTCAACCTCTCCTCACAGCTTAACTTAACTGCTCCATTTCAGGAGTTATTAACTAGACCACCCACATTTACATGAATGTATTTAACAAGCAGTAAGTACCCCAGTAGCAATTCCTGTGGTCCACTGTTAGTCATTGGCTTCCAAACATAAAAATATAGATCATGACCCTCTGCCGTCTCACTAAAACATTCTAGCACAAAATTAAGGCTGGCATCCAAGTGGGGTGCAGTTGGTTGAGCCGTCTTTTGGATGAAATTAAAATCAGTGTTGCTCATTGAGAAGCCTCTATGCACAGAAGACCAGACTAATGTTCATCCTGAAAACTTTCATTAATCAAAACTCCAAAGAATAGTTCTTTGACGAGAGCCATTATTGTGAAAATTACTGCCACGCAGATACAACGAAGAAGCATTGATGCAGAAACTACTGGAATGGGGACCCTTGGTGGCCTTGGTTGATGCCATCAGTTGGCAGGACTACCTGGGTGGCATTATACAGCACCATTGCTCTCATGAAGAACCCAATCATGCAGTCGTCATCACTGGTTATGACAAAACAGGTACGTGGGATGCAATTACATAACCAAACTTCATTCAGTTTAGTTTAGTTTAGAGATACAGCGCGGATACGGACCCTTCAGGCCACCGGGTCCACATCGACCAGGGATAGAAACATAGAAACATAGAAATTAGGTGCAGGAGTAGGCCATTCGGACCTTCGACCCTGCACCGCCATTCAATATGATCATGGCTGATCATCCAACTCAGTATCCCGTACCTGCCTTCTCTCCATACCCTCTGATCCCCTTAGCCACAAGGGCCACATCTAACTCCCTCTTAAATATAGCCAATGAACTGGCCTCAACTACCCTCTGTGGCAGGGAGTTCCAGAGATTCACCACTCTCTGTGTGAAAAAAGTTCTTCTCATCTTGGTTTTAAAGGATTTTCCCCTTATCCTTAAGCTGTGACCCCTTGTCCTGGACTTCCCCAACATCGGGAGCAATCTTCCTGCATCTAGCCTGTCCAACCCCTTAAGAATTTTGTAAGTTTCTATAAGATCCCCTCTCAATCTCCTAAATTCTAGAGAGTATAAACCAAGTCTATCCAGTCTTTCTTCATAAGACAGTCCTGACATCCCAGGAATCAGTCTGGTGAACCTCCTCTGCACTCCCTCTATGGCAATAATGTCCTTCCTCAGATTTGGAGACCAAAACTGTACGCAATACTCCAGGTGTGGTCTCACCAAGACCCTGTACAACTGCAGTAGAACCTCCCTGCTCCTATACTCAAATCCTTTTGCTATGAAAGCTAACATACCATTCGCTTTCTTCACTGCCTGCTGCACCTGCATGCCCACTTTCAATGACTGGTGTACCATGACACCCAGGTCTCGCTGCATCTCCCCTTTTCCTAGTCGGCCACCATTTAGATAATAGTCTGCTTTCCTGTTTTTGCCACCAAAATGGATAACCTCACATTTATCCACATTATACTGCATCTGCCAAACATTTGCCCACTCACCCAGCCTATCCAAGTCACCTTGCAGTCTCCTAGCATCCTCCTCACAGCTAACACTGCCCCCCAGCTTAGTGTCATCCGCAAACTTGGAGATATTGCCTTCAATTCCCTCATCCAGATCATTAATATATATTGTAAATAGCTGGGGTCCCAGCACTGAGCCTTGCGGTACCCCACTAGTCACTGCCTGCCATTGTGAAAAGGACCCGTTTACTCCTACTCTTTGCTTCCTGTTTGCCAGCCAGTTCTCTATCCACATCAATACTGAACCCCCAATGCCGTGTGCTTTAAGTTTGTAAACTAATCTCTTATGTGGGACCTTGTCGAAAGCCTTCTGGAAGTCCAGATACACCACATCCACTGGTTCTCCCCTATCCACGCTACTAGTTACATCCTCGAAAAATTCTATAAGATTCGTCAGACATGATTTACCTTTTGTAAATCCATGCTGACTTTGTCCAATGATTTCACCACTTTCCAAATGTGCTGCTATCCCATCTTTAATAACTGACTCTAGCAGTTTCCCCACTACCGATGTTAGACTAACTGGTCTGTAATTCCCCGTTTTCTCTCTCCCTCCCTTCTTAAAAAGTGGGGTTACGTTTGCTACCCGCCAATCCTCAGGAACTACTCCAGAATCTAAAGAGTTTTGAAAGATTATTACTAATGCATCCACTATTTCTGGAGCTACTTCCTTAAGTACTCTGGGATGCAGCCTATCTGGCCCTGGGGATTTATCGGCCTTTAATCCATTCAATTTACCCAACACCACTTCCCGGCTAACCTGGATTTCACTCAATTCCTCCAACTCCTTTGACCCGCGGTCCCCTGCTATTTCCGGCAGATTATTTATGTCTTCCTTAGTGAAGACGGAACCAAAGTAGTTATTCAATTGGTCCGCCATATCCTTGTTCCCCATGATCAACTCACCCGTTTCTGACTGCAAGGGACCTACATTTGTTTTAACTAATCTCTTTCTTTTCACATATCTATAAAAACTTTTGCAGTCAGTTTTTATGTTCCCTGCCAGTTTTCTTTCATAATCTATTTTTCCTTTCCTAATTAAGCCCTTTGTCCTCCTCTGCTGGTCTCTGAATTTCTCCCAGTCCTCCGGTATGCTGCTTTTTCTGGCTAATTTGTACGCATCATCCTTCGCTTTGATACTATCCCTGATTTCCCTTGTTATCCACGGATTCACTACCTTCCCTGATTTATTCTTTTGCCAAACTGGGATGAACAATTTTTGTAGTTCATCCATGCAGTCTTTAAATGTCTTCCATTGCATATCCACCGTCAACCCTTTTAGAATTAATTGCCAGTCAATCTTGGCCAATTCACGTCTCATACCCTCAAAGTTACCTTTCTTTAAGTTCAGAACCATTGTTTCTGAATTAACAATGTCACTCTCCATCCTAATGAAGAACTCAACCATATTATGGTCACTCTTGCCCAAGGGGGCACGTACAACAAGACTGCTAACTAACCCTTCCTCATTACTCAATACCCAGTCTAAAATAGCCTGCTCTCTCGTTGGTTCCTCTACATGTTGATTTAGATAACTATCCCGCATACATTCCAAAAAATCCTCTTCCTCAGCACCCCTGCCAATTTGATTCACCCAATCTATATGTAGATTGAAGTCACCCATTATAACGGTTTTGCCTTTGTCGCACGCATTTCTAATTTCCTGTTTGATACCATCTCCAACTTCACTACTACTGTTAGGTGGCCTGTACACAACACCCACCAGCGTTTTCTGCCCCTTAGTGTTTCGCAGCTCTACCCATACCGATTCCACATCCTGCAAACTAATGTCCTTCCTTTCCATTGCGTTAATCTCCTCTCTAATCAGCAACGCTACCCCACCTCCTTTTCCTTTCTCTCTATCCCTCCTGAATATTGAATATATTCCCCGCACATTAACACTGCCCTACAGACACTATGGAAAATTTAAACTTATACCAAGCTAATTAATCTACTAACCTGTGCGTCTTTGGTGTGAGAGAGGAAACCGAAGATCTCGGATTAAACCCTTGCAGACAGATAGGGATGTACAAACTCCATGCAGAAAGCACCCTGTAGCCAGGATCGAGCCCGGGTCTCTGGTGTTGTAAGGTAGCAACTCAACCGCTGCCCCACTGTGCTGCCCTGTCATCAATTTAATATGTCACCGATTGAAACACCCGACTTGTTCCCTTCACAAGTTTCTGCTACTTGGAATGCAAACTGTATTCTAAATGCAGAGAATCAAATAAATAACTTAGAATAGTGGTGCACATCTGACCATCCACGATCATTCCAGGGGTCATGCACATGTTATTTTCACTATGCCAAACCGTATTAATGGATGTTTTTAGTCGCAATGTTTAGTGTTAGTTAAAAGTTAGATTTTATCATGACTTTAACATTAATAGTACATATAGCTTTACAAAATTGAAATGAATTTTGGTTATTTAATCAAAGCTATATCAGTGGGTTCACTGCCTCCCAGTTGCCTTCCTCATTACTACCCTAGTTGTGCCACAGATCCTTCCCATCTTGCCAACAACCTCCATCTCATGTTGAAAAATTTGCTGCCACCATACTGAGGCCGCGAATAGTTCCCAGAATGCGGGAACTCCTCACGACCATGAAGGAGACTCGCCAGAGACCACCAGCGAACATGTGGCGACCATGTGGTGATCATGAGGCTAGCGCAGAGTCTCCTGCCCTCGCCTAAATAGTCACCTACGTGGGACAGGCCCTTAAGGGTGTAAAAGGTTATGGGGAGAATTCCTCGTCCAGCTCATCCATCCACAGGATAATAATCTTTCCTTTGACTGCACTCCCTGGAGGAATATTCACCACCACTATTCTCCAACCTGGAAAACAGTTCTAGAGGCTTCCCTGATTATGTCTCTGCCCCACACCTACCTTCTCCACCAATTCCTTCTCTGCATTTTCTTAAGCTGTAGAGTGACCATCTCTAACAATGTGCTAACCATGTAACTCTTAGAAAACTTCGCAGGAAAGCTAATTGTTCCACGTTTTTTTTGTTTCGGTACACGTGCATCAATTGCTATGTATCTCCAGCACTTTCTGGATTCTGGTCGATTAGCATCCAGGAGTATGTAATATCCAATCCTGCCCTTTCTTAGCCAATGTTATTGGCATAACTGTACATGACTCCCAGCTTGTCAAAAACACAATGCGATTATCTTCATGCTTAGTAAACCTACCATATAACTCTTGTAAGACTATTTTGTCTCATCCTGCCTAAAACTACTTTTTCTTACTTTCGTGCTATCCATCCAATTCTTGAGGCACCAAATTTATTCTATTTCAGTGTAATATCCCAGTGCCTGTGTCCTTGCCAAAATAGTCTAGCTTCCCCTCAGTATTAGATAAGTTGCTGGTGAGGATATTGGCCCCAGATATTTTAAAGTAAAACCAACTTGATCTGTACAAATTTAGTAGCCTAGGAGCATCATGTAAAGAAAGGAACTGTAGATGCTTGTTTATATCAAAGATAGACACAAAATGCTATGGATCTCAGGGGGGCAGGCAACATCTCTGGAAAAAAAGAATAGATGATGTTTCAGGTCAGAACTCTGCTTCAGACGGAGGAAGCGTTATGTGGACTGAGCATTATGTAGTTTCTCCATGGTGCAAAAGTTCCAAGTCTCAGCTGCTCATCCACAATCCAAGAAAACTTCTCTCCCATTTATAGCTACGATTATTATTAATTTGCTGTCCTGTAAGAACTATTCCTAAACTATAAATAGTCATGGCTGGTTAAGTTAGTCTGGTTATTTTCTTCTTAATTTAACTCTATAGCACCTCCATTTTACAAAATTGCCGTTCTTAATGGGCCATGGATGTTTTCTAAGAGCTCTCTTAGCAGTGTCTAAAGAATGAAGGGTCCTGACCTGAAATATTGGTTATCCATTCCCTCTGCAGATGCTGCCTGACACGCTGACTTACCCTGCACTTTGGGTTTTGTTCAAGATCCCAGTATCTGCAGTCTCCATATCGTTCTTAAGTTTCTTCCAGA
This sequence comes from Amblyraja radiata, assembly GCF_010909765.2. NCBI lineage: Eukaryota > Metazoa > Chordata > Chondrichthyes > Rajiformes > Rajidae > Amblyraja > Amblyraja radiata. The sequence goes on from NC_045956.1 coordinate 20,818,457, forward strand.
CTCCATTTATGATCCTTTAGGATTTCTATTGAGGTACCATGTTCCATATTTGGATCAAGTTCCTGTCTCTTACAAATTCTTTATTATTTGGTTTCTGATGGATATATTTCCTCTTTCTGCTATATATTTTTATATGCAGAATAATATTAATAATGCATAATAATAATAATATTGCACATTTGTATTTGCAGAAATCAAGGGATTTAGGTCTATTCTGAGCAACAGCAACCTTTCTCAGTCTTCAAAGACATTCCAAATGTTTATAGATCACTTGTTAATAACTTAAATATCTGAATTTCCACATCTGTATTTTAAAAAATTAAAGACTGCATGGATGAACTACAACAATTGTTCATCCCAGTTTGGCAAAAGAATAAATCAGGGAAGGTAGTGCATCCATGGATAACAAGGGAAATCAGGGATAGTATCAAAACAAAAGAAGAAGCATACAAATTAGCCAGAATATGCAGCCTACCAGAGGACTGGGAGAAATTCAGAGTCCAGCAGAGGAGGACAAAGGGATTAATTAGGAAAGGGAAAATAGATTATGAAAGAAAACTGGCAGGGAACATAAAAACTGACTGCAATTTTTTTTATAGATATGTGAGGAGAAAAAGATTAGTTAAAACAAATGTAGGTCCCTTGCAGTCAGAAACAGGTGAATTGATCATGGGGAACAAGGACAAGGCAGACCAATTGAATAACTACTTTGGTTCTGTCTTCACTAAGGAAGACATAAATAATCTGCCGGAAATAGCAGGGGACTGGGGGTCAAATGAGATGGAGGAACTGAGTGAAACCCAGGTTAGCCGGGAAGTGGTGTTAGGTAAATTGAATGGATTAAAGGCCGATAAATCCCCAGGGCCAGATAAGTTGCATCCCAGAGTACTTAAGGAAGTAGCCCCAGAAATAGTGGGTGCATTAGTGATAGTTTTTCAAAACTCTTTAGATTCTGGAGTAGTTCCTGAGGATTGGAGGGTAGCTAATGTAACCCCACTTTTAAAAAAGGGAGGGAGAGAGAAAACGGGGAATTACAGACCAGTTAGTCTAACATCGGTAGTGGGGAAAATGCTAGAGTCAGTTATTAAAGATGGGATAGCAGCACATTTGGAAAGTGGTGAAATCATTGGACAAAGTCAGCATGGATTTATGAAAGGTAAATCATGTCTGACAAATCTTATAGAATTTTTCGAGGATGTAACTAGTAGAGTGGACAAGGGAGAACCAGTGGATGTGCTATATCTGGACTTTCAGAAGGCTTTCGACAAGGTCCCACATAAGAGATTAGTATGCAAACTCAAAGCACACGGTATTGGGGGTTCAGTATTGATGTGGATAGAGGACTGGCTGGCAGACAGGAAGCAAAGAATAGGAGTAAACGGGTCCTTTTCAGAATGGCAGGCAGTGACTAGTAGGGCACCGCAAGGCTCAGTGCTGGGACCCCAGCTATTTACAATATATATTAATGATCTGGACGAGGGAATTGAATGCATCATCTCCAAGTCTGCGGATGACACGAAGCAGGGGGGCAGTGTTAGCTGTGAGGAGGATGCTAGGAGGTTGCAAGGTGACTTGGATAGGTTGGGTGAGTGGGCAAATGCATGGCAGATGCAGTATAATGTGGATAAATGTGAGGTTATCCACTTTGGTGGCAAAAACAGGAAAGTAGACTATTATCTGAATGGTGGCAGATTAGGAAAAGGGGAGATGCAACGAGACCTGGGTGTCATGGTACACCAGTCATTGAAAGTGGGCATGCAGGTGCAGCAGGCAGTGAAGAAAGCGAATGGTATGTTGGCATTCAAAGCAAGGGGATTTGAGTATAGGAGCAGGGAGTTTCTACTGCAGTTGTACAGGGTCTTGGTGAGACTACACCTGGAGTATTGCGTACAGTTTTGGTCTCCTAATCTGAGGAAAGACATTCTTGCCATAGAGGGAGTGCAGAAAATGTTCACCAGACTGATTCCTGGGATGTCAGGACTTTCATATGAAGAAAGACTGGATAGACTCGGCTTGTACTCGCTAGAATTTAGGAGATTGAGAGGGGATCTTATAGAAACTTACAAAATTCTTAAGGGGTTGGACAGGCTAGATGCAGGAAGATTGCTCCCGATGTTGGGGAAGTCCAGGACAAGGGGTCACAGCTTAAGGATAAGGGGAAAATCCTTTAAAACCGAGATGAGAAGAACTTTTTTCACACAGAGAGTGGTGAATCTGTGGAATTCTCTGCCACAGAAGGTAGTTGAGGCCAGTTCATTGGCTATATTTAAGAGGGAGTTAGATGTGGCCCTTGTGGCTAAGGGGATCAGAGGGTATGGAGAGAAGGCAGGTACAGGATACTGAGTTGGATGATCAGCCATGATCATATTGAATGGCGGTGCAGGCTCGAAGGGCCGAATGGTCTACTCCTGCACCTATTTTCTATGTTTCTATGATAACTTATTGTCCATCATTTCTTTAATTTCCATTTTACACTGCATTGTGTCCCAAATACATATTCCTACAAATGAATATGCATTTAGCTACACTATTTTCAACCAGTATATTTATTTGTGCAATGTTGTTACAAAAAATAACATTATTTCCTTCTAACCTACATTACAATTTGATATCCTATTAGTATCAAATTTTCAGGGAAAGGACTCAAAAGGGCCTAATATTAACTGAGCACAAACCAGGAGCATAAAGATATAAATCAAATTAATTTTCTATCTTTGACAACTTGAATAGTTCCATTCTGAAGTTAAAGACAGGATAAGCATTAAATTCATACACAAGCTAAGTCTGATGGTTCTGTGTTTGATCAGTCATGGAAAGATTGATACCAACGTATTAATGTTCTGTGAAACAAAATTTGGACGACAGATGGCACAATGGGCTAAGTGTTCGGCTGGCGACCGGAAGGTAGCCGGTTCGAATCCCGCTTGGAGTGCATACTGACGTTGTGTCCTTGGGCAAGACACTTCACCCACCTTTGCCTGTGTGTAAATGTGTGTGAGTGATTGGTGGTGGTCGGAGGGGCCGTAGGCGCAGATTGGCAGCCACGCTTCCGTCAGTCTGCCCCAGGGCAGCTGTGGCTACAGAAGTAGCTTACCACCACCGAGTGTGACTGAGGAGTGAATGAATAATGCGATGTAAAGCGCCTTGAGTATTAGAAAGGCGCTATATAAATCCCATCCATTATTATTATTATTAAAATGGGCTAATATGATATAAAATTCATATATTTCCTTTTTTGAATTCAGGTGATATCCCATACTGGATAGTGCGAAACTCATGGGGAGTCGAATGGGGAATTAATGGTTATGTAAACATCAAAATGGGAAGAAATGTTTGTGGTAAGTTCTCAATACCGTTCATTTTAAATGTTATCATTCATTCTGGGAATATGCATTGATGAATTTTTATGCTCGAGAATGGTTATGCTGTTACACAATATCTTCCTAGTTCCGATATTCAGTGTTGGGTATTCCTGCTTGTTCAGTTGAGCACCTGCTGAGAACAAGACCAATTTCCCCCCTTCCACGACATTAAACATACATAATAACATTTAATTGGTGTTGACTCCCTCGTCTGGATTGCTTTTCAAAATGAAGCAATCCAGACAATGTGGGGGACTGACTGTGACATTAGAGAGAGAGAAAGAGACAAAACCTAATCTTCCCTTTCATTACTGAGGCTGGTGCTTCTTTATGTCGTCATGAATTAAAATCTCTTTCATTTAATGTAGATCTTTGATCTAGCAAAGGAGATTCCAGTTATTTAGTAACTGAAGAAGGGTCTCGACCCGAAACGTCACCCATTCCTTCTCTCCAGAGGTGCTGCCTGTCCCGCTGAGTTACTCCCAACTTTTTGTGTCTATCTTTGATTTAAACCAGCATCTGCAGTTCTTTCCTATCCAGTAGTCATAAACCCACACAACCTTGACTGAGAGACAGGGGTGTCCATACCATACCAGGTCTAAAATCTGAACATTACAGAATCGGGGCTTTCGTGGATTAAAGCTCCAGTTTCCATACAGGAGCAATTCCCGGTTAGCTATTTCAAATATCCTTGCACTTGTGACCTCTGAATTAGACAGTTAATGCAAACATTAAGTATATGTATGTTCTTGGAGCTCGTTCTGTGAGCGGCTGGCCCTAATTTAATTCTTTTGGCATCCTGATAGCTGTTAGGAAAGTACTTTTCGGTACTTCCGATCCGAAACATTACCTATCCTTTGTCTCCGGGGATGACCCGCTGAGTTACTCCAGCACTTTGTGTCTTTCTTCGGTATAAACCAGCATCTACAATTGCTCCCTGCACAGGGAAGATACTTTCGTTCCATTCACATTAGTAATATAGTAACCCAGTATCTGAGGTGGTGCACCAGCGTTCAATGTACTTCATCATTCAGTTCCAACCCTCACCCTTCATTCCTCCTTGGTAAATTCCTGTCCATAAAGGTTTCCTCATACGTAGCGCTGTAGACCATTCTTGCTGTTGTGAGCGTGAATTGTCATTGTTTCCTTTCGCTGGTTGGGGTGAGGGGTGTTCAGAAAGTCATCCAAGCAGGCCCTTCATCATTTTATTTCAGTGGGGGCACACCATCAAAGTAGAGAAATAACAAAAATAAATATTGGAAATTATTATGAAAGGAAACTGTTTTTCTGTCTTACTCTTTGCTTTTCTAGGTGTTGCTGATTCAATTGCAGTGGGATTTGTGTGAGAAGAAGCTCCTTTGATGTTTATCTCTCTGATGGCCTCTTACCTCCATCAAAGACGAAGGATATTGATGACAATGAGTCTGGGTTTAACAGTGGAGAATCACGCTGGTCAAAGTACATTCCTCCAAAGGAACCCGTCCTACTTTCTTTGAGTGGAGGAGATTTTGTGGAGAAGGTTCAGGCGGAGTTGCCTCGGGCAGAATTCCCAGTAGCCACTGAGGCCGTTCCATGGAGCTGCTGTGGGCAGAATTCCCAGTAGCCACTGAGGCCGTTGCATGCCTTTGTCCCAAGAGAGTTTCACCTCAAATTTTTGGAACTCTCCGTCAGAGTTTTTCCTGCTACACCAAAAACACATCAGCTCTTGGCACTAGTTTTTGTTCGATACTGCAATTGGGCAAGGTACCTCACAATAGTCCCAGAAAATTGACATCAAGGTGTCTTTGATTGATTGATTATACCTTTAATAATCCTTTACAGGAAATTACAGTGCCACGACAGCTTCAAGACAGACATAACACCACACATTTCCTCAAATGGCTTCCATACTTAACAAGTTAAAATACAAGTTAAAATACAAGTTAAAATACAATTAATTAAAAAAAAGTGCAGTTATTTATGCGCATTATATAACCTTATAGCAGCTGGTAAACAGGACTTCCTATGTCTCTCAGTTTTGCACATTGGTGCAATCAGCCTCTGAAGATGCTGCTCTTGATCACCTTCAGGGCATGGAGTGGGTGAGTGGGGTTGGTCATTATTGAACCCAGTTTGTTCAGAGTTCTGGCCTCTGCCACCTGCTGGACCGTTCGTTGCTCAGCCCCGACCACTGAGCCGGCCTTCCTGATTAGCTTGTCCAGTCTGTTTTTGTCCGCTATGCGGGCGCCATCTCCCCAACAGGCCACAGCAAAAAACTGTTGGGGAGATGGCCTTTGTATTGAATTAGTCAGCTATTAACATTTCCGCTTTATATGCGGGTCTTTGTCTTCAGGAGAAAAGCTATCGTTTAATGACCGTCCCCAATTAGTTTAGGTTAGTTTAGAAATACAGCATAGAAACCGTCCTTTTGGCCCACCATCGATCGATCACCTGTTTATACTAGTTCTATGTTCTCCCACTTTCTCATCTACTCCCTACACACTAGGGGTGATTTACAAAGGCCAACTAAACTACAAACCCACACAACTTTGGGATGTGGAAGGAAACCGGAGCACCGGGAGGAAACCAAGATAATCACAGGGAGAACGTGCGAACTCCACACACACACAGTGACCTCCATATGTCATGTTTTGCTGGCAAAAGACCCGAGTCACATTTGGAATCAGACATGGAATGAGTTCAACCGGCAATCAGTGGACAATTGGCAGATGTTTCTCTGCAGCTCCTTCCTTGGCGAACTTTGTTGCATCTCTGACGTTATTTGCTAGTTTATAATTCAGCACAGCCACCGATAAACTCTTTGTTGTGCAGCCTTCATAAGGTCATAAGGAATAGGAGTAGAATTAGGTCATTTGGCCCATCAAGTCTACCCCTCCATTCAATCATGGCTGATCTATCTCTCCCCCCTAACCCCATTCTCCTGCTTTCTCCCCATTCTCCTGTCTTCATACAATACTGTCTGTTGATTTCTTAGAAAATAATCCACCAGTGGTATCACATTTGTTGCATGACCATGACATACCCAAATGGTGCTATAATAATGATGTTTATATAATGTGCTGCTGTTTCCTCATGGAGGTTGCTGGGACTGTGTTTACCTTTCATTATCAATGTCACTGTTGCCATGGTTCTGACTAGAGAATATTTTAATTGGCTGGTTGGACATTTTTGTTCGGAGCAATGCTGTTGCTAAGGGACAATTGGTAACTTGGTGCATGATTTGGCAGTGTAAAGATGAAAAGACGATAACGGGCAAAACGCACTTTGTGGCCCGGATCCAGCTTTTATACGCTGCCACGGAATGTCTCATCAAAGTAAATGGGTCCTTGATGGCTCCCATTCCTTTCCAGAGAGGAGTACATCAAGGCTGCCCCATGTCTGCCCAACTGTACACCATCTGTGTCGAGCCTTTCCTGAGGCTATTTCGGAGGGAGGTTGGCGGTTCTACGTTAGCCGGACATGGAGGTGGTCCTCTCGGCCTACGCCGACGACGTGCTCCTAATGTTCATCGACCCCGTCAACCTGCTGAGGATGTGCAAGTGCCAATGGGTCTTCTCTGCTACCTCCTCTGCCAGGATCAACTGGGTGAAATGTTTCAGACTCTTGCTGGGTCCTTGGCAGGTGGACTCCCTCCCAGAGGAGATGAGGCCTTTTGCACCACACACCTCCTCTATGTGGGAGTCTACCTGAGTCTCACTGTGGAGACCTGGCTGGCAAACTGGCAGGAGCTAGAAACGAAAGTTGTTTCACGGCTGGGGTGCTGGTCGGGTCTCCTCAGGGTGCTTTCCTACTAGGGCAGGGTGTTGGTCATTAACCAACTGGTGGCCTCCATGCTTTGGTTGATCAGTTTGGTCCCACTGGCTACCTTTGCTGGGATCATCCAGAGGAATTTGGGGGAATTCTTCTGCGGCAACGGAAAGCACTGGGTCTCTGCAGCGGTCCTGAGTCTCCCAATCAAGGAGGGCGGTCAGTCGCTGGTGTGCATTCGCACCCAGGTGGTGGCTCTCCGCCTCAGGACGCTGCAGAGATACCTGTACGCCGAGCGTGCCCCCAGTTGGCACGTGCTGGCGACGCACTTTTTCCAACGGGGCCGCTGCCTTCAAGGAGGCACACGGATACCGGTGATGGACGTCAGCCATGCTGTCCTGCAGAGGATGCCCAGGTTCTACTGGGACCTGCTGAGAGACGAAATTGGTTGCCATCGACCGGGGGCCCCATCCACTGGCGGAGGGCGATGGCCTGGTCGTAAGATCAGCCAGCCCTTGGCCCGCCCCGCCGGGTGTCAGAGAGGCTCGAACGTGTGGAATACTTGTTGGACCCAGGCCCCGGAATCCTTCTCGGGAGCCGATCCCACACCCGGTTCCTCGACACCCTTCATCTCCCTCCGAGACGCAGCGAGGCGTCTCCTGTACGGACTCCTCCTCCACACCCTACACATCCTTGCCCTGGTCCACAGTCCGGACACAAAGTGGTGCCACCCAGTCACGAGCGAGCCCCCCAGTGGAGGTCCCTCTACACTGGGTTTATCCCCCTTTACAACGGGAAACTGGGGTGGATGGTATTACACTGAGGAATCCCATGCAACCTGTTTCTGTGCCGGTTCACAGACTCGCCACTTTTGCGGGTTGGATGAGCCGGTGTTCCACGTACATGTGGAGTGTGTGAGGTTGCACCCCCTGTGCCAATACCTAAAGGGGCTGCTCCTTGCCTTCTGGCTGCACTTCACACCCACCATCCCCATCTTTGGACATCCTGTGCGTAGGGGAGAGGGTAGGGCCGAAGATGTCCTGGTTGGGTTGCTCCTGGACCTGGCCAAGCTGGCCATCCACAAGTCATAGCGCTAAGTGGAAGAGGGCTCTGCCTGAGCCGGCTGCCTGCCCTCGTTGAAATTTATGCCCGCGCTCGCGTGGTACTCGAGAGGGAATACACCCTGTCCACGGGCACCCTGGGGGATTTCCGGGATGCCGATTTTCTGGCAACTGGTGGTCTGACATCTCCTTTAATCCGGACAAAAATATGAGAGCACATTTCGAATCCCCCCACCCCGGATGCCCCCCCTGAGGATGTGGCGCCTAGGCAGAGTGACACAGCCGATCTCGACCTCATCGGGACATCTGCGGCCGATCAGCGGATCGAATTTGCCTCTTGAAACCGGGGTTCTGGAACTCCGGCCCGGCCAGAGCCGGCAGATCCGTTCCCATAGCCAACTTCCGAGGCCAACTTTGCAGGCCAGTATCTTTGCCCTCCCCCCCCCCCCCCCCCAGTGGCCGAGGTGGATCGTTCCAATACCGTTCGACTCCTCTCGGAGGTCGTGACCTCTGTTAGCCCGGCAAAATAGATAATTCGCAAAAGCTCCGGAGCCAACAGTGCCGGAAAATCGGCGGTGGGCCTGTACTCAGTATGATTGTGCCTAACGTATAGCAGGATTATCACTAACCTGTATAAAGAAAATAATTTTACTGTGCTTGGGTACATGCTGTTAATTTAGAACGGGTGCAGAGAAGATTTTAGAGATACAGCGTGGAAAAAATCACTGAGTCCGCACTGACCAACGATTCCCGCACATTAACACGATCCTGCACACACTAGGGACAATCAGGCCAATTAACCGACACACATGTACATCTTTGGAGTATGGGTGGAATCCGACGATCTCAGAAAACCCACGCAGGTCACGGGGAGAACGTGTAAACTCCATGCAGGCAGCACCCATAGTCAGTATCGAACCCGGATCTCTGGCACTGTAAGGCAATGTAAGGCTACTGCTATGCCACCATGTCACCCAGGGTGTTGCCAGGTCAAGGGCCTGAGCTGTAGGGAGAGGTTGAGTAGACTGGGACTCTATTTCCTGGAGCACATAAGGATGAGCAGTGATCTTATAGAGGTGCATAAAATCATGAAAGGAATAGATCAGGTGGACACACAGAGTCTCTTGCCCAGAGTTGTGAAATCTAGAACCAGAGACCATACGTTTAAGGTGAAGGGGGAAAGATTTTATAGGAATCTGAGGGGTAACGCAAAGGGTGTTGGGTATATGGAATGATCTGCCGGAGGAGATAGTTGAGGCAGGGACCATCACACCATTTAAGAAGCAATTAGACAGGTACAGGGATAGGACATGTTTGGAGGGATGTGGGCCAAACGCAGGCAGGTGGGACTAGTGTGGATGGACATGTTGGTCGGTGTGGGCAAGTTCGGCCGAAGGGTCTGTTTCCACACTGTATCACTCTATGATCATATGATAATAAAGTCCCATTGAATTGCTTGTAAAAAGGCAAGAAGCATCAATTTCATGCTTACATTGAAAGCAACCAGCATGGTGTTAACATGCAGAGTGCTCCCTCATCTCTTCAGGGGCTACTGAACATGTCTGCCACATTGTTCTTTTTTCAGTATTTTAAAATGGGTCCAACCATATTGTTGAAGTCATCCTGCATATCTAGCCCCTCATCTTCACGCCAACCATAAATGGCATACTTATATGAATCGGGTCACTGATTTTTGTTCAAGTTTAGAAAATATTTTATTTTTCTTTATTTCAAAGTATCATGTTTCTATTACCTAATAACATTTCATGTTCTTTTAAATAAACTTGTGTTTGAACTTTTAATTGTTTCATTAATTTTATGCAAGTGTTTTTAAATAACTACTTTCTTTGGAGTTTTCAGGTGGCTTTCAGGTATGGTGAGCAATATTTCAGCTGCCTAAAGTCATGCCACTGGTGTACCAGTGTAGGAAGGAACTGCAGATTCTGGTTTAAATAGAAGATAGACACAAAATACTGGAGTAATTCAGCTGGACACGCGGCATCTCTCGAGAGGAATGAGTGACGTTTCGGGTCGTGTCTGTAGAAGGGTTTCGACCCAAAACATCACCCGTTCCTTCTCTCCAGAGATGCTGCCTGTCCTATAGATACATAGATACATAGAAAATAGGTGCAGGAGTAGGCCATTCAGCCCTTCGAGCCTGAACCGCCATTCAATATGATCATGGCTGATCATCCAACTCAGTATCCCGTACCTGCCTTCTCTCCAAACCCCCTGATCCCTTTAGCCACAAGGGCCACATCTAGCTCCCTCTTAAATATAGCCAATGAACTGGCCTCAACTACCCTCTGTGGCAGAGAGTTCCAGAGATTCACCACTCTCTGTGTGAAAAATGATTTTCTCATCTCGGTCTTAAAGGATTGCCCCCTTATCCTTAAGCTGTGACCCCCTTGTCCTGGACTTCCCCAACATCGGGAACAATCTTCCTGCATCTAACCTGTCCAACCCCTTAAGAATTTTGTAAGTTTCTATAAGATCCCCCCTCAATCTCCTAAATTCTAGCGAGTATAAGCCGAGTCTATCCAGTCTTTCTTCATATGAAAGTCCTGACATCCCAGGAATCAGTCTTGTGAACATTCTCTGCACTCCCTCTATGGCAATAATGTCCTTCCTCAGATTTGGAGATCAAAACTGTACGCAAAACTCCAGGTGTGGTCTCACTAAGACCCTGTACAACTGCAGTAGAACCTCCCTGCTCCTATACTCAAATCCTTGTGCTATGAAAGCTAACATACCATTCGCTTTCTTCACTGCCTGCTGCACCTGCATGCCCACTTTCAATGACTGGTGTACCATGACTCTCAGGTCTCGTTGCATCTCCCCTTTTCCTAGTCGGCCACCATTTAGATAATAATCTGCTTTCCTGTTTTTGCCACCAAAGTGGATAACCTCACATTTATCCACATTATACTGCATCTGCCAAACATTTGCCCACTCACCCAGCCTATCCAAGTCACCTTGCAGTCTCCTAGCATCCTCCTCACAGCTAACACTGCCCACCAACTTAGTGTCATCCGCAAACTTGGAGATGTTGCCTTCAATTGCCCTCATCCAGATCATTAATATATATTGTAAATAGCTGGGGTCCCAGCACTGAGCCTTGCGGTCCTGCTGAGTTACTCTAGAATTTTGTGACTTATCTTCACTTCTGTATCTTTTGGAAGGGTTGCATTGCTGAACCTGGCAATAATTGGAGAGCTTCACATTTCCAGTGACTGAGTACATCTATGGATCAGTGTGATCTGGCCAATCATGCAAAATAGCGAGAGAAAATTCTTGAGATACTCAGCAGGTCAGGTAGCATCCATGGAGAGAGAAACATAATTGTTTCAGATTATTGAACTTTCTTAAGACCTTTCATTATCTGAAATTGCTTTCCAAGTATTTGTTGGATGACATGACGCTATTGTGTGCAGTTCTGATCATTCCATTAAAGGAATGATATGGCGTCTGGAGAGGATTCAGCAAAGATTTATCAGAATGCTCTCTGGGTGAGAAGATATTAGGTTGGACAAACTTAAATTGTTTTTTCTGGAGCATCGAAGGCTGAGGGAAAACCTGACTGAAGTATATAAAATTTTGAGAGGCATAGATAGGATAGATTGTCAGAAGCTTTTACCCAGTGTGGAAATGTCAAAGACTAGAGGGCATAGCTTTAAGGTGAGAGGGGCAATGGTTAAAGTTGTGCAGGATACGTTTTTTTTACACAGCGAATGGTGGGTGCCTGGAACGTGCTGCCGGGGTGGTGGTGAAGACCGATATGACAGTGGCATTTAAGAGTTTTGGATTGGGGTGCATGGATATAAAGGAATGGAGCGGCATGAATCAAAAGCAGGCAGAAAAGATTAGCTTGGCACCATATCACAACATTATAAAACACAACATGCCTTCAGCATAAAGCATATTTCAGAATTATGAGAAACCTGGGCAAGTTGAGGCAGGGACTATCTCACATTTAAGAAACAGTTGGCCAGATACATGGATAGGACATGTTTGGAGGGATATGGGCCAAACACAGGCAGGTGGGACTAGTGTAGCTGTGACATGTTGGCTGGTGTGGCCAAGTTGGGCCAAAGGGCCTGTTTCCCCGCTGTATCACTCCATGACTATGACTCTAAGATTGGTTTGTAAAAGTAGACATGTTTGTAGAATAACTATCATACTCCAAATTAGTAAAAATTCTACTTATGGAATTAATTATTACTGCAAAAAAGCTATTGAAGGTAACACAAATAAACAGTCCAATTGATTTAAAATAACTTATTTATACGTTTGAGTTGATTTATAATCTATATTACTAAAAGTCTGTTCTTGACCGCTTTTGGCATTCTGTGCTGCGATTTCCGAGAGAACGCCGCCACCTACGACCATCATTTTTGGCCACCTTGCTCAGAGCCCCCCTCCGCCGTATGTGTTCCGAGGAATTTTCCCGTTGATGAAAAATGACAGAGATATTAATGATTTTACAAAATTCCCCATTCTCTCTGCTGCCCCCGCTGGCGGCAGGGGGGAGGGACTATAAAACCAGGAAGTGGTGTGCCCCAATCAGTCTCTACAACAAGGTCTGAGCTCTGAATGACTGAACAAATGTCTACACAGCTGTGAGTAGGTACCCTTAATTTGGTTTGAAAATGAAAATATGGTTATGGTTAGTTTAAGGAAAAAAGCACTGCCTGCAAATGGTTGTTTGGGTTGAGTAAAAAGGCATTCTCTCTCTCTCTCTCCCTATCCCTCTTTCTTTCTCTTTCTCTCTCCCCCCTGTCTCTCTCCCTTTCTCTCTCTCTCTCCCCTCCTCTCTCCCCCCTCCTCTCTCCCCCCCTCTCCTCTCTCCCCCCCCCCTCCTCTCTCCCCACCCCCTCTCCTCCCCCTCTCCTCTTCCCCCTCCTCTCCCCCCCCCTCCTCTCCCCCCGTTTCCTCTCCCCCCCTCACCTCTCTCCTCCTCTCTCCTCTCCCCTCTCCTTCCCCCCCCTCTCCTCTACCCCCTCTCCTCTACCCCCCCCCCCCTCTCCCCTCCTCTCGCCCCCTCTCCTCTCCCCCACTCACCTCTCTCCCCCCTCTCTCCTCCCCTCTACTCTCCCCCCTCTCCTCTACCCCCCCCTTTCCTCTCCCCCTCTCCTCTCCCCCTCTCCTCTCCTCTCCTCTCCCTCCCCCCTCTCCTCCCCCTCCCCCCTCCTCTCCCCCCTCTCCCCCCTCTCCCCCCTCTCCCCCTCTCTCCTCTCCCCTCTCCTCTTCCCCCTCCTCTCCCCCCACCCCCTCCTCTCCCCCCTCTCCTCTCTCCCCCTCTCTCCTCTCCTTTCCCCCCCTCTCCTCTCCCCCCTCTCCTCTCCCCCCCCCTCCTCTCACCCCCCTCCTCTACCCCCCCTTTCCTCTGCCCCTCTCCTCCTCCCCTCTCCTCTCCCCTCATCCCCTCTCCTCTCCCATTCCCTCTCTCCTCTCCCTCCCCCCTCCTCTCCCCCCCTCTCCTCTCCCCCCCTCACCTCTCTCCCCCTCTCTCCTCTCCCCTCTCCTCTTCCCCCTCCTCTCCCCCCCCCCTCCTCGCCCCCCTCTCCTCTCTCCCCCCTCACCTCTCTCCCCCTCTCTCCTCTCCCCTCTCTCCCCCTCTCCTCTAACCCCCTCTCATCCCCTCCCCCTCTCATCTCCCCCACTCCTCTCCCCTCTCCTCTCCCCCCCTCGTCCTCTCCCTCCCCCCCTCCTCTCCCCCCCTCCTCTCCTCTCCTCCCCTCACCTCTCTCCCCCTCTCTCCTCTCCCCTCTCCTTTCCCCCCCTCTCCTCTCCCCCCTCTCCTCTACCCCCCCTCCTCTCACCCCCCTCACATCCTATAATACACAGAAATAATAATCAATGAAGACATAAAATGGACTCTCACTTTGTTATCACTTGCATTTCACTATCATGCGATCCAATATATACCCCCGAAGTCTTTGTCTGAAGGATCTTGACCCGAAACGTCACCCATTCCTTCTCTCCAGGGATGCTGCCTGTCCCGCTGAGTTACTCCAGCACTTTGTGTCTACCCCCAAAGTCTTTCTCTGTTATGATAGCCAAGTGTTTGCGATTTTGGTTTTAGATCAAGGAGACAATAAAAGCTTCTAAATCTTTTAAACATTGTGCACTTTACTTTCTGAATTATATTCCATGTAAAACATTGAGCTGATTTTGACTTTAATCAGATTCTTCACTGCTGAAGTAGGAGCTATCACAACACTCTGCGGTGTACAGGAATTTGTGGATGGACGATGTCAGCTTTGGAATCCAATGTCTTGGGACCAAGAAGGTTGCGAGATTAAACAGGTCAACAAATACCTTGTACCGGTCACTGAAATAGAGATTGAAAAAGAAATGTACAGTTTGAAATGTCTCTTTTATTGGCTAAAATCACTTTTAAAACAAGATCAAGTTACTGAAATAGTTTATAACAAACCTTGCATAATTACCCTTGCCTATAAAGATTTCCCTAAACATAGTATACATTAGTTAAATGATGATATATATATATATATATATATATATATTCTATACAATATATAAATAATATGAAAATTAATTTAGATTTTCAGAAGGCATTCAACATGGTACTGCACAGGAAGTTCACGTTATAGGAGTAGAATTAGGCCATTCGGCCCATCGAGTCTACTCTGTCATTCAATCATGGCTGATGTCTGCCTCCTAATCCCAATGTCATGCCTTCTCCCCACAACCCTTGCATCCATTCTAATCAAGAATTTGTTTATTTCTGCTGTAAAAATATCCACAGACTTGGCCTCCAGAACCCTCTGTGGCAATGTTCCACAGATTAACTACCCTCTGACTAAAGAAGTTCCAACTCACCTCCTTTCTAAAAGAGCGCCCTTTAATTGAGGCTATGACCTCTGGTCATCAAGGTTGATCAGCAAGGTTCTAGCACCTGGTAGATATACTGATATAGACTCAGAATTGGTAGTGAATAGAAAGCAAAGTGTGGGAATAAAGGAATAATTTGCAGGTAAGGCAATGGGGTAATCGAGGCTTTAGCATTTGTCACAGCTAGTCACAATCTATATGAACAATTTGGCTAAGAGGACCAAATGCCTTTATTTCCATGTTTGCTGAATTCTTAGCTGTTAGCTAATATACATTAATTACCTGTTTGTACATGACATCGTGATGGCTTGGTGCAACAACAGAAAGCAGGGCCTGGGAAGTTTAAGGTTTTAAGTCCCCACCAAAATGTAACCCACTGTGAATGCCTAACCACCTTCACTCCTGAAACATCATTTAATTAATTCAATGTAACTATGTTCAATGAATTGGAAAGTAATTGAAAAATTATGACTATATTAAATTTGTATCAAAGAGCTGACACAATAATTAGACAGGAAAATAACATTTGTTCAAATAGTTCAAATGTTTAGAGGGGGGGGGGTGAATGCAAAACTTGATGTTGAGTCAGTGCAGAGGGTGCACTTTTTTATTGTTTAGAGCAGTAAAACTTTCCATGACAAACTTCTCAGCTACCAAGTTATTCCAGCCAAGAAGAGTAAACTGGTTCCACACCAGCAGGTGTCAGCATTGAGACAGGGCTGTCATCAGGAAAGGAGTGACTTGGTCATTTGCAGGCAGTCACGAACCATTTGGTCGGTTGGGGGATTGTTTCGGGACAGTCATGATAATGTATAGGGTGCAGCTCATAGCAGGAGGGGTAGAGAGCAGGGAAGGGTAACCTATTGGCCTGTCGCACTTAGGCGATTTTTCAGGCGACTGCTGGCAACTGCCAGAGTAGAATACACACACACACACACACACATCGCTTCCTTCACCAACCCGTTATGCAGGCAGTGGGACAGGGCAAGCGGGGGCAGCGCTGTCTGAGTGAAATTCACACGGTGCAAAGCCAAGGTGATACAGACACACAAACAGCGATGAACAGGAAGGTTGGCGCTGTAATTAAGACGGCTAAAGCACAGGGTACGGTAAGTCCTTTAAAAGAGGGAGGGAGAGGGGGTAGAAGGAGGGAGAAGGAGTGAGACAACTTTTAAGAAGCCAGAGATACACGGCTGTGAAGCTCGGCGGACATTTAACATTACCGGTCGGTTATTATTGGTTCTGAAAACTACTGCTTACGGTTTTTTTTCTCCCATTAAGCCAATGAAATTCACCTGTCAGCACTGGCTACAACCAACGAGAACCTCATTCATTTCCCTGTAATGTATTCTCCCTTGTATCCCATGAAATCTTCCCCCACCCCCAAACACACACACACACACACACACACTGTTTCTTCCAACAGCCACATACATTAGAAGCAATTTACAGAGGCCAATTAACCAAACAACAATTCTTCCCTTCCCTCCCGCACCAGCCCCTTCCCGGGCACTTTCCCTTGCAACCGCAAGAGGTGCTACACCTGTCGCTTTACCTCCCCCCTCGACTCCATTCAAGGACCCATGCAGTCATTCCAGGTGCGACAGAGGTTCACCTGCACCTCCTCCAACCTCATCTATTGCATCCCCTGCTCTAGATGTCAGCTGATCTACATCAGTGAGACCAAGCGTAGGCTTGGCGATTGTTTTGCCGAACACCTCCGCTCGGTCCGCCTATAACCAACCTGATCTCCCGGCGGCTCAGCACTTCAACTCCCCCTCCCATTCCGAATCCGACCTCTCTGTCCTGGGCCTCCTCCATGGCCAGAGTGAGCACCACCGGAAATTGGAGGAACAGCAGTCTGCACCCTAGTGGCATAAACATTGAATTCACCAATTTCCGGTAGCCCTTGCTGTCTCCTCCCCTTCTCAGCTCTCCCTCAGCCCTCGGGCTCCTCCTCTTCCTTTTTGCTTTTTCCTTTCTTCTCCCCCCCCCCCCCCCCCCCCCCCCCACACACTCCCCCCCCCCCCCCCCACCCTATATCAATCTGAAGAAGGGTTTCGGCCCGAAACGTTGCCTATTTCCTTCGCTCCTTAGATGCTGCTGCACCCGCTGAGTTTCTCCAGCACCTTTGTCTACCTTCAATTTTCCAGCATCTGCAGTTCCTTCTTAAACCAAACAACCCACATGTTTTTGGAATGAGGGAAGAAATGGGAACAGCAAATGGAGGGATAGGGATCATGTGCAGGCAGATGAAATTAATCTATCTTGGTATCATGTACGCACAGACTCTAAGCCGAAGTTCCTGTTCCTGGGCTGTACTGTTCTATGTTGACGCAGGGATAACCCCAGTGATGGAGATACAAGAGATTACAGATGTTGGAATCTGCAGCAAAAGAAAAGGATAACAGCTGGAACAACTCAGTTTGGCATCTTGGAGAGAAATGGACAGACGACATTTCAAGGCCCCTCAACTAGACGAGGGGGCTCGACCTGAGATGTCAATGGTCCATTTTCCTCCACATATGCTGCTTGACCGTTGAAATTCTCCTGTTGTTCTCCTTTCTCTGCTACATAACCCATCCGATCACAGGTAGAACTTACTAACTCGAAAAGATCATCCACTCATTTATCTCCTCTCTGCCTTGATTATTGCAACCCCCTTTACACTGGCATCAGCCAATCATCCCTTTCCCGCCTGCAATTGGACCAAAACGCCGCAGCGAGACTCCTGACGGGTACCCGAAAAAGGGACCACATCTCCCCGATCCTGGCCTCTCTCCACTGGCTCCCTGTGCGGTTCCGAATCAATTTCAAGCTCCTTCTTTATGTTTACAAAGCCCTTAACGGGCTTGCCCCCACCTACATCAAAAATCTGCTCACCCACCATACCACCTCCAGGTCCCTCAGATCAGCCGACTTTGGGGTTACTGACCATCCCGCGGTCTAGGCATGAGCTCAGGGGCGACCGCACTTTTGTGGTTGCAGCTCCTAGACTATGGAACAGCATCCCTCTTCCCATCAGAACTGGCCCCTCCATCAACTCTTTTAAGTCTAGACTTAAAACCTATTTCTACTCTCAAGCCTTTCTTGAGGTCCTCTGAGGGAGTGTTGTATGTATGTATCTATGTTTGTATTGTTGATCTATGTAGCACTGTTTGTAGCATGTTAGTACCTGCACTGATGTAAAGCACTTTGGTCATCGAGAGTTGTTTTTAAATGTGCTATAGAAATAAAATTGACGACTTGACTTGACCAACTCAACACAGGCAACACTGGAATTAGCAATGAATTCCCGATTACTGAAGACAGCTGCATTATCTGCAGCACTATTTAACTGCAGACATGGGTGTATCACCACAGAATATGGATTTTTTTTGTTGTCAATTTGTAAAAATTCTCGATGTAGACAAATGGAGAACAAGCAATAAATCAGTAAATGTAGAGGGCAAGGTTGACACCATTATGCACAATGACATTAAGTAATCAAAATGAGTTCTACGTTTGCAGGATTAATTGCCCACTCTAAGTTTCACTAATGTATGTGGGTGGTGGAATATAGAGGTAGTCGTAGGGAACGTGGGGAAAACACAATTATACACTGGAGTAATTGGGGGGTTGGTGGTTGGTGTGGGCTGAAGGGCTGAAGGGCCTGTCCTGCATTCATCTTCAAGCAGCGTACATCCTTTCCATCGTCTACAAAGCATAATTCAGGAGAACAGCTCTAAAAATTATTCATCTCATCCACAACAAAGTAGCCCAATTCATCTGTAGTTCATCAATAATCCTAAACATGCATTCCATCCACCGCCAGTTACTGGTACCTAGCTGGATTACTCTGACCACCTCCCACACTCATGATTTGTATCTCCAAGGAAGCCAAGGACACCATTGTATGGGATCACCTTCTCATGCAGGTTCCCCTATACATCACATACCATCCTGGCTTGGAAATACATCACTAATGCCATGAGAACCTAAGGGATTGATTTACAGTAACAGAAGGACTTACTGACACTTTTAACAACATTCCTACCTGCATCCCCACAACACATAAAGGGGGAGCATGAAAAGTCATTTAATCATTGCAGGTCAAAGTATCTGAATTGATGGGAACAGCGAACTCTTCGCAAAGTTGAGTTCAAATCTATGACAATAGACAATAGGTGCAGGTGGAGGCCATTCAGCCCTTTGAGCCAGCACCGCCATTCACAGTGATCATGGCTGATCATCCACAATCAGTACCCCGTTCCTGCCTTCTCCCCATATCCCTTGACTCCGCTATCTTTAAGAGTTCTATCTAACTCTCTGTTGAAAGCATCCAGAGAATTGACCTCCACTGCCTTCTGCAGCAGAGAATTCCACAGATGCACAACTGTCTGGGTGAAATTTCTTTCCTCATCTCCGTTCTAAAAGGCCTACCCCTTATTCTTAAGTTTTGTGATATTTTTAGGTTCTGTACAGTTTCAATCTGACCCTTTCATATTCTGAATCTAAATTGAAACCACATAGAAGACTAACATCTTCTTAGCAGAAACTCCTGCTAGCCAATATTTACATCCGTTCATCCCACAAAGGCAGCGGGGATGGCAGAGGATATCTTTGCTCCAGGATAAAGTAACTGGTGTGGCTATAAAGGGAATTCTGCAATTCTGCACAAGAGACCTGGGTTTGATCCTGACTGCGGGTGCTGACTGCATTGTACGTTCTACCCTTGACCTGTGTGGGTTTCTCTTATTGCTCTGGTTTCCACCCACACTCAAAAGACATACAGGTTGGTAGTCTTATTGGCTCAGTAAAATTGTAAATTGGCCCTTGTGTGTAGAATAGTGTTAGTTTGCGGGGATCGCTGGCCGACGTTGTGCTGTTTCCGCGCTGTATCTCTAAACCAAACTAAACTAATATTAATTGATTGATTACATGATATTGATTCATTAATCAGCTTCAAGCATAATGTCAGTAAAAGTAAGTTATTTATTCTGGAAGATCATTTTGAAACATAAGAGCTTCAAGATGAGTAATGAACTATTCCATGGATGAATGAACTTAAATGAACAGTTCCCTCATAATCCTGTTGTCATTTCTTAAGAGAAATGGAGCAAATTCCAAATGAACAGCTAATTCAATCATTTTGACTAACTTCAACCAAGGAATATAAGCATTGTTTTTAATTACACAGGAATGTATTGTGAATGATTATTAAAAACACCAGTCATCAAACGGGTGGAATGAACATCAGCAGCAAGGGATGTGGTGGAAGTTCTGGGAACGTATTGCCCAAAGCAAGAATGGTATGAAGGCACATTACACACCTATAACAACATTCTGTATAAAACTAACAACAAGGTTTGTGTCAAATAAATAGAGAGAAGCTGCCCATTTTTAGTGGATAGGTAAAGGACTAAGGATCATAGAAATAAATTGATGTTAAAAAATACAAGGCATGTAAGGAGAAAAATATATTAGTCAGATAATGGTTATGATCCAGAACCTGCAATCAGCGAGGGTGCTGAAAATCTATCTGACATCATTTAGTTTAGTTTAGTTTAATTTAGAAATACAGCAGGGAAACATGCCCTTCGGCCCACCGAGTCCGCACCGGCCAGCGATCCCCGAACATCACCATTATCCTACACACACTAAGGACTATTTACATTTATACCAAGCCAATTAACCTAAAAACATGTAAGTCTTTGGTGTTTGGGAGCCCCCACCACAAGTAGCATAGAAATGTTGCAGTAAATGGGGGGTTAGGATTGGCTTCGAGAGGCGCGGTCTGATTGAAAGAGGAGAGAGAATAATGTCGATGCCCTTGTATTATGTTTGACTTGTATTAACCATCTGTTGTTGAATAAGATTAACATAAACAAAAAAGTAAGTTATGACTAATGAAATAATTAATACCCATGTGGTAGATTGTAGTTAGAGGAAAACATATAGTCAAGGACAAAGTATATTTTCGTATAGATGTGTCTAACAGAAAATAAAAGTTGTTTACTGCACAGTAAAACTGTCGGCTAATTCTGCTGTGAAGTCCGAGAACTGGTGAGCAGTTTAACAGCCGCCATCTCCCCATGATATTGCATGTTGTTGTCTCTGTACTGTACACTGACAATGACAATTAAAGTTGAATCTAAATCTGAATGATATCATGCAATAAAGTCTCTTGAAACAAACCTCAAAGTCACCACTTTTCCTTTAATTTCCCTCTGTTAATTTCTTCCACAGCTTGGTATAATTGTAAATTGTCCCTAGTGTGTGTAGGATAGTGTAAGTGTGTATGGATCACTGGTCGGCACAGACTCAGTGGGCCGAAGGGCCTATTTCCGGGCTGTATTGCTAAACGAATATGGCAATGAATCAGAAATAGCAAGATCACACTCACACCTGTGGGAGGAGCAATATTGGAGTTGAGTAGATAGTGTGGTATTGATAGAGGTTTTGATTTATATTTGTCCTGTATGCTGACATACAGTGAAATACTTAGTTCTGGTTACTGTTCGGGTAGATCATGCCATACACAAGTACGTCAAGTGATGTATAAGAGAAAGTAAACATTTAGTTTAGTTTAGAGATACAGGGCAGAAACAGATCCTTCAGTCCACCGAGTCCAAGCCGACCAGCGTTCCCCGCACATTAACACCAAAGATCCTATAGGGAGCAAGGTAGACCACTCCTGCGAAATACAATGGACAGTAGGCACCGGAGCGTAACTTCCATCATTTCAGTAACCCCGGCCCGTCGCAACGCTGAGTGTAATGAGCGTTGCGGGGGAACAGTTTATGTGTTTTTAATTTTTTTTTTTTATTTTCTATTGAAACGGCACATTCCTTGTACAGGGAGAAATTGCAGATGCTGGTTTAAACCGAAGACAGACACAAAAGGCAGGAGTAAATCAGCGGATCAGGCAGCATCTCTGGAGAGGACTAGGTGATATTTCGGGTCAACTTTTTCGATAGCTGCCATTGACCCGTTTGATATCATCCTTCGCCCTGCTCGTGATGTCGCCCTGCACCGCCCTGCACGTGATGTCGCCCAGCCCGAGGGAGCATAGCGACCGGGGGGGGGGGGGTTGGGGGGAGGAGGGTGCCCCCTCCCATTGGTACGGAACATTTGCATTTTTCAGCTTGAAATTGTGTAATATGATGCATACTGTAGCGAGTCTTTTAACTTACACTTGAATGCAATATATATGCTTTAAATTGGATTGGAGCGTTTTTGAAAGGGGGGAGGCTGTGCGATCACTGATCACTTGCCTTGGGGGTACCCGGTGAGGGAGTGGAGCAACCAAGTGAGGAGAGGGTGTGGAAGAAGGGTGTCCCCCCTCCCAGGGTAGGAACTTTTTGAAATTTGATGTATTAAAATCATGTTTTAGTGCACTGTAGAAGTATGATTTCAATGTTTTTTGTATGAAGCATTTTTAAGAAGTAACTTTTTAAGGGGTAACTTTATCCACACAAAGGGTGATGGGTGTATGGAACAAGCTGCCAGAGGAGGTAGTTGAGGCAGGAACCATCCCAACATTTAAGAAAAAGTTAGACTGATACATGGATAGGACAGGTTTGGAGGTATGGACCAAAAGCAGGTAGCGTAGCTGGGACATGTTGGCGGGTGTGGGCAAGTTCGGCCGAAGGGCCTGTTTTCACACTGTATCACTCTATGACTACATTATACCTCCACCATGCATGAATGCTTCAAAATTAAGTGATCGAGTTTTATTGCCATATACTCAAGCATTGAAACATAGAAAATAGGTGCAGGAATAGGCCATCGGCCCTTCGAGCCAGCACTGCCATTCAATATGATCATGGCTATTCATCTAAAATCAGTACCTCTTTCCTGTTTTTTCCCCATAAACCCTTGATGTCGTTAGCCCCAAGAACTAAATGTAACTCTCTCTTGAAAACATCCAGTGAATTGGCCTGCACTGCCTTCTGTGGCAGAGAATTCCACAGATTCACAGCTATAAAGAGGGTGGCATGGTGGTGCAGCGGTATAATTGCAGCCTTACAGTGCCAGAGACCCGGATTTGATCCTGACTATGGGTGCTGTCCGTACGGTTTGTACATTCTCCACGTGACCGCGTGGGTTTTACCCAAGTGCTCTGGTTTTCCCCCACATTCCAAAGATTACAATTTATAGGTTAATTGGCTTTGATAAAGATTGTAAATTGTCCCTAATGTGGAGGATAGTGTTAATCAAAGATCCTAGATGGCCCACTCCTAGAGCAAGATGGCCCACTCTGCTAAAAAGCCGTAGTAGGTGATGGAAAATCTTCAGCGCCATTTGCGTAACCGGCTTCCATCAGCGGAATAGGTGACCAAAGATCTTTGTAGGTGACATTTTGGGTCGAGGTCCTTCTTCAGACTGAGTCAGGGGAAAGAGGAGCAAGAGATATACACGGTACTAAGGCCAAATGAATGGAAGATATGCCTATATCTCCCATTTCCCTTTCCCTTGACTGTCAGTCTGAGGAAGGGTCTCAACCCGAAATATCCACCCATGCCGCTCTCTTTCATCCGTCTGTCCGCGCATTCGCTCGCTCTTGGTTCCGGCGCTTCTCCCCTCAGACTCCGCCAAACACACACACACACACACACACACACACACACACACACACACACACCAGGGCTGCCAACTCTCACGCTTTGAGCGTGAGACTCACGCCCTCAAGCAAACTCTCACGCCCTCACGCTGATCAGAAATTTCTCACGTTCAATGGTGAGAAATTTTGTGATCAACGAAAATGTCAAAACTCGGATAAACTGCATGGTACGCGGGTGTTGGGGAGAGAGGGGGAGGGGAGAGAGAGGGGGAAAGAGAGGGGGGTTGAGAGGAGAGAGAGCGGAAGAGCCGGGGAGAGGGGGAGAGGGGGAGAGAGAGAGGGGAGAGAGAGGGGGATGAGAGTGAGGTGGGAGGGAGAGAGAGAGGGGAGAGAAAGAGAGGTGGAGAGAGAGGGGAGAGAGAGAGGGGGGAGAGGGAGAGGGGGATAGAGAGGCAGGGCTGCCAACTCCCATGCATTGAGCGTGAGAATCACGCATTTCACCAAATTCTCACGCTGATCACAACTTTCTCTCGCTCTGTTGTGAGAAATTCTGTGATCAATGAAAATTTCAAAACTCATATCAACTGCATGGGCCGCGGGTGTTGGAAGCAGAAGCAGCGGCGGGGACAGATGCGGACGGGGAGCAGGGCTGGAGAGTGTTTGCCAGGCTGGCGAGTCGCACACTGCAGCTCCAGCCATGGAGCAGCCTCAGTGCAAGAGTCCCGGGCTGTTGGAGGCGTCGAAGCGTTGCGCCGCTGCCGTGAGAGTCTCTGTGACGAATTTGCCCAGGTGACCGGCATGGATCAGGCTGCAGCTCGGTGCATCCTGGAGGACAACCAGTGGCTGCTGGAAGTAAGTACCAAGCACTGGGTAGATACGGTGGAAGAAAGTGGACTTCAAATGGGGGTGGTTGGTGAAAGCATCCTGCTTGCCTGCTAGATTTTCACTTACTGTAACTGCAGGAAAAATGTTCCCGATGTTGGGGGCGTTCAGAACCATGGGTCACATTTTAAGAATAAAGGGGGGGCCAGTTAGGACTGAGATGAGAACAAACTTTCTTCACGCAGAGAGTTGTGACTCATGGAAAAGAATCAGACATCAAGATGTGCGTGTGCATTTACAAGGAGCTTAGACTTCCCAGAGATTCAGGATTGATGGACTGTATTTTTGTGGCACTTCATGTTTTCCTTATGAACATAAATTATAAAGGCAAACACTCTTCAAAGGTCCCATTGTGAATAAAAATTCATTTCCGGTGGCCAAATGGTAGTTAGCGTCATAGAGTGATACAGCGTGGAAACAGGCCCTTCGGCCCAACTTGCCCACCCCGCCCAACATGTCCCAGCTTCACCAGTCCCACCTGCCCGCATTTGGTCTATATCCCTCCAAACCTGTCCTATCCATGTACCCGTCTAACTGTTTCTTAAATGTTAAATCAACTACATCCTCTGGCAGCTTGTTCCATACACCCACCACCCTTTGTGTGAAAAAGTTAGCCCTCAGATTCCTAGTAAATCTTTTTCCCTTCACCTTAAACCTGTGTCCTCTGGTCCTTGATTCACCTAATCTGGGCAAGTGACTGTGTATCTATTGGGAGTATCTATTGGAAGTATCTATTGGGAGTATCAATTGGGAGTATCTATTGGGAGTATCTCTTGGGAGTATCTCTTGGGAGTATCTATTGGGAGTTTGGGGGGGACAGCAGTCAGTCTTCACAGGTGAGCTTTCTGACCTTGTCCTCTTGAAGAAAGCACACATCATATCTCCCTCTGGACCATGAGTTTGTCAACCAGCATCATGCCCCAGTCTCCCAGGCTGTCGTAGATGTTGTCTTATCAGTAGATCTTCTCTCAACAGCCTCCAGCCTGGCAGTGTCCCATCCCAGTATTGCCATATCTATCTCCTACCCAAAGTCCACAGATTGGACTCTGCTAGCAGACACATTGTTTCAGTCTGCTCATGGACACATATTCCCAGGTCCATCTGTTCCTCAGTACCTCTAAGGCTTCCACCATTCATTGTGCAGATCGTAGGCTTATCTGTCCACCAAATATGCATTTTCTTTTCAATTTTCATGATAAAGCTCCATTTAAAAACTGTCATCGACTCATAGATTTATATCGCACAGAAAACAGCTCCTTCAGCCCAACTCGTCCAATGCAACCAAGTTGCTTTATCTAAACGAGCTCCATTTGCCCACATTTGGCCTATATCCTAAAACTTTCCTTACTCGGTGAGGAAAATCAACGTACAGGTGTCAGGGGTTATGGGGGAGAAGGCAGGAGAATGGGGTTAGGAGGGAGAGATAGATCAGCCATGATTGAATAGTGGAGTAGACTTGATGGGCCGATTGGCTTATCCCTTATGACCTTTCCATGTATCTCTCCTTACCCAGTCTTGGTTGATATGTAAATCCAGACCCTCAGCAATGTGAACATATCCAAACTTCCATCTAAAACTACCAATCAAGTCATATCTTGCATCCTAGCATTAAAGGTGGAAAAATAAAAATCAGACAGATCACCTGGCCTTAATCTCAGCCTTGAATTCTGACCTGGGAAATGTGTACCCTGCTCAAAGAACCCTGCAAAGATCTATATACATAGAACAGGAGCTGGTGCCCAAATTCAAAGATATATTCCACAGCGAAATAAAAACCTGAAATACTCCTACTTTCAAAATCATACCTTGTAGGCTGAAGTGAGAATTTGGACTTTATTGGATAATAGGACAAGAGAAGAATTAACAAAAGAATTAACCCGTGCACACAAAGAAATGGTAGCAGTATCCATTCCATCACTGGGAGCTGTTTCTATTTCATTACTAAAAGCCGAGGGAGGTGTGTGGGTTTATTTAATGGTTGAATTGATCATACAACGAGCCAGGCCACAGACTTAAGGGCCTGTCCCACTTGGGCGTCATTTGCGCGTCATTTACGTGAGATGATTTACGCGTCCGATGCACGCATGGCGCTTGGTGAGGCGCGGTGGCGTAGGCAGTGACGCGCGGTAGTGCGCGGGAACCCCAGGATTTTGGGATTCTCAAAACCCTCGCGCGCCACCTGTGTGATGCGCGAATGATGCCCAAGTGCGACAGGCCCTTTACTGTCTGACAAGGAAAGAGACAGGCAGATTCCACACTTGACCTTGCATGGTAACAGCACATTATGGAATGTCATTTCCTAGAGACACTTTCATCACTAAGGGAGCTACGAGACTAAACATTCTCTCTGTTAGCGTCAGTAGAGATAATGGGGCTGGCTCAAGCGTAGTAGCAGAGATAGCTCTAAAAAGCCTCCAAGATTATTTTATTGAAACAGTAAGTCTAGTTAAACTACAAACTGAAGAGACCAGACTTGAACATGAGGAAACATGTGAACTCAGTGGGTTGAAGCGCTTGTCCCCATGCTGTATCTTTCAATCAATCAATCAATCAATCAATCAATAAATCAAAATATTGCCGTCAGCCGCTAGGTAATCTGCAAAAGTGACTCGCCTGGCATTGCAAAGCCTTTCCACTTGGAACATCAATAACTACCCTTGCCTATGTGAATGTAGCTTCAACAACATGCAAGGAGATTGAGCAAAACGTTTTGCTTGACTGCTACAGCATCTACCATCCCAACAATGAGCAAAGTGGTAGTTACTAGTCTGGTCGACGTCTCACGTCTGTGATCTGAACCACCAAGGAAGGAGAGGGCGATCTGATTTGCACAAAGTCCAAGTTGTATTCCATCCTGGCTTAGAGGTATCGGCTTCCTTCATCATCTTGAATATCTCTATGTAACAGCACCCATGGAAGTACCTTCACCAGAAGGACTGCAGTGTTAAAGCAGAAGGTACATCACCAACTTTTAAAACACAATTAAGGTTAAGCAATAAATGCTGGTCTCACCTCCCAAAAATGAATGTACAAAACAATTTCCAAATGCAACATCATTCCCAATAAATAACTTTTGGATTGCAGTCACTGCTAAAATGTTTTAAATGAATAGAAGTTATTAGATATAATATGAAAGTACATTTGGTAGTTCTTGCGTAATGTCAACATGTTGAAGGAAGTTGAATGCTTTAGTGCTTACATTTATATATCTCCGAGGATCAATGCCTTTAAAAGGAAAACCAGGCACCAGTGAGGCTGGTAGCAGCTTTAAACAACAGACACCATTCCTGTTCCTCAGCAGAGATTATACTTTTACATTTACTAAAGCATCCTTGACAAAGACAACAGAAATGTGATTTTATTACCTGAATGTGTATATCATTTTTATAACTTTATACAAAATTTATGAATCATCTCTCAACAGATTTTGTGTTCCATATATCTTTCACAGCTTATGAATCAAACTGTGTCATCAGCATAGCCTCCTTTCAGAAATTTCAAAGGGCTATTCATGTGTAAGACACAAACATTCAGTCCCTACACATGAGAAAGTTTCATTGTTTTACCCTGAGTCTGCTACTATGCCAGGAGACTTGCCAGAGGAGGTAGTTGAGGCAGAGACTATCCCAACAATTAAGAACCAGTTAGACTAGAACATGGATGGGACAGGTTTGGAGGGATATGGGCCAAACGCGGGCAGGTGCGACGGATGTAGCTGGAACACGTTGGCCGGTGTGGGCAAGTTGGGCTGAAGGGCCGTTTCCACACTGTATGACTCTATGACTCTATGACATGGAACAATAGGAATCAACTCCTGTTACAAGCCAACTTCTGAATCATTGACTATGTAAACTCTGCTTCTTGAAATAAACTTGTCACCATAGCACTTTAATTTTGCATCTCTCAGCTATTGTCTGTACTATCATGATATCATGATAGCAGACTCAAGAATAAGACGGTACATGAGCAGTGGTGTACGTTTAAGGATTATGAAGGTATGAGGACTGAGCTGATCAAAGTTGACTGGGATAGCAGACTCAAGAATAAGACGGTACATGAGCAGTGGTGTACGTTTAAGGATCTACTGTATAACCTTCAAGAAAAATTTATTCCTATGAAGAAAAAAAGGGGTAAGGGTAAGAACAGTCAGCCATGGCTCAGTAAAACTATAAAGGATAGTATTCGGCTGAAGGCAAGGGCATATAAGGTAGCCAGAGATAGTGGGAGGGTAGAGGATTGGGAAGCATTTAAAGGTCAGCAAAGAATAACTAAGAGATTAATTAAGACGGGGAAAATAGACTATGAAAGGAATTTAGCGAACAACATAAAAACTAATAGTAAGAGTTTTTATAGCTATATAAAAAGAAAAAGGGTGGCTAAGGTGAACGTTGGTCCATTGGAGGGTGAGACTGGAGAGTTGTTGGTGGGGAACATGGAAATGGCAAAGGCATTAAACGAGTATTTTGTATCAGTCTTCACCATAGAAGACACAAAAAATATTCCAACGCTGGATAAACAGGGGGCGGTAGGAATGGAGGAGCTAAATACTATTAAGATCACCAAGGAGGTGGTATTAGGGAAATTAATGAGACTGAAGGAGGATAAATCCCCTGGGCCTGATGGATTACATCCAAGGGTCTTGAGGGAGATAGCGGTGGGGATTGTGGATGCATTGGTGATAATTTTCCAAAACTCCCTGGAGGCAGGAACGGTCCCAGTGGATTGGAAAATGGCCAATGTAACACCTATATTTAAAAAAGGAAGTAGACAGAAGGCGGGTAACTATAGACCGGTTAGTCTAACATCGGTGGTGGGTAAAATGTTAGAGACAATTATTAAAGAAACACTAACGGGGCACTTGGATAAACATGACTTCATCGGACAGAACCAGCATGGTTTTGTGAAGGGGAAATCCTGTTTAACGAATCTGCTCGAATTCTTTGAGGAAGTAACAACCCGGGTGGATAAAGGGGAACCGGTGGATGTGGTATACTTGGACTTCCAAAAGGCTTTTGACAAGGTGCCACATAAGAGACTATTGCTAAAAATAAAAAATTATGGGATTGGGGGTAATATATTAGCATGGGTAGAGGATTGGCTGACAAATAGGAAGCAGAGAGTGGGGATAAATGGTTCATACTCGGGATGGCAACCGGTAACTAGCGGGGTTCCGCAAGGGTCGGTGCTGGGACCCCAGTTGTTCACAATTTATATAAATGATTTGGAGGAGGGAACCAAGTGTAATATATCAAAATTTGCGGACGATACAAAAATGGGAGGAAAAGTTGGGGATGAGGAGGATAGGAAGAGTCTGCAAATGGATATAGATAAGCTAGGTGAGTGGGCAACAACTTGGCAGATGAAATTTAATACTAATAAATGTGAAGTCATTCACTTTGGGAAAAAAAATGATAGGGCAAGTTATTTTCTAAATGAGGAGGAGCTGCGTTGTAATGCAACGCAAAGGGATCTAGGGGTATTAGTACATGAATCAATAAAGGTCAGTATGCAGGTGCAGCAAGCAATCAGGAAGACCAATGGAGTTTTGGCCTTTATTGCTAGGGGGATTGAGTATAAAAACACGGAGGTCTTGCTGCAGCTGTACACAGTATTAGTGAGACCACATTTGGAATACTGTGTACAGTTCTGGGGTCCATACTTAAGGAAGGATGTACTAGCCCTGGAGGCAGTGCAGCGAAGGTTTACAAGATTAATTCCTGCAATGAGGGGATTGACATATGAGGAAAGGTTAAGTAAGCTGGAGCTCTACTCTTTGGAGTTTAGGAGAATGAGAGGCGATCTCATTGAAACATATAAGATCATGAGGGGCCTTGATCGGGTGGATGCACCGAGGATGTTCCCAATGATCGGGGAAACTAGAACTAGGGGACATAGTTGCAGAATAAGGGGGGGCTCTTTTAAAACTGAGATGAGGAAGAACTTCTTCACCAAGAGGGTGGTTAATTTATGGAATTCACTGCCCCAGGGAGCAGTGGAAGCAGAAACGTTAAATATATTTAAGTCTAGAATAGATGGTTTTTTAGCTGCCGAGGGGATAAGGGGCTACGGGGAGAGGGCAGGGATATGGACCTAGGTATGGTTAGTATAGTAAGACCTGAGTGATCTCCTGGACAAGTGTCGATCGCCTGGATTGGGGTCGGAGAGGAATTTCCCGGATTTTTTTTCCCGAATTGGACCTGGGTTTTTATCCGGTTTTTTGCCTCCCCCAGGAGATCACGCGGTTCTTGGGGTGGAGAGGGGTGATAGCGGTATGAAGGGGAGGGTAGTGTCTTGTGTTCTGTGTCTTGTGTCTACTGTTTGTGGGTAAGTGTGTCTGTTTAGTGTTCAGCCATGAGCGAATGGCGGTGCGGGCTCGACGGACCTGGTGGTCTACTCTCGCACCTACTTTCTATGTTTCTATGTTTCTATCAAGAAACTCATCATCATCTGATCACTTCCCAAAGTTCCTTTTATATAGTGTAAAAACATAGCATCTATGTAATTTTTAAATGCATCCTGGATTTTGTCATTATCCCACTATCCATTATTTCCTTTTTTTACTCCTCTCCACCAAAACACCATCTTGTTTCCTCAACTGCAAACACACACGATAATAAAAAAAATGACATTAAGTGTTTTTTCATTGTGAGTTGTCCAATGACTGAATTCTTATCAATGTTACAAAAATGCCAAAATCCACAATATTGTTTAACTTTAAAAGACACTATGTGTTTTCAGTAATCGTGTTATCATAAACCAAGAACAATCTAAAATAAATAAAGAACATGATAGCAGTGGAAGTAAGACCCTGAACACAATATTGAATTAATTATTAAAACAGTGGGGGTAGATTTGGTCAGGCACAAGTTTTAGATTTTGACTTTAGAAAATCAGCCCCATTTTTACCCCACCTAATTTTCTTTCCTATTAAATTCTCCTGTATTTGTTCAAAGAATCAAAGAATCAAATTATGAGGGTAGAATGGACGAGAAAAGCAGTAGGTTTCACAGTATGGTGAAAAAATTGCCTTTCTAAAAAGAAACTAAATACAGCAGAAATATTCAACTTGTGAATGGTGATTTTACTGTCTAGGTAAAATAGTTGGTTTGGGTAGCAGTGATAGAGGGAGAGGAAAATGAATCTAAGAGCATTGATATACAAGCTGTGATAGACACGGTGACCACTCCAGCCGGCTTCCGTTCTACAAGGCCATAGCTGATCATGCACCTCGTCCACTTCCCACATGATCCACATTTTCCCTGATTTTTGTCAAAAAAATGTATCAATCTCAGCTGTAAATATATTCAATTCTGAAAAAGTGTCTCGACTCAAAATGTCACCCATTCAATCTCTCCAGAGATGCTACCTGTCCCGCTGACTTACTCCACCATTTTGTGTCTATGTTCAATTACTAAATCGTCCACAACATTTCTGGATTAAGAATTCCACAGATTTACAAGGTGTCCGTGTAAATTTCTATTTTAGAAGGGAATCTATGGTTGTGCCTCCCAGTGCCCCAATAAGAAGAAAAAATAAGAACTTCTGCTGCTGTGAGGAAAGATCTCTGCAAGTAATGGGTAAAAGATTTGCCCAGGATTTATAATGACATTTTCACAAAATATATGGGTAACATTGGAGCAGGCCCAGCAAAATATCGCTCATGCAGTTCTTCCATGCAGGCGGCATGGTGGGGTAGCAGTAGTGTTGCTGCCCTACAGCGCTTGCAGTGCCAAAGATCTGGGTTCAATCCCAACTACGGGTGCTGTCTGTTCGGAGTTTGTACTTCTCCCCGTTTTCTCCGAGATCTTCGGTTTCCTCCCACACTCCAAAGATGTACAGGTTTGTAGGTTAATTGGCTTGGTGTGTGTAAAAAATGTCCCTAATGTGTGTGTGCAGGTACAGTGTTAATGTGCGGGAATCGCTGGTCAACGCGGACTCTGTGGGCCAAAGCGTCAGTTTCCGCGCTGTATCTCTAAACTAAACTAAACCTTCAAAGTATCAGCCAGTCTTCTGCAAGGTTGTACAGAAGGTTCAAAGAAATTACACAAAAAATGCCTGCCAGTGCTTCAAAATATAAATCTGTATTACAGTGAAACTGAACAAAATGTTATGATCTAGAGCTTGATTTTGAACCAGGCTACCTGAATTTTTATATGGACAAAAAGTAGCAAACCTTATGAATTGATCTCATTTGATCTCAATGTTCACACCAAAATTATAGGTTGATGTCTAGTTTAGTTTAGTTTAGTTTAATTTAGTTTAGTTTATTGTCATGTGTACCAAGGTACAGTGAAAAGCTTTTGTTGCATGCTAACCAGCCAGCAGAAAAACAACACATGATTACAATCGAGCCATTCACAGTGTACAGATACATGATAAGGGAATAATGTTTAGTGCAAGATAAATCCTGTAAAGTCGGATCAAAGACCGAGAGCTAGACTACTCTCTGCTTGTGGTAGGATGGTTCAGATGACTGATAAAAGCAGGGAAGAAACTGGCGCTGAACCTGGTGGTGTGCATTTTCACACTTCTATACTTTTTGCCCGATGGGAGAGGGGAGAAGATGGAGTAGCCAGGGTGAAACTCATCCTTGATTATCCCGCTGGCCTTGCTGAGACAGCGTGAGGTATAAATTGAGTCAATAGAAGGGAGGTTGGTTTGTGTGATGAGCTGGGCTGGGTCCACAATTTGCTGCAATTCCTTGCGGCTTTGGATGGAACTGTTCCCAAACCAAGCTGTGATGCAACCCGATAAAATGCTTTCTACGACGCATCTGTAGAAGTTGGTGAGGATTTTTGGGGACATGCTGAACTTCCTACGCCTTCTTAGGAAGTAGAAGCATTGGTGTGCTTTCTTGGTCGTTGCTTCAATATGCGAGGTCCAGGAGAAGTCATCTGTGATAATTTACTGCTAGAAACTTGAAGTTTTCAACCATCTCTACTTTGGCACCGTCAATGCAAACTGGGGTATGTGTACTGCTCCGCTTCCTGGTCAATCACTATCTCCTTGATCCTGCTGACATTGAGAGAAAGGTTGTTGTCTTGACACCAGGACACAAGGTTCGCGATTTCCTTCCTGTGCTCCATCTCATCATTATTTGATATCTGGTCCACAATGCTGATGTTGTTTGCAAATTTGTAAATTGAATTAGATTTGTAAAAGGCTGCACAATCCTGGGAGTATAAGGGGTAAAGAAAGGGGGCTGAGGATGCAACCTTATAGGCCATTCTCACGTTGCGAGTTGACACAAGAGGTAACCCGAGTTAAGGGCTCGTGGTTGTGTACAATATACCAAGTGAAAGATCAAGAGGTTAACCGAGTTCCCACGGGTAGACGGCAGTTTCCCGCTTACTTGTCATTTCTGCGATCTGACATTTTCGTCTCCCGAGTTAACCAGTTCCTGTCCCGTTAATCTTGAGCGAACATTGTCTACTGACGTGTTGTAAAATCATCACGTGGTACAAATGATGTGACGTATTTTCTTCACACACTAGAAAATCCTCCCTTGGTTGAATTGGCTCATTTGGAGACATGTCTGCAATAAGGCTTTTCGAGTCCAGGATGATGGTGTTTTTTATTCAAGTGCTGTATGCAGCAGCCATTTGAGTGATGCGAGGACGCTTGCGTGAAGGCAGAAGGGTGAGATTAATTAAAAGGAGAATTAAGAGGAAGTCTCACTGGGTGAAGCCCATCTTTCAAAGGAGATCTCTATTTGGATAATATGAAAAGCTGCTTAATGTGCTGAGCGAAGAGGATAAATCTGCTTTTAAAAATTTTGTCAGAATTTCACCTGAGCTCTTTAATGAGCTGAAGACTAACTTGGGACCTCTGCTGATGAAGCGTGACACGGTTATGAGAAAGGCACTGGAACCAGGGTTGCGCCTAGCAATCACCCTCCGCTACTTGGCTTCAGGTGATTCTTACAAAAGTCTCTCGTACAACTTTCTGGTTGCCAACAACACCATCTGCGGGATTGTTCGAGAGACCTGTGAGGCGATTATCGATTTTTATGCAGCTGATGTGATGGACTGCCCCAGTACACCAGATGCGTGGAAGAGAGTGGCGCTGGGGTTTGAAAGCAGATGGAACTTTACACACACATGTGGGGCTCTGGATGGCAAGCATGTGGCAATTCGTTGTCCACCCAAAGGTGGCTCAAATTATTTTAATTACAAAAAATTCCATTCTATTGTACTCTTGGCTGTGGTTGGTCATAACTACAACTTCCTGTATGTGGATGTGGGCACACCTGGAAGTGTTGCTGATGGCAGGATTTGGAGAGAAACCTGGCTTGGACAGAAAATGGAAAGTGGAACAGCAGGCATGCCTGATCCCGAACCTCTGCCAGGAGAAGACAGCCCGGACATTCCATATTCAATGGTTGCTGACGATGCCTTTGCACTACGGACCTGGATTATGAAGCCATATCCACACAGAAATTTAACTAGGGAACAGAGGATCTTTAACTACAGGCTGTCAAGGGCTAGGAGGGTTGTAGAAAATGCTTTTGGCATCCTGGCAAACAGATTTAGATGCTTGCTCAAGACTATGGAACAGAAGCCCAAGAACGTAGAGACTATTGTATTTGCAGCATGTGTTCTGCACAACCTGATCCGAATCAGAGGTGCAGCTGCAGGATCAGCAACAGCCATGCAGGACGGTGACTTAGTGGACAGTCAAACTGGGGGAATAACACTAGGTGGATGGAGAAGTGGTGCAAACGACGCGGCAATGGTTCCACTGCAGTGTTTTAGAGGTAACACGGGGACCAACAGTGCAAAAGAGCAAAGAGGCCATCTCTGCGCTTACTATAATTCCGAATTGGGCAGTGTGCCGTGGCAGGACAGCTTATTTTGATGGGGAGCCGACCACAGGAACACTACTGCATGAGAGCCGACATGCACAGAAAACCAGCTAATTTAATGTCCCGTTATAATCCTGCTGACTTTTCTTTGTTTCACTTTAAAGTGTGGTTTTATTTTTGCTTTGCAGTGTCAGTGATTTCATTGCATCTGTCTTTCCTTTAAAAAGTGCTTATCATGCAGATGCTTATCTGATGGTCGTTCGCAAAACCTGCCATTTAGCACATTGCATTGTCTCTTTTATTGCCTGAGTTTAGGCTGTGCTACATTTCTGAGCTTAATTAGTAGATACTGTTAAAAAAAGTTTTGTGTGCTTCATTTGTTGATTTGCATGTTTGAGAAGCCCTTTTTCAGACAAATGTTGTTTGCTGTGGTGCTCCTTTTCTCAATATGTGCAAGAAGACGTTTTTTATATTGTGAAATAGGAATAAAGACTTTGTCTCACATTCACCGTGCTGATTGTCTTATTTAAATATCTATTGAGAGGTGACACTTTCAAACATTTAAATAGCTCAGCAATTGAGGGACCTGAACTCTCAAAAATGACTGAGAATCAAGATGTGAATATATTAATTCATCTATTTTGTGTTTCATGATGAAAGAGATTATGACATTCGAGTCATGAGATCTTGTAGTGATATTTAAATGAAGACTTCCAGACATCAATTTGATCTTGATAGCAAAGAACTCTCTTTTATTGAACAATGAGGTAAACAAACACTGACAATGAGGTGAAACACCCTCGATGGACCCAGGTCACGTGGTGATATTGAAACCGCCTTTTGTTACTCACTTTTTTTTCCCTCTGTCCTGCTGCCGGGTTCACCGTGCCCAGGACTTCCCACGATAGACTCAAGAGTCACTAAGGTTAACGCACGGGCCACCACGTTATTAAAATGTTTCAATTCTTAACCACAAGAGTAAAATTGGCTCGTGGAAAATTTCAAACATGTTTGATTTTTGGCAAGAGTAGTCAAGTTACACGAGTACCTGCCGTTAGCGCCACGATGCACTACGTTGCGTCCACGAATGCCGTACGCTAATCGTACGTTATTACCACGAGGTATAACTCGGGTTACCTCTTGTGTCAACTCGCAACGTGAGAATGGCCTTTAAAGGTGCACCAGTGTTGAGGATTATCACAGAGGATGATTTGTCCCCTGTCCTCACTGATTGTAGTCTGTTGGTCAGGAAGTCAAGGATCCAGTTGCAGAGATGTGTGCTGACTCTAAGTCCCGCGAGTTTGATGATAAGCTTGGATGGTGTTAAATGGTGTTAAAGGCTATGAATAGTCTATGAATAGGAGTCTGAAGTTGGTGACTCTTTTATCCAGGTGTTCCAGGAATGAGTGTGGGGCCAGGGCGATAGCATCATCCATGGACCTGTTGTGGCAGTAGGCGAACTGCAGTGGGTCAAGGCCGCAGACTGGATTTAATGCGTTCCATAATGCCGCTGTCCCGCTTAGGAAACCTGAACGAAAACCTCTGGAGACTTTGCGCCCCATCCAAGGTAATGTAAGACCTTCCACTACCTGCAACCTCCGACAACCACCTTCAACTAGCATCGCAACCGGCTCAGACTAAAAAATTACCGATTTTTAAAACTGCAACCTATTTTTAGTCGCGGCCGGTTTTGAATTTTTTGAAATAATCGCCAGAACATAGAAGAAGCGGAAACCACTTTCGACCATTAGGGAGACTGACAAAAACCTCCGGGAACCTCCGGCAACCTCCGGGAACCGCACGGAAACCTTGGGTGGGGCGCAAAGTCTCCAGAGGTTTCTGTTCAGGTTTCCTAAGTGGGACAGGGGCATAACTAGCCTCTTAAAACATTTCATGATGGTGGATGTCATGGCCACTGAACCGTAGACATTCAGGCATAAATTTGCAGATGATCGTGTGTGCACTATTGATTTTGAAGTTGAAGTTCAGACATTAAAAAAACTTCTATAGTTTGGACAAGGCAACATGTTGAGAAGTTGCCAAATCAGCAAAAATAATCCAAAAACTGTTTGAGGATGGCATCATGCAGATGAATACAAGTTGGTGAGTTTAGAGTGTGGCAATAAATAGAATATATTTCAATGTCAAAACTGATCATATGACAAAGCAATTTGTTGGGGTTAGGTTGATTATCCCCATAAATAATGTCACAACTTCAACTCATAAAATACATTGAAAATAAATGGGTGGTATCTACAATTATTGATGGAACCAGCAGTAACAGTGCTAGCAATGAATGGGTGAATTTTGAGCAACCTTGTGGTTATCAGCTGAAATGAATGGTGCATTATTCAGCTGTGGGAAGGAAAGCTAAATGGAAATAGAGAGTATAAACAGAGGGTGTGGGAAGGAACTGCAGACACTGGCTTACACCAAAGATAGACACAAAATGCTGGAGTAACTCAGTGGGACAGGCAACATCTCTGGAGAGAAGGAATGGGTGCCATTTCGCGTCAAAGAAGGATTATACAATTAGTGATGATATCCTGTAATATCACAGTAGAGATAACCAGAATTGAGAGACAGTTCAGAAATTGGCTACACTTAATTCTTCTTGGAAAATGAGGGATTGTTTTATCAAGAGGGGGAGATGTTATGTTAGAATCAATATTTATTTTTATATATAGTCTTTCCATCATAGATCTGTCAGTTTTCCACTGCAGCTTTGGGAGGCCAAGGGAAATGGTTGTCCTCTAACTTACCTCATGGTAGAACGTAGATATTGATAGCCAGATGATCCACCTGTGCCAGCTTTGCCACCAATCATCCTTTGCACCATACAAACATGGTTATCTTAGAGAAAGCAAGAAGAGGTTACAATAGGAAAGGCACAAAATATACATTTTTAATTACATTGTAATGTTATGCATCTTATGTGATTATATACACATTACTCAGTTTAAGAAGAAGTGCAAAAAAATAATATTTTCCAGAGGTATAAGAATGAGGAAGGGCTATGATAACGGTTTAAGGGGCTGTCCCACTGTACGAGGTAATTCAAGAGCTCTCCCGAGTTTAAAAAAAAAAAAAAACTCGTGGTAAGCACGTAGAATGTACGTCGCGGGTACGTCGGACGTCTCTTAGCGGCTCGTAACGCTGACGGCAGGTACTCGGGAAACGCGGTAAGCTCGTGAATATTTTTCAACATGTTGAAAAATGTCCACGAGAGCCCCGAGTACCTACAAGCGGCTATTACCGTAATTCTCCGAGTTCGAATCGGGAAACTCGGGAGAACTCTTGAATTAGCTCGTACAGTGGGACAGCCCCTTAAGTATTAGTTTATTGACAAAATGTGATATTTGCATTGTACATAGAATTTGGCTAATTGTTTATAAACTGTATGTATGCATGTTTGCGTACGTGCATATGCGTGTTTATATGTATGTGTGTATGTATGTGGCTTATGTATGGATGCATGTATGTATGTATGTATGTATGTATATGTTGGTGTAATTGTATATATATACAGTATATATGTAGATGAGATAAAGTTTGTGAATTAATTGATGAGTAGCAGAGAAAGGGTAAGAATAAATAAGTGTATACTTCCTCCTACTCCTTTTCGAACATGTCATCTGTGGTGTTTATGAGAAGTTATTCAATGAGTTGTTTATAGGTTTATTGTACATTTCATTTTATTGTTATTTTGCTTTGTTTTTCACTTTTTTTGTTTGACATGTTTGAAACAAAATAAATACTACTACATATATAGTTGGAAGGGTAACTAACTTACATCTCCATTTAGTCATAAGTTCATCAATGTCCATGAGGGAATTCAGTAACTGGAATGGCACCTGGAAACGTGGTTCTTCTCTGGAGATTTAGAAGGAAATGATTGAGTTATTTCCACTATTTAATTTCCATTTAAAATTCAATCTTGAGTCATCTGAAGCCATGCACCAGCATATAATAAAAGATGTAAAATGGGCAGGAGATCTGCCTGCATCTCCCTGCAGGAATCTGCATGACAATCTTGTGCATAATGATTGAGAATTACGCCAGACAAGTTGAGCTGGCTACTTGTAGTTCAGTTCTTTGTTTCTTTGGTCGAACAGTCCAAAGAATCAAATCATAAAGCACCTTCCTCATTGACAGGCTCCCTTCCCTGCATTAAATACCCAACATTTTCTTTAGTACGCACTGGACTAATGGGCCTGTCCCACTTAGACAATTTTTCAGGCGACTGCCAGCGACAGTCAAGTCGCCTACGAGAACCTTCGACCTCCTGGCAACCCACTAGGACCTCCTGGTGAGCCACCTACGGCACAAGAATTCTCGCTACTCACCATGGCGGCTTCATTCTAATTGCCGCTAATTTTTCAACATGTTGAGAAATTTTCGGCGACCATAATGAGGCCGCAATTAGTTCCCAGAATGCAGGAACTCCTCACGACCATGAAGGCGACTACCCGGCAAACCACCCGCGAACATTTGGCAACCATGTGGCGACCGCATAGTCTCCTGCAGTCGCCTAAAAACTCGCCTTAGTGGGACAGGCCCACAATTTTCCCCTTTGGCAAGATTAAGAAACGAATGCATCAGCTCAAATTCTACACCTCATTCAAAAATCAATTTGGCTTTATAATAGGCAAGAGTTGATAATATACTTTCTTAGCATTAGCCAGGTTGGAAGTTATAAACAACATAGTCTCCACCGTAATCATTCTCAAGTTGGGATATAGGAACATATGCAGTGGTCATCTTTTCTGAATCATCTCATCATAATGCAGAGGTTATCCAGATTTCCTTTTGTAATTTACTGGAAATTGGAGTTACAACGCTAATAATAATATTTCAGAGAGTTTTCACTTAAGTTATGGTTAATTATCAGAACCCTTCTGAAAGTTTAACCCTTATTGCTTTTTCATTTATTCTAAATTTCATATCAGCATTCATACTGCAAATATTATGACACGCTATGTTTGTGTATCGTGATTAACAAGATTGTTAAACTATGGTCTATCTTGTTGCAGCATGTATTCCTTTAGGATGC
The DNA here is from genome assembly GCF_010909765.2 of Amblyraja radiata. NCBI lineage: Eukaryota > Metazoa > Chordata > Chondrichthyes > Rajiformes > Rajidae > Amblyraja > Amblyraja radiata. The sequence continues at coordinate 20,858,769 of NC_045956.1, forward strand.
TATAATAACCAATTCCATGCTTACAGGAAGAATGTGCAGAGAACTTTTGATCCATTAGCTTATTTTTGGTGTTTATGATGGTGTTTACTGAGTATTATGTTTACATATCGTTGTGCTGCTGCAAGTAAGAATTACATTGTTCTGTTTCAGGACACATGACAATAAAGCATTCTTGACTCTCTATTGGAGGTACATTAGCAAGGAATCAAACATTGTGCAATAAACAAGAGTTGATTAAATTAGGGGTTGTTGAGATCTGCTAATCCATCTGCACTACTCAGCATTCCCCCTTATTATTTAGATTCTACTAACCTGTAGAAGTAGATCATGAGAGCCCCCTGCAATGCCTTGTAAGATATTCTCCGTTCACCTGAAGAGAAAAATTATACTTTTGCTCTAGTTCAAGTTCATGTTCACATATATTGCCACATGCATCAATTAAGGTACAGTGGAATTTGACTTACCATGCAGCTCTACAAACAAAGGAGCACAATACACACTATAAAATAACATGAACATCCACTACAGTGGAATCAACTTCTTCACTGTGGTGGAAGCCAATAACTTTGTCAATCCTCCTCCTTTGTTCATCCGTGGTCGGGGCCATGAATCCTCCGCAGTCGCACTATGGATGGCCCGATATACAGGCCCTCTCGCTGGGATGCTCGAAACTCCGACATCGGGGTGGACGGACACTCCGCGGCTTGGAGGTCTCGAATCAGCCGCTTCCTACCTGAGACCGGGGCTTCACGATGTTATATGCCGCAAGCCGGCGATCAAAGCCCTTAAAGTCCATACCGCGCCCAAGAAGCTCCGCAGACCGCGGTTTTGGTATGTTATAGGTCGCAGACCGGCGATCGGAGCACTTCTTCTGGCGACCCTCAGCAAGGGCTCACCCGCTCCGCGATGGAAAGTCCAAGCCGCGCCCGCGGCTAGAATCTCCGCAGACCGCAGCTTCAGGATGCCGTAGTCCACGGGCCAGCAATCGGAACACTTCTTCTTGCAACCCCCGGCAAGGGATCCCCCGCTCCGCGATGGAAAGTCCACGCTGCGCCCGCTGCTGAAGCTCTGGACCCGACTCCGGGAGAGGCCGCACCAATCCAAGCTGTTAGGCCGCGAGGGAGGGCGAAATGCAACTAGGAGAAAAGTCGCATTCCACCGAGGTAAGTGACTAAAAACACAGTTTCCCCCAATTCCCGCCCCCACCCCCACACTAAAACACACTTTTAGATGTACTAAAAGCAACAAAAAGTGGAAAGGATGAACAGCTGCAGGCGAGGCTGCCGGCCCGTGGCGCCACGCGTCGGTCTAGTTGGAACTCACAGTTCCGCTCTGGCCACAAACACATAGAAACCCGATCAGTTTGCACCTTCTTTCATGATTCATGGAGTAACAGAGAGATGCAGTGCAGAAGCAGGTCCTTCGGCCCATCGGACCATCAATTATCCACTTACACTAATCATGCATTAATCCTATTCTTTTAGTTTCTCACCATTCGCATCAACTATGACTTTTACACTGCAACTTTTAAGAAACAGGTATACAAAAATGAAGGGTTTAGAGCCAGGGTTCGGGGAATATACAGGCAAATGGGAATGCCAGTGGGTCAATTGGTCAGCATGGACAAGGAACCGAAAGGCCTGTTTCCTTTCCATACAGTTAACTATGAATCTATATCTCCTCACAAATTTTACCACTCACCTACATACTAGGGACAGTTTACAGCAGCAAATTAACTTAGCAAGCAACACAACATTTGGACATGGATGACAACACAACTTTTGGCCGATGACAACAAATATAGATGTTGTCTATACAGACTTCAGCAAAGCATTTGACAAGGTTCCACATGATAGGCTGCTCTGGAAGGTTAGACCGCATGGGATCAAGGAGAGATTACTGAATGTATAGAAAATTTGCTTCATGGAAGGAAGCAAAGGGAGATGGTGGAAGGTTGCTTTTTGGACTGGAGGCTTGTGACTAGTGGTGTGCCTCAGGGATTGGTGCTGTTTGCTCAATGATTTGGACGAGAATGTGCAAGGCATAATTAGTAACTGTAGATGACACTAATGTGGGTAGTATCGTAGATAGTTAAGATGGTTATCAAAAATTACAGCAGGATCTTGATCAGCTGGGTAAGTGGGCTGAAGAATGGCTAATAGAGTTTAATGTAGATATCTGCATGAGGGTTTGGATTTTGGAAAGTTAAACAAAGGTAGGACCTTCACAGTGAAGTTGATGGGCTCCGGTGAATGTTTTGAGCAGAATGATTTGGAAGTTCAGGTACATAGTTCCTTGAAATTGGCGTCACAGACAGATATGATGGTCAAGAAGGCTTTTGGCACATTGGCACTTATCATCAGGATATTGAGCATAAAAGTTGGAAGGTTATGTTACATTTTTTCCCATACCTTTACTCAACAAATGTTCATGACGTCTTACATCAAACATTGATGTAAGCACTTCCTTGCGTCTGTTAAGTTCCAATAGCATATCTTCCTTCTCCTCAAATGCCGGCTTTGACTTTTGAAAAACAGCAAAACATTCCAATAGCTTACCATATTAAGATCAAAAATTACTTTCAGCTTTAAAAATGTTTTTTTTCTTCAGTTACCAAGAAATATAAGTTTACAACTAAGTTTCCAAAGTAGGAAATGTTCTATAAAATCATAGCACTGTAAAATATCATTAATTTTTTATCTTTATGTTCATTAAAATGGTTTCCACATTATTCAATATTTATCTCATCATAAATTATCTTTTGTATAATTGGAATGTTCAATTATTTTCTCAGTTTAAATTATGCAACAATGTACATTTGTTTTTGGAGAGAAGGTCAACCAAATGCATTTTGTTTTAAAAGCATGCCCATGAACATGTTCTGCAACCCTGCCCTGCATTAAATCTGATGCTGAAAGTTACCTGAATAACTGTAAATTCGTCTCTCAGTCCTCTGTCAATGTTGATTTTCAATTTGCCCCAGAAATCAAACCCATCTGGCTCAAGTCCAGGAGTTCTCTCTAGCCATTTCTGAAGAAAATAAATTGGTTAAAAAAAATAAAACATTTATGTTGAAGATTTAATTCACATTCCAGAATACAAAAATCTAGTCATCATGTGGGACAGGCAAGAAACCGGTGGTTCGGCCCATTGTACCAACCATCATGAATATCCACAGTAATCCCACTTGCTTGCATTAATTCCATACAATACAATACGATAGAAGTTTATTTATCCCAGGAGGGAAATTGATCTGCCAACAGTCATAAAATATAAAATACATGAAACATTAAATTAAAGTGACGAGTGGATAGGCTTGGGATGTACATAGATTGAGGAGGTGGGGGTGGGAGGGGGGGCTGGGGGAGTCACTCAGTCTAAGTCTACGCCACAGGGAAGAAGGATTTATTGTGGTGCTCTGTCCTGCAAGGATCTCTTGTGGCATACTGTCCTGCAATTACATTTTAATCTTGCCTTGCTCATTCAAGCACCTGCCCAGATACCACAAATGTTGTTACTATTTCTGTCTCCACCAACTCCTCTGGCAGCGCATTCCAGATACCAATTATTTACAAGGATTTGCCTTTCAGATCCCTTTTAAATCTTCTCCCCCACAACTCAAACTTATTACACATTCCTTCTATGGGAAATTACACAAGTTTTCTATCTTACCTCTGCCTCCCGTATCCCTCTACCACGTCTCCTCTCAGCCTTCTTTGTTCCATGGGAAACAGACCCACTTTATCCAATCTCTCCTCATAACACAAGCAATATCCTTATTAATCTTTTTTCTCACCCTCTCTAGCTTAGTCACATCTTCCCAGTAATATGGTGACCAGAACTGCAAACAATATTCTGTGCAGCATAACCAACATTGTGAACAACTTGTACAATCTAGGTTGACGGCTCAAGAGGAATTTGGGAAAGCTTGCACCTTCCGATAAAATCTTACATTGAGGACCATTTTCTTTCAAGTGAATAGAGCATTATAATATTTTGAAGAACAACAATCACATTGTCATTCGCATGCTGTTTCTGAAAGTTTTTGAGGGCAGATTAGTGTATTTCCACCCCACAGTTCAATAGCATCAACTCTTCTCCTTCTTCTGTCGTATGCCTTTTAGACCTGCAGCTCGGTTGAGGCGAACCAGGCCAACGTGTCATCGTCCAGGTCAATCAGACCTCGTTCACCATTCGGTAGCCGGTGTTTGGGGCAACTGGTGACGATGTGCTCCACTGTCTGTGTTGGGTCCCCACACTCGCAGGAGGCGCTGTCCACGAGGCCCCACCTCTTCATCGCTACTCCATAGCATCCGATGCCTGTCATCAAGCAGTTGAGGGTTGTCCACTGCTTTTGGGGCAGGTCCTGGCCAGGGACGTCCATGGGGTCATCGATGTAATGGTGTAGCCTAGATGGTTCCGCTGACCTCCACTGGTCTCTCCATCTCGTCTTGACCCAGGCAGCCTTAGAAGCATCAGCCGGTGTTGTGCAGAGCAGCCCTTGAGCTTGCGCGGCAAATGGTTGCCGTGACTTGAGGCACACTCGTCATGGTGTCTCTGTGACAATCTGATGGAGGAGGTGGGATTCACTGGTCTGTGCCTTTCGAGAGAGGGCCAGTGTGGCTGCTTCTCGTCTGATGTTGGCTGGGGCAATGCCAGTGAGGACGGGCAGTTGGTTTACTGGGGTGGCTCGTAGGCATCCGGAGACAGTCCGCAGGGCGCTGTTGAGGGCAGCATCCAGCTTCTTGGTGTGAGGGCTACAGCACCAGACCGGGGCGCAGTACTCGGTGGCTGAGAACATCATCAGCATCAACTCATCAACTTGCCATTAACAGACAGGTCAAACATTAGGAGGCTGAGGGTGAAAATAATCAGCAGATGAGTTAGAAGGGAGATGAGATTAAAAAATACTTCTACACACTGGTCTGGAGCTCACTGCCTGAAAAGATGATGAAGCCAAAATCCCCTGTCATGTTGAAACAGAACTTGTGAGGCCACAGAGTTAGTCATGGACAGTTGAATTACACTGGGTTGGTTATTTTCAACCAGCAGAGAAATGATGGGCTGAATATATTGTACTTTTTTTTTTATGATTCCAAGTCTACGGCCAGTAAAACCTGAACAATTCAGATCCTGGGCAGATAACCTTTGTGTCACTACATGCCATCCCCCAGAAAGAGTGTGATCAATTAACACATTTAGAATAATATATTTCATCATGATATTGAAGGAGGTCATAGAAACATAGAAAATTGGTGCAGGTGTAGGCCATTCAGCCCTTCGAGCCAGCACTGCCATTCAATATGATCATGGCTGATCATCCAAAATCAGTACCCCATTCCTGCTTTCTCCCCATATCCCTTGTTTCTGCTAGCTCTAAGATATTTCTAACTCTCTCTTGAAAACATCCAGTGAATTGGCCTCCATTGACTTCTGTGGCAGAGAATTCCACAGATTCACAACTCTCTGGGTGAGAAAGTTTTCACTCATCTCAGTCCTAAATGGCTTATACATTAATCATATCTTATGTAACTTATCCTTCCATGTCATCTCAGAGCATTCCATCATTCCCATTCCAACACTTATTTTGTTGCAACCGATTCTCTCTCACATACCAATCAACTCTGCCCAATTCTCCTGCCACCCACTAGGAGGAAATCAAGTAGCCCATTAACGTACCTCCTTGTCTTTGGGATGTGGAAGGAAATGGACTCACCCAGAGGAAACCCATACAGATACAAGAAGAATGCACAAATTTCATGCAGATAACACCAGAGATCAGCATTGAACCCAGATCCCCAGACCTCCCTTCCATCGAGGGGATCTATCGCAGTCGCTGCCTCAAAAAGGCTGGCAATATCATCAAGGACCCACACCATCCTGGCCACACACTCATCTCCCTGCTACCTTCAGGTAGAAGGTACAGGAGCCTGAAGACTGCAACGACCAGGTTCAGGAATAGCTACTTCCCCACAGCCATCAGGCTATGAAACTTGGCTCGGACAAAACTCTGAACATTAATAGCCCATTATCTGTTATTTGCAGTTCATCAGTTTATTTATTCATGTGTGTATATATTTATATAATGGTATATGGACACACTGATCTGTTTTATAGTCAATGCCTACTATGTTCTGTTGTGCTGAAGCAAAGCAAGAATTTCATTGTCCTATCAGGGACACATGACAACAAACTCACTTGAACTTGAACTCGCTCAAGCTGTGAGGAGGTCGATCTACTGGCTATGCCAGTGCCCAATCTTGCCACCCACAGTGATAGCATGATTACCAAGCACTCCACCATCAACACCTGGCAGGTCACCATCAAACAGAATCTCAACTGCTTCATGACATCATGGCTGCCCTGTGCACTCTATAACACACACTACAGGTATTCACTTAGGCATCCCTAACATGGAGAAATATAGTAGGCACATAGGTACACCACCATCTTAATCGGAAATAGATGAGCATAACTTCATGATTATTGGCACTAAATCCTTGAAGTCGCTACACAATAGTACCATCACTAAAATAATGCAGCAGTTCAAGAAGGAAGCTCGCCAAGAGCACAGGCAGTTTAGGAGAAAAATAACATTTGGCCCTACCACCAATGCTCACATACTAGAACATTGGATTGGGGCTGACAGTCTTGGAAGAGTGCATCGGATGAAGTGTGGCAGCAAATACAAACAGCTTTGGAATAAAAGAGTCGTGTGGACTCTACATACATATGCCCCTAACCACAAAAAATTATCTCTTCTCCTGGTCCACCATGACATTTGCATCCAGTGAGTTGCAGCCCCTGGTGGTTCTCATCAAGCTCTAGTTTCTGAAAGAAGTCTCATTTATCTCTGACTGGCCAGTTCCCAAACAGCACCCTCCCTCTCTCCACCATCACACCTGGCCTCGAATTGTTGAGGGACCTGATTCTCTGACCCTCCCACAGGTCCAGATCTAACCATCTGTCGAAACCCGCAATCTACATCTCCCGTGCACAGCTTCTTCTTCTTCTTGCGTATGGCACGCACAGCCTAAAGTTGTTGGACAACTTGTTCTATTTGATCTTATTCGATTGTGCACGCCAGGTTGATTGCATTCGTCGAAACAGGGCGGACCACGTGAAGGTTGCAATCTTCCACCCCGTGCACAGCTTGCACCCTCATTGCTCACACTCCCTTCTATATCCCAATCCAAATCCTGATCTTTGGCCCAATCTAAGAAAAGACTTGATCTGATCCTTTTTGCTCCCAGAACCTAGTCTGAATCTCGGGTGATACATGTGTATGGATGAAAAACTGCAGTGTATATTTACAGTTGTCCAAATCCTTGGTGTGGTGCACAACACCAAGGGGCACTAGATTTACTTGTCAGTTGATCTTATGATCGGGCAGGGGAAGGCAAGAATAATCCTCCCAGCCACTTAGTATTGCCTTCTCCCATAAATACCCTTTCTCATTTCCTCCCATCTATTTTTCTTCGAGAGCTATTTCGAAGGCTATTCCAGTTCAGCATTTCATCTTTGCTGCTTAAGATGTGAGAGAAGTCAACTGCTCATCAGTCTTTGTCAGATCAGATCCAATTTGGCTTATATATGAATCTAGACCCGCAATAATGAAGAAGAATTTACCATTCATTTAGGGATTGTTAGTTTCTGGAAATAAATGCAGCCACATCTTGTGATACCTAGATTCCACGAAGGGGTAAGTACATTCCAATGGCACTTTTGTTAGGATTCGTGGCCAAATATTTGCCCTCAATCAACAGCACAAAGCAATTATTGGTATTAAATGTGCCCTGTAAAGTAATTGAATAGTATCTGAATATTCTAAATACCTCAACTAGCAGCAAGAGCGTAGGTTCCAGCTCAGATCGAAGTAGTAACTCATTCTCCTTCCCTTTGAAGTAGTCCCTGTAGTGTTTTCTGTTGTACGGAACTCGCAGATTCTCAGGAACTCCAATCTTATTCTCCAGAAGGCGAAATTGCAGGCTCTGAAATCCTGATGCAGGTACTAAATAATTTCTTCAAAAACAAATGACACCAAGTAATTAGTGTGTTACAGGCACCGTGATAAAAATTATGAAAATTCAGTGCAAACTACAATCTACTTTTTTTAATGCATTATATGAAAATGTACTGGTATGATAACTGGTAAGTGTATCTATCAGTCACCTTCGTGAAGAATAACATAACCGCAAGCAGTAAAACATGTATTTTAGACAATCCAATAACCACAATCCGATATCGGGATATAAAGTGGTTTACATCTGCATTTTTCAGTTCTTCGATTGCCCCCCTTGTATCTAAAGATACTGAATAAGCTATCGCTCGCCTTTCTGCAATATCCATCCCCAAGTCCACCAGCCACTGAGGTTCATCCAATCCAGACATTGTGGTTTAAGCAAAGCCAGTCCTTCCAGTATCCTTTATCCTTAATGTACTCAGCCACTTTCTCTCCTGCCCCTTCTACTGACATGTGTAGGAAGGAACTGCAGATGCTGGTTTAAACTGAAGATAGACACAAAAAGCTGGAGTAGCTCAGCGGGACAGGCAGCATCTCTGGAGAAAAGGAATGGGTGACATTTCGGGTCAAGACCCTGCTTCAGACTGGTTAGGGATAAGGGAAACGAGAGATATAGATGGTGATGTGGAGAGATAAAGAACAATAAATTAAAGATATGCAAAAAAAGTGACCATGATAGAGGAAACAAGCCATTGGGTTGACTCAACAAACAGCTAACAATGGCCTGATTCCTCTATTATAGTTACTTTTTTGCATATCTTTCATTCATTGTTCTTTATCCTTCTACTGACATGCTGACTTCAGAATCATTCTGCCCAGAAAAATGGTATGAAGTACTCATCTCAAAATACATGTTATTTTCAATGGTAGACAAAAATGCTGGGGTAACTCAGCGGGTGAGGCAGCATCTATGGAGCGAAGGAATAGGTGATGTTTCAGGTCAAGACCCTTCTTCAGAATTGTTATTTTCAATTCTACATTGCTCTCTTCTCTATTTCAAATTGGCTAAATTCTTATTAGGTTCAAAGGTTCAAAGGTTGATTTATTGTCACATACACCTAGATGTAGTGAAATTCCTTTTGCCAATGCAGCACATAAAAAAGAATACAAACATACCAATAATAAATAGCTTTAACATAAAAACATCCCCCCACAATGGTTCCCATTATGGGGGAAGGCACAAAGTCCAGTCCCATCCCCAATGTCCACCCATAGTCGGGCCTATTGAGGCCTCCACAGTTGCCTCTACGGAGGCCCAATGTTCCAGGCCGTCCTCGCCGGGTGATGATGTTCCGGCGTCGGGAGAGTCCTCTCAGCGGCATGGGAACCCTGGAACGGCTGCCTCCCTACTCGAGACCGTGGCTTCCGGAGCCGACAAGGCCGCGCCGAATGGAGCTCAACTGGCGATCTCGTCGCGAGATCCCAGGCTCCCGATGTAGAGTTTCAGCGCCGCCGCCCGCAGCTCCGCGATGTTTTTAACGCCGGTCCCAGCTCACCGGAGTTCCAGCGCGGCGACCCAGGCAAGGCACCGCCCGCCCCGCAATGGCGCTCCAGCGCTGCACCGCCGTCCTCACACCCGCAGCTCCGCCGCCGCCGCCGATGCCGGTGCCGCCGCCGCCGATGCCGATGCCGCCGATGCCGAGGCTCCGGGCGGTCCCCTCGCTCCTCGGACCCGCAGCTCCGCAGCCGCCGCCGCCGAGGCTCCGGGCGGTCCCCTCAGGAAATACCGCTCCAGGCCGGCTGGTAGGCCGCGAGGACGGGTCGAAAGTGCAGCCCGGAGAAAAGCTGCATCTCCGACCAGGTAGGGACCCTGAAAATTAGTTTCCCCCTTCCCCCCCCCCTCCCCACACATAAAAAAGCTAGAACTCCTTAAAAACAAAACACTAAACTAACTAAAAAAAAATTTTTTAAATGAAAAACAGACAGCTGCAGGCTAGGCAGCCATACCCACTACAGGTCGGTGCCAATTATTACCAGATGCTTACTGTTTGAAGCCTGTGGAAGACTTCAGCATTCCATTTTATGTTCACCTCCATTCTCTTTCATGATGTCTCCATGCTCATCTTAACCTGAGAGATCATTATGTTCAGCCTGGTTCTCACTGGAGTTATTCACCTAACCTGCACCGTGCATAACTGTTCTTTCCTTGTCATCCAGAGAACGCCTTTACCACCCGCAACATAAACTGAGGATTTATCAGAAACATTTACTCTTTAAAGTCACACATTGATCAGTTATAGGTTTACCTGCCAATATTTGGTTTAGTATATCCTGGCCAGATCCCTCATTTTCCCAGTGATTACATTGAACATATAGTCCAGACACAAACCATTATCCCAACAGTCCATGTAACATTTGTGTTCCCATTGAGTCTCCACCTGACTTTTTTGGTATCATATTTTTAATATCATTCTTGTAAACCTTCGCTGCCACCATTCCACTACTGAACATTTTTTTTTTTAATGTAGCAGCATAACTTTCCATTGCCTTTCTATTCCGTTGTCTGGAGGTAAACCCCAGATTGTGCTTTGTTGTTTTAAAGGCCTTGCTAATCTGTGGCATTTGTGCACATTAGCCTATTTGTCATCCAAGGTCACTTTATTGCTCCATTCAATCTAAATTCTTCTTTTCCATATAATAATTCCTATTTTTCTCAAAATATATGTTGTACCTCCTCCTCACCCCTCCCCATTTCAACCAAAACCTTTCTTATCTTACCATCACTGATTCTCACGTCTCCTTCCACCAAAGTTTGACCCACCTGATTCCCCCCAAAGCCAGACATGAAGTGTGAGGTGATGCACTTTGATGAATAAAAAGTTTGACACACACACAATGAATAGTAGGGCCTTAAGATGCATTGAGGACTCTCGCGTAGTTCAAGGATCCCTTAATAGTTGTACCACAGGTAAGCAAATGAAGGAGCAAAATAACGGGCTATTTGCCTTCACTGGCTGTGGTATAGAATACAATAGCAAGAACGTTATGATACAAAAATAAAAAGCAATAGATAGGCTGGAGTATTACGAGAAATGCTTGTAAACGCACTTTAGTAAGGACAAAAATGCTGGAGAAACTCAGTGGGTGAGGCAGCATCTATGGAGCGAAGGAAATAGGCAACATTTCGGGTCGACCCGAAATGTTGCCTATTTCCTTCGCTCCATAGATGCTGCCTCACCTGCTGAGTTTCTCCAACATTTTTGTCTACCTTCAATTTTCCAGCATCTGCAGTTCCTTCTTAAACATGGTAAGGACATGATTGCAATGGAGAGAATGTAGGTGAGATTAACCAGATTGTTGCTTGGCTTGGAGTGTTTTAGTAATAAGGATAAACAGGATTTGTTTTCCTTGGAACAGAGGAGACTTGGGCACCTGACTGAAATATGCAAAATTATGAAGGGGCATGGATAAGGTAGATAATAATAATAATAATAAATTTTATTTTCAAGAGTCTCAAGGACACCTTACAAAAATTTAGCAAGTAGAGGAAAAACATGTAAGCGGAATGAAATAAATAGTAGAGACATGACTAGTACACAAATTAAAGACAGAATTCAATTCAAAACACAATATGAGGCAATTCAAGCACAGATGAAAAGGGAGGGGGACGTGGGGCTAAGGATAGGCAGAGGTGAAGAGATGGGTCTTGAGGCGGGACTGGAAGATGGTGAGGGACACGGAATTGCGGATCAGTTGGGGGAGGGAGTTCCAGAGTCTGGGAGCTGCCCTGGAGAAGGCTCTGTCCCCAAAACTGCGGAGGTTGGACTTGTGGATGGAGAGGAGACCGGCTGATGTGGATCTGAGGGACCGTGAGGGTTGGTAGGGGGAGAGGAGGTCAGTGAGATAGGGGGGGGGGCCAGATGGTGGAGGGCTTTGTAGGTGAGGACCAGGATTTTGTAGGTGATCCGGTGGGAGATGGGAAGCCAGTGAAGTTGTTTGAGGACTGGAGTGATGTGATGCCAGGATTTGGTGTGGGTGATGAGTCGGGCGGCTGCGTTCTGGACCAGTTGGAGTCGGTTGATGTAGGTGGAGCTGATACCAAGGAGAAGTGAGTTGCAGTAGTCCAGTCGGGAGGAGATGAAGGCATGGATGAGTCTTTCAGCAGCCGGGGATGTGAGAGAGGGTCTGATTTTGGCGATGTTGCGGAGGTGAAAGAAGGAGGTTTTAATGACATGGCGGATGTGAGGCTCAACGGAGAGGGTAGAATCAAAGATCACGCCAAGGTTGCGGGCCTGGGGAGATGGGGAGACAGTGGTGCCGTCGATGGTGAGAGTGGGGAACTTTACCACCATGGTCTAAAATCAGGGGGCACGGATTTCAGGTGAGTGATGGGAGGTTTAATCGGGATCCTAGGAAATATGTTTTTACCCATAGGTTGGTTGGATTTGCACCATGAGGTGTGGAACACACTGCTGAGGGGATAATGGGAGACAAAGGCCTACAACATCCAAGAAATAAGAACCGTGCATTTGAACTGGCAAGGCACGAGAGGTAAATGAGATTAATGAAGTTGGGTGCTCAATAGTCAGCATGGAAATGGTGAACTGAAGAATCAATTTCTATGCTGTATGATAGCACAAAAAGCTGGAGTAACTCAGCGGGACAGGCCGCATCTCTGGTGAGAAGGAATGGGTTACATTTCGGGTCGAGACCCTTCTTCAGACTAAGAGTCTGCCTGTCCAGTTGAGTTATTCCAGCTTTTTGTGTCTATTGTCAGTTTAAACCAGCATCTGCAGTTCCCTCCTACACATATCTATGCTGCATGATTTTACAATCCTAACATCTTATCCCGAACCTCAAGTGCTCCATTTGCCCTTGTGCTAGAAATCTTGACATTGATTTTCTGTAGTTTGTGTCACTTCTTCCACACGTGGTTCCACAGGAGAAAAATTCAATCCTAAAATTCCCAACTTTTAGAGGAATTGCAAGTAAAACGTTTTAGCTGCCCTTCCATGGAATCTTTATTCACGTTTCCAAACGCTTATTCAATTGTTACTCTGCAAATACCCAATCTTTTTCTTTTTATTTACATTCTTTACTTTTTCACTTTAAGGTAGAAGCATTAGTTGGAAAGCAGCCACAGTCTCTGCAATATTTTAGTGCTTTAGCCCAAATTGGTTTGTAAAAAATCAAATTGGCACTTCTTCCCACCACTTTGCACAGTTAGAAACATAGAAACACTGAAAAATAGAAAATAGGTGCTGGCGTAGGCCATCCGACCCTCCGAGCCAGCACCGCCATTCAGTATGATAATGACTGATCATCCAAAATCAGTACCTCGTTCTGGCTTTTCCCCATATCCCTTGATTCCCTTAGCCCTAAGAGCTAAATCTAACTCCCAGATTTGCCTAACTTCAACATTTGCATTTAGATGCAATTGCATACACTCTGCACTAACACAATCTCAAGAACTGCACTCTTGGATTATTAATTTAGCAGTAAACTTATCATAATTATTGAATTACCTCTCAGATTGTCATCTTTTTAAATTTGCTTCTCAGCTGATCTGCATTAATATGTGCTCAGGTTGAGCAGAACCAGAATCTCCACACATTTTCAGTGTCAGATAATTTCATCAAATATAGCGTTTTTGTATTACATTTGAGGCCCAAAACCCTATTAAGGTCTGAGCATGGTTCAACTTTCAATTGATGATAGACACAAAGTGCTGGAGTAACTCAATGGGTCAGGCAGCACCTTTGGACAAAAAGGATGGGTGACGTTGTGTGTCGGAACCCTTCTTCAGACTCCGAAGAAAGGTTCTGAAGAAGTCTGAAGAAGGGTTCCGACCCAAAACGTTATCCATCCTTTTTCTCTGGAGATGCTGCCTGACTCACTGAGTTACTCTTTGTGTCTATCTTCGGTTTAAGCCAGCATCTGCAGTTCAAAAGGTATGGGTGATGAGAGCAGAGTTAGGACATTTGACCCATCAAGTCCGCCATTCAATCATGTCTGATCTATCTCTCCCTCCTAACCCCACTCTCCTGTCTTCTCCCCATGGCTCCCGACACCTGTAATCAAGAATCAAGAATCTATCTATCTCTGTCTTAAACATATCCATTGACTTGGCCTCCACTGCTTTCCGAGGCAACGAATTCCACAGATTCACCACCCTCTGACTAAAGAAATTCCTCCTCATCTCCTTCTTAAAGGAACGTTGTTTAATTCTTAGGCTAGGCTCTCCCACTAGTGGAAACATCCTCTCTACATCCATTCTATCCAAGCCTTTCACTGTTCGGTAAGTTGCAATGAGATCTCCCTCTCATCCTTCCAAACTCCAGCGAGTACAGGCCCAGTGCCGTCATACGCTCATCATATAAGTACAGGCCCTGTGCCGTCGAAGGTTCCTTTGTACATTACTTTTAATTGTATGTCTCATTTGAAGGCTGAGCCATGGATAGGTCTGGTGAGATTAAAGAAACACCACCAGCACTGCAACATGGATTCCTGATTTCAGGTGGAACCCCCTGCAGAATTTCAGCCCACTGCTGTTAAGAAATGCTGTATGTTGGATACCTGGTGAATGAAAACATTTAGCATACCCCATGGTTGAAAATGTTACTTCCCCAAAATTTGAGGAGTTTGCACAACTCCTCAAACCTATGCCCAAGGATAGACAAGGACACCAGACCCTGAATTATTGGGACTTCCTTTCTTTTGTTTTTTTACTTTTAGTTTTAGAGATACAGTGTGGAAACAGGCGCTTCGGCCACCAGGTCCACGCCGACCAGTGATTCCTGAATATTAACACTATCCTACACACACTGGGGCCAATTTTTACATTTACCAAGCCAATTAACCTACAAACCTGTACGTCTTCCACAGGGGAAAATGGAGGAGGACTGGCCAAATTTTGTGCCTTCCACCACAGTGATGAATGCTGTGGTGGATGTTTGTGTTAAATGTTTAGTGTATTTTTACGTATTCTTTTTCATTGTACCGCTGCTGGCAAATTCATTTCACTTGCACTTTATGTGCAAGTGATGAATAAAACTGATTGTATTGGATTGGATTGCCTTTGGAGTGTGGGAGGAAACTGAAGATCTCGGAGAAAACCCACGCAGTCGTGGGGAGAATGTACAAGCTCTGTACAGCATAGGTAGTCGGGATCGAACCCGGGTCTCCGACGCTGCAAGCACTGTAAGGCAGCAACTCTACCGCTGTACCACCGTGCCACCTGTTCTCTTTCATTAAATAACTTGGGGCGTGATTAATGGGTGCAATAGCACTAACATGAATTTGTCCAATTGGCAGCTGCTGAAGACATGGGCCAAAATGTCCCTGGAATAGTCCCAGAGCTCCCAGTGAGCAATGGTCATTGGTCTGGCCATTGATTTGGTCATTGCATCCATGGTATTCGGATAATCTTGTGGCAAAAAATCAGAAAAACCCATCATTATGTGTACTTCACTATGGCTCTATCTTCAATCTTTACACGGATACCTCAATTAAATAGATACTAGTATGTCGAACGTGTACGCAAATATACTTGTTGAAAACTATTCAGTGAAATGGCAAATGATAAAGGGTTTTGTGTCAAAGTTCAGATGTATTGTGAATTACATTTGCTTTGTTCTGTTCCAACTAATAATTGTAAAAGTTTTCTACCTGAAATCAAAGAAATCCAAAGCCGTCATTGTTTCCATAACTGCAAACTGGTCCACCAGGAGTTTAAGTATCGTTGCAATTCGATGAATTCTTGAAACCACTTTCAACATATTTCTCTCATCTCTTACCTGAAACACAGTTTTTCCCATGGATTATAATTCAATATGAATGATAAAACTGAAATGCCAAACTCCTCCTACATAGCAAAAACAAATAAAACCAGTACAAAAAGATACAGGAATGTCTCAAAGTTACTAAATGGTTAGAAACACTTTCTAGCTTTATTTCTGAGTTGTTCTTATTGGATTATGAGTTCTGATCGGTTTTCAGCTTTGGAGAAAGAATAAACAAAGATGAGCACTTTCTCACAAGTGGCGATAGTTATGACACTGATTAACATTCAGATG
Source organism: Amblyraja radiata (assembly GCF_010909765.2). Lineage (NCBI taxonomy): Eukaryota > Metazoa > Chordata > Chondrichthyes > Rajiformes > Rajidae > Amblyraja > Amblyraja radiata. The sequence continues at coordinate 20,874,807 of NC_045956.1, forward strand.
CTGTGAGTGTAAATTTCAGGACTGAAATTCCGCAAAGACATTCACAGCACCAACTTTGCAATGAAATACTCGCATTTCTGCGTGCGGCTAACACTTCTCCTTGAGCAAATTCTGGCAAGCTTGGGATATCTGTACATCCGCATTAACACAGAAATCCCAAGCCTGCTTATAGCATACAGCGAGGCATTTTGTCGTCTTGTTGTGGTATTTCTCCACAACTTAAAGTGGTGATTTCATTGTAACAATAGGCATGAGGTAGGATTCAATGTAGCAATGTTACAAAATTTTGAGATTTAAAAAATCAAGTCAGTAATTTATCCCAATCATAAAAAGAAGTTTAAATTGTCACTTAATTCACTTTCATATCTTCAGTATTAAAAAAGTTATGGTCATTTTCATACTCGGAAATTAGCATCTTATTCTCTATTGCTTTTCCATTGACTTAACACAAAAGCTGTGATCGAGGACAGTCAAATGGCCATAACTTTCTTAAAAATTAAGAGAACTAAAATAAAATTTCAGTTATTATAGATTGAAGCATTCTGAAACAAATATGAAACAATCTTACATAGATGACTTGAAATTAAAGCATATAATTATTTAGTTACCTAATTGTAGCTAATTACAAAAATTACTAGATCTAAACATCTATCAATTTCTTAAGAATAGATTAACATTTTTAAATAGCCTAAGTGTCCAAATAACATTCATACAAGAATTCACAATATAACATAATTTTAAAATCTCATTGTCATGGATTTATAGGCCAAATGGAAGGAATTTAATGTTTAATACCTGTAAATTAATGGCCATTTAAATCAACTTGTCTGTGGGTTTTTCTGGAACGCGACCATTTGGAACGTTGCGGTTTGCAGTGATATAGATCCCCATATCGGCATGAAAAATACTGCCGGTTGGTATGGGGGCTAAATCACCGTTTCGCAACTTAAAATGTGAACTAAAGGTATCTTAAGGACCACTTTTATACAAAAAAATAAACAGCTTTCTTTTACCTGTCACCTATATGAAATCCGTCCCCGTTGTCGGCGTTGACGGCTTTAGAAGCTGATTTTAAAATGACTCCAGCGCTGAACGAGTCGGGCGATGTAAAAAAATACACAGAACGCCCGTCGGAACGATTCTTCAGCAAAAGCTTGCAGTCCAACCAAATATAATCCAGGACAAGGTAGGAAAAAAAATGCGTTTTAACCCTCCCCCCCCCCCCTCAAAGGCGCCCAAATCGCGCAGACGGTCAGTGGCAGAATTGCAGCGCCGCTGAAGGTAAGTATTGTAACATACCTATTCAATGCAAGTTATTCTCCATTGACTTCAATACATGATGACAGCAAGGGAATAGGGAGTTAGTACCGTTTTTCTTTCAATTAATTACATAAACATTTCCTTTTTTTAAAGTGTTTAGACACTTTATTTGTCAATTATTGACCGCTACATCTTTCTAACAGCTTTGGAATGTTTTTGAATATCAGAAACAGCCTTGACCCTCTATAAACTATGAGCTGTGGTTTGGGCACCACCCTACAAACCTTTTCAGCAATTTGTGTGAGTGATGCTTATTCTGGCCCCTCCATATTATTTATGTTGTTGAAGGCTTTGCAGCTAAACGGGGCTTTGTTATTGAAACATTTGAGGATCTGTTTGCCTGCACATTGTCATTGAAGAAGTCACACATGGTGAGTATACGCAGATTGCACAGACGAAAGATGCTGGTTAAGGTCAAGTATTAGATTATGGTCAAAATCCTGCCCAATTATCAAAGAATCTGTTGTTGTTTAGAGAAAGAAACACGGAAACCCGGAATATAGGTGCAGGAGTAGGCCATTTGGCCCTTCGAGCCAGTACTGCCCTTCAATACGATCATGGTTGATCATCCTAAATCAGTACCCCATTCCTGCTTTCTTCCCATATCCCTTGATTCCATTAGCCCTAATAGCTATATCAAACTCTCTCTTGAAAACATCCAGTGAATTGGCCTCCACTGCTTTCTGTGGCAGAGAATTCCACAGATTCACAACTCTCGATGTGAAAAAGGGTTTTTCTCATCTTTCAGTCCAAAGTCACCTACCCCTTATTCTTAAACTGTGACCCCTGGTTCTGGCCTCCCCCAACATCGGGAAAATGTTTCCTGCATCTAGCCTGTCCAATCCTTTAAGAATTTTATAAATTCCCTCTCATCCTTCTAAATTCCAGTGAATACAAGCCCAGTCGATCCATTCTTTCATCATATGTCAGTCCCGCCATCCCAGGAATTAATCTGGTGAACCTACGCTGCACTCCCTCAATAGCAAGAATGTTCTTCCTCAAACAAGGAGACTAAAACTGCACACAATACTCCAGGTGCGGTCTCACCAGGGCCCTGTACAACTGTAGTAGGACCTCCTTGCTCCTATACTCAAATCCTCTTATTATTAAATAAATCATCTAGTCAGAGTACTAGAAGTCACTCCCATACTGTACAGGACTGGAATTATGGACTTATTTCTTGAATGCCAGTCTGATTAGAACATTTTCAAACCATCTGTTATTTCATGAACAAAATGCTTTAAGCTAAAAGTAAACATTCTCATGACACGGTATAATGAGTAGTCTATCTTGCTACAGGGACACAAGAGATTACAGATGCTGGAATCTGGAGCTAAAAGCAGACTGCTGGAGTAATAGTGACCGAACAACATCTTTGCAGGCAAAAGGATGGTCAATGTATCAGGTCAGGACAGAGAGTGTGGAAGGAAGATAGTCAGTATAAAGACCGAGGCAGGTAGGTACCAGGTGGAACCAGGTGAGGTGGAGGATGATGGAGCCCACTGAGGAAAAGGAAAAGGAGAGTTTGGAGACAGAGGCTAGTGAATGATAACAAACACCCCTGTGCATTTCACTGAAAAACTGAAGAATGCCTAACATTCGTATTTAGTGTCCTTGATGTAAAATCACTTGACTGGCAAGAGGCAAGAGTGAAATAAAAACAGAAGTATTTAATGGATTAAACAGCATCTTTGGAGAGAAAACAAAGTTAATATTCTAGCTCAGTGACCTTTCATCAGAACAACAAAGTTGTGCGGCACGGTGGCGCAGCGGTAGAGTTGCTGCCTTACAGCGCTTGCAGCACCGGAGACCCGGGTTCGATCCTGAATAAGGGTGCTGTCTGTACGGAGTTTGGACGTTCTCCCCGTAACTTGTGTGGGTTTTCTCCGAGATCTTTGGTTTCCTCCCACACTCAAAAAATGTACAGGTATGTAGGTAAATTGGCTTGGTAAATCTAAAAACTGTCCCTAGTGTGTGTAGGATAGTGTTAATGTGCGGGGATTGCTGATCGGCAAGGACCCGGTGGACCAAAGGGCCTGTGTCTTCGCTGTATCTCCTAAAAAAAAACAAAGTTGGACACCAAACTTATTTTGATGCAGAGAAAATGAGAGGTAGGGAATCAGTATGCAATGGGGGGGGGACTGAGAATGATTGAATGCCACAGATAACTGATGGAGGTGTAAGCTGGAAAGGGCTGGCAGTATCAGCTAGCAACACTAGTGTCAGTCAGCAGCCTGGCTTGCTAAGTATTTCCAGAATAGTTATGTTTTATTCATATTTTTGGTATTTGCAATCTGCTTTTGCCTTTCGAAGGAAGAATGATCTTCAACTTATTTAATTCCTTTTTGTAAGTTATATATTGTCATATTGACATTGGCATTGATAATTACTATGCCAGGTTTGTGTGACAGGCACAATTTTATAAGTAGAATGGCCTGTAAAAAATGCACTTCAAAATATTGGTTAGGATATCATGGAAACATCAGCACAGAAGGACACGACATTTGTCTATGCCAGCTTTAAGGTAATTAGTCCAGAATCAAGTCACTGCAGATGCTGGAATCAAGATCAAAATGCAAAGTGCTGAAGGAACTCAGCAGGTCAGGCAGCATTAATAGAGGGAACGGGAAGAAGACATTTCAGATCAGGACCCTTCTTCAGATTGGCATGTGACAATAAGTCCTTTGGTAAATGTTACCCATTTATTGTCCGCCCAGACATCCACGTAACTATTGAAAGGAAGAAACTGCTTCCTCCATCTGTTCTAGTGTACTTAAAATAGTACTATCACTCACCTGACCATTCTGAAATATTTCACGCACTGAATCCAATTCCCAAAGAATCTGCTTGAACCACAATTCATAAGCTGCAATTGGAAAAGACAAATAGAGTTACTACTAATTTACAGAATTAATGCCAAATGAATTCATGGGGCTGCATCGTGGCACAGTGGTAGACTTAGAGCACCAGAGACCTAGGTTCAATCCTGATTAAGGGTGCTGTCTGTACAGAGTTTATACATTCTCCCTATGATTACGTGAGTTTTGCCCAGACGCTCCACTTTCCTCTCACATTCCAAAGACATGCAGGTTTGTAAGTTGGTTGGCTTCTGTAAATTGTCCTTGGTGTGTAGGGTAGAACTAGCGTATGGGTAGGTCAGTGTGGACTCAGTGGGTCTAAGGGACCTGTTTCCATGCTGCAACCCGAAACTAAACAATTTGCGGATACCAACTTATTTTTAATAACAAATTGACCTCACCTTGGTGGGTTATAATAAACAGATGTTCATCATGTATTTTGTTTCCTTTCTTTTCGCTCTGTAATTCTTGTGCGTTGATTATTTTATCCAACTTTAATAAAAAAAACAAAAGTATAATTTGAAAGTGTTTTGGAGATTTAAAAATAGCTAAGAATTCCAACTGTTGTATTCTGTAGCTTTTGTTTTTGCTCCCTAATCTCCAGAAAGTACATTACACTGAGGAAGAAAAAGAAATATAGTCGGTCACAAGGTAACAAAAAAGGCAGTAAAAACCGAAGTACAGTAAAAGTGTCAGAGAGCAAAAATGTCAGAGAATTCTCAAATTAGACAATAGACAATAGACAAATTCTACTGTGAAAAGCTGATGGACACAGAAATACCAATCCCTTCAGTATGTCTATCGATCTTCTGCATGTGCCAGTTTGACAATTGCTGTGGATATTCACTTCGCTATCATTTTTCAAACAAACACTGTAGAGTCTTTACAATATCTAATTTTGTATTATCTTGACAACAGATATTCTGGAACTTGGATCACTACTAAAGTGAGTGATTAAAACAATGCAGCTTAGTTCGTAGTAGTGGGGAGGAACTGCAGATGCTGGTTTACACCGAAGATAGACGCAAAACGCTGGAGTAACTTAGCGGGACAGGCAGCATCTCTGGAGAGAAGGAATGGGTGACGTTTCTGCTCGCAAAATGTTACCCATTCTTTCTCTCCACAGACGCTGCCTGTCCCGTTGAGTTACTCCAGCATTTTGTGCCTATCTTCAGCTCAGTTAGTCAATCTCTATTCAAGCTGATGAATAATGACATTCAATCACAGTCAAAAAGATCTGGAGTGCCCTCTGCTTTCCTTCGCTTCCACATGAGAAGATCACACCAGTTAGTAGCTCAGTACCCTACATCCTTCAACCCATTCATGTGCAGGACAGTGTCTCTTTGGAAGTGGGTTTTTATGCTGACTGAATAGAAATAGCAGCAAGAGAGGCAATGAGGAGAGAGTGTGCCCCTGGTTTTAAATATACAAGGTTGAGAGAAAGGACGTTCCCTCTTCCATCTGGTGGTTATGCCAGACCAGGCATGAAAAGGTGACTTGAAATAATGTGAATATTGAAATAATTGATCACCTGAAACAGTGCAGGGAGAAATTCGATGAACTCACTTGATTTGACAAGATTACCTTTCTGACACTTGGGCTCCATGTCAGAAATAGACACAGTTGCTGTACTGCAGCACACCCACACACCAGATACACACACACACTCCTACTGTAGAAGCCATTTCCCCAACTGTGAACCTGTATACTATATACTTTTTTTATACTGACAGTGCCAGGAACACAATGTGAGGAATGGTGGCAGAGGCAGATACCATAGTGGTGTTTTAAGGGCCTGTCCCACTTGGCAATTTTTTCAGCGACTGTCGGCATCATTGACTGACGTATCAGATCACTGGTATCAGGCGGCGTGATGCGGCGTGATGACATATTGATGCACGGTGTCTCCTCAAATGTTGCAACATTTTTGTTGTCGCCGCTGTAATTTGAAATGCTCAAAATCTTTTGGCGGCCCTGATACGTCAGTCAAAGACATCGGAAATTGCTGAAAAAAATTGCCAAGAAGGCTATAAAATACTGGAATAAAATAAAGGGGAAGGGAGCAGAGGAAAGCTTTTTTTTGGTGGCCCAACTGTATGATTGGGATCTGGAATGCACCACCTGCAGATGTGGTGAAGGTACTGTAGGTTAGATAGTGGCCTGCAAGAGGGACTTTGGATAAATAGATAGTGAAGAAAAACATGCAAGACGACCATGGGTGAGTTCTTGGTAGAAAGGCAAAATATACATGATGGGCCCAATGGTTCCTTCAGAGATGTAACTGTTCTATGATTCTAATTAACCCAGGTCGTGTGTTATACTTTATTGTAAAACCCGCATTTCCTGCTTCTATTTCTTATCCAAGATGCACACATTCACTTTCCTGCACAGGATGTGGGTTTTCCCTGCTGCTTAGGCCGTGCCCATAGTTTAAACAAGTTCATAAAGTCAAGAGCATGTATTGAAAAAACATTTCATGAAATGCCACAACCACCTTCTATGCAGGTTTATGGATTGTGTGCAGGATACACAGTAAGTGCTATTTATTTTAGCAATAGTACATGTTGGGCAAAGCTAGTGTGTGTGCTTATGAAGTGTGAACAGAAAAAAGAGTTACCCACTTTTGCATTAAAGCTGGAATCGTTTCTAACATTGAGATTTTTTTTTTATCGGATAGGTTTCATAAAAATGTATACACAAAGTTAGATAAGTAGGATATATTCAAACAAAGTAAAAAGAGAAAATTCTATAAGGAATAACACTATAGTAGACTCCTTAAATGTACCTGGAGGTAGTCCCCATATATCAATCCACCTTTACTTGCTTTGTTTGTTCCATCTTGTGATGCGTCATAGCTTTCCTGCGCTTCTGAAGGAAATGCATATCTGAAAAATTATACCACAAGTTAATTAATGTAGTGTTTTACCTGCACTATTTCACATCCTGCTAAAATAAGGGATTGTAATTCATTAAACCTTTGATAAGAAAGATCCTGGATCTTCTGACCTCATCACGTGCAAAATTGCCCATCGCCACCTCTGCCTCAGCTCATAAGATGCTAACTCTCATGGCTATGTTACTTCTGGTGTCATCTATTCCAATGCTCTCACTGCACATTTTACAAACAGGAACACATCCAAAAAACTCCTGCAATCTAAATTCTCGTTTAGATTACTCGGGTGCTTCCTGGTCTGTGCTGATGCCTTCATTTTAAATGATCACCATGTTTTTTATATCTGTTCAGTAGTTCATCCTCTGCCTGTTTATGTACCCTCATCCAAATCTATGACCCTATGAGTCTTGCATACCCATGAGTTCCAGCACTCTGTCACACCTTCAGCTGTCGAAACACCAAGCTGTGGAAATTCTTTCCTTAAATAATGTGGAAAAACTGAATGGTTTAAGATACTTTCAAATTGTAACTTTTTGGTGCCCAAGCTATAATATCTGAAGATTCAATGTCAATATGTTTATTCATTTGATGTACCTTAGGGTGTTTCACTATTCTAAAGCTGAGGTGTTGCACTTCTAAAGTATAGTGGCATATTCTCCAGTGCATTGTGTTATGTGCTAGAGTATTCTAATATGAAATAGTAATTAGTTTAGTTTAGTTCAGTTTAGAGGCACAGGTCCTTTAGCCCCCGAGTCCATACCAACTAGCGATCCCTACGCACACGAGGGATAATTTACAATTTTAACCAAGCCAATTAGCCTACAAACCTGTACATCTTTAGAAAGTGGGAGGAAACTGTAGCACCTGGAGAAACCCCACACAGGTCACGGGGAGAACGTACAAACTCCGTACTAACAGTACCTGTAGTCAGAACCGAACCCTGGTCTCTGGCGCTTTAACGCAGCAGTTTTACCACTGCACCACCGTGCTGCCTGTAATGTTATTGTATTATATGAAGTTCTGTAGGGTAATAGTAAGATTAAACGAGAACTTACCAGTTCGAAGTTTGATCGTTATTTTATGAGGAGTAACGTTGAGGGAATACGTGAAGAACCCCGCCAGGACACATGCGTGTCATTCTTCAAAGCAGCGGTGTGAAATCACAGATAACTGTAATGACTAAACATAGTAAGATTAGAGAAGAAGATACCAGTTGAGTATATGATCAAGGGTGGGAGCGGAGGGCACGTATTCCCTCAACGTTACTCCTCATAAAATAACGATCAAACTTCGAACTGGTAAGTTCTCGTTTAATCTTACTATTTTACTTCGGAGTCACGTGAGTGACTACGTGAAGATTTTAAAGCTCTGTGATTCAATGCCGTGGAAACGAGTCCATGCATCACATCTGCCTTGATGATTATGGGAAGAATAGCGTTAATATTATTAGACATGAATTCGACGTTGAAATCAACGAAAAATTTATTAACACCAAATTATAGCCCCTATTCATGGGGTAAAATTATATTACAGAACTTAAAATTGTTTCTGCAAACGTTCCAGGTTTAATTACTGGTTTGTGATAAAATCGTTGGAAAGTTTTCTCCGTTGACCATCCTGCTGTCTTGAGGATTTGGTCCATCGGAACATCCAACTGCATAGCTGCCGATGTAGCTGCAGCCCTGGTGGAGTGAGATTTAAAAATGTTAGTATCCACTCCAGCCTTTATTAGAACCTGTTTCAGCCATCTCGAGATGGTCTGCACTGTCACTTTTTTGTGTGGTTGTTTGTGGCTGATTAAAAGTGCCATTTCTTTGCATCTGATGATTTTTGTATACTCCATATATAATAGTAAGTGTCTTACTATACAGAGACGATCATCTGTCGGGTAGGCCCTAAATTCTATTTTTAGGTCTGCTGACCCCTGTCTGTTCTGCTTGACTAATTCATTGATGTGAAAAGTTAGGTTCCCAGATGAAGAAGTCATGTTGTCCAGTCTTAATTTATGTAGCGACTGTACCCTTTGTGCCGTGACCAAGGCCATCAGCATGACTGTTTTCAGTGTCAGTTTCTGTAGGGACAGAGCTGTAGCTGGAGACCAGTTCCTTAGCATGGTCAGTACAATGCTCACATCCCATATTTGGGAGTACTTGGTTCTCGGGGGATTGACATTAAAAATTCCCCTCATGAGTTTAGTTACCAGGGGGTGTGTCCCAACAGAATGCTGCTCTGTTGCTTGCCATAGGTATGTTGACAGAGCACTTCTGGCGCAGTTGATGGCACTATAACTGAGCCCCTCATCGTAATGGAGGCCTGCCAGGAATTCCAGAACAGACGGGATGTTCATTAATCTGTGGTTGATGTTGTTGTTGTGACAGTACATTTCCCATTTCCTGATGTACACCAGGTACTGTTTTTTGGTGGACTGTCTGTGGGCCGCTGAAATCATGTCCACTGTTCGGTCCGTCAGTCCCAGATGCAGTAGAGGGGCTTTTAAACTCTACAAATTAATAAGTTCATATGGTTATGACATGGGTGGCTTTCCCTTGTTACGGGATGAACCAGTAAATTTGGTCTATGCCGGATGGTGATGCATGGTTCTAATACCATATCGAGTATCACAGGGAACCATGGTTGAGTAGGCCAATCGGGTACTACCAAAATACCAGACGCAGAGTCTTGCTGTATTTTCCTTAATACCCGACTGATGAGGCAGAAAGGAGGGAATGCATAAATAAACAATCTCCTCCAATGCAGCGAAAATGCATCTGTCGCCGCTGCTCCAGGGTCTGGTTCCCATGAAACATAGTTTGATAACTGGTGATTAAGCCTGGATGCGAATAGATCGATATCTGGTGTTCCATACCATGCTGCAATATCAGCAAATACTTTTTTACCCAACATCCATTCGGTGTTTTCATTAAATTTGCGTGACCTGGTGACTGCCACTAAATTTAGTTTACCTGGTAGGTAGGTAGCTGATATCCAAATATTTTTCTGGATACACCATTGCCAAATTGTGTTGGCCAGATTGTCACATGATGTCGATTTGTTTCCACCCATGTGGTTGATATATGCTACCACGGTGGTATTGTCAATTTGTAGTCTAACATGCTGGTGATATAACCCAGAACAATATGACTTAAGGCCATGGAATGCACCCAACATTTCCAGGTAGTTTATGCCCAGCGTTTGTAATAATGATGCCTCCTGTGCATTCCATCTACCTCCACAGCTGGAGATGGAATTGGTAGCACCCCAACCAAGTGCACTGGCATCAGTTTGTAGTACCATAGATGGGCTGCTGATAATGATTGGGTTGGAACAATGCCGAATGTTATCTTTCCACCATTTTAGTTCCATTATGGCCTCGGTTGGTAGCTTCATTGGTCTGTCAAAATGACCACCATTAATTTTGAGTGCTCGTATTTTTGCCCTCTGTAAATTTTGATAATGTAAAGGTCCGAATTGTGTGGCTGGAAAGGCAGCCACTATTTTGCCAATTATTCTTGTTACCAATCTGATGGATGGTTTACTAATGTCAAAGAGGTTACTGCAAGCCTCTGTTAAGGCTGTAACCTTTTCCTTAGGCAAAGTCACTGACATGTGAACTGAGTTAATGGTGAACCCTAGATAATCCATTGTGGTAGAAGGCGTTAATTTAGATTTTACTGGATGGATGATAAAACCCAGTTTTTCAAATAATTGTTTTGTGGCTGTTACCATTTGTTTAGCCAATTCCAAAGTTTTGCCCACAATAAGTATGTCGTCTAGATATGCCATCACCATGTGTTTTTGTTTCCGCAGAAACGCTAGGGCTGGTTTCAAAATTTTTGTGAACAGCCTGGGGGTTGATGTTAGACCATTAGGTAGTGCTCTGTACTGCCAGCGCTGACCCATCCAGTTGAATTTTAAATAACATATGTGGTCACCTCGTATAGGTACTGAATAGTAAGCATCTTTTAGATCGATGCTTGCCATGTAGTAACCTTTGGAAATCAATTGCTTAGCAGTAACAAAGGTTTCCATCTTGAAATGAATATGTTGTATGAAAGTATTCAAATTAGTCAAATCTATGATGATGCGACAACCACCATCTTTTTTGTTTTTGATAAAGATATTGGACACGAATTCTATTGATTCGTGTTGGGTTTTTTCAATTACCCCTTTTTCATAAAGCCGCTCCAGTTCAGCGTGTGCTTTTGATTTTTCTTTGCCTGAAAGCACGAACTTTCGGTTCGGTACATGCTGAACTGGAGGGTTATGTTTATGTATAAATTCTATGGTATATCCCTGGATACTGCTTAAAATATAAGTGTCGGAAGTTAACTTATTCCATGCGTCCAGATAGAAGTGTAATCTCCCACCAACCTCCATGCTTCCTTTAATTCGTAAGGAACCAGACCCACCTACCTCCATGGTTACCAGTGGTAGGTTTACTTCTTTCTCGGTATCCTTCGTGGACGTTGAGGCGCCGGTGTCTGGGTCTGTGGTTGGGTTGGTGTTGGGGGTTTGCGCAATTTCCAGGAAGGCCGGTCTGGGCCATGGCCTAAAAAAGACCGATGTTCAGTGTACCTGGCCTTCGAGCTTTCACCAGTTTGTTTTGTTCGACTGGTGGGTGCGTAAAGGTGCTGTTTGTGGCTGAAGTAGGTTTTAGCTGATGTTGCTTTGATGAGCCCCAGGGTTTTTGCCTCCTCATCGAGTTCTTTCACTTGTTTGGCTAGATTACCTCCAAATAGTAGAATTGGTGGTTTAGGGGTTCAAGGTTTGCACAGACCTGCAAATGTAGGGTCTAAAGCGGGTTGGATGGCACTCTTCCTAATACTGTTTATTTCGTATTGAGTGTTACAGAATAAAGCAAGTGCATCCTGTTGATCCTGTGACATGTCTTTTTCATCTATTGTGCGGGCGAAAGCTGTAATTCCCGCTGTTAGGACCTTCAGTACTTTTTGGAGTTTCAAGTCCCTGGCTCTAATTGCTACTCCGACGTGTTTCCATATGCACTGGTTTATAATGGGAACATTCAGTGATGTACAGTTCCCTGGTGGTAAGTGTCTTGCCATGGTGTCCATTAATGCCTGTCCTTGTAGCTGCTTAAATGACATATAGTCAATACTGGCAGCTAGTTTTGGTTCCAGGTTTTGGCCAGTTAGGTCTGGTCGTATGAATTGGGACACCATGTCCAGTAAATTATCGTTTTCTTGCACCCCTCGCACACTTGGTGATTGTTCTGCAAACCCCTCTTCAGGGTCAGCCCAGAAGTGACCCCCAGTACTCCCCTCTGACGAGGGAGAAGCACTGTGCAGCCCTACAAGAGGTACTGCTGTAGGACTTACAAATTGCCCACAGTGACTAGCCTCCATCTCCCGGAGCCTGTCACGTTGGAGCATTTGCTCCATCAGCCGCTCAAACCGGCTCCAATGCTCTCGGTCACTGGCCGCTCGTGGCTGCTCCTCAAGCCGCTCCAACCGGCCCCAATGCTCTCGGGCACTGGCCGCTCGCGGCTGCTCAAAGTCGGACTCATCGGAGTCAACGACTCTGTCAGACTTTTGCTTTGCCTTACCGCCCGGCCGCGGTGTAGATCTGGCCGGTGCGGGGGCGAAGTCGGGCACAGCTGTTCCCATTACGGGCGATTCGTGTGCCGTTGGCCGCTGCTGGCTGCCCGCAACTCCGCGGTTCTCCCCCGCCAGCTTTGCGCAGCCTTCTTATTCTTCTTTGTTCTGTCCATTGGCTCCACCTGTAACACAGTGAGTGGAAAAAGAACGCAGAGTCTCCTTACCTGCAGTTCCCGGCTTTTAAATTCTGCCGCTCCCGGCTTTTAAATTCTGCCGCTGAGGGGGAACGTCGTTCCACCTGTATGACTCTTTCGCAATGCGTGTAGCGATATGACACGCATGCGTCCTGGCGGGGTTCTTCACGTAGTCACTCACGTGACTCCGAAGTAAAATAGGATAATTTGTTGCATAATATGGCATTCTACTTTATAAAAATACAGGAACCTATAGAATAAAAGCATCGTCAAGGACTGCTCTCACCCCAGTCACAGTCTGTTTACCCTCCTCCCATCCGGGTGGCACTACAGGTCTCTCCGTTGCTGGACCAGCAGGTCCAGGAACACCTTCTTCCCTGCAGCTGTTACATTACTTAACTCTGCACCTTGGTGATTGCCAGTCACCCCCCCCGGACACTCCTTCCCCCAGAAAAAAATGCACTACTACGACTGTATGTACGTATATATATTTATTGCTCATTATTCAATGTTCGCTCTTCTGGGTGAGATGCTAACTGCATTTTGTTGTCTCTGTACTGTACACTGCACAATGACAATAAAGATTGAATCTGAATTGAATCTGAATCTGAATCTAAAAGGTGGCAGTTTGATAATGAGGCTGAACCCCTCTTCCAACTATCAGTCTGTATCATTGTGGTGTCAACCACAAGTGGTCCCCCAAGTACTTTTTAAATGTGATGAAGGTTTCCGCCTAGACCACCCAATATTGAATTCCACCTTTGTGAGTGAAAATGAAAACTCACCTCTGATTTGTACTTGTTAACTTAAATCTATATTCCTAAATTGTTAATTTCTTCTAATCATCCACAATATGTTCTGGACCAACAATTTTGATGCTACTGACATCCTCAGTTTTGCTCAATTTCTACAGATGCACCATGGAAAGCATTTTCACTCGATGCATTACAGCTTGATATAATTGTAAGAAATTTAGCCCAGTCCATCACACAAACTAGCCTCCTACCCATCAATTGCATCATGCTGTGTGCTGCCGCTGAATATCCGCCAATATAATCAAGGACCACTCACTCTCCATTCATTTTCTCTTCTCCCCTCTCCCATCAGGCAGATGATACAAAAACTTGAAAGCTGTACTGCCAGATTCAATAACAACGTGTACTCTGGTGTTATTACCAGGGGGCGCCGCACGATGGCAGCCTCGCCAACAGTTTGTCTGTCTTCTCGTATTGTTTTTGTTATTTTTAATGTGTTTTAAAAGTTTGTGTTAATGTTTTATGTGGGGGAGTGGGGGGAGGGGTTGTGGGAAACTTTTTTCAATCTTTTACCTTGCCGGAGATGCGATTGTTTTCCGGATCGTATCTCCGGTCGCTCTGCGGCCTAACATCATGGAGCTGGAGACCTTGCTCGGGACTGACTTTGAGCCCCACCGCGGGGTCATGGACTTACCATCGGAGCCGACCCCTTGCCTGGGATTGATGCTCCAACCGCAGCCTGCGGATGTCACCATCGAGGAGCTCGCAGTCTCGGGTAGAGAACAATGTCGGGAAGCTCCAAACGACACAGAAGGTTTTGACCAGCCCCGACCCGGGGTCCGATCACCCGGCATGGGGGAGCTGAGATTCCCCCCCGATGCAGGAGCTTGATCGCCCCGAATGTGGAGGGCTCGACTGCCGGCTACGGAGCCAAAATCGTCCCGTTAACAGAAGGCTCGAGGCCCCCGACCGCAGGAGGACAAAGGAGGGAAGAGATTGACATTTTTTTTCGCCTTCCATCACACATCACAGTGAGGAATGCGAAGGAGTCACTATGGTGGATGTTTATATTAAAATGCGTTTGTGTGTTTTGTTGTTTTATATTGGTATGAGTGTATGGCAAATGAAGTCCCTCGTATGTGGCTAATAAAATATGACTATGATTAGAATCTTGAAAGGATCTCTCATATGCTAAAGATGAATTCTTAATTGTCCAATTTACCTTGTTGAGGACCTTGCTTTTTTTTTAATCTACATTTTCTCCATAGCTGTAACACTTTATTCTGCACTCTATTTTCTCTTGTGCAATACCTGGTATACTCACATGTGGTATGTTTTGCCCAGATAGTACTCAAAACAAAGTTTTTCACTGTTTCTTGGTATGCATGACAATAATGAACCAATACCTATCAATAAAGGCTCTTCGTATTTATCCTATTCAGGCATCACATAATTTCATGCACTTTTAATTAAACTTTTTCAAAGCCTCTTGTTTTCAAAATGAATCTGCCCCATCCAATCAATTAATCGTCAAACTTCTCCAGGCCGAGCATTATCCTTGTAACCATTTTCTGCAGCCACTTCAGTAATATCACATCCTTTCTGAAACATGTAACCATCTCTCTCGCCAAATTAAGGTTTTTTTTTCCCACAGTTCCACAATTATCTTCCCGATCAGTCAATAAAGGAAAAAAAGTTTGCAATATGTAAAATAAGCCTTAGCTACCGGCTGTGCTATCTTTAGTGTCTATGGCTATGCAATATTAGTCTTGTGTATTTCTAACACATTCTGACAAGCTACTACCTATTATGTAACTTCCACACTATATTACCTCATACCTTTCCAGGGTGAAATCCATTAGCCATTTTTCTGTCCATCTGACTACTTCATTGAGATCTTCCTGCATGCTCTAAATTTATTTCTCATTGTGATAAATGTCACTTTCAAGAAGCCACCCTAACTCATTCTTTTGTATCCTGTATAAAAATACAAAACGTCTGGATGGAAATATTCGGACAATTTATTCAGATTCCACTATATACTTCAGTCTGCACTATTCAGGTCTGGTTACCTGGCATTACTGATAATCTATTGTATTATTGATTATCGCACATGTATTTATTGTGTTGATGCCCAGGAGACAATAATGTTATGAGGCTCCTTATGTTGACTGCCCAGGAGTCTTAGCAGCATCGCCCTTTACGGAAATAACACCAAGCTCCAGCTGCCCCTGAAGTCCCTGGAGGAGGAGTTTAAGGTGACTCGGGCCAGAGAGGTGATGATGTACAGGGACTCCAGTGACCCCAAGGTGGCTCAGGCAGGGGTGGAGGTGACAATGTTGAGACAATAATATTATGAGGCCAAGTGACTGACACTTTCTGACATGACTGACACTTTCTTACTCAAGCATAAAGGGTGGTGGGTGTAAGGAACAAGCTGCCAGAGGAGGTACTTGAGGCAGGTCTACCCCAACATTTAAGAAACAGTTAGACAGATAGTTTAGTTTAGTTTAGTTTACTTTAGAGATACAGAGCAGAAACAGGCCCTTCGGCCCACCAAGTCTGCCCCGACCAGCAATCCCTGCACATTAACACTATGCTACACTCACTAGGGACAATCTTTATATCTAGACCAAGCCTATTAAGATACAAACGTAAGATAGACACAAAAAGCTGGAGTAACTCAGTGGGCCAGGCTGGAGAGAAGGAATGGGTGATGTTTCAGGTCGAGACCCTTCTTCAGACTAGTCAGGGATAAAGGAAATGAGAAAGATAGACAATCTTGTAGAGAGATATAGAACAATGAATGAAAGATATGCAAAAAAGTAATAATGATAAAGGAAACTGGCCATTGTTAGCTGTTGGGTGAAAAGGAGAAGCTGGTGTGATTTGGCTATGAGAGGAACAGAGAGAGAGCGAATGCTGGGGTTACTTGAAGTTAGTGAAATCAATATTCATACCACTGGGCTGTAAGCTGCCCAAACAAAATATGAGATGTTGTTCCTCCAATTTGTGTCTTGCCTCACTCCAACAATGGAGGAGACTAAGGCAGTGTGGGAATGGGAAGGAGAATTAAAGTGTTTAGCAAACGGGAGCTCAGGTAGGTTCAGGACGACTAACCTACAAACCTGTATGTCTTTGGAGTGGGGGTACATGGATAGGACTGGTTTGGATGGATATGGACCAAAAGCGGGCAGGTGGGACTAGTGTAGCTGGGACATGTTGGCCGGTGTGGGCAAGTTGGGCCGAAGGGTCTGTATCACTCAATGACTCTATGACACAATAAATCTGAAGTTCAGAGAGTTGGTTGAGTTGAAAACCAAACAGGTTGCTGGGATTCTAATTCTCATTGAGGCTTTCAAGATGATAAATGTTTGAAGATTACAATATGCATAATTCTAATGCTCCATTGGAGTTTGTGTGTATAATTCAAGTCGTCGAGTTTATTATCATATGCACAAGTAATGTGAAGTACAGGTACAATGATAATTATTACTGGTAAGCCATGTCGAGGCATGTTTCATGTCACCATTATCCTTGCGGTCTCACTGATAATTACATATGTATAAGTAATAAACATCTTTGGTAGCAGCCCAAGGAATATGGTGCGAGGGCAGGAAAGTGCAATTGGGGTTCAATTAAGTTGTGATCTCATGGAAAGATGGAGTCGTCACAAGGAAATGAGCTATCTATTCCCATCTTATACTTAGAATCATATCACGTTCATTAGAACACAAAATTAATATTTGTCTATGCCTGCACTTGTAAGTTCAATCCTTTGCCCTGATCTTTCTCTCAGTTGTGCATATTGCAACCTTCACACATTCATCATCTTGAAACCCTCAAGTGAATCTACATCCATCACACTTTCAGGTAGCATATTCCACATTTGTTCTAATGCATAAACCTTGACAAAAGTGTCAAAACAGCTTTCCATGCTCATTATGTTTCTTTTTTTGTATTTCCATTTGAACTTGATATCAAAGAATGAATTGAAAGTTCATCCGGTTTCCGATTAAGGCCAAGAACAAGCATTTCCAGTAAACTTTTATATCTTAACACTTCGGGTAACGCTAGTTATTACATCTTTAATCGTTTAAACGTTTAAAAGTATTGATGAAAATTAAGCCAAGGCATCGCCGAATCATAAAATAATCAGTCTTTATAATTATACATGTCCTTATCACATCGACGGTCTCAAATTGTTCCATTTGAGTTACTTTTGAACTGTAGTGATTGTAGTGATTGTTATATAAATATTCACGTAATCTGAACATTTCTATCTGACAATTACAGCTGCCCGAAACTTCCACATTAACTTGAAAACAACATGGGCACCGACCGAGTCAAACAGACCAGTTTTACATTTTATTTTCATTTTCAACAATAGCATTATTGGAGTCCAAAGATGCACAACTCGCAAAAAACATAACATTTTTATAATCCAGCGAGCCGATCTTCACATTCTTGGATTACAATTGTGTTTTTTCCCCTTAAATTAGAAGGAATTTACCTTTCTCGGAAGGGACAGCCACTCATGATCCTGCTCCTTCTCCCTGGACACGATGATTCCTTTAGGTTTTGTTGAGTTTTTCCTACGAACTTGATGCAAACAATCACCTGTTTTCCTTTTAAAGGGAGTCCCCTTATCTGTCCCGATCAATCAAGAGTGGAACTTTGATTTGTGTTGGGAGATCAATTTTACTATGCAAATATTAAGAAAAATAAATTAAACAAACTTCAGTCATCGTGCAGTGATCGTAAGTCTAATTATTGACAGATCCTTTTGCACACACCCTTTCTTTACTGACTCTGGTCATGCCATAATGTCAAATAACCAGTGGATGTATTTTTTTAATTGTTGTTTCAAAAATTTCTTATATGATTATAACGTTCACCGTACTTTATTGAGAATGAGATGATTTGATGTCAGGCTAAAATAATAGAAATAAATATTACATAAAATGAAAGGGAATCACGTACAGTAATCCCAAATAAGTAGAACAATGCCCCCAGCTGGTTGTCTTGTAACAGTCCAAGAATTATCCTTTATTCTAAAAATGAGCAATGACTTCAACTGAATTTTAATGGTTCAATGTTTTCTGTATTATCACGTGTACCCAGGTACAGTGAAATACTTTCATTGTATACAGCTCAGCAAGACTATCGCCATACCTGAGCACAATGCCCAGCTAGTCCAGAATATACAGAACACCTCACTGAGTCATGCAGAAAGGAACTGCAGATGCTGGTTTACACTGAAGATAGACACACATTGCTGGAGTAACTCAGCGGGACCGGCAGAACCTCTGGAGAGAAGGAATGGGTGACGTTTCAGGTTGAGACCCTGCGTCAGACTGAGTGTCAGGGGACAGGAAGACACAGAGATAAGGAAAGGAAATGTCATGTGAAAACAAGATGAAGTGATGAAGGTAAAGGAAAATGTAGAATAGATCATTGTTAGCCAGGAGAAGGTGACAACAAAGGAAACAGAGATAGAAATGTAATCAGGCGGACAGCCAGACTGGTCGGAGAACAAAGAAGGGGAAGGGATGGAGAGAGATGGAAAGCAAAGGGTTGCTCGAAGTTAGAGACTGACTGAGTCTATCTGCAAGAGGCACCATGTTGGCGCCATTTTACAACCCCATCCTTGCAGCTGGCCACGAAGGCCCTTTGCAGCCATTGCTTCCATCCCGGTCATCCCACGAACCATTCCTCTCCCTGCACGGCTCTCTTTAGCCCTTATTCCCCGAGGGGAGCCTCCCGCAACCATCTTTGAGGGCGCAAAAGGAACTTTACATAGAACTCTGCTAGAGACTTGTGGATTAATAATAACTTCACAAATATTTTTTACCATATCTATTGCTACTGAAAAATTAAGCATATGCCCAAACCAATTAATACATTTATTCAGATATTTTGGAATCGGTGATTGTTGGTCAGCGTAGGCTTGGTGGGCAGAAGGACCTGGTTCCACACTGTATCTCTAAAACGCAAAACTAAGTCATTGCAAGTAGCATCAAGTTAAAAAAAACATTTTGTGTATTTTGTGTTTTTCATGTCCAAAAGTACTTTTGAAATGTAGTTTTGTGGGGAACAGCCTATGCACTCAGCCAAATACTATTACAGCACTACGGCAGAGAAGGGTTGATGCATTTCCAAAGAGGCAATAAAACAGAAAATCTTGGAAATACTCGGCATGCCAGGCAGCATTAGTGAAAAAAAACATGCATGTTGTGCTTTATTGCAAATTTCCAGCATTTATATTTAATGTTTATTGACATTAGTACACTGGACTATAGATTTACAGAAGACAGAGTGAGGCTAAACACAAATTGGAGGAACAGCATCTCATATTTTGTTGAGGCAGCTTACAACCAAGTGGTATGAATTTTGATTTCTCTCACTTCAGGTAGCCCCGCCATTCCCTTTCACTCTATCCCTCCCTCACCCAAGTCGCACAAGCTTCTCGGTTTCAATGGCTTGTTTCCTCTATCATCATAACTTTTTTGCATATCTTTTATTCATTGTTCTTTATCTCTCCGCATCATCTTCTATGTATATCTCTCAATTCCCTTACCCCTAACCAGTCTGAAGAAGGCTGGACCAGAAACGTCACCCATTCAATTCAATTCAATTCAATTCAATTCAATTCAATTCAATTCAATTCAATTCAATTTATTGTCATTTGGACCCCTTGAGGTCCAAACGAAATGTCGTTTCTGCAGCCATACATTACAAACAAATAAACCCAAGACACAACATAATTTACATAAACATCCATCACATTGCTGTGATGGAAGGCCAAAAAAACTTATCTCTCCACTGCACTCTCCCCCCCGATGTCAGAGTCAAAGTCAAAGTCAAAGCCCCCGGCGGGCGATGATGAATTGTCCCGCGGCCATTAAAGCCACGCCGGGTGATGCAAGGCCGCGCACCGGGTCTTGGTGTTAGAGCCCCCGGCGGGCGCTCGCAGTCCCGCGGCCATTCCAAGCCGCGCGGGGCGGTGCTGTAAGGCCCCACTCCAGGAGCTCTTCAACCCCGCAACTCGGGCGGGAGAAGTCGCCGTTGCGGAAGCCCCGAAATAATTCCTTCTCTCCAGAGATGCTGCCTGGCCTGCTGAGTTACTCCAGCTTTTTATATCTATCACTGGTTATGGGCCTGTCCCACTTAGGCGACTGCCAGGGACTACTTTAAATGGAATTCACCCACGACACCTGGCGACAACCTACGACAGCGAAAATTCGTGCCACTTTCAACAAAAATCTTCCAAAATGTTGCAAATTTTGCGGCAATCGCCTGTAGTCGCCCAATAAATCGTCTAAGTGGGACAGGCCCATTACTTAACTGCCCTCTGAAAGGGCATAGCAAACCACAGTGTGCTAGGGAATGTATTTCATCATCTTGTTCTCAAATCAATTCTACATGGGCAACAAACATTATAGTTGGCACTGTGTCATGTGAATAAATAAACCAATGGATAAATATTGGCCAGAACATTGGAGAAAACCACTGTTTTTTTCAACTAATACAATCTTTTACAAAGAGGTATCCAAACAAAATCTGACAATCAAGTTTTTGAAAGTTAGATCTTCAACTACCATGAATCAAAACCCAGTGATATATTTTTATAGTGACACAAGCAGATGCTGTAATCAGGAGCAAAATGCAAACTGGTATTAGTATTAATTTATTATTATTATTATTATCAATGCCACTTGTTCTAAAGTACGGTGAAAATATTTGTTTTGCATTTTGCAACAGGTAGTGCAAAAAGAGAAAGGAAACAGAGTGCAGAATATATTGTTACAGCTACAAATAAAGTACAGGTAAAAAATGTGCAAGGCCCAGAACAAGGTAGATTGATGGAATAGGAATATGTTCTTAGTTTACAGTATGAGAGGTTCATTCAAGAGTGTGATAACAGAAGGGCAGAAGCTGTTCTTCAATCTGGTGGTGTGCACTTTCAAGCATTTGTATCTTCTACTTTATAGGAGGGGAGTGAAAAGGGACTGAGTGTGATGGGAAAGGTCTTGGGGAAAATCAAATCAAAGTGTGAAGAGAAAGATTAGAAAATATGAGCAAATGCCTGTGGCAGAAATTAAACAAGGAGTAAGCAAAAAGTGCAAATTGTCAAAGATTGTTGAAAAGCTTCACACAAAGCTGTAGCCTAAACATGTCTTTGAAGAAATGGGGCAAGAAGGACATCTCCACAGGGCGAGGACCAATATCCTTATAAGAAGAATTAGCAGGGCTGCCAACTCTCACGCTTTGAGCATGACACTCACGCATTTCAGCCAATTCTCACGCCCTCACGCTAAAGACAGAATTCTCACGCTGACTTCAGTCCCTGCACAGCAAAGATCCTATAGCAGAGCTATAGGATCTTTGCTGCACAGTTTGTCTCTTTGCGCCACATGACAGCGATCTGCACGGATTGGGGAAGCGCGGCGGTCCCGGGCAGCGGGTGTCAGCGCAATTGTGCGCCGTATGCGAGCGCTGCGCTTCCGGCTGCCGCGGCAACCTCGCTCCCTTCCTCCCTCCTGCCCTTCAACTCACACGGCAGCGCCAGCGCCGCCAATCCACGCTACACCGTGCCCGCCAGACTCCCCATTGGGCGGCCCGGGAAAGAGAGGGAGGGGAGAAAGAGAGAGAGAGAGAAAGAAAAAAAGGGATGGAGGCAAAGAGAGACAGGGGGAGGGAATGTAGTAAAGGGGTGAAGGAAGGGAAGGAGAAAGGGGAGAAAGAGGAAGCGTGAGGAAAAAGAGGGAGGGTGAGGAAAGTGAGGGAGGGGAGGAAAGAGAGGGAGGGGAGGAAAGTGAGGGAGGGGAGGAAAGAGAGGGAGGGGGAGGAAAGGGAGGGTTGGGGGAGGAAAGAGGGAGGAAGGGGAGGAAAGGGAGGAAGGGGAGGAAAGAGGGAGGGAGAGAGAAGGAAAGGTGTGTGTGTGTGTGTGTGTGTCTGTTTCCCTGTGTGTGTCTCCCTGTGCGTGTGTGTGTCTGTTTCCCTGTGTGTGTCTCCCTGTGTGTGTGTGTGTGGCTCCCCGTGTGTGTGTGTCTCCCTGTGTGTGTCTGTGTCTCCCTGTTCGAGGATGTAACTAGTAGCGTGGATAGGGGAGAACCAGTGGATGTGGTGTATCTGGACTTCCAGAAGGCTTTCGACAAGGTCCCACATAAGAGATTAGTTTACAAACTTAAAGCACACGGCATTGGGGGTTCAGTATTGATGTGGATAGAGAACTGGCTGGCAAACAGGAAGCAAAGAGTAGGAGTAAACGGGTCCTTTTCACAATGGCAGGCAGTGACTAGTGGGGTACCGCAAGGCTCAGTGCTGGGACCCCAGCTATTTACAATATATATTAATGATCTGGATGAGGGAATTGAAGGCAATATCTCCAAGTTTGCGGATGACACGAAGCTGGGGGGCAGTGTTAGCTGTGAGGAGGATGCTAGGAGACTGCAAGGTGACTTGGATAGGCTGGGTGAGTGGGCAAATGTTTGGCAGATGCAGTATAATGTGGATAAATGTGAGGTTATCCATTTTGGTGGCAAAAACAGGAAAGCAGACTATTATCTAAATGGTGGCCGACTAGGAAAAGGGGAGATGCAGCGAGGCCTGGGTGTCATGGTACACCAGTCATTGAAAGTGGGCATGCAGGTGCAGCAGGCAGTGAAGAAAGCGAATGGTATGTTAGCTTTCATAGCAAAAGGATTTGAGTATAGGAGCAGGGAGGTTCTACTGCAGTTGTACAGGGTCTTGGTGAGACCACACCTGGAGTATTGCGTACAGTTTTGGTCTCCAAATCTGAGGAAGGACATTATTGCCATAGAGGGAGTGCAGAGAAGGTTCACCAGACTGATTCCTGGGATGTCAGGACTGTCTTATGAAGAAAGACTGGATAGACTTGGTTTATACTCTCTAGAATTTAGGAGATTGAGAGGGGATCTTATAGAAACTTACAAAATTCTTAAGGGGTTGGACAGGCTAGATGCAGGAAGATTGCTCCCGATGTTGGGGAAGTCCAGGACAAGGGGTCACAGCTTAAGGATAAGGGGGAAATCCTTTAAAACCGAGATGAGAAGAACTTTTTTCACACAGAGAGTGATGAATCTCTGGAACTCCCTGCCACAGAGGGTAGTCGAGGCCAGTTCATTGGCTATATTTAAGAGGGAGTTAGATGTGGCCCTTGTGGCTAAGGGGATCAGAGGGTATGGAGAGAAGGCAGGTACGGGATACTGAGTTGGATGATCAGCCATGATCATATTGAATGGCGGTGCAGGCTCGAAGGGCCGAATGGCCTACTCCTGCACCTAATTTCTATGTTTCTATGTTTCTATGTGTGTGTGTGTATCCCTGTGTGTGTGTGTGTGTGTGTGTGTGCCTGTGTGTGTGTGTATCCCTGTGTGTGTGTGTGTGTGTGTATATCCCTGTGTGTGTGTCTCCCCGTGTGTGTGTCTGTCTGTCTCCCTGTGTGTGTGTGTCTCTGCCTCCCTGTGTGTGTGTGTGTGTGTGTGTGTGTGTGTGTGTGTGTGTGTGTGTGTGTGTGTGTGTGTGTGTGTGTGTGTGTGTGTGTGTGTGTGTGTGTGTGTGTGTGTGTGTGTGTCTGTGTGTCTGTCTGTCTCCCTGTGTGTGTCTGTCTGTCTCCCTGTGTGTGTGTGTGTGTGTGTGTGTGCGTGTCTCCCTGTGCGTCTGTTGTCACATCCTGGCCTTAGACAGGGCTGCCAACTCTCATGCTTTGAGCGCGAGTCACACAATTCAGCCAATTCTCACGCTGATGACAGAATTCTCGCGCTGTTCTGCACAGTTTGTCTTTTTGCACCATATCACAACGATCTGTGCAGTCTGGAGAAGCTCGTCAGTTGGCGGCTGTGAGTGACGTCACATCTCTTCTCTTCTCTTCTTTCTTGGTTGGATGTGCAGCCGCCGACAACATGAAGCAGCCGGAGATAAAACTCCATGGTGTGTGGACAGAGCGGTCGACGGACAGGTGAATCGGTTGTAAAACATGGGGAGGACCACAATGAGGCCAAACATCTAGGACAGGGTTCGACAACCTACGGCACACGGGCTGAATCCGGCCCGTAACCCGAAAAACCACTTTTTTTTTCAATTCGTTTTCGCAGGGTCGGGGCAGGCGAGCCGACCTGAGAACTGTAGCCAGTTCCTGGGACGCGAGCTGATCTGGGAATGGCAGCCAGTCCCTGGGCACGCAGAATGCCAACTTGATCATTATGGACAAATTGGGCCAGCCACGTACATGTTGTATAACTCTGACTCTATGAAGATCTGAATGGGCTTAGAATGACCATTTAAGCAAAATTGCCCCCACTTTCCCCATTTTGATTCTTGAGATTAATATCCCTTTGCTCTGTTAACAGCGTTAAAGTACTTATGAAGTCGAGTCAGGAAAGGGAACATGTTATTTCTTTTTAGTTTGCTTTAATTTGTTAGTTGAGTTTGTTGAGTGCCATCATTTCTGAAATGGTCTTAAAGTAACTTAACTGTTATAAAGCAGTAATAAGTATTTTTTGTCCAAACAATTGGAACTTGCATAAAATGTTTGCATTATTAGCAGGACTGCCAACTCTCATGCATTGAGCGTGAGACTCACGCATTTCACTAAATTCTCATGCTCTCACGCTGATCACAAAATTTCTCACGCTCAAATATCTGCGGGTGCTGAAAGTTCAAAATAAAGCAAAAATTGTTTTAGAGGTGAGTAAAAACCATGAGGGGAATATCAGGTGAATGCATACTCTTTTTCCCAGGATATGTGATTCAAGCAGGGCTATCAAATTTAAAGCAGGGCTATCAAACTACCAGCACCAACCCCCCTCCTCCTTCCTCCCTGAGGCAGGGCACACACCTCCCACCCTCACCTCCGGCGGCTCTATGTCCGTCGAACGCTCTGTCCACACCCCATGGAGTTTTAACCCCGGCCCGGAGCGGACCAGGTTGGTGCCGCCTCCGGAGCCTACTATGGGAGGGGGAACACCCCCTCCCACACCCTCCCCCCCTCGGTCGCTACGCTCCCTCGCAATTTCTCACTCTCAACTCTCACCCAATGTTGGCAGCCCTGGATTAGTCAAGCAACTGTGGAACGTTTAACCAACCTTGGGAAACCGATAGCAGATTCTGGAGAGAGAGGCAACATTGGAAGTGGAGTGTAGAGTGGAAAGCAGTGAAAATAAAGGTTTGGGAAAAAAAGAAATAGAACGGTCCCATGAAACAAAAAATCGTGGAAATGCTTGTGAAGCAAGTCATGCGGCATATATGTGGAGAGAAAAACAGAGTTGACATTTCCGATCAATTAATGGTCATTGACCTGAAATGTTAATTACTCCCGTATTAGTTTTCACAAAGGCTGCCTGATCTGTTAAACATTTATAGTACATTTGTTTTATTTCAGATTTGCAGCATCTGTTGCTTTTCACTTTGCGTTTAATTGTGAGCAATTTAAATATTAGATCTCTTAACAATACAGGTCACGAGGGAACAGGTGAATGTATGGGATTATGATATAAATATCCTAGATATCTATGCTATATGATATCTTGGCTCTTACTGAACACTGACTATCGAGTGTTCAGACTAGGAAGGCACCAAACAATTAGGAAGAGATGGACCTGCAGTTGAGGAAAAATACAATGAGAAAGGATAATCCTTGAGAAAGGATAATATGCCTGCAAGAATGACAACTGGGCTATGAGGTTGAATTATACAGAACAATCTCAAAAATATTTTTTAGTCGCAGGCAAATAGAAAAATTAGTATGTAATTAATTTTATTTGGAGAAGTTTGAAAATACCAAAGCATTCAATGTAGGGATTACAACTATTTTGGCTTGGAAGTAATATCTGTAAATGATGTATCTCTGTGAAAGCCAAGATATCATACATCAACAAATCGATCTGTGCGCTCGTGGCTTTTCTTGGCAAAGGTCCTTGCTATTGCTGTTGTAAACTAGTTTGGGAACCTGGTCAGAAGGATATGAGGCATATCTGGATTTGGAAAGCTAGGGTGCAGTAAACAAACCAGTAAGACAGAGAAAGGAAGGCGCAAGAGACGGTGAGTATGAAAGAGGGTCCCAAACCAAAACGTCATCTGTCCATTTCCCTCCACAGTTGCTACCTGGCCTGTTGAGTTCCTCCAGCACTTTGCTTTTTGATGGCAGAGAGATGAATTTGGAGGGCAGAGAAAGAGTGAGAAAAAGAAAACAAAGCATTTTGC
Source organism: Amblyraja radiata (assembly GCF_010909765.2). NCBI lineage: Eukaryota > Metazoa > Chordata > Chondrichthyes > Rajiformes > Rajidae > Amblyraja > Amblyraja radiata. The sequence continues at coordinate 20,901,609 of NC_045956.1, forward strand.
TGATACTAATTGTTCAGTGCAAGGTCTGGAAATAAAGGTGATAAACTGAGGACACCAACATGACATAATGCCCATAGTTGAAATATAATCTTAGGTGCCATTAACGGAGCAGATAAAAATTAGTGCATTCTGCATAGTACAGAGGTTAAAAAGAGAATCGTTTTAATCAATAAGAATGTAATTATTCCATTTTTTGTTGGAAGGAACCTTCTCCTAGCTGACAATGATCTATTCTACATTTTCCTTGAGCTTAATTCCCTTTGTCCTGTTTTCACACCTTACACTTTCTTATCTATGTAACTCCATCTCCCTGACATCAATCTGAAGAAGGGTCTCGACCCAAAACGTCACCCATTCCCTCTCGCCAGAAATGCTGCCTGACTCACTGAGTTACTGACATGAGGTACGAAGGTAAGCTAGCCAAGAATATAAAGGAGGAGAGTAAAAGTTTCTTTAGGTATGTGAAGAGGAGAAAATTAGTTACGACCAAAGGTGGACCCTTGAAGACTGAAAAGGGTGAATTTATTATGGGGAACAAGGAAATGGCAGATGAGTTGAACAGGTACTTTGGATCCGTCTTCACTAAGGAGGACACAAACAGTCTTCCTGATATAGTAGTAGCCAGAGGATCTGGGGTGACAGAGGAACTGAAGGATTTAAAACGATTTTACCGGTAAAAATCGGATGAAAAAGGGAAGAGGTCAGAGAAGACCCAAGAAGACTACAATCAGTCTCCAGCTCCAAAAAGCTCTGGATGAGCTTGAAACCACTCCTGAATCCACTTTTGAAAGTTTGGAAGAGGAGCTGGAGTCTCAACAACCAACAGTCGAAATGGCAGCAAGAGCTGAAACAAAAGAGTTAAAAGAAAGGGAGAAAAGCTTACATTTGCTGATAATATTGTTAGATTTTACAGAGACTACCCGCGGGAAATTCTGGCAAAAAGACGCCAGTTTAAAAGTGCAAGCAGTATTTTACAAGGACATTCTGAAGTTCGTTACGGCGTTATCAATCCTGCCAAAATGTTAATTATGTATAATGCTAAGCAACGTTCATTCACGGATCCGGATTCAGCTTGCAAATATGCCCAGGAGATTTTAAATAAAATTCAAGGAATAACGGAATAAGACATTACGCCTGCTGAACTTGTTTTTCTGTTTCAAACAAGACACTAGAATTGTTCAGACGGTTCTCAGACAGACTTATCTGGCAAGAATGTGTTTTTCAATAACAGAGTCCTAACTTCATTTTGAACTGAAAAACTGAAGCTCAACAGATGGAATGTTCAAGGTCGCAGGCTTGGCGCCAAATTTTTCAGCCCTGATAATTATTAGACTGTTCTTTTTTTAATTTAAAACAGTCGTGATGGTCTCCCTTTGTCTCAGTACTATATGATCTATTATTTACATATACAGCATATAACTAACTAACTAATTAACTAGATATACGCAATAAATTTAATTAACGCTAAAGGTTTGATGTATTATACTGTTAGATATTACTAACATGACTAACTATATAGTAGGAAGGATGGGGGAGGTTAGACAGATACTCTAAATACTAATTATGAATTAACCAACATACAGTCTAATGAAAAGTGTGATTAATGACGAGGTACTTTAACCCATAATAACTCTTATTTTATTTTAAATCTTCGAGCTTTTCTTTTATTTTATTTTAAATTTTTTAGCTATTAATGGACCTGACATGATAATTTTGGTTTTAACTGGAGGAAACCGACTAACGTTGGATGATACTTTACTAGGGGGGCAAAGCCCAGTGCATAATTCCATCGACGGAGGTCAATTTAAAATTAATCTTAGCCACCATAGGTGGCTTTTTTGTAAGGTATCACTTTTTTGATAACTTACACTCACTTTCTTTGTTTATTCACTATTATGAGTTGTATGATTTAACAATCTTTGTGAACACTTCATTTTATGTTTTTATCTTTCCCTTAATTATGTTTACTACGGCCAGGAGATGTAAAACTAGTGCAGAAATTATGAAGGACAACCCTGGACTCGGGATTTCGAGGTACTTGGCTGCATCACATGAATCATACATTCTGGTAATAATAGCCAATGCAAGATAATAGTCGAATAAACACCGGAGGTCTCACTTTCTGTAGTTGGAACATTAGAGGTGCGAATGAGCCAATTAAGAGGGGAAAAATTCTGGCACAATTAAAATCATTAAACACGGATATTGCTTTCCTACAAGAAACGCATTTGAAACAACAAACTCAGATCAGATTAAGGGCAAACTGGATAGGTCAAACCTACTACTCCGCATTTACTTCTAAAGCAAGAGGCACGGCCATTATAATTCGGAAAGGTATACCTTTTAAATTATAGAAGTCCATATCTGATAAAGAGGGAAGATACGTTATAGTCACAGGAGAAATTTATAATACACCATTAACTATGATAAATATTTATGCGTCTAATTTTGATAACCCACAATTTTTTAAGAAAATAGTAGATATAATTGCAGAGCATAATTATCAAAATATAATAATGGGGGGAGATTTTAATTGTGTTATAGACCCATATTTAGATAAATCCATAAAGGTAGGGAAGCGTCTTGTTAAAACTAAGACCTGTGAATTTTTAAATACTTATATAAAAAATAATAACATAACTGATGTTTGGAGAATAGCAAACCCAAGTGGAAGGGAATATTCGTTTTACTCATCGGCTCATAAAACTTATTCACTAATTGGCTATTTCTTATTGGATACAAAATTAATCCCGTACACAACTAAACATAATAGTATTATTTCCGATCATTCACCACTGACTTTTATACTTAAAATTGAGGGAATGCCGGGTATAAAACCTTTTTGGAGATTCAACGCACAAATATTAAATAACCCACAGGGTTATGAGTATATAACAGAACAAACAAAACATTTTTTCGAGATAAATGTGACGCTGGGTATTTCTATCGTTAATGTATCGCTATTATGGGAAACCTTTAAGGCATACATTCGCGGTGCTATAATCTCTCACAAAAGTTTTCAAAATAAAGAAAATAAAAGAGAACTTCAGCGGATAGAACAGGAAATAAAATCACTAGAACTGGGCAATGCAACTGACCCAATCATAGATAAATATAATAAAATAACATTATTGAAATATAATCTCAATAGAATATTATCGGCAAGAGTAATAAGACTATTCCAAATTACAAAACAGGCACACTTCGAATTTGGGGATAAGCCACATAAATTATTAGCGAGGCAACTGAAGCAACAAGAAAAGGAAAATACTATCACTAAAATTAAATCTGATAAGGGTGAGCTTCTAACACTACCAAAGGATATTAATAAAAGGTTTGCCCAATTTTATCATAATTTATACACAACTAAAATAAATACAGATGACAGTAAAATTTCAATTTTTTTAGATAATTGCAACCTTCCTAAATTGGATAGTTTAGAACAAGAGGAATTAGGAGCACGGATTACTAGTGAAGAAATAAAACAAATAATAAACTCATTGAAAAATGGGAAGACCCCAGGACCAGATGGTTTTAGTAATGAATTTTATAAACGATTTCAGGAGTCAATTGTACCAAGATTACTCAACTTATACACGCAGGCTTATACCAAAAATAAACTACCAGAAACTTTAGCAGAAGCAACAATAACGCTTATACCAAAAAAAGATAAAGATTTAGATGAACCGGGTTCTTACAGAGCTATATCACTTCTAAATACGGATCAGAAAATCTTAGCAAAGATTCTAGCTAGAAGACTGAATAATTATATTAACAAATTGGTAAACCCGGATCAAATGGGATTTATACCCAAAAGATAATAATTTAATAATTTGAGATGGCTTTTCAATATAATGTACTCTCACAAAGAGGACATTGAAGATATTTCAGTCGTTACGCTTGATGCAGAGAAGGCATTTGACCAGGTAGAATGGCAGTATTTATATAAGGTACTCCAAAAATTTAATATGGGAGAGAATTTTATTAGATGGGTTAAACCACTTTATGATAAACCTACGGCAAGAATATTAACTAATAATATGTTATCTCCAAAATTTTATTTAACAAGGGGTAATAGGCAGGGTTGTGCCTCATCACCATTGCTATTTGCCCTTATGATAGAACTGCTGGCTGAAAAGATTAGAAATCATCCGAATATTCACGGATATAATACTAAGGACTCAAAGAATAAAATGTCATTATATGCTGATGATATTCTTTTATAATAATAATAATAATAAATTTTATTTTTATAGCGCTTTTCTAAGACTCAAAGTCGCTTTACAATAGTAACAGACAATAGCAAACGGAGAAGCGGCGAACAAACAGCGCCAGCGTCCACTCCGTGCAGCACATAAAGAAAGAATACAGACATAACAATAATAGACATTTAATCGGAATAACATATAATCGGAATATAACAAATAATAAAGACATCACAGAGACACAAATTAAAAACAGAATTCAATCCAAAAACAGAAAATCAAAAACACAGTGTGAAGAGAGAGCAGCGGCAGCCAAAGCGCGCCAGCGTCCACTCTCTCTTCACGGCAGCCATCTTGGACACAGACCTACAGGACTAGTTAGACAAAAAAAAATCATCCCCCCACAGTGGATAGCACTGTGGGGGAAGGCACAATGTCCAGTCCCCACCCCATGTTCACCCCAAAGTCAGGCCTATTGAGGCCACCGCAATTGCCTCTACGGAGGCCCGATGTCCCTGGCCGTTCTCACCGGGTGGTCTTGCCCCGGCGTCGGGAGAGTCCTCTCAGCGGCTGGGCCACCTGGAACGGCCGCTTCCTAGCTGGAGACCGCGGCTTCCAAAGCCGACAAGGCCGCGCCGGTTTGGAGCTCCCAGGCTCCCGTTGATAAAGTTGGCGCCGCCTCTCCGCTCCGCAGACTCGCAGCCCGGAGATGTTGCTCTCGGCGATCCAGCTCGCCAGAGCTCCAGCGCGTCGCTCCAGCGCGGCGACCCAGGCAAGGCATCGCCCGCTCCACTCCGCTCCGCTCCAGCGCTCCAATGCTGTGCCGCCGCCGAGGCCGAGGTGCTGGGCGGTTCCCGCCAGGAAACGGCGCTCCAAGCCCGCAGGTAGGCCACGAGGACGGGCCAACGGGCAGCCCGGAGAAAAGGCTGCCACCCCGACCAGGTAGGGACCTAGAAATTAAGTTTACACTACCCCCCACATTAAAAAGACCATATCCCCTACAAACAAAAAACAGGACTCACTAAAAACTATTAAAAAAACGGATTTAAAACGGACGGCTGCTGGCTAGCAGCCGTTCACCAAGATGGCTCCTAATACACAAACGAGTATCCCCACCTTATTAACACTAATTGATGAATTTGGTTCTTTTTCAGGATATAGAATAAATTGGAATAAAAGCGAAATTATCTTTAAAACCACAGGATGCGAGACACTTATTAAAATTCCCTTTCAAAATTGCAACAGAAAAATTCAAGTATTTGCGTATTCAAATTACGAGAAGGCACAAATCATTATTTAGCGCCAATTTTATGCCACTATTAAATAAACTGAATGTTATGATTAAATTTTGGAAAACGCTCCCGCTCTCATTGATAGATAGAATTAATGCTATAAAAATGACTTTCTTACCACAATTAATATATTTGTTTCAAGCGATCCCAATATATATTCCAAAATATTTTTTCAAAAAACTAGATTCTAATATCACTAATTTTATATGGGATTATAGAGCACACAGAATTCAACGAAAGCATTTGTGTAAACCTAAAGAAGTTGGGGGTTTATCATTACCTAACTTTACGTATTACTACTGGGCAGTGCATATTAAGAACATAATGTACTGGTTGGATAGTTCCACTCACCAGTCGGAGGGAGAAAGAGGAGTGTTTCCCGTACGATATAGGAACGATCTTGTTCTATCAGTACTAACCCCAATATTGAACAATCCTGCATTCAAACCATCTCTTATCGATAAAACATACAAACAATGGGATAGACTGGGGATTAGGAAAGTAGGAGATATGTATGAATTGGGGAAATTGTTATCATTTCAACAATTAAAATCAAAATTTAAACTGAATGATAATCAATATTTTAAATATATACAGATATGTGACTTTATGAAGAAATATATACATAGATTTCAAACTACATTTTTAGACCCTTTAGAAGAAGCAATGAATATTAAGGCTGATTCACAAAAACTAATATCATATTTATATAATAGTATATTAAATAGAGAATTACCCTCAACAGAGGCACTAAGAGAAGATTGGGAACATGAACTAATGATAAAGATCCCGAAAGATAGATGGGAAAAGTATCTGATGAACACACATAATTGCTCCATTAATGCAAGACATAATTTAATTCAATTTAAATTATTACATAGACTTTATTATTCAAAAACGAGGTTGAATAAATTCTACCCAAACGTCTCTCCCAGATGCGATAAATGTTTGTTTCAAAACGCCAATATAACACATTCATTTGTAGGATGTACAAAGTTGAATACATTTTGGAGCGATATATTTGATATATTTACAAAGCTCTTCAAGTCAAGAATAGAACCTAATACGGAATGGATTATATTTGGAATAACAGTAGAAGATATCAATTTAAATAAAGACCAAAAAGTATTCTTTAATTATGGGTTACTAATTGGAAAGAAATTGATACTTAAATTTTGGAAAAATACAGCTATACCAACTATTAAAATGTGGACTAGGAATATGATGGACATAGCACACCTTGAAGAAATGAGACTCCGTCTAATAGATAAATATGACCAATTCTTAAGGAGTTGGTCCCCTTTCATCGACTTTTTGGAATCATGTGATGCAGCGGTACCGTAAAGATTACTGATTCCAGGTCAGGTCGTTGATAGATTTACATCTCCGAACAAAGACATGACAATTTCTTTTTTAAGGGTCTTTTTCTCCTATTTCTACTCTCTCTTTTTTCTTTTCTTATATAGACACTTCACGTTTTTCTATTTTCTACTATCTATTCTTCCTCTTTTTCTTCTCTCTATTTTTTCTGGGGGTTTTTTACTTCCTTTTCAAAAACATAATTAAAAAAAAAAAAATTTAAATGGCAGAGAGATGAATTTGGAGGGCAGAGAAAGAGTGAGAAAAAGAAAACAAAGCATTTTGCTGATACTAATTGTTCAATGCAAGGTCTGGAAATAAAGGTGATAAACTGAGGACACCAACATGACATAATGCCCATAGTTGAAATATAAACTTAGGTGCCATTAACGGAGCAGATAAAAATTAGTGCATTCTGCATAGTACAGAGGTTAAAAAGAGAATCGTTTTAATCAATAAGAATATAATTATTCCATTTTTTGTTGGAAGGAACCTTCTCCTAGCTGACAATGATCTATTCTACATTTTCCTTGAGCTTAATTCCCTTTGTCCTGTTTTCACACCTTACACTTTCTTATCTATGTAACTCCATCTCCCTGACATCAGTCTGAAGAAGGGTCTCGACCCAAAACGTCACCCATTCCCTCTCGCCAGAAATGCTGCCTGACTCACTGAGTTACTGACATGAGGTACGAAGGTAAGCTAGCCAAGAATATAAAGGAGGATAGAAAACGTTTCTTTAGGTATGTGAAGAGGAGAAAATTAGTTACGACCAAAGGTGGACCCTTGAAGACAGAAAAGGGTGAATTTATTATGGGGAACAAGGAAATGGCAGATGAGTTGAACAGGTACGTTAGATCCGTCTTCACTAAGGAGGACACAAACAGTCTTCCTGATATAGTAGTAGCCAGAGGATCTGGGGTGACAGAGGAACTGAAGGAAATCCACATTAGGCAGGAAATGGTGTTGGGTAGACTGATGGGACAAGGCTGATAAATCCCCAGGGCCTGAGGGTCTGCATCCCATGGTACTTAAGGAAGTGGCTCTAGAAATAGTGGACGCACTGGTGATCATTTTCCAATGTTCTATAGATTCAGGATCAGTTCCTTTGGATTAGAGGGTAGCTAATGTTATCCCACTTTTTAAGAAAGGCAGGAGAGAGAAAACATGGAATTATAGACCAGTTAGCCTGACATCGGTGGTGGGGAAGATGCTGGAGTCAATCATAAAAGATGAAATAGCGGCACATTTGGATAGCAGTAGCAAGCTCGGTCCGAGTCAGCATGGGTTTACGAAGGGGAAATCATGCTTGAATAATCTTCTAAATTTTTTTGAGGATGTAACAAGGAAAATGGACAAGGGAGAGCCAGTGGATGTAGTGTACTTGGACTTTCAGAAAGCATTTGATCAGGTTGGAGATTAGTAGGCAAAATTAGGGCACGTGATATTGGGGGTTGAGTGCTGACATGGATAGAAAATTGATTGGCAGACAGGAAACAAAGAGTAGGGATTAACGGGTCCCTTTCAGAATGGCAGGCAGTGACTAGTGGGCATCGCAAGCCTTGGTGCTGGGACCGCAGCTATTTACAATATATATTAATGATTTGGATGAAGGGATTACAAGTAACATCAGCAAATTTGCAGATGATGCAAAGCTGGGTGGCAGTGTGAACTGTGAGGAAGATGCTATGAGAATGCAGGGTGACTTGGACAGGTTGTGTGAGTGGGCAGATGCAAATGTGGATAAATGTGAGGTTATCCACTTTGGTGGCGAAAACACGAAGGAAGATTATTATCTAAATGGTGTAAAGTTGGGAAAAAGTGAAGTACAACAGGATCTGGGGATCCTTGTTCATCAGTCAATGATAGTAAACATGCAGGTGGCAACCATGCAGGTAAACATTGGCAACAAGCATTTCACTACACCTATTGGTGTATGTGACTAATAAAGAACCTTTGAACCTTTGAGGAACACCAGGCAGTGAGGAAAGCAAATGGCATGTTGGCCTTCATAAGAAGAAGAGTTGAGTATAGGATCAAAGAGGTCCTTCTGCAGTTGTACAGGGCCCTAGTGAGTATTGTGTACAGTTTTGGTCTCCAAATTTGAGGAAGGACATTCTTGCTAATGAGGGAGTGCCGCATAGGTTCACAAGGTTAATTCCCAGAATGGCGAGACTGTCATATGCTGAGAGAATGGAGCGGCTGGGCTTATATACTCTGGAATTTAGAAGGATGAGAGGGTTTCTTATTGAAACAAATAAGATTATTAAGGATTTGGACACGCTAGAGGCAGGAAACATGTTCCCGGTGTTTGGAGAGTCCAGAACCAGGGGACACATTTTAAGAATAAGGGGTAAGCCAATTTAGAATGAAGATGAGAAAATACTTTATCACATAGCGAGTTGTGAGTCTGTGGAATTCTCTGCCTCAGAAGGTGGTGGAGGCCGGTTAACTGGATACTTTCAAGAGAGAGCTCGATAGGCTCTTGAAGACAGCGGAGTCAGGGGATATGAGGAGAAGGCAGGAACATGGTACTGATTGTGGATGATCAGCCATGATCACATTGAATGGCGGTGCTGCCTTGAAGGGTTAAATGACCTACTCCTGCACCTATTATCTATTGTCATCTTGTGTCTATCTTTATTATTCCGTTGTCAGTTATTATGACAATTAAACATTTGTGATTCTTGCCAGTATGTAGCATGTTCAATAAGTTTAGGGAATGGGTGGGGGTGATGTATAATTGTGAGTGTGATAGTTTTGGCAGTATAATCGGATGACACATGATTTAGATGATGGATTAGGAAAAGCTACTTAACGCTAAATTCAGTGACAAAGCAGGAACATGCCAAAATGCTACACAAGAGAAGATCCATAGATGGTTCCACCCGCAGTTAGCATCATGAGTTAACTTTTCTCCCGAACTTGAACCTGCTGTCACGGTGGAGATATGGTCCTTTTTGGAGAGATTATTCCTTCATCAGATCACATACCTTATTATCTTTATGAATTATAATTTAAAAAGTAAAATTACTGGGATATTGCTTTAAACAATGTGTATGGAAATTATTTTCATTGGACATTCTGGAGGATCATTAGAAGAGTGGCCATTGATAGCACAGTCTCCATTATTCAATGAGCTCGTTACTGCTGAGTGATGATATACATTCTTTAAATCATGAGCATGGTTGAAGAAGATGCAACACAGGAAGAGTGAATAATTCCAAATGGTCACAGAGAGAATGTTCACACTCCACACAGAAAGTACCAGAGGTCAGCATTGAATCAGGGCTATACAACTCACAGCGCAACCCAACCTCCTCTATCATAAGGGCTGTGATAGCGCCCCCTCTCTCAGAAGCCGCTCTGATCCTTAACACTTGCAGACAGGTCAGGAGAGGCCAATCCTCAGCATCATTGGTAACAGCTGGGTCTACTTAGCAGATATTTGTTCGGCTACCTGAACCTCGTCAACCTACGAGCCAGAGGGAAGAGGTCTTCCCCTGCTAGCTGTGTTCCCCTATTCCCCTATCCGTGCTAAAGTCTCGTAGCGGAACAGCCTCCTGCATTGCTTGGCTGAATCGTCATGGGGAGCCAGGACATTTACTCTCTGAACCAGTACTCTTGCACTCGTGTACAGCGCTCATACTAGCAAGCTAGACGCCATCCTCAACGACACCATGCAGATCATCACCGGCTGCCAACGTCCTACTCCGACGGATCTTCTGCCAGTGCTCGCAGGTATCGCACCCGCCAAGCTTCGCCGAGAGTACTTCACCCACAGACTGGTGTGCAAGGCCCCATCGGACACCAAACATCCTCTGCACCAGGACTCAGAGGAACTGGGACTTCAACGGCAGTCGCCTCGTCACTCCTTCTCCCGACATGCAGCGACCCTCTGTGGCTCTGGTTTCAAAACACTAGGAGCATGGAGAACCAGCTGGAAACAGACTTCGTGACCTCCACAATTCACTGTTGCACCGAACACCACAGCCCCACCCGGCTCGGACCTGCCCCGCAAAGAGTGGGTCACCGTGAACCGGCTCCGTACAGGGGTCGACTGTTTCAACGGCAACATGCATCACTGGGGGCTGGGTTCACCAGCAGCCTGCGTGTGTGGAGCAGACCAGCAAACAGCGCAGCGCGTCATTTCCGACTGCACTGTCCTCCGCCCCCCTGGTGGAGGGGTAGATCTCACGGCCCTCGACAACAGCACATTGAACTGGCTACAGCGCCTGGAGGGCGTTACATAACCTCTGCTGCCTCAAATGCAAGAAGAAGAAGAAGGTCCTCACTAGACTGTGGACCTCCTAGTTCATCCATGGCTTCCGTTTGGAGAATATTTCTATACTCTTGCTGGGAACACACACCTCCAGACATTTCTTTATAAAGTAGGTTACAACACTGGCATATCCGTTCAGGTCAATTGTCGAGTCCTTGAACATCGCCCAGTCTGCCGATGCCAAGCAGTCACTCTCTGACACCTGTCTCTCCTGACCAACTCTGTCCAATCCTCACTGCTGGAGCTGTGTTCCCCACTTGCTGACTACATGCAGAAAGAAGGAGCAAAGCCAGGTGATCCAATTTTCCAAAGTGTGTGCAAGGGATGAGGCGACAGACATCTTTGCTGGTTAGTAACAATGGTCAAAGGTATTTGATCTTGTGTGCTGCAGGGGACATGCTGTTGGTGGCTTGGAAGTGACTTCTTTCAATTAGCCCTGTTGAAATCCTTGGCTATGATGGAGAAGTGTTGGGGTTTCACCGTCTGGTGGTTGGTGACCACTGTATGCAACTCGCGCAGAGCTAACGCAACATCAGCCAGTTGCTGAATGTGGACCATGGAGATGATGATAGAGATTCATTTCCTTGGGATGTAGAAGGGACGGCACTTCGCTGCTAGATGTTCCAGGTGTGGGAAGCAAAATTTGAAGCCCTCGGCAGAATAGAAGTTTAAGATCCATTTTCACTACCAGAAGGATAATATCCAGGGACGGCAGATGTGGGTTAATTGATACGACTTAGAGGAAAGCAGGAAAAAAACATTTCCACCCTGGTTGGAAACTAGTGAAAAAAATTAACAATATTTTAAAAAGTAGCTGGATATGAACACCCATATACTTATGGATCAACTGCTAATATGCAGGATTTACCTGAAGCTCATTTTTGGACACGACTGCCAAACAGCTTCTTTCCATTTTCGGTAACTTCATCATTAAAACTTCTCTCAGCACAGTGAGATATCCATTCAGCAAATGTTGAGTGTTTGCAGAAGCATATTCAGAGAGACGCACTGTAGTTAGATGCAAGGCTCTGTTGTAGAGGACCACAGTCTATGGGCCGTCTGCTGCTGGACATTGAGGGGTATTTTCCACCCTGCTCTCACAGTCCATCTTTAATTCTTCCCTTTCCTTTTTCTGGATTTCGTTCTCTCCATCTTAGAGGATAAATTAACAAACAAAATCCATCATGAGCCTACAACCGTACTGACTATACTTTCTTCCACTTGGTGTCCTACCTGGATTAAATTCTATTGTTCTATTTCCTCTTTCTCCATCACATCTGCTCTCACAATGTGACTTTGCCTCTGAAATGCCTTCCTTTTCCCTGAACAATGGCTCCCTTCTGCCAGAGTAGACAAAGCTTTGGTCCACATCTCACCTGCAACTTTTCTTTCACCCTAGTTTCATCCCAGCCACAGCAACATTAGGGTTCCCTCATCCCTCACCTGATACACCGGCATTCACATTCATCGGATCATTCTTCACAATATTTCTCTCCTTCAAAGAAGTTCTACCACCAGGCTTGTCTTCCCCTCCCTCCTCTCAGCGTTCCAAAGCGACCATTATTACAACAGGCTATTCTTATTATTGCACTATATTCAGTGGCGGACTGGCCAGGGTGTCAGCTTGCCCGATGGCAAGTGGGCCCCTGATGAAGTGATGGCAAGTGGGCCCCTGTTAAATGATAGTATTGTAGTTGTGGGTGGGCCCCCTTTGTCTCCTGGCAACCAATATTTTTAGACCCAGTCCGCCACTGATTATATTTGTTTATTGAGTATGTGTGCATGTGTATATATACACACTGAACTTTTTTTCTTCTCCGTTATGTACTATGATTACATATTCTGTTGTGCTGCAGAAAGTAAGAATGTCATTGTCCTATCTGGAACATCTGACAATAATACACTCTTGACTCTTGACCATTCTCTTTGCAATTTCCCGTTTTTTCTTTCTTCCTTTTCATTCCCCTTCTCAAGGCATTTTCTCTGGTAATGTAAGAGATGCAATTGGTGCTCTTTTATCTAGTCCCTTCCCACCAAGGAGGATCCCAAAGAGTAATTCCAAGTCAAACAGACTTTGACATGAATATCTTCCACTCTAACCTACTGTGCTTTGCTTTTACGATGCTTCCTCATCTACACTGGAGAGAACAAATGTGGATTGGGTGACTAGTTTGCAAAGCACTTCCAACCGTGTTGCACTTAAGGACCTTGATCAGACCTGAATTCAACCTTCACAACATAGGAGTCAAGCCATGTGGAATGGTGCTGTTATGATAAATCTGCAGAGAGTTCAGACATTTTAGATGTTAAAAGATGGAGAAGGAGGGGAAGGGAATTGCAGGTCATTTTTCTGTTGGGTTGTAGATGCCCTTATTGAAGATTGATTTTGGGTGTTTTAAGCATGTGACAAGAACATGTACCACTTTCTATCTCATGCCGTGCACGCAAAACAGCTCTGCCACCAGCCTGTCATCTCTTGGAAAATTGCACAATTGTTCTCTATCAAACTGTATCATGAAATCATGAGCAAGTACCTCCAAAGACATACATATATGTAGGTAAATTGGCTTGGTAAATGTGAAAATTGTCCCTAGTGTGTGTGGGAGAGTGTTACTATGCGCGTATCACAGGTCGGCGCGGACCCGGAGGGCCGAATGGCATGTTTCCGCGCTGTATCTCTAAAACTAAAACTAAAGGGACTACAGAAGACACAAAGGAGCTCTTGAATCCATGCCTCTGTAAGAACAATACATCCAGTACCCCTTACCCTGGCACTGCAATCATCTTTCATTCAATTGCCTTGAAAGGCATGACTGAATCTCCTTTACAATCCTGTTAGTCATTGTATTGCAGATGCTAACCCTTCGATATATAAATGTTTTACCTCATGCTGCCTTTGTTTTTGTTTTGTCAACCAAATAATTTCTCTCCATCTATTTTGTCTACCCGCCTCGTTCAGTTGAACATCTCTATCACATCGGCCCTTAACCTATCATCTCCAGCTTTATCCTTTAATTCATTTGCCTTATCCCCCAGTCCATTCTAAAATTGTTCCCTGTAACTCTAATGGCGAGTTCTCACGGTGCGACCTGAAGCAAGATGTCACCCGAGTGAAGTGGTCGTGGTCCAGCACGAGTTCCGCACGATAAAGTGTTCCCACGATAAAGAGTTCCCACGGTACTCGGCAATTCTGTCATTTGTGCGACTGACTTGTCCGTCTCCCGATCTTTCCCGTTAATCGTGAATGAACATCGTGGACTGTAGTGTAGTTAATCACGTGGCACAAATGATGTCACTTTTTTTTCACACGCTATATAAATATCCTCCGTTCGTAGAATTCGCATAATTTATTTTATGGCTCTAAAAGAGACATGATTCCCACTTCAAACGAAGAGGGTGTAAAAGCTGTCTGCGACTACTTTTACATTGCAGCTGCAGGGAACAGACAGACTTATAAGATAAATTAAAGGTGACTGCAAAAACAGCACTTTTACATCTGTAGCATTGTATGTTTTAAAATCATGGATAACATTAAATTGTTCTCCTGTACATAAACTAATATATTGTTATAGTTACTCACATGAGCACCGGGGATACTCAGCAGCCTTCGTCTCCAGCAGGTTGCGCTTTCTCTCCCTATTTCTATAATCCTCTCTGGATTTGTCATAGAGAATCTCATTGAATTGGTACCACTCCACCAGTTCACCCTCTTGTTCCCTGTTGAAGTTATATGGCTTTACCTTCTGCCATCTAACCTTTATGTTCTCGTCTGCTGAGAATATTGTGGAGGCAACAGCTCCTGGGGAGGCAATCTCAAATACACCCTGATCACCCTCTCCCTGCTCCAAGGAGCCCACAGGCAGTGGTATCTCTGGCATCTCCTCTTGCCTCTCCACCTGTCTCTCTTGCTGAGTTTCCTCCTCATTTACCTGCATGGCTAAAAACTTTCCGACTTTCTTTGACCCCTTTCTTTGCGATTTTCTGAGAGGCATCTCTGCAAGTCTTACTGTGAAAAAGATTCTCAAACAATGACAATTAGGTGGGATGTCCTCGATGGACACATGGTCCATTGGCGATATTGAGACCACCTCTTTTACTCACCTTATGTCCCTTCTGTCAAGCTTCCGGGTTTACCGTTCGCAGGAGTTCCCACGGTATTCGCAAGTGTCATTACGGATATCGCACGGATATCGCACTGGCATCTGCGTCCATACAATGTTGCAACGCTGCTCAAGACACTCTTGGAGAAATTCAAAAATGTTTGAATTTTCTCCCGACCTTACCAAGTCACACGACTACCTGCCGTTAGCGCCACGGAGGTCCTCGGTGGTCCACGAATGCCGTACTGCTATCGCAGAAGGTTCCCACGATGTTAAATCTTGTTAGGTCTTGCTTCAGGTCGGACAATTAAAAAGCCCTTTAAGGCCCACGCATCCTTCCTAATGTGCGGTGAACCATAATTGGCCAAAGTAGCGTTTTGCAAAGCTTCATCAGAATTTGCTCATGTTTGTACTCAACTCCTCCATTTATGAAGCCCAGAATTTGTTACTTTCCATTTTTACGCACAAATCACCAAGGAGTTTTCATTAAGCAACAGAAATGCAGGGTAGTTACAGTATACGAAGTGGTGGACATTAGCTGTTGCTTCCTTACTGACTCTATGCAAGAGCAATCCAACTAATCCCACTCCTCCTCGCCACCCCAGAGCCCTGTCAATTCATTCCATTAAGTGCAATAATTGAAGCCATTTACTCTGCAATCCTGGCACTGCATTCCAGACCCAAAACACTATGCACACAAAATCATGTTTCATGAATGTCTCATTGAATATTTTGCCAAACACCTTCATTCTTCCAAGGGTCCTGACCCGAAATGTCACCTATCAGATGCTATCTGATCCACTGAATTACTCCAGCACTTTGTATTTTTTTCAGTCTTCTTCTGTCTCTTTACCGTTCCCCAAATAGGGACAGTTTCTCTCTTTCAGCTCTATCTTTAACCTTCCTAATTTTAATTAACTACTAGACCAAGTGCAGACCCGTTGGGTCTGTTCCCCCAACGTGTGGTTGTGGGGGGGGGGGGGGGGGGGGGGAGGCGGCATGCAGCGTCACACACTAACTACCCCCCCTCCCGCACTCACGCTAATGGAGGGGAGGAGGGGGGAGAAAGAGAGAGAGAGAGAGAGAGAGGGGGGGGCAGGAGAGGGGGGGGGGAGAGGAGAGGAGGACAGGAGGAGAGAGGGAGGGGGGGAGGAGAGGGAGGGGGAGGAGAGGGAGGGGGGGAGGAGAGGGAGGGGGGGAGGAGAGGGAGGGGGGAGAGGGAGGGGGGGAGGAGAGGGGGGGAGAGGAGAGGGGGAGAGGATCCGAGGGGGGGGAGAGGAGAGGGGGGGAGAGGAGAGGGGAGGAGAGGAGAGGGGGGAGAGGTGAGAGGGGGGGAGGAGAGGGGGAGCGGAGAGGCTGAGGGAGAGGAGAGGAGAGGGAGAGGAGAGGGGGGAGAGGAGAGGGGGGAAGAGGAGAGGGGGGAGAGGAGAGGGGGGAAGAGGAGAGGGGGGGCAGGAGAGGGGGGCAGGAGAGGGGGGAGAGGAGAGAGGGGGGAGAGGAGAGGGGGGGGGAGAGGAGAGGGGGGGAGAGGAGAGGACTTGAGGGGGGGAGAGGAGAGGACAGGGGGGAGAGGAGAGGAGAGGGGGGAGAGGAGAGGGGGGGGAGAGGAGAGGGGGGGAGAGGAGAGGGAGAGGACGAGGGGGGGAAGAGAAGAGGAGAGGGGGGAGAGGAGAGGGGGAGAGGAGAGGGGGGAGAGGAGAGGAGAGGGGGGAGAGGAGAGGAGAGGGGGGAGAGGAGAGGAGAGGGGGGAGAGGAGAGGGGGGGAGAGGAGAGGGGGGGAGAGGAGAGGGAGAGGAGAGGGGGGGAAGAGAAGAGGAGAGGGGGGGAGAGGAGAGGGGGAGAGGAGAGGGGGAGAGGAGAGGGGGGGTTAGAGGGAGGGGGGTAGATGAGAGGAAGGGGGGGAGAGGAGAGGAGAGGGGGGAGAGGAGAGGAGAGGGGGGAGAGGAGAGGGGGGGAGAGGAGAGGGGGGGAGAGGAGAGGGAGAGGAGAGGGGGGGAAGAGAAGAGGAGAGGGGGGGAGAGGAGAGGGGGAGAGGAGAGGGGGAGAGGAGAGGGGGGGTTAGAGGGAGGGGGGTAGATGAGAGGAAGGGGGGGAGAGGAGAGGAAGGGGGGGAGAGGAGAGGAAGGGGGGGAGAGGAGAGGGAGGGGGGGAAGGAGAGGGAGGGGGGGGGGAAGAGAGTTCCTTTTAACTTCAACCCAAACAACTATTTGCAGGCAGTGCTTTTTTTACCTCTAACCATATTTTCATTTTCAAACCAAATTAAGGGTACTGACATTTGTCAGTGTCATTCAAAGCTCTGATTTAGGCACACCACTTGCAGAGACTGATTGAGGCACACCACTTTCAGAGACTGATTGAGGCACACCACTTCCTGGTTTTATAGTCGCTCCCCCTCCCTCCAGCAGGGGCAGCAGAGAGAATGGGGAATGTTGTAAAAACATTAATATCTCTGTCAATTTTCATCGACGGGAAAAACCCTCGGCACACATGCGGCGGAGGGGGGCTCTGAGCGAGGTGGCCAAAAATGACGGCCGTAGGTGGCGGCGTACTCTCGGAAACCGCAGCACAGAAAGCCGAAACCGGTCAAGAACAGAGTTTTAGTAATATAGAAGATTACAGATCTCTTCACAACCTCTCTTGTTCCAAGGAAAACAACCCCAGTTCCTCCGGTCTATCCACCACACATGTAAAGCCTCAGAAAGATACAAAAAGCTGGAGTAATTCAGTAGGACAGGCAGCATCACTGGAGAGAAGGAGTGGGTGACGTTTCTGGTCAAGACCCTTCTCCAGACTGGTTAGGGATATGGGAACCGAGAGATATAGACGATGATGTAGCGAGATAAAGAACATGCCTTCTCTGCATGTATACTGTAATCTATGTCAGTTTTTGTACCCTTATAATTATTATTATGTCCTCTGCAGTATATTACATTGATCATTTTTCTTATCAAAATACAGCCCTATGACTTCCATGTCAAATTGCATCTGCAACATGCCCATTCATTCAATCTGGCCAACTATATCTCCTTGGTCTGTTATTAATCTGTTCACAGTTCAATACATTCCAAGTTTTATGTTATCCAAAACTTTAGGATTACTGAGAATGAATTTTCCAGAGTTTAGAAGAAGGGAAGGAGATTTCATCAAACCTTATGAAATTGTTAAAGGGCTTAACAAACTGGGCGGCATGGTGGTGCTGCGGTAGAGTAGCTGCCTAATAATGCCCCTGTCCCACTTAGGAAACCTGAATGGAAACCTCCGGAGACTTTGCGCCCCACCCAAGGTTTCCATGCGGTTCCCGGAGGTTGCAGGTGGTTGCCGGAGGTTGCAGGTAGTAGAAGCAGGTAGGGAGACTGACTAAAACCTCTGGAAACCTCCGGGAACCGCACGGAAACCTTGGGTGGGGCGCAAAGTCTCCAAAGGTTTCCGTTCAGGTTTCCTAAGTGGGACAGGGGCATTACAGCACTTGCAGCGCCAGAGTCCCGGGTTCAATCCTTACTACAGAGTTTATATGTTCTTCTTGTGACGGTGTGGAGATCTTCGGTTTCCTCCCAAACTCCAAAGATGTAGAGGTTTGTAGGTTAATTGGCTTGATGTAAGTTTAAATTGCCCCCAAGTGTAGTGTTAATGTGCGGGGATCGCTGGTCAGTGTGGACTCGATGGGCCAAAGAGCCTGTTCCCTATCTCTAAACTAAACCAAAACTAAACTGCATGCAGGGAAAATACTTCCCCCTGACTGTAGAGTCTCAGAACAGGGGGGGCAACTAGATAGTCAGCATGCTTGAGTTTGCAGCAGATCCTATCTGACCAAAGTACAGATATTTTGAAGAGGTAGCATAATATATTGATGAGGATAACTGGAGTAATTGCAAGGTCCCACATAGGAGGCAGAGGATTATTGTGGAGGGTTTTTGTAATTACGAGTCTGTGATGAGTGGTGCGCCAAAGAGACCAGTGCTGGAAGCCTGTTTGTTACACACCTTAACAATTTGGATGTGAAAATAGGAGGTGTGAAGAATATGTTTGGCAATGACAGAAAACCAGTAGACAGTGAAGAGAACCGTCATAGGCCACAGGATGATATTGGTTGGAACTACATGGCCAGGCTTCTACCCTTTACTTTGCAGCTAATCCAAACTTTGATACTGTACATCTGATAACCTTCTTTTGATGTTGAGTGCCAAAGTTACAAAAGCATTTCACTTTCAGCACCGATAATCATCACACTCTCATTGATGATAGTAATTCTACATTTACCCCCACTGAAAGGACCAAGTTTATATCTAAAATAAATGAATAAATTAACAACACAATTTTTCAGAAATGTGAAATCAACAAGAGTCCTGAACCATTGATTAGTGACAGAAAAGACAACAAAACGTGGTATAAAAACAATGTCACAGTTCATGTTTAGATAGCTAGAACGTCACCACAACTGCAAAGTCAACATCTAAATACAACCTCGGGGCCAATCAGCCTTCAGTGTAAGTGGGAGGAGTACTCAAGGTCCACCAACTGTTGCAAATGGAAATTTTAGAACGATGAAGCAGAAATCTCCTAATTTATCACGATAACAACTTAAAAAATGCATTTGAAGAAGCATCCCAGTGGAATATAAAAATGAGATCCCATACTAACTGGAGCAAAGGAATGCCTGGGTATATCAATAATAAGATCATGGTTTGCATATTTATTCACTAGTGTTGTTACAACTCTGTGTGGGTGCAGTGTTCAAACCAGATGAAGCTACTCAAAAACAGGTGCAATCCAATAAACACAATGAAGATATGGTTGCTAATTGACCAAGGTAGAGAATTATATATTACAGGATACTTGAGTTTTAGAAGAGCTAGGCAAAGTGAAACAAAGGCAGTCCTAATAAATTATGGGTTAAAGGCACAGAAAATCAAGAAGTGGGGGCACTATGGGTGGAGCTAAGAAATAGCAAGGAACTGAATGCATTGGCAGGATTTGTCTATACGTCCCCAATCAGTGTGGCATAATATAAATAAGGAAACGAGGTGTCTGTATCATATGGTACTTTAATTTACTTATCGATTGCTAAACCAAAATTAGAGCAATATTGTGGAAGCAATAATGATGTGTTTTTATGGATTTTATGACATTGGATGATTTTATTTATCAATATGCTGAGAAATCGTTCAGGGGACCAACTAGCATGGATCTAATTTTTCATAATGAGAAAGATTTTTTTTAATGATCTGATAATTAAGGGCGCTTTAGGTTAATATTACCACAAAATGATAGAATTGTAATTCAATATTGAAAGTGATTCCGCTCCATGTGAAGCAAAGATCCTCTGGTTTAGTTTAGAGATACAGCACGGAAACAGGCCCTTAGGTCCACCGAGTCCGCACCGACCAGCGATCCACGCACGTTAACACTATCCTACATATACTGGGGACAATTTACACTTATACCAAGCCAATTAACCTCCAAATCTCCATGTGTTTGGAGTGTGGGAGGAAACCAAAGATCTCCGAGAAAACCCACGCGGTCATGGGGAGAATGTACAAACTCTGTACAGACAGCACCCGTAGTCGGGATCGAACCCAGGTCTCTGGTGCTGAAAGGCACTAGCTCTACCACTGTGTCACATTGTTGCCTTAATTGCAAACAAACCATATGATATAGGGTATGGAAGATATTACAGTAAAAAAAGTATTACTGTAAACAAGGAATATTGCCTAATATTTAAAGAATACATATTTTACCAAAAATAGGCATCCTTTTAAGGTACAAAAACCTAAAAGGTTGCGTCTAACAGAAGTAGTTAAAGGTGGTATTAGATCAAAGAAAAAGGAATATAATAATGTCAGAGCAGTAGGCAACACGATTAACAAAAGGAGGTCACAAAATGCTGGAGTAACTCAGCGGGACAGGCAGCATCTCTGGAGAGAAGGAATGGGTGACATTTTGGGTCGAGAGAAGAGTCTCGACTCGAAACGTCACCCATTCCTTCTCTCCAAAGACGCTGCCTGTCCCGCTGAGTTACTCCAGCATTTTGCGTCTACCTTCGATTTAAACCAGCATCTGCATTTCCTTCCCACACAGGATTCACAATCGGGAAAGGAGGACCGAGACACAGATGCGAAATGGAGCATTGAATATAAATATCTGGAAAACTTCAAAACAAATTGAAAAAGTTGCTCTGAATTTGGGCAAAGAAAAAGATTAGCAAAAGATAATGTGGGTCCCTCAGGTTGAGTTGTGATGCAACCCGGCAGTATGCTTTCTACACTGCATCTGTGGAAGTTTGTAAGTCATCTGAGAAAGTTCAGGCATTGGTGTCCTTTTATGCCCATCTGGTTGGTTCACAACAGAATATTGGCAATATTTCCACCTAGAATCTCTCAATCATTTCCACCTTCAATGGTTCAACAGTGCTTTATTTGTGGCATGTGCAACTGCACAGTGGAATTCTCTTTGCATATTTACACATGCAGGCACCACCATGTTTGGCACCATTTCCAAAGTCCAAAGTCTGCCCACACGCTCAGTCCACTAAAATGGTTCCCAATCCAGGTACACCCCAGGCTCCTGCAGGGCCTCCCTCTGTCATCTTCCACCGGATCGGCCCGCGAACCGACCTCCCTCTCCTCGACCGGCCGTCGTTGTGTCCCGGGGACGCCTCCTGCAGCCGGCCTTGAGTGCACTGGAGGCATGACCCCGGTTCACTCTCCTACCAGCCCTTGCCCATCACGCCCATCTCTCCAACGGCTCCCTTTGGTTCCACGGTCAGCTGAGCCTTCAGGTACGCAGTCGGGTTCCCCATTCCGTGGTCAGCCAGGCCTTCGGGTCAGGTCCTCCGGCAGGTTCCCGGTTACGCGGCCACAGCACTTTGGGAAGGCCTAAGCCGTGCGCGGCACCTCGGAAAGTTTGACTTTGAGACCATTGATGCTGATTGGGGCATGTACTCCCTCCACTTTTTTGGAACTCGATATCTAGGTGTCCCACGAGCATGCGACCTGCATGCAGCAAGCGCGACCAAACCGGAAGCGGGGGCCGCGCGGAGGTCGAGTGATCCCCGTACAGGGCCTGTCCCACCACCATGCGCCTGCATGCGCCGAGCGCGACCAAACCAGAAACGGGGGCCGCTCGGAGGTCGAGTGAGTGACGTGAAGTTCGAGCGAAGTCCACGGGAAGTTCGCGCGTGACGTACGGCATCAAGACGCTGCGTACTGCGTCGAGGCGGTGCACACGGTGTCAAGTCGGCTGCGGGCCGGCAGGCCGTTGCCGCGCGGAATTTTTGAACAGGTCAGTTTTTCGGAGCCCCGCGCGATGTTGGGACCAGCTCCGCACAACTCCATACGGCTCCGCCGATCAAAGTGGGACCGGCCCCGCGAGGCCGTACGGCTCAAGCGACCATGTTAGGTCGCGCTTGCCGCATGGAGTCGCATGCTCGTGGGACAGACCCTTTATTCTTGCTGACATTGAGGGACATTGAGGGAGAGGATGTAACCACATTGTCTATCTGCTTCCTGTACTCCATCTCATCATTGCTTGAGATCTGGCCCAGTGCATTTGTGTCATCTGCAAACGTATCCTTACGGACCTGTCCCACTGAGGCAACATTTTAAGCGACTGCAGGAGACTATGCAGTCGCCACATGGTCGCGGGTGGTTGCCGGGGAGTCGCCTTCATGGTCGTGAGGAGTTCCCGCATTCTGGGAACTAGTCGCGGCCTCATTCAACATGTTGAATAATTAGCGGCGACTAGAATGAAGCCGCCATGAAGAGTAGCCGGAATTCTCGTGCCATAAGTGGGTTGCCAGGAGGTCCTAGTTGGTTGCCAGGAGGTCGCAGGTTGTCGTAGGTTATAGCCGGTGCTGATTGGTGAATTTCATTGGCTCGTTGTGGGGAAAAAAGGTAAGCAGTCGTTTTCAGAACCAAGGATAACGGACCGGTAATGTTAATGTCCGCCGAGCTTCACAGCCGTGTATCTCTGGCTTCGTAAAAGTTGTCTCCACTCCTTTTCCCCCCTCTCCCCACCTCTCCCCCCCATCCCCCCCCCCCTCTTTTAAATGACTTATTTGACCCTTCCCGTACACTGTGCTTTCACCGTCAAATTACAGCGCCAACCTTCCTGTTAATCACGGTGTGTGTCTGTATCACATTGGCTTTGCACCGTGTGAATTTCACTTGACAGTCGCCGTTCCAGTTGCATCAAAAACCACCTAAGTGGGACAGGCCCATTACTTTTCTTTGGCAACAGGATGATAGTCGTCTTCTTGAAGCAGGTGGGAACCTCAAAATGGAGCATTGAGAGGTTAAAGATATCTGTGAATACCTCTGCCAGCTCAGGATGCTGCTGGGGCCTCCACGTCTTACAACGGCCATAGCGACCATAGGTGCAGGCTGAGGTTGACGGAGAAGTGATGTTCTGTTCAAAGTAAGCACAGAATGCACTGAGCTCATGGGAGAGGGACCTGTTGTTGCTAGCTGTACTACACAATATTGCTTTGCTGCCCATAATAGTGTTCAAGCTTTGCCACAATCTACGGGTGTCTGGGACATTGCCTCAGGACTCCAGCTTCACTCAGAATTCCCTCTTGGCATCCTTAATTGTTCTCAGAAGGTCGTAGTACTGCTTGCAATGTTTGACTTGTATGCTGCAGGCTTGGATGTCAGCTGCGAGTGGACCTCATGGTTCATCCATGGTTTCCGGTTAGGAACACATGTATTGCCTTCTTTGGTATGCTTTCCCCCACTTGCTGATGAAGTTTGTGACAACAGTGGCGTGCTCATTTACGTTAGCTGCAGATTAATCTCATTAATTCAGAATCCCCCAGTGAGTTATTTTTATGTTGCTAATGTGTTCCCCCCCAGGTAAATAAATATCGAATATATCAAATGTATTGGACTAAAATACATGTAAAGAAAGCTTCTAATAACCTGATTTGAAGCCCTCAATTGGTTTATTTAAAGATTTTTGAAATGCCACAGTACACAATAAAATTAATATTTTTATTTCAACCCAGTTTCCATGGGTAGTGAGATGAGAACAGATCGGTGAGTTGAAAGAAAAATATCTGAATGCTACCTTCAAATGCCATTCAAACTAGTGTCATCAGATGACACAAGGAACTACAGATGCTGGAATCTTGCAAGGAACACAAAGTGCTGGAGTAATTCAATGGGTCAGGCAACATCTCTGGAGGACATGGATAGGTGACCTTTTGGATTGAGACCCTTCTTGAGACATGAAATGAAGCCAGACCCGAAGCGTCACCTATCCGCGTCCTCCAGAGATGCTTCCTGACCCATTGAGTTATTTCACCATTTTGGGTCCTAAACAAGTATCATCAGGTCCCAGCTATGCTTTTGAAAGAAACAATCTGCAGATCAGTCATATGGAGAAGTTAAAACAATACAGACCAAGCACACCACCTGCTGGTTTGAGCAACAGCCTGCACTTAAAACACGTTCATGAAAATGAGGCAGATTTTCTTCCAAGGTCCTATTTAGCGGAACTACCAGGGGACTTGCAGATTAGTGGCCATCAAAGAATTCCTGAGAATTCAGGATGGACTTCACACCACCAGCCCTCTTTCGGAAACAATAAATCTTCCTTAATTAAATTACAGCATTCCTTGGAATGCTACCTTGGCAAAGTGTGGTCATGCATTTTGGCAGTAGGAATAAAGGAGTAAACTATTTTCTGAATGGGGCGAGAATCCAGAAATCGGAGGTGCAAAGGGACTTGGGAGTGCTGGTGCATTATTCCCAAAAAGTTAATCTGCAAGTCGAATTGGTAGTTAATAAAGCATACTCAATGCTAGCATTTATTTCAAGAGGGCTTGTATACAAAAACAGGGATGTAATGTTGAGGCTCTATAAGGCGCTGGTCAGGCCGCATTTGGAATATTGTGAGCAATTTTGGGCACCATATCTGAGGAAGGATGTGCTGGCTCTGGACAGGGTCCAGAGGAGGTTTACAAGAATGATTCCAGGAATGAGTAGGTTAACCTATGATGAGCCTATGTCGGCACTGGGCCTGCACTCACTGGAGTTTAGAAGAATGAGGGGGTCCTCATTGAAACATACAGAATAGTGAAATGCTTATGTAGAGTGGAGGTGGAAGGGATGTTTCCACTAGTGGGAGAGTCTAGGACTAGAGGACATAGCATCAGAATTAAAGGACCAATATTTTAGGAAGAAATTGAGGAAACAAATATTTAGTCAGAAGTTGGTGAATCTGTGGAATTATTTGCCACAGAAGGCTATAGAGGCCAGTCAGTGGATATCTTTAAGGCAGAGATAGATTTGTACATTAAAATTATGGGGGTTATGGTGAGAAGGTAGGAGAATGGGGTTAGGAGGGAGAGAGAAATCAGCCTTGATTGAATGGCGGAATAAACGATGGGCTAAAGAGTCTTGGGGCAGGAGGTATAGCAGGCCACTGCGCACAGACACAAGCTCAAGTTCTCAAAACTGAGTGAGTTGTGTGAGACATTCAGTTGGCAGATGCCCAATCACACATAGAATATAGAGAAAAACATAGAAAAGTACAGCATAGGAACAGGCCCTTTTTTCCACAATGTCTGTGCTGAAGATAATGTCAAAATAAACTAACCTCAACTGTCCACACAGCATATTCCCTGCAAAATGTATTCAATCCATGGTCTATCAAAAAGCCTTGGTGTCATTATCTAACAGTCTAACCCATCTACATTTACATTAAATTCCTTTACATATATCACAAACAACAGAGGTCCTGGCCCAGAACACTGCAAACTCCACTGGTCACTGTCTTCCTGCCAGAATAACCCCCCTTCTACCACAACCCTCTGTCTTTTATCAGTGAGCCATACATGTGAGCCTAGCTGCTCCTACGGTGAAGGTGACTAATGTGTTGAGAAACCAACTCAGGAAATGCATATCTTAGGTCTTGTTTTTGTGCAATGAGAGAGGGTTAATTGAAAATCTTATTGTAATGGTGCATTTAGGAAGAGTGACCATGATATGTTAGAATTATACATTGGGTTGAAACTGATGCAATTCAATCAAAATGAGGGTGTTAAATCAAATTAGGAAGATATGAAGGGAGCAAAATAAAAAACACATACAGATGTAGGATTGGTTCTTGAGGACTGAAAAACAGCAAACGTTAAACACTTGTATGAACCCAAGTTGATACTGACCACTGAATTTAATCTTGATGGCAAAGAAAGTACATAAACAATAATCAGGGACAAATTTATCAGTTGAATGATAAAGTAAGGATTGATTAGAGAAAGCCAACGTGGGTTTGTTAAAGGTGAATTGTATCCAATTTTCTTGGATGTTTTGATGAGGCAAATCTTACATTTGCAGACTTCTAAGTGTTCAATAATACAGTTTGTTATTTCTGACCATTTTAGATGATACACAGCATTATTATTTTTCTGTCCAAAGTAAACAATGTCACATTTTACCACATGTTACTCCATGTGTTGCATCTTAGCCCATCACTTAACCTATCCATATCTCTTTAGTGTCTTCATCACAACTTTCTTTCCTTCCCAACTCTGAATCATCAGTAAACTTGGCAACCATACTGGTGATACATGTGAGGGGGTGAGAGTTGATTGGCAGACGGTTGGGCTAAAGCCAGAGATGAAAGTACAAAAAGTGTGAAATAAGGACAGAAGATGCACAAAATGTGAAGCCAGAGGAAGCAATATAGGGAAGGGAAAACGGAGAAAAAGGAAGTGCTTCGAGGGAAGAGAGGAACAAAAGAAAAGAGGGAAGGAAGGGGAAAAGGTGGGGGTGTTAGTAGATTAGCTACGTAAAAGTGGAGGATTTCAATAATCATATTGTTGGTTTGTAGACTCAAGCAGAATATGAAGTCCTGTTCCTCCAGTTTGAAGATTTGACAGGCATGTGAAGTGTCTTGGATGTAGGTTGGAAGGGACTGGACAAGGGGATAGGATGAGTCAAGGTATTTGGAGATGAGTTTAGTTTAGTTTAGTTTAATGTCACGTGTACGATGAAAAGCTTTTGTTGCGTGCTAACCAGTCAGCAGAAAGACAATACATGATTACAATCGATCCATTCACAGTGTATAGATACATGATAAGGGAATAACGTTTGTGCAAGGTAAAACCAGCAAAATCTGATCAAGGATAGTCTGAGGAACATCAAAGTGGTACATAGTAGTTCAGCACTGTTGTCTGGTGGTGGTACGTTGATTCAGTTGCCTGATAACAGCTGGGAAGAAACTGTCTCAGTACCGACTGACACAGGGAACTCTTTTCTGGGCTCCCCTCTTGTGTTTGAAGGCCTTTAAACTGGAGGGTATCTGGGGGGCTAGATTTAAGGTGATTCCAAAAATTTAGTGCTCTTTTCTAGATATTTATTATCAGTGGGTATCTGCCTAATTCCGCCCTACATGCGTTTGTTGGTGTTTTCCTTTGGATACGGAGGATGTTCCGACAAAATTCCGCATGCAGGGCCTCCGTTGTATGTTTTTCCCATTTACTATAACTATGGTGGCTGAGCGGACCCCATACTTCACTACCATAAAGCGCAATAGGCTGGATTACACTGTCAAATATTTTAAGCCAGATTTTAATTGGAATTTGGATGTTGTAGAATCTTCTTTTTATTGCATACAGAGCTCTTCGAGCTTTCTCTTTTAGTGCATTCACTGTTCCCTGATGCTGAAACAGTTAGACCAAGGTAAGTATAGTTAAACCCTATCCAGTTAAATCCTGACCAACCTCAGGACCAATATTGATCCCCAATCACCAGTTAGAGTGAACCAAATTATCAAACAATGTAAAGAAACGTATTTGAAACGTTTGAAAAAGCAGATTAGAATGTTACCGTGCCCCAAAAAGAGATTATAAATGATCTGGATGAAGGTGTGGTAAATTGGATTAGTAAGTATGCAGATGATACTAAGATAGGTGGTTGTGGATAATGAAGTAGATTTTCAAAGTCTACAGAGAGATTTAGGCCATTTGGAAGAATGGGCTGAAAGATGGCAGATGGAGTTTAATGCTGATAAGTGTGAGGTGCTACATCTTGGCAGGACAAATCAAAATAGGACGTACATGGTAAATGGTAGCGAATTGAGGAATGCAGTAGAACAGAGGGATCTAGGAATAACTATGCATAGTTCCCTGAAGGTGGAATCTCATGTAGATAGGGTGGTAAAGAAAGCTTTTGGTATGCTAGCCTTTATAAATCAGAGCATTGAGTATAGAAGTTGGGATGTAATGTTAAAATTGTACAAGGCATTGGTGAGACCAATTCTGCAGTATGGTGTACAATTTTGGTCGCCCAATTATAGGAAGGATGTCAACAAAATAGAGAGAGTACAGAGGAGATTTACTAGAATGTTGCCTGGGTTTCAGCAACTAAGTTACAGAGAAAGGTTGAATAAGTTAGGTCTTTATTCTCTGGAGCGCAGAATGTTAAGGGGGGACTTGATAGAGGTCTTTAAAATGATGAGAGGGATAGACAGAGTTGACGTGGACAAGCTTTTCCCATTGAGAGTAGGGAAGATTCAAACAAGAGGACATGATTTCAGAATTAAGGGACAGAAGTTTAGGGGTAACATGAGGGGGAACATATTTACTCAGAGAGTGGTAGCTGTGTGGAATGAGCTACCAGTGGAAGTGGTGGAGGCAGGTTCGATTTTATCATTTAACAATAAATTGGATAGGTATATGGATGGGAAAGGAATGGAGGGTTATGGTCTGAGTGCAGGTAGATGGGTTTAGGGGAAAATAATTGTTCGGCACGGACTTGTAGGGCCGAGATGGCCTGTTTCCGTGCTGTAATTGTTATATGGTTATATGGTTAAATTGGCAGACTATCTCTCAACTGTTAGAGACATAACTGTTAGAGACAGACCCTCACCAAATACAGATTAAGTGACCACTATTTGGCAGTTGAAAAAGGAAGACAGAAGAGATTCTGGCAACCAAGAGAAAACAGATTATGCGGCCACTGTTTGACAGATGAGGTTGAAACAGAGGTGCGCTTCCTCCTAAAATGCAAAAAATTTGACAAAACAAGGAAAGCATACTTTGACAAACTCAGTGTGACAACCCCTGATTTAAAAGAACTAGATGATACATCAAAACTAAGAATAATCCTTGGCAAAGGAAATACAGTACATCTTGGTGCACAATACGTAACAGCATGCCACAACCTGAGAGACGGTGAATGACCAACATGCACATATGTACGCACACACTAATTGACATTAACTGACACTAAGAAATTAATATTGAATTGCTAAACTTGCTATTTTACTTCGGAGTCACGTGAGTGACTACGTGAAGAACCCGCTTCCAACGCATGCGTGTCATATCGCTACACGCATTGCACGAGTCAACAGAAGGGTGGAGGACATCCCCCAGTAACGGGAGAAGGAAAAAAGGACCAGCAAAAGGCAGGTAAGGACTCTGCATTTTTATTCACAGAAAAATGGACAGAGTGAAAAGTAAGCGGTCTGCAAAAAAGCTGCCCGAGAAACGCGTTGTAAACGTGGATGAACGGCAGAGACAGCAGCCGTCGGCTCTAGAGGCCTCGGTAGAGGAATCAGCTGTGCCAGAAATTATTCTGGCACCGACGAAACTTACTCACCGGCCGGGAGGGAAAGTTCAAACGAAAACGCACCATCTAGCAGAGCCCGACTTGGAGCAGCAGCGGGCGACCAGCCCGTATCAATATCGGACCTGGGCTGAACGGGTGCGGCAGACGGAACAAACCCGCTATCAGTGGCTGCATACGGAGCAGCCAGGAGAAACAGCTGACCGGGAACAGACGTGGACCGACAGTCAGGACCGGTGTGGCCAGCGGCGGGACGAGGAAAGCCCGCAAACCAGCACCCGTGAGTACCGGGGACGGGAACAGCTGGGATACAGAGAAGAGCAGCACACTGCTGAAAGGCTGCAGGAATGGGAGCAGCCAAAAATAGCAAGTGCAGCTCAACGTACAGACCGTCTAAAGGAGCTGCTGGAGGAGCTCCTTCACAGTGGCAGTCCCATGAATGTGGAGACTAGCCACAGTGGGCAGACAAGCCCCATATGGGTACCCCGTGAGGGACCCTCTGAAATCTCGACCTCTTCGGAGGAGAGTGGGCAGGACCCTGATGGGCCAGACCCTGATCACACAGCTTCCCATGATCCTGAATCTGCAGAAAAACATACACTGCTGGACATGGTGGCTGATTACTACAAACCAAGTCAAACAGGGGCAGACTTGGATTCCAGGATGGCAGCCAGTATTAACTACATGTCTGGCCATCAACTCCAACAACAAATATTCACAGAGACACTGGCCAGACATCTGCCACCTGGTAACTGTGATGCATTACAAATCCCCAGTGTCAACCAATGCATTTGGAAGCATATGGGGAAGGACATCAGGAACCATGATCTCAAAATCCAGAAAGCCTTAAAGGGGCTTACGGCAGGGATCACAGCTTACATCCGCACCCTGGACAAAACAGAGCAAACTAAAGGCCACCAAGACGCACTAGCCCTGTTCTGTAATGTACAATATGAGCTGAATAGCATGCGGAGGGCGGCTATTCAGCCAGCACTGCATCCTAAATATGCAACAATTTGCAAACAAAGAGCCGTTAAAACCCCAACCCTTTTGTTTGGGGAAGCCAAGACACTGGGGCTCATCAAAACCAGCGCAAAGGCTTATTTTGGATCACGGTACCAGCCACATGGAAGACCGAAAAGTATGGCTTATATCAGTGGCAGTGCCAGAACCCAATATAACCCGCAGCAGCCTTCTTTTAGGGTATGGCCAGGGACGGCCACCCTGGAAGATGCGGAAGCCTAAACCTCCAGTACAACCACGAACACGAATAAAAACAAAACCCCCTTTTTTCAACAAAAAAAAAAAAAAAAAAAAAAAAAAACAAAGAAAATAATACAATCACCAGTAACCATGGAGGTAGGTGGGTGTGGTTCTTTTATAAAAAAGGGACCCACGACGGGGGGGGGGGAGGTTGCAATACTACAGTGACGAATGGTGTAAAATCACTACAGACTCGTATGTTCTAAGCAGTATTCAGGGTTATCTGATAGAATTTACTCATCCCAATAACCCCCCAGTACAACATACACCAGAAAGGCATTTCGTCCTTACAAAAACCGAACAATCTAAAGCCCACATGGAGCTACAACGATTGTATACAAAAGGTGTGATTGAGCATACTACTCATGAACAATTAAAATTTGTATCAAACATATTTATTAAAAATAAAAAAGATGGGGGTTGCAGGATTATCATTGACCTTTCAACCCTAAACACATTCGTTCAATATGTTCATTTTAAGATGGATACCTTTATCACTGCTAAAGAATTAGTATCAGCTGGTTTCTATATGACAAGCATTGACTTAAAAGATGCATACTATACAGTACCCATCAGAGGGGAACACAGACGGTAGTTAAGTGTAAATTGATACCAGAAACGAATATGGATTATCTAGGATTCACCATTAACACGGTCAATATGTTAGTAACTTTACCAATAAATAAAGCCGCAGCCCTACAGGAGGATTGCAGCGAGCTTCTTAACACCAACAGACCCTCCATTAGACGGGTAGGCCGGATAATTGGGAAGATTGTGGCTACATTCCCGGCCACACATTTTGGGCCATTACATTATCAAAATTTGCAAAGAGCAAAATTAGAGCACTCAAATTTAACAAAGGTCATTTTGATAGACCTTATGGAGCTGCCTACGGAAGCTATAATTGAACTACAGTGGTGGGAACATAGCATTAGGTATTGCTCCAACCCCATCATTATTGACAACTCGTCTATGGTATTACAAAATGGTGTATCCAAAGAAACATTTGGATATCGGCAACATACCTACCAGGTAAGCTAAATTCAGTGGCAGACACCAGGTCACGCAAATTTAATGAAAACACGGAATGGATGTTAAATAAAAATGTATTTGCTGAAATTACAGCAAAATATGGTAGACCAGATATTGATATTTTTGCGTCCAGGTTGAATCACCAATTACCAAGGTATGTGTCCTGGGACCAGACCCTGGGGCAGAAGCTACAGATGCTTTCTCACTGCATTGGGGGAAATGGCGTTTTTTATGCTTTTCCCCCATTCTGCATTATCAATCGGGTACAAAGGAAAATTCAACAATATTCGGCATCTGGGATTCTCATAGTACCCGATTGGCCTACTCAACCGTGGTATTCGGTCATACAGGGGATGGTGTTAGAACCATGTTCCATTATTGGACATAGCCCGAATTTATTAATTCATCCAGTAACTGGAGGGGGGCAGTCACCCATGCCATAAGACTATGGATTTGTTGATTTGTAGAGTCTGAAAGACCCACTACACGGCATGGGGCTGTCAGACAGGACGATGAATCTCATCACATCCGTACAAAGACTGTCAACACGGAAGCAGTACCTCGGACACATCAAGAAATGGGGCATATATACTGCTTTGACAACAACCTAGACCAAAGGGCCAAGAACATTCCGGCCGTATTGGAATTCTTAACAAACCTCCATTATGATAAACGATTGGGCTACAGTGCCATCAATAGTGCCAGAAGTGCACTCTCCAATTACCTATCACAAGGAACGGAGCGGCACACGGTGGGAACGCACCCCCTGGTAACAAAACTTATGAGGGGCATATTCAATGCAAATCCCCCTAAAACCAGGTACTCCAAAATCTGGGATGTGGGTGTCGTTTTAAACATGCTGAGGAGCTGGTCGCCCATAAACAGCATTATCACTGCAGAAACTGACCATGAAGATGGTTATGCTCATGGCGTTAGTTACTGCACAACGAGTCCAGTCATTAAGCAAACTGAGCCTGGACTCCTTGATCATCTCACGAGAGAAACTGGTGTTTGTCATACATGAGTTAATAAAACAAACAGACCAGGTTCATCGGGTCAAGTGATTGAATTTATGGCATATCCATATGACGAACGTCTGTGTATAGCAAGACATATCCAATTATACATGGAATATACTAAGAGCATTCGAGGTCAGGAAATGGCTTTGTTAATTTCTTACAAGAAACCGCACAAAAGGGTCACGACCCAAACTATCTCAAGGTGGCTCAAATGTGTCCTAAAGATGGCAGGAATAAACACTAATGGTTTTAAATCTCATTCCACCAGGGATGCAGCAAAATCCGCAGCAAAAATTCTGAGGTACCCACGGACCAAATCCTCAGAATAGCAGGATGGTCATCCGAAAGGACTTTCCAAAGGTTTTATAATAAACCAGTTTTTGGAGCCATCATCATTTTCGGAAAGCATTTTACGTTCAATATTATAATTTGCCCGAAGGGTTACAGGGCTATGATTTCAATTAATAAATGTATTTTCTCGTTATATCACACAAGTCTTTGTATAAGTGTGTCTAAAATTGCTAATGATACTCTCTCCCGATACCCAAGGCAGTTGTGAAGCATGGACTCGTTCCACGGCATGAGGTCACAGAGCTTTGAAATCTTCACGTAGTCACTCACGTGACTCCGAAGTAAAATAGTAAGATTAAACGAGAACTTACCAGTTTGAAGTTTGATCTGTATTTTATGAGGAGGAACGTTGAGGGAATACGTGCCCTCCGCTCCCACCCTCCTATGATCATATCAAAACTGGTATCTCTTTGATAATCTTACTATGTTAGGTCATTATAGTTTCTGTGACCTCACACCGCTGCTTTGAAGAATGACACGCATGCGTTGGAAGCGGGTTCTTCACGTATTCCCTCAACGTTCCTCCTCATAAAATACAGATCAAACTTCAAACTGGTAAGTTATCGTTTAATCTTACTATTGTGTTGTACTGCTTACAGCTGCAAGAACGTGTAGCAATCAATAAAGGGCTATAGGCCTATTGCGAGTTTATGTACAGGGACATATCTATCCATGCACTGTATACTTGTATTTATACTTATGCATCTTAAATATGTATGTCATGTTTTATACTTTGGCAATATAACAATGTATTTTTTATCATGCCAATAAAGTTTTTAAATTGAATTGAATTGACCTGTCCCCGAATCTGGTGGTGTGCTTTTTCACACTTCTATACATTTTGCCTGGTGGGAGAGGGGAGAAGAGGAAGTGGCCAGGGTGCGACTCGTCCTTGATTATACTGCTGGCCTTGCCGAGGCAACGTGTGGTACAAATGGAGTCTATAGAGTTCTGTGGGGCAAGAGCAGGCAGAATCAGTGGGTCTGCCAGGCAGTCCTGTGTGTGGACATTGGGAAGGAGATGGAAACGGGCAGTATGGGGCTGGGAAACTTCAAGGCTGCGGAGGGGCGATCGCCAGGGGTGATGAGATCAGCAACATTCTGAGCAAGAGACTGGTGTTCTGAGAGATAGCCCACCGATGACCCACTGACCAAAGATCAGCCGTACACTAGTTCTATCCTACAACCTGAGGACAATTTACAGAAGCTAATTAACCAACAAACCTGTACACCTTTGGACTGTGGGGAGACTGGAGCACCCGGAGAAAACCCACGCAGTCACGGGGCGAACGTGCAAACTCCGTACAGACAGCACCCATAGTCAGGATCGAACCGGGGTCTCTGGCGCTGTAAGGCCGCAACTCTACCACTGCACCGTTGTGCTGTCCGCAAGGTTAGCATGACTTTTATCAAGAACATTATTTTCAAGCAGAAATCCATACTCCTATAAAGCAGCATTCATTCAAATAAATGAAATCGCGCGTTTGTAAAAAGTTTAGACAAAATGCTCTCAATATTTTCTTCCTATTGTGCCATGTTGGTGAGGTAGGATTAGGGTGATGCAGGTCAGTTCAAGAAACCCATAGTTGCAAACAAGTACCTTGTCTTGAATTCAGTGGTGTCCTTAGACTTCTGTGCCTCCTGCCCAAAGGTAGCAGCCTGAAGAGGGACTTATCCAGATGGTGGAGATCCTTGATGAGAGATGCCACCTTCTTAAGGCAATGTCACATGTAGATGTTTTTGATATGGGGGAGAGCTGTAGCAATGATGGACCTTCACTCTATGCAGCCCCTTGCGTTCCCGTGTGTTTAAATAACTCTACCAAACTATGATGCAACCAGTCAGAATACATTCGACAGTGTATCGGTAGAATTATTCAGTGACATGACAAATCTCTTGAAACTTCTAAGTAGAGTCGTTATATGTCTCTACGATATCTAAGATATCATTTAATGTCATCTAAGATATTAACACCCATTAACTTATGCTGTTCTCTCCAAGTCCCGAAACCACATCTTCCCATCTTCACCCCTTTTTGCTTTCTGCAAACCATTCCCTCCACAACTCCCTGGTTAACTCATCCCTTCCCACCCAAACCACCCCCTCCCCAGGTACTTTCCCCTGCAGGAGATGCAACACCTGTCTCTGATCCTCCTCCCTCGACTCTACCCAAGGACCCCAACAGTCTTTTCAGATGAGGCAGAGGTTCACTTGCACCTCCTCCAACCTCATCAACTGTATCTGCTGTTCCAGGTGTGGACTCCTATATATCAGCGAGACCAAGCACAGGCTCAACACCTCTGCTCAGTCTGCCGAAACCTACCTGAACTGCCGGTTGCTAAACGCTTTAACTCCCCCTCCCATTCCCACACTGAACTTTCTGTCCTGGGCCTGTTCCACTGTAAGAGTGAGGCCCAACACAAATTGGAGGAACAGCATCTCATATTCCACTTGGGCAGCTTACTACCCAGTGGAATGAATCTTGATTTCTCTACCTTCAAGTAACCCTTGTTTTCCCTCTCTCTCCGTCCCGCCCCATATTAGTTCTCTGACTAGCTCCACTGTCCTCCTGATTAAATATTGACACAAAATGCTGGAGTAACTCAGCGGGACAGGCAGCATCTCTGGAGAGAAGGAATCGGTGACGTTGATGCAAACGAGCACCATATAATATGGCATTCCTCACGTTCAGTAATTTAACCATTCTATCTCAGGGCTATTGAACAGAGAAGATATTAAGACCTTGTAAGTTCATGTAAGTATCCCATACATACAATTCAAGCACAGAATATGAGTAGCAAAACATTAGAAGATTAATTAATTATCCCGTTAACCGATTCTATTCCAACACAGGCCACTCTGAAGGCTTCTTGAAATATTAAAACTTTCAGAACTAGCCACATCTCCTGCTGGAAGCTGTTCCAGCCCAATATTGTTGGTCGTGCTTGATATATGTCCGTAAAAAGATCTTATTGTCAATTATTAGCAAATCTACAACCAGGTAGATTTTCTGGATTTAAGGAGAGAGAGAGCGAGAGAGCGAGAGAGCGAGAGAGAGCTAGAGAGAGCTAGAGAGCGAGAGAGAGCGAGAGAGAGCGAGAGAGCGAGAGAGAGCGAGAGAGAGCTAGAGAGCGAGAGAGAGCGAGAGAGAGCGAGAGAGAGCTAGAGAGAGCGAGAGAGAGCTAGAGAAAGCGAGAGAGAGCGAGAGAGAGCGAGAGAGAGCTAGAGAGAGCGAGAGAGCGAGAGAGAGCGAGAGAGAGAGAGAGAGAGAGCGAGAGAGAGCGAGAGAGCGAGAGAGAGCTAGAGAGAGCGAGAGAGAGCGAGAGAGAGCTAGAGAGAGTGAGAGGCCAGCCTTCCGCCCAGTAGCTACCTGCCAAACAACAGCGCCACCGGTTGCGCGGGCAGGCCGGCAGAAGGCGCTGAGGTGGCGGCTGCTTCCGCTGTCCGGTCCCAGTAGCTGCTCGCAGCCACCTGAGCTACTTCCCTCTCCGGGCCAGACTCCCCACACGCTGTGAAAGGAACTCTCCCCCCCCCCCGCCTTTTAAAGCCGCATCCCACTTTACAGCCGCTTCCCATCAGCTGCCAGCAATGATGGATAGACTTGGCTATCCCTCAGTATAGCAACATCAGTCTATCTTTCTTGGCTAACAACCTAACCTTCGGCCTCCAAGACGCAGGTAAATTTTTGTGCCTTATATTTGGGTAAGAAATAGCGTCTTCATTGCCGGGAAATACGGTAATTATCTTCTGCTGGCTCTGCAGCCTCCAGCATGTCAGCAGTGAAGAACTGTGCCCTCTCCTCCAAAGCCACACAAACCGCCAGGATGCTGGATTGGCTCAAGGCATCCATCTTTTACATAAATGTTATCGGACTTGGCACAATGTGCAAATATTTTATGTAAGATAAACCAAATATGCTCGCTGATATCTGTTTATTGAATGAAGAAAAATGAGAAACAATCTTCTGATTAAACAACTTTCTTGGTACTTGACAAAGTTCATAGAAAAATGCCATTAATTTAGGAAATGTTTCATTTTTCCGTTGTGAGGTTAACGCTGCACTATTTATCAAATTAATGATTTTTCCCACTGTTTATGTTCAAAATAATAAATTGTTCATTGATGAATCATATTTCGGTCTCCTTGCTTTTTCTGGAGAGGAACCAAACTTTCATCGGATCTTTCTTGCCCTTCATGCTAACCAGATCTCTGTACTCCAGTTGAAACTGTTCATCCGAGTTCTCAGCATTCATAAGGCATCTAATTATAAAAGATTATGCTAATTAGGACATTTTTTCTCATTTTAAGTGCAGGTTGAAACAATATTAATTCAGAAATGGTAAATGTGCAAGATATAAACATGATGTGCTCCCCTCCCCCATCACATGATTGTAACAACACCATTCACCATGAATTAAACTGACACTCACCTGTATGTGTAATCAGAGACATTGATCCTCCCTTTTTCTCCAGTGGTTTCTGTCCTGCTTGTTAGGTTAACAGTATTTCCAAACAAACAATAGCGAGGCATCCTCTGGCCTATTACACCAGTGACAACTTCCCCAGTGTGAATGCCAATAGTGATCTGAAGTGAAAGAAGATATAGTCTGAAGAAGGGTCTCGATCCGAAACGTCACCTATTCCTTTTCTTATCTGAGCCACTGAGTTACTACAGATTTTTGTGTCCATGTTCTTATATAGTTTATCGATATAATTTTAGTGAATCCAATGCTAGCAGCATCTGAGCTGCTAGATAATAATCCTCAGATAATGGTCCCAAGAATGGTCCCAACCCAAAAACGTTATCTGTCCATTTTCCTCCACCGATGCTGCCTGACCTGCTCAATTCCTCCAGCACTTTGTGTTTTAGGAGACAAGCAGGATGGATTCGCCAGCTATTACAGGGCTGTTGTAATGCCACGTTGAACCCAAGAAGAATATATTCCAGTTAACACAATGATGTTTACTTTACAAATCTTATCTACAAACATGCCATCCAGGCCATATCAGAACCAGGGGTCACAGTTTAAGAATAAGGGGTAGCCCATTTAGAACAGAGATGAGGAAACACATTTTCACACAGGGAAAAAAAATTCACCCTGAGAGTTGTGAATCTGTGGAATTCTCTGCCACAGAAGGAAGTGAGGCCAATTCACTGGATGTTTTCAAAAGAGTTAGATTTAGCTCTTAGTGCTAACGGAATCAAAGGATATGGGGGAAAAGCAGGACGCTGTACTGAATTTGTATGATCAGCCATGGTCATATTGAATGGTGGTGCTGGCTTGAAGGGCCAAATGGCCTACTCCTGCACCTATTTTTTATGTTTCTATATCCAAGCAGGATCTTTCATAAAACCGTCAATAGCATTTAAAACCTTGTCTGCAGTAACAAAAGTTAAAGGAATATTATTAGCCCGAGATAGGCTTAGGTTAAATTTGTTAGGATTAGGGTTATGGTTAGGTCCTATAGGGCAACCCACCTCTGCAAACATCTTCTGCCGGGGCGAACTGTACCCACCCATCTAATTGGTGAACTGTTAAGGGTTACAAACAGTTCTCTTCTACAGAACCTTGCCATAACATGTGAAAGATCTGTATCCAATTTTAGTCACCACATTCTACACAGGACATGTAGGTGAGGAGTTGAAGGATTTTGAGGAGGGTTGTCAGAATGGTTCAAGGAATAAGGGGATTTAGCTGTATGGTTAGGTTGAAGATGCCTTTAATTTATTCCCTGGAATAAGAGGTGCTGATTTGAAAAAGATAGAAACATCGAAAATAGGTGCAGAAGGAGGCCGTTCAAGCCAACACCGCCATTCATTGTGATCATGGCTCAACAAGATTGCAATTGGTTTAGATAAGATTAAACAAAGAAAAAAGGTGTTCCCATTAGCTGTTTGTACAAGGATGTAGGGACACATATTTAAAGATACAAGAAGAAATACAGAAGGGCCATGTGGAAGATATTTTTCTACCTAATAAAAATGAATGAACTGAAATTCACTGGCTACAAGAGTGCTAGAAGCAGTGACAATAATTTCAAAATACGAGAGGCTCTTCAAAGTACACAGGCAGGGCTTGCAGTGTGGAGCAGGGAACTAGGACTATCAGGACGCTATGCAGAGAGACGGCATGTACTCTGTGGACAATTGTTCTTCCCTGTGCCACAACTACACAGTTTATTTCTTCACAAATTTATGCTTTCAATTTACCACCATCTTAAATGTTAGTTTTTCATGGAATCTTTTTTTTAGCAATGGAATATTTGTTGATGAGGAATTGTTCATCAGCATTTACAAGGATTTTTTTTAGATGTATCGCACAGAAGGTGAACATGCACAACGGATACCATTTCGGAGTTTATTGGCTAACCTGCACAGGTTCTCCATCTATCTGCACCTGTCCTGCGATTTCCATCATGTCTAACGCCAGGTGACATATGGAACGAGCATGATGGACACATGGCTCTGGCAGGCCGCTCACAGTCATGTACTTATCGCCAACTGTCTCCACCTGCAAAAAGAAGGGCAAAATTTATGCTGGCGTGGGAGTGGGGGAGGAGTGAGGAGTGGGGTGCCGAGGTAGGGTGCAAGGGGAGGGAGGGGGTAGAATAATGGGAGATCTGACACGGGATACTTTGTAACTTTGCAAGCGCCCTTATGTGGTGACTATTTGTATACCTTGGTTATGCAAGCAAAGAATTTCACTGTGACTTGTCACATGTGACAATAAAGTATTCAAGTTCAAGTGAGTTTATTGTCATGTGTCCCTGTATAGGACAATGAAATTCTTGCTTTGCTTAAGCACACAGAAAATAGTAGGCATTTACTACAAAACAGATAAATGTGTCCATATACCATGATATAAATATATACACACATGAATAAATAAACTGATAGTGCAAATAACAGAAAGTGGTTGGTAATAATCAGAGTTTTGTCCGAGCCAGGTTTAATAGCCTGATGGCTGAGGGGAAGTAACTATTCCTGAACCTGGTTGTTGCAGTCTTCAGGCTCCTGTACCTTCTACCTGAAGGTAGCAGGGAGATGAGTGTGTGGCCAGGATGGTGTGGGTCTTTGATGATACTGCCAGCCTTTTTGAGGCAGCGACTGCGATAAATCCCCTCGATGGAAGGAAGGTCAGAGCCGATGATGGACTGGGCAGTGTTTACTACTTTTTGTAGTCTTTTCCTTTCCAGGGCGCTCAAATTGCCGAACCAAGCCACGATGCAACCGGTCAGCATGCTCTCGACTGTGCACCTGTAGAAGTTAGAGAGAGTCTTCCTTGACAATCCGACTCTCCGTAATCTTCTCAGTTCCATTCATTGGAAGATGCTAATAAAATAATAAACAATCTAAAATTTTGAGATACATAGCAAATCATACAATACTTTCAATTGCTACATTAATTAAAAACTGTTTGATCAGCCTTGCTATATTCTTCTTCAAGTCTTGGCCTCAAAGAACCCTTCTTACCTGGACTCCCCTGGCCTGTATGGCCTGGCTGTCCACACCCACAAAGTAGGTGGCACTGCGGTGACCTAATCCGCGAGTTCTGGCGAGTTTGCCCTTGACTCATACTCGCAGCATGGTCGACATGAGGTCCTAGGAGGTCTTTGTAATTCTCCTTCATGCTCGAGAGTAGTCCCCGCGTACTCGAGGCCTCAGCTAGGTTGCGGCGTATTTTTCAACGTTGAAAAGTGCCCACGAGTAAAAAAAAGTCGCCATGGAAAAAATCGATACTTTTTTTACTCCTAGGGTTAGTCGAAGTAGGTCGTAGTTGGTCAGCATGTTATTCGTAGGTAATTCAGTGTAGTCGAAGGTAGTCGTAGATAGTCTTCAACATAGTCGAAGGGAGGTCGAAGGAGATCGAAGGAGGTCGTCTTCACTCTCCACTATTCGGTGTCCAATTTTCCCGAAGCTAGTCGAAGCTAGTCTTCAACATAGTTGAAGGATGTTGAAGGAGGTCTTCTACATAGTCGAATGAGGTCTTCAACATGACATTTTTTCAAACTCTCTTAAACACTTCTAAACTCGCCAATTAGGTCACCGCAGTGGGACAGCCCCTTTATGCTTGATAGATTTTTAAGAGCTCTGACATTCAGGGATATTTAATAACTATTACAATGAAGAATATTCAAAAAGCCAAACAAATGTGAAGGTTTTTTAGATCAGAAAGATTGATGAAAGATATAAAAACTGTTAGAAATGAGTAACTGCATTGGACAACAATAAAATAATTAAAAATAGCTTCTTCTTTGTGTGTCATTTGCAGGTTTGGTACCCTTGTTAACATTGGGTTTTGGATTGCATGCCTGGTATCACTTGGCATGGGGAATGTTACTAAACTGCTGTTGGTCTCAATGGAAGACAGAACATAGCAAAACATTTGTATTGCACTTTTGTCCAATCCTTGCACCAATTTGAATGCTGAGTGGTCAGAGCTGCCAAATATAGCCACGGACTAATTGGACAATAATTTGAAATTATCTGTCTGTAACAAAATTAATCACAAGTGTGTAATCTGATATAATCTGTCACATGGAAAATATTAGGACAAGTGAGCAAATGCTTGGTCTAGAACAAACAAACAAACTCAGAGAAACTAGGAATTGCAGGTGCTGGTTTACAAAGAAAAGACAGAGTGCTGGAAGAACTCAGTAGGTCAATCAGAATCTGTGGGGGGAAAGGGATGATTCTGTTTTGTGGTGAGACCTTGTAACAGGATTGACAGTGTAGAAGAAAGATAGCCAGTATAAACGAGAGACATACAGTAAGGATGAGACAGATGCTTATAGATAAGTGGAA
Organism: Amblyraja radiata; assembly: GCF_010909765.2. Taxonomy (NCBI): domain Eukaryota; kingdom Metazoa; phylum Chordata; class Chondrichthyes; order Rajiformes; family Rajidae; genus Amblyraja; species Amblyraja radiata. The sequence goes on from NC_045956.1 coordinate 20,943,887, forward strand.
CCAGGTGATATGGTGATGAGGGGTAGATGGACACATGTGAATGATGGGGTGGACGTTGTTTGGAGATATTGACTGGAGAATGATAGGTGGAAACATAAAAGGGAAATAATTGGGCAGGGAGTCAGGCTAGGGGATGAGTGGGAAGGGAAAAACAGAGGCTGGAAGGCCATAAGTAGAACTACATAAGGAAGGGCTGATGGGCAGACAGAACCAAAGATCTTATAGCAGAGCAAGATAGACCACTCCTCCGAAATCCAATGGACTGACGTGTAGTACGTGACGGAACGTCACGGCCACCATTTCTTTAAGCGACACGCGGGGAGAGAGGGATCGAGAGAAGGGAGAGGGATCGAGAAGGGAGAGGGATCGAGAGGGGAGAAGGAGAAGGGGAGAAGGGGGAAGAGGGAGAAGGGGGGAGAGGGAGGGTGGAACGATATCATGTTATAACGTTCAGCCGTCCCATTCCGACCAAAGATTATAGAGCAGAGCTACTCTAGTATCTTTGATTGCAACCGCCGCCGCCGCCGAACGCCCCGGCCCACCATTGCACCCAGAGATGATAGAGCAGAGTTGTATAATCTTTGATTGCACCCTTCTTCACGGCGGGCTTGTGATCTTTGCTTGTGATGTCTCGACAATTCGAGGGCTATAACGGGTAACAGCCGCCGCGTTCTCGGACTTGAATCTGAGCTCGAAAAATCTCGTGGTCACTGGGCCTAATGTGTCCCGCGGGCCATATTTTGGAGACCAATCCCTTACAAGAACAAAACCAAAAACGTACAGAAGTGTTAAAATTGTCTTTATTATAGTGGTAAGTAAAGATCTATTAAAAATAAGTCTACTAACTTTCTAATGTACCGACAAACCTAGTTTCACAATGGCCGTTGATGGGAGAACAGAAAATAACATTTTCACGACAGAATATCGACTGAAAATAATAATAATATTTTCTCACCTTTCTTTTTTATTGGGGAACCTAAAGAATGACAGGTCTGGTCGTTTAGATTTACGATTAGAACAATTGATAGCGGAGCAGTGAGATGAAGATTTAGATGAGGACGCCATGACAGCCCAATAAAATGCTCAATAAAATGGTGTCGACAATCACACACGTCATACTACGCGTTTTTCGAGGAGTGGTCTATCTTGCTCCTCTATAATCTTTGGACAGAACTGGAGTGGGGGGGGAGAGATAGGAAAGGTTGACCAGGAGAGAAGAAAGCCAGGTGGATAGGTGTGTGTGAGATTGGCAGACATAACCAGGTGATGGGCAGGCAGAGCCAGGTAGGGCAAGGTAATGAATCAGGATAATGTGGGTGGGGGAGTGGAGTGATAGGACAGGTTTGAATTCCTAGAAAAATTCTGTATCATGATATTCTATAACACAAAGCCACATCACCTGTGCATGAGTCAAGGCATGCCAGTTGAAAAATAATGGTGTTTCTTTTTATTTTCCAACACAAGTTCTGTGAGAGTAAATGTTATTCCCTTTTTCATTTTTTTGGGTAGTGGTTTGTAAATTTTTTAAACAAAATGTTTCCATTACCGAATGGCCATGACATGGGTGTTACCTGTCACAGGCAAGCATGAGGAAACAGATAATTCTCTATGTCGCTCAATGACTTTAGGAGAAGTATTATTATTACTCTGCAAAGTGTGGATAAGAACTAAAATATTATTGCTCTAAGTGTGGAGGTAACAGATTCACTGGTCACCTTCCATCTGTGATTTAACAACCAAAGATTACAGAATAAGTCAGTTGACAACTTCTACAGGCAATTCTATTTGCACCATTTCTATTGAACATTTCAGAGATAGGTGATAGCCCAATAGCATGCAGAAATCCAAGTATGAAAATCCAGCCTTGTTCAATGTTGCTACATACATGAAACATAAAAGGTTCCACTTCGAAATCAACTACAAAAATGTAGGTTTGGTCCAAATATATTGATTTTAGATTCGGAGTGTGAAGCACAGCTACTGCAAGAATTCAGCAGCAACCAATGGCAAATTTCCAGATGATAATATTTACTTCTAAATTGAACCAAATGAGAACAGGGCAACTCACCTTAAACACATAAGGGTTTTTGCGTGAATCAGTGAGGATGTCAAACTTTGTGTAAAGATCATTGAGGAGATTTACAATTTTCATAGCTCCTTCAGTTGAGGCATGTTTACTGCAGAAGGAGTTGAATCCAACAATCCCACTGAACAGGATGGTTACATTGTCGTAACGTTTAGCAGGAACAGGATGCTTGTGTCTCAGCTCATTGGCCACGGAATGGGGAAGAACCGAATACAGTAACCTGAAAAAGGATGAATGCATACAGATTTTCAATGTTTTAAATATTCTCCTAACATTTAAAATAATTCAATTTTACGCACCTAAAAAGGCACTTTAAATTGAAGATGCATAGCAGATCAACATACAAGTTGTTTGAGGGTCTACCGCTGTAAAGTTCTGTTGTAAAAGGTCTAAAGGGCATTTGCTGTAGGACATTCCATGCAGAAGTAACTGTCTCAAAGACCATACCTATCCTCCACTATTGCAGAATACATGAAGAAAAACAGGTGCAGATCTTGTTCATATGTTGCATGGAGTGAGGATGGGTTGTGAGCCTCAGAGGGGAGAGTTGGGCATCATTTGGTGAGAGGGAGAAATTATCTTTGCAACCAGGAAGACCAGGTCAAGGATAGAATTGCAATTGGGTTGGGGCAAGAGTTGTGAATGATTGTGGGGTACTGAGGAAAAGCTGTTGTGAAACACAAGCTCATAATCAGTTTTAAGCAGGTCCTCTTTATCAGTGAAGATAGGAGACACAAAATGCTGGAATAACTCGGTGGGATAGGCAGCATCTCTGGATAGAAAGAATGAGTGTTTTTTCAGGTTGAGACCCTTCTTCAGACCCTTTATCAGTGATAGGTCTTCACAGCTTGGTTCTCACCCCCTACAACTAATGATGAATGGTGCACTATGCAACCACAAAACTGTTCAGAATACGGACTGTAAATTATTTATTATGGGCTTCTTTCAAAGAGTTAGCATCATTAAAAATCTATTGCAAATTTGTTTACTTCTTATTTATTTTTTGTCTAAAAATAAAATTTGCATGTTAGTTAATGACAAAACCAAGATCCAGTGAGGTATCTATCTCAATATCTTATAACAAGCAAAGGGAATCCTATGAAACCACAGCATAAAGGGAACTAAATAAAGGTATTTGTTCCATTTTTAGGTACAGTATCTTTGGTGCAGCATCCATTCACACATTGCCATTAGGTTGTAAATTAACTGGTCAGTACAGAGGAGATCCTACAATATGTTGCCTTGAAGTTACAGGAAGAGACAAGATAGGCTGGGATTGTATTCCCCAGAGAGGAGTACCAGTAGGGCTTCGTTCCTGGACCTCAAGGCTGTTGATGAGGCCAAAAGGGAACTGTTAGCATTTTGGTCTAGGTAGGTAACATGTGCTTTAATTTCCTGCATGTTGGTCCAGGCAGTGGAGTCCAGCATTGTCCGAGGGTGGGTGGTGGCAGGCAGTAGGTGAGGGTGGAAGAGCATAATAGTCCAGGTTAGCTAGGAGGCATAGTAGGTATCTGACTTCTTGCTGGGTATGTGGGGAGTCAGTAATGCTGATACTGTAACTAGTCCAGGTGGAGTGACGGGAGTGTCGGAGGACTAATGCCCCTGTCTGACTTAGGAAATCTGAACGGAAACCTCTGGAGACTTTGCACACCACCCAAGGTTTCCGTGCGGTTCCCGGAGGTTTTTGTCAGTCTCCCTAATGGTCGAAAGTGGTTTCCGCTTCTTCTATGTTCCGGCGATTATTTCAAAAAATTCAAAACTTGCCGCGACTAAAAATAGGTTGCCGTTTTAAAAATCGGTAATTTTTTAGTCGAAGCCGGTTGCCATGCTAGTTGATGGTGGTTGCCGGAAGGTCTTACCTTCCACTACCTGCAACCTCCAGAAACCACCTGCAACCTCCAGCAGGGGCAATAGTATATCCAGTGCTGTACCTGCTCATTCTTACATTACCACTTCCTATCCTTAAGACACCCATTTATTCACACCAGATTATTTGTATGTTCCATGAGCTGCTGCACATGACTTAGACTTGTGCAATCTGATATGTACATAATTTCTCACATTTTCATTTGGAGGCTATGTGATTCTTAAACATCATAATCCGGTAGGAAATACATATAACCTGTAAATCTAACTGATATAACTGATCATTTTAGTTTTACTCCTTTAGTTTTTACACAACCTTATCATCATGAAATATCAGTGAGCACGAATTTACAAATTATTTCCACTGAACGTGTAATTTTATTTACACCTCCTTTATTATCAATGTGCTGTGAATAAATTATGCAATCTTTGACTAATTAACCACAAAACAATGTATTTAGTCTACCATGCCCGAGTTAAGTTTCTGCAAGAACAGGCAATTTATCTAATATCCCTGTTCTTTCTCTAGCGCCTTGGAATTGCTTTTCATCAACTGACTTACTTTTGAGAGCTTCCATTTAATCTGCATGCGTCACTCAGTGCATGGAAGGCAATCCACGTAATTTGCCAAGTTTAAAAAAAACATTAATTTCTACCCTTGCTGTTTTGACAATTATCTTGAGTCTGTCTCCTCTGTTTATAGAGTCTAGAGTGGTGCAGAACAGAAGCAGGATCTTTTTCCATGACGCCATTCCTGATCTTTTTGTCCATCTCTCCTAATCCCTTTTGCCCACATTAGGACCTGGTCCTTCCTATTGAAGTATCTACCTAAATGCCTCTTCAACTTAGTAACTGTATCGGATTTCATCACCTCCTATGGCAGCACATTACAGATATCAACCCCTCTCTCGTTATAAGACTTCCGCCTTAGAATCCTATTAAAACTCATTCCTATTAAACCTATTCTATCTTGTTTCTTAACATCTTGATCATGGGAGAAAAAAATTGACCATCACTCTATCTACGTCTCTCATAAACATATTTACTTCTATCGTCATCCCTCAGCCTCCCTGCTCCAAGGAAAACAAGCCCAACCATTCATATCACTCCTCATAACTAAAATTCTCCAATCCAGGCAACATCCTATGAATCTGTTCTATCTCCAGTGCAAGCACATCCTTCCTATACAATGGTGAGCAAAATTGCACACAATACTCCAATGCGGCTAACTGGTGTTTTGTAAAGTTGTAAACTTACCATTCCAGTTCTTGTAGACAAAAATGCTGGAGAAACTCAGCAAGAGGCAGAATATATGGAGCGAAGGAAATAGGCGACGTTTAGGGTCGAGACCCTTCTTCTCACCCGCTGAGCTTCTCCAGCATTTTTATCTATCTTTGATTTTCCAGCATCTGCAGCTCCTTCTTAAACATTCCAGTTCTTGTATTATTTGCCCATACCTATGAAGGTACATGTGCCATTGCATTCTTTGCCAACCTATCTCACGGTGTTATCACTTTCAGGTATTTATTTACTTATCCCTTTACATTTTCAGTTCGTCAACATTCCCCAGTGCCCTAACATTTACTGTATATCTTACTCCTCTTCCCAAAATGTATCTACTCATACTTATCAGGATTATGGACCTTCAATCAGAAAGGTATCCTTACACCACTATACTCTGCCTCCTATCGCCAAGCCAGTGTTGGATTCAATTAGCCAGTTGCTGTTGGATCCCATGTGCTCTGGACGAGGCTACCATACAGAACCACATCACACACCTTACTACATCCATATAGACAACGTCTACCTTCCTGCCTTCATCACTGAGTTTCTTCCAATCTCCTGTGTTAAAATATTTCATAGTTTTACACAATTTTATTGTGCCTTTCTAACATTCTCTGCTATTTTTCTCAGTTTTTTTAATACCAGAAAATGTCCTCTGTATTCATGTTGCTGGCTTGAGATGAATTAATATCAGTACCAAAAATACAATACAATACAATATTTATTGTCATTTGAACCTCAGTGAGGCTCAAAAGAAACTCTGTTTCTACAGCCATACAAACAAAAACTATTCCTACCAGACATACAACCAATTTAATTCACACAAACATCCATCACAGTGAACCTCCTCCTCACTGAGATGGAAGGCAAAGTCTTTTCTCTCCCCTGCTCTCCATTTTTCTCCCGATATTGAAGTCCCAGGTGGGCGATGGTGAGTCCCACGGCCATTTTAGGCCGCGCCGGTCGATGTACGGCCCCGCTCCAGGTCTAAATGTCACTAAGTTGGAGCCCCCGGCGGGCGCTGGAATGTCCCACGGCCATTAAAGCCGCGCCGGGCGATGTATGGCCCCGCTTCGGGTCGTTCTAACCCCGCGACACGGGCTGGGGAAGTTGCGTTACGGGAGCTCCGGAAAACGGTCTCTCACCCGGACCCGCGAGCTCCCGATATCACAGTCCACAGAGTCGGTCTGCAGCAGCGAGCCACCACCGCTCCCCACGCTCCGAGGCTGATGGTGAGTAGTCCGCAGCTCCGCAGGCTCCGCGACTGGAGCCCCCAGATCGTTCCGGTTGGAGGCCGCTCCATGGTGCTAGGCCCCAACGACAACGGAGACCCAACAGGGAAAACGCCGGGTCCCCCGTGCAGGGAAGAGATTTTTAAAAGTTCCCCCCCACCCCCCACATAAACACAGTTCAAAACAGTATAAAAAAAACACAACAACTACAATTAACTAGACAAAAAATTTTTTTTAAAGACAGACAGGCTGTAGGGGGCGCTGCAACAGTGAGTCGCACCGCCAACTGGAGCTGTAAATTAACTGTACAAACCATTCACTTCCTAGCCTGAAGTAGCTTACCTGTCTGTCTTTTTCTTTTCATCTTCCAGTTCTCGCAGAGTATGTTGCAGGCGATCAGTCAAAATTTCCAGTTCCTGTGTAAGTTTGTACTCTTCTCTGAACTGCTCGCCTAGCAGAACAAGATCGCGTGTAGCATCATGCATCGGGATATCACTGAGATAAAGGCCTCTCCTTGTCAGGTCATCCAAATTCATCACACTGGATTGAACATGAGAAAATATTTAGAAAGGTTGAGACATTCATTTGAGATGGGTGGTCAATGCTGGGCATGATCGTGACAAGGAAATGTGTGTCCAACAATATCTTGCTGTTGGTTGGACATACACTGCCTTTTCATCTGTGTCCTGAGTTAGTGAAGTGAGGTCCTCAAGTGAAACTCCTGATAACTAGGGATTATCATTTCAGGATGTGATGGGGAAGACACTTTTTCATTCTGAAATATGTGAACCTTTGGAATTTATAATCCTTGAGGGCCTTGCATTCTTTGACAATGAAGACTTTACTTACTTACAAAATTCTTAAGGGGTTGGACAAGCTAGATGCAAGAAGATTGCTCCCGATGTTGGGGAAGTCCAGGACAAGGGGTCACAGCTTAAGGATAAGGGGGAAATCCTTTAAAACCGAGATGAGAAGAACGTTTTTCACACAGAGAGTGGTGAATCTCTGGAACTCTCTGCCACAGAGGGTAGTCGAGGCCAGTTCATTGGCTATATTTAAGAGGGAGTTAGATGTGGCCCTTGTGGCTAAGGGGATCAGAGGGTATGGAGAGAAGGCAGGTACGGGATACTGAGTTGGATGATCAGCCATGATCATATTGAATGGCGGTGCAGGCTCGAAGAGCCGAATGGCCTACTCCTGCACCTAATTTCTATGTTTCTATGTTTACTCATGACTGAGACTGGTTAATTTCTCTGCCTCAGAGGGCGGTGGAGGCAGGTTCTCTGGATGCTTTCAAGAGAGAGCTAGATAGGGCTCTTAAAAATAGCGGAGTCAGGGGATATGGGGAGAAGGCAGGAACGGGATACTGACTGGGGATGATCAGCCATGATCACATTGAATGACGGTGCTGGCTCGAAGGGCCGAATGGCCTACTCCTGCACCTATTGTTTATTGTCTATTTGTGTAGATTTGTGAAAGGCAGATCTGAGTAAGCCTTGAGTAGATTGAAGTCTTGAATAAGTTTTCATTCTTTGTCAACGAAGACTCGCTCAAGACTGAACCTGGTAAATTTTGTATACGGTGAGGGATTGTAGTTGACTCGGTACAGGTGTTTGTGTAAATTTACCATGAGTGTAATGAATACTGAAAAAGGTTCAAGGGGTGCTGGAGCCTCACCCACTTGTTCCTCACCCACTTGTGTTCTGTTACATGTTTGAAAAGAAAAATAAGCTACTTTAAAATTAATATTGATACATCGTGTCTAGAAATTCTGTAAAATTAACGCATAACTGCTTGACACATGAAAAATATACCTGGGAGAACACAGGAAAAGTATGTTATCAGCTTCAGGCAAATAGATCATCTGCCCCTTCAACCGTAAACAGCAGATCTCAGCACCCGTCAGATCATTGTAAGATTCTGCCTTTTCTACATTCAGCAAATCTTCCTAAAGCAAGTAAAATATATATATAGATATATTTTAAAAAAAAATAAGTTTACTTATTTAATGGTTTTGATTCAGATATGGTTATTGTAATGTCAATAAAAAAAGGATAAGTGAACTGTGAGTTACCTTACTTCTTAACACAAAGACTGTGTTAATGTGTGAGAGGATTCTGTGGAAGGTAAAGTCAATGTGTGGCCGAACCAAAGAGAAAACTGACAGAAGGTTACAGTTTCCCGGCTGAAGCTACAACAGAAAGGAAAGGAAAATTACAAACCATAGGTCATTAATAGTGCAATAGATCAAGACTACAAAATTGAACCACTTCATTATCTAAGATAAAGGAGAGAAAAAATCAAGCAGCAGTTGTTTATTTCTAATTTTAATAGAGATTTGGGAATGCAGATGTTATGTATGCATTATGGAAATGGAAGGTAGGATCTCCTCCTAATTTGAGGAAGGACATTCTTGTTATTGAGGGAGTGCAGCGTAGGTTTACAAGGTTAATTTCCGGGATGGCGGGACTGTCATATGCTGAGGGAATGGAGCAGCTGGGCTTGTACACTCTGGAGTTTAGAAGGATGAGAGGATATCTCTTTGAAACATATAAGATTGTTACGGGTTTGGACACGCTAGAGGCAGGAAACATGTTCCCGATGTTGGGGGGGTCCAGAACCAGGGGCCACAGTTTAAGAATAAGAAGTAAGCCATTTAGAACGGAGACGAGGAAACACTTTTTCTCACAGAGAGTGGTGAGTCTGTGGAATTCTCTGCCTCAGGGGGTGGTGGAGGCGGGTTCTCTGGATGCTTTCAAGAGAGCTAGGTAGGGCTCTTAAAAATAGCGGTCAGGGGATATGGGGAGAAGGCAGGAATGGGGTACTGATTGGGGATGATCAGCCATGATCACATTGAATGACGGTGCTGGCTCGAAGGGCCGAATGGCCTACTCCTGCACCTATTGTCTATTGTCTATCACCTGGAATACAAACCAATATATCTGAAGATGCTCCTCAGGATCTTCCTTCTATAACAAGCTTATGATCATAAAGAGGTAGCTGAAATTCCCTGTTAATATGTAGTAACATACATCATCTTTTTACTATTTGAAGTCTACTTAATTTTAGCACTGACCATAATAATACCTGAAATAACATTTGAATAATTATTTTTTGAGAAGCACGAAAAGAGAAGAGGCAGGACAGAGCTCCCATCTACTTTTCCCCTCGTCCCCCCTGCCCCCTCACCCTCCTGCTAACTTCTTCCCTGTGGCTTCACTATCCACACCTCTACAAAAGTGTCTCACACCTTCTGTTCATCTCTGGCCTTTGTCAAGCAATCTGTCTGTGAAAAAACACCCCCCTCGCCATCCATGTCTACCTATTCCCTGCCATGCTCTGCCCTGCCTATTTTATACCTTTCTTCTCCCCCCATATAATCAGTCTGAAGAAGGGTCTCAATCCGAAACGTCACCTATCCACGTTCTCCAGAGATGTTGCGTGACCTGCTGAGTTACAGTATAGTCATAAACTTACAGTGTGGTAACAGGCCCTTCAGCCCAACTTGCCATCATGTCCCAGCTACACTAGTCCCACCTGCCCATGTTTGACCCATATCCAAACTTATCCTATCCATATACTTGTCTAACTGTTTCTTAAACGTTGGGATAGTCCCTGCCTCAACTACCTCCTCTGGCAGCTTGTTCCATACACCTACCACCCTTTGTGTGAAAAACTTACCCCTCAGATTCCTATTAAATCTTTTCCCCTTCACCTTAAACCTTCTGTATGTCACTCTTGTCCTTGATTCACCTACTCTAATAGCGCTTTCTCACGGGGCGGCTTGACGCAAGATGTAACCAGAGTGAAGTGGTCGTGGTCTAGCACAATATCACACGATATAACGGGGGTTAGATAAAGAGTTCCCACGGGTACTCGGCATTTCTGTTATTTGTGCGAGTGACTTGTCCGTCTCCCGAGCTTTCCCGTTAAATCTTGAATGAACATTGTGAATCCCCATTCATAAAAGAGAAGGTAATTGCGCGGGAGGGTTAATAATTGACAATCTGCTGCTGCCTGCCCGCTGAGTTAAAAAGTTCCCACGGTAGACTCACGATATACAGTGTAGACTCACGATATTGCACTGTCTTCACGTCGGCGATGCCAGCAGGTCAGTACCAGTCACCGGAGACATCAGGACCAACGGGACACCGACCCCCAGGCCCACTGCAAGTACTGAGATCCCAGAGACCCACAGCCAGCAGCAGCGCAGCCCCGTTCCAACTCCAGAGGAACACGCTCCCCGTAGGGACAGAAGCTGATGGTGTGCAAGGTACGTCTTGTTCTTGGGGTTGCGGATGAGGGGGCGCAGCTCGGGCTGTGACGTCTCCGGCCACCCCCCTGTACAGGAGCTGAGACTGGGAACTGTGGGGTTGTTTGCAGTTGCAGAGGGAGGGGGCAAGGGCGGTACAGTTCAGTCTCAGCTCCAGTCCAGGGGGGTGGCCGGAGACATTAGGACCAACGGGACACCGACTGCAAGCACGGAGATCCCTTGTCGCTTGCCACTTGTCGCCGTAGCAGCCCATCGGGGAGCGGATTCCTCTGGAGTTGGAGGGACAGGGAGACACAGCGGCTTTTGAGAATGGTGGGCAATCACTTCCAAAGTTCTGCCCACACAGCCAGTACACCTCTCCTACACTTGTCTCCCGCACTAAGATCATCTCGCAGAGAATGATCCCAGCCTAACAGCATGTTCATTCCAGATTACTCACCTTCTGTCCCCTCTGTCCAGCTTCCGGGTTCACCGTTCGCAGGAGTTCCCACGGTAAACGCAAGAGTTAATACGGATATCACACTGGCCACTACGTGCATATAATGTTGCAATCTTCAACCACAAGTGTACAAGTCACTCTTGGAGAAATTCAAACTTGCTTGAATTTTCTCCCGAGTCACCAAGTTACACGAGTACCTGCCGTTAGCGCCACGATGGTCCACGGTGGTCCACGAATGCCGTACGGTTATCGCACGGGGTTCCCACGATGTTCAACTCTGGTTAACTCTTGCATCAAGTCGCCCCGTGAGAAAGCGCTTTGAGCAAGAGACTCTGCATCCACCCGAGATATTCTTCTCACGGAAGTTACTTTGTATCCTTCAAGAAACATTGTCGCAGGTGTCATGTAATGAGGTTTATGGCGGGCTGCTTTACCCAGACAAGTGGCTGCAAGCAGTACCAGATATCAGGAGAACGCAACTTCAAACCAGTCAGATTCATTTCCAAGAACACCGAAAGGCACCTTAAAATGTTGCTTACAAGCTTTAGGCCAGTCTGACCCAAAGCAGACTCACTCCATTCACAGTTGGTGGCACACATGCCCCAAACTGATTCATTTAAAAAGATAGAAGATAGACAAAAATGCTGGATAAACTCAGCGGGTGAGGCAGCATCTACGGAGCGAAGGAATAGGCGACGTTTCGGGTCGAGACCCTTCTTCAGACTATTACTTCGCTCCATAGATGCTGCCTCACCCGCTGAGTTTCTCCAGCATTTTTGTCTACCTTCGATTTTTCCAGCATCTGCAGTTCTTTCTTAAACTGTGTATATATATATTCAATGGTATCTGGACACAATGATCTGTTCTGTATTTATTTATGCCTACAATATTCTGTTGTGAATATTCTGTTCTGTGCTGAAGCAAAGCAATAATTTCATTGTCCTATCTGGGACACATGACAATAAACTCTTGAACATTAACTTGAACATTTAAAAAGATAAGTTGCTCATGCCTCATATAAAAACAAAAGGTGAAGTTATGGTTTTTAAAAATATGAATGTATTAAACGTTGAAGATTTTTCACACATTTTTTAAAATATTGTCATTAGATGCGTGCTGGTAAGTCTGCTGCAGAAAATGAAAATATTGCAGGTTCCATCATCATTTAGAATCAAATTCCAAATTGTCCTAATTTGGCCTAATAGGCTACCTGGTAGGAAACTTTTTTTATCTGCATTGGTAACAGCAAATTCACTTAATGTCAACAGTAGAGCGGAAAAGGGGTAGAGGGAGAGGGAGAGGGAGAGGGATGAAGACAAACACCAATGAAAATTACTTATTTTTGTGAGTTGTAATGAAGTTGGTTCGTACCTGTGGGAGTACACGATAAATTGCATTCCCAGACTGCGTAATCATTAATTTTCTATCAAACATAATGTGGAAAGGAAATGCTTTGCAGAAGGTGAATGGACTGATTCTGGATTCTTGGGTGGTATTCTCCTCAAACCTATCCAGATCTTCTGAAAAATCCTCTTCTTCAGAATCTTTTTGCTCAATCAAAAATTGAATGTGATCACATTCGTCACTCTTCTGTTGGACCACCTAAAAATGCAGAAAGACTTGCTTTAGTAATCTCCTTACCCTCAAGCAAAGAAAAGGATCAAGCTAAGGAAGCAATTTCCATTGTTAGTAATGTTCATCTTAAAACCTAAAGTAAACCACCTCTATTAAGTTCCTTTTTCAAAAACAGTAGTTAATGTGGTCCGTAATAAAGAACACAAGGAGGAGGCTCAGTGCCACAGCTTACAGCTCCAGAGACCCGGGTTTGATCCTGACTACAAATGTCTGTAAGGAGTTTGTCCTTTCTCCCTGTGACCTCATAGATTTTCTCAGGGTGCTCCGGTTTCCTCCTACACTCCAAAGACGTACAGGTTTGTAGGTTAATTTGCTTTGGTAAAATTGTAAATTGTCCCTGGTGTGTAGGATAGTGCTAGTGTATGGGGTGATCTGTGGTTGGCATGGACCCGGTGGGCTGAAGGGCCTGTGTCTGCGCTGTAAATTTGACTTAAAAGTCCTTCTAAAGAGAGGGAGTTATATGTTATTTTCCTTAGGTAGAAAGGTGTTAAAGGCAGTAACCTCCAATTTATTCCCAGTACTAAATACATTAAAACCACAATAACCCAGCATGCTGGGGGACTTCAGTGTTGTCTGACTGAAGATTTTCCAGATTAATTGAATGTTAAATACGTCAACACATCTTTAATACTTTTTTTGTTCGGTTACTAAATTTGATACAGTATTATGATAATTTTTCCAGTAAGTTTAAACGGAGCGTGGGAAGCTGGGCTCCAGTCAGTTGGAAGAGTGACAGGATCCTAAGTCGCAGTGAGTGTTAAGGGAGCGTGGGAACTGGGATCCCAGTGAGCTGGAACAGAATATAGGAAATAGGCTTCCAGTGAAAATACAAAGGGCGGTATGGTGGCACAGCTACAGAGTTGCTGCCTTACAGCACTTACAGCACCAGAGATGCAGGTTCGATCCCGACCACGCTTGCCGTCTGTACTGAGTTTGTACGTTCTCCCCGTGACCATGTGGGTCTTCCCCGTGATCTTTGGTTTCCTCCCACACTTCAAAGACATACAGGTTTGTTGGTTAATTGAATTGTAATAAGAGTACATTGTCCCTAATGTGTGTGGGATAGTGTTAATGTGCGGGGATCGTTGGTCGGTGTGGACTCGGTGAGCCGAAGGGCCTGTTTCTTCGCTGTATGTCTAAACTAAACTAAAAGGGAGCAGGGGAACCAGGGCCACTGTGAGTAGAGTGGGAGCATACAAACTATGAGTCTGGTGAAATGAAAGAGAACATGGGAAACATTACCAGGTAAGCCAGGTACCAACCTATTGGTATTTCCAGTTAGACCACAAATCAGAGTTTTACTGTTTACAAATCGATCACACAGATAACTGTAGCTACAAAATTGGTGCAGGATGGAGCACTTAAACTTCCTTCAGCATTCGGACCACTGCAGGGATTGTAATGTACAGGCCCAAGTAGTTCTATCTCAACAGTACTGGAAACACTATCACTGGAGAGAGATTCACAAATGCTTTTGTGACTTTGGGGAAGAGTTGTAGGATTTGGGAAGAAGAAGAGCATGAGGATCTAGCAATGAAAGAGAAAAGACTGGTACATTAGGGACTGGGAAACTCAGAGAGCAAGCGAGAAATATATTGTACAATCTTATATAGGAACAGACTGAAAAAAGGAGAATAAGTATGATTGTATTAAAAAAAGTGCATATATACAAATAGATGAAGTGTATAAAATGAATGAAGAGCAATTGCGGTGTAGTGGCAGTAACAGAAACATTATACAAAGCTAGGTGGTCTCATATAATGTGTTTTGTTACTTAAATAGGTTACATTCTTAGTTCCTTCATAAACATTACATTCTTAATGCATGGTATCAAGTGTTTTGTTGCTCTCGATAGAGACTATGGATATTTCCAGGGTCAGTCCACAGGAGACATCAGAATAAACATGTGTTTGCACTATAGACAAACGACTATGGTCAAACAGAATCCAGGCAGATGCTACATTGGTGACACTGATCAACAAATTTTCAGACTTTAAGGGAATCATGCGATATGGATTAGTGCATATATGGAGCTGAGATAAAATAATCGTGATCTATCTGCCTGAATTGTGGAAGAAGCATAAACGGCAGAATGGTCCAGAGCTGAGCCACAGTAGATCACAGTAGTTATGCTGTAAATCATAGATACAAGGGCTACATCATTCACACAGTGAATCAACAGTGCTGCAAAACTAACATCTGACGAACAGACACTTATCCTTCGGAGGCAGCTATCCATTGTGATGACCTCACACACCTCACCAATCCATCTATACATATATATGTGCATGCAAAGACTGTTTGACCACCAAATGCACCAATGGCAAATGTACTCACATTACAGATGATTGCTAACTAATGCTTCACCCTCTGACAAGCAATTAGCAGAAGATGCAACAAAATTAATCTCCTTCCATGTATGCCATCTCACTTGGCATAGCCAGTGCCGGATTTAGATGAAGAGAGGCCCTAAGCTGTTCCACTTGTGAGGCCCCCAACGACCGGACAGCCATGGCGGTCAAATCTCCCACAATTCAAAGCGAGGGAGAAAGTGCCCAGCGCCGACCAGTTGCCGTTGCAGTGCGCATGCGCAGGGCGGCCGATGATGTGCTGGCCGTGGTTGTGCGCATGTGCAAGGCGGCCTGCCGTGCCGGCGGATGAGGAGCGAGCGGAGCCTGGCGGCCCGGACACGGATAGCGGGGGGAGATGGAGAGAGAGAGATAGAGAGGGGGGCCGCCCAGAGTTGAGCGGTAGGTGTTCTGCCTTGGCCGGAGGCCCCCCTAGACCTCGAGGCCCATCAATTTTTTCGGGGGGCCCCCTAGAAAGTGGGGGACCTAAGCTATAGCTTGTTTAGCTTATACGTAAATCCGGCACTGGGCATAGCGCTGGGCACTGGGGCATATGCTTTGCTGTCACAGCACTAGTAATCTCATTTCATGCTGTCTCGGGAAATGTAGCGACCAATGTAATCAGAGACCTTTTGCATCTCGGTCATTCCTTCATTATGGTAACATTGTGTGTTGAGATGTATGGCACTCACTGCTGCAGTCTGGTTTTGACAGCTGGTTGGTCAACTCCGCAAAGGAGGTGGACACACACTAATTCTGCTCACAAGTACTCAGATGCAGACCACGACGGGTGCCCCGATAGTGCCCAGAAGCATGTGAATATGCGGAGCATATTAGCGGAGTAATGAGAATGCCTGTAAAATTTGTCAAGGAGTCCTTTCTCTAACCTTTGAATGGAATGTATCAGGATCTAAAGAAGTCATCCATGCTATCTGTCCTTAGGTACATGGTACCTACCATGGCGATTTTCCCTTTATGATTTCAGACAAGCTGCATACTCTGGGCAAGAAACCCCTTATAATTCATGAATAGCTCCAAGTTCTTACTACCTTATTATGATACAGAGAGACGCCGTTCAGCCTAACAACTTATGCTAGCTCACAGAAGAGCAATCCCATTAATCTCATCCTCTCTCTTAAATCCCAGTGGTCCTGAAACGAATCCTCGTTGGTTCTTTTTGCACTTACATAAATTAAACAGTAATTTTAAGCCGTTAATTAACCTACCACCACATCTTTGTGAGGCAGCGATACTAACTGCTGTGCTATCATGCCATCCTAATCACAGTAAACAAAGGTATTTCAGCAAATCTACAGGCACATGAAACAAGCTGGATTTACTAATCAACGACAAAGATAAGTAATGAAGTTCCCATAGCAGCAAAAAGCTGCCCTGTGATATACACGGCATGAGTCAACCTGCACTCCCTGCATTAGTCCCGAGATCAAGGACTACAGAGTGCAATTAACCATCACCTCTTTGGCTGTCAATCTGCATCGCAGAAGGCCAACAATGACGCATGCATAAGAAGGATTTTACAGATAGTTCAGAAAATAACTGTTGTGGGCTCTTGTGATCAATCCTCTGGCTTGATATGAGATTATTTGCAGCTAAGTCCCCCAAAAAAGCAATGATTGATTATCCTTATAAAGAGTCCAGGTTTCAGGTGCACAAATGGTGTGGTGTACATGAGAATGCTGTAAGATCTCCTTCCATGTGAGCTGTTTACATTGTTTCCTAAACAATAATAATATGCTATAATTTTAACAGAAGGTTCAAAATAAATGTTACACATCTTTTGATGAGAATTAGAGATAAATGTGTTAAAAGTATAGTCTTCCGATCACCTGGCACTACTGTATATGAGTATATGCCATGCAACAGGATTTCTCAGGCTACAGGGTGCTAACATTTTTTATACTTATTGCCAATCTCACTACGATTGCGAATGCGCCACTTGGAATTAAAAAAAATTTGTCTGTGAAAAATCCTATGGAAATCCTGCAGAAACATTGAGAAGATATTCTATGGTAAGACATTAAGACTATTATAAGGACCTAAGGATATAAAAGGAACGGCATCTAAAATGATCAAAACGAACCCTGCTTGCAGAATCATATAAGACCTGATATGGACATTTCTGGTAAGATGGTTGTGCAAACTTTGGGCATTTATCCCAAGTTCTCACTCCCTCACAAACTCCGTTGCTGGAATGTATCCTGCTGGCTCGCAGAGAACTGCTGAGAACAACTTGCTTGTTTATATATACGTGGTAAGTGTCAGAAGAAATTACAGACAACTGACAGAATGAAAAATGCCTTTTGGCCCATCGAGTCCATACTGGCCATGTGCAAGAACATGGCAGACAGTCGTTTTCTCCACATAACCTTGCAAATTATATATTTTTAAGTACTTATTCAATTTCCTTTCAAATGCCACAATTGAATCTTCCCCCACTAATGTTCCTGACTTTGTGTTCAAGATCCCAACCACTTGCCGTATAATAAATGTTTTGTTATGTCAATTTAGGTTATTTGGCCTAAAACCTTCATTCCACATTATTTGGTTTTCTTCCTTTCTGTTATCGAAAATAGTTTATTTCTTTCTACTGGATCCAGTGGATCCTTGATGAGTCCAAGTGCCTCTAGCACATCTCTTTCAACTCTTGTTTAATGAGGTCCAAGTTCATGCATCTGAACTCGTCCATCATCCCTGCTATCCCTCTGGTACACCCTTTCACACCGTCTCCAGTCTTCAAATCTTTACTGAAATGTGGTGCCAGGAACTGGAATTAAAATTATAATTGCGGTTGACCTGGTGTTTTAAATAGGGAAATTCTGATTTCCCTGCTCTGGAAATCTGTTTATACAGCCCAGAGGATCTTGTATGCTTTCTGCAACGTTTTCCCAACCTGCACCAACACTTTCAATGCATTTTGCACATATACTCGATTTTCCTCCCTTCCCCCGACAAATTTAATGGACAAACTCTTCCTGTGTTTGAGCGTAATGCTAAATATAAAATCTGTTTTTGATAATCTGGAGGCTAGGGAGGAAAGAAAATAACTAAATATTTACAGCTAAATATAAAAGCACTTCAGAATATTTGACAACAAATCAATTTGGGACAGCACCCTAATTAGTTCTAAATTTGCATGAATTAACAACAAAACCTATGCGTAAAGACCTCGAATGCCAACATGCATATTTCTGACTTTAAATTGTGCTTTACAATAAAGATTTCATACAATTTGTTGCATAATGTAACAGGAAGTTACCTATTGCAATAAACAATCAAAAATGATAAGACTTGTTTGCTGCCTTGGAAGGAACTGCAGGTTCTGGTTTAAACTGAGGATAGACACAAAATGCTGGAGTAACTCAGCGGGACAGGCGGCATCTCTGGAGAGAAGGAATGGGTGACGTTTCAGGTTAAGACCCTACTTCAGACTTGTTTATTGTATATCATTGGCATGCTGATGATGTTGTCATTAAAGTGCTACCTTGTAATTCAATTCAAATTGGTGAAAATGAACAAATAGATTCCAGTTACAATCATCCATTTAAATATAACTTCCTTAACACACAAGTTTGCTTCAAACGATAGAATAATGAGTTACATAACCTATAGCAATAAGTAAAGCAAAATAATTGTGAAAAACGTTACACACGTTCCTTTACACGTGTCCAGCCTTATCTAGCCTATTCCAATCTACCTATTAAACCAATCACCAAAGACATATTTCTAAACAGTCCAAAATATCTTCTTTAAAACATAAAAAAGGAGCAGCAATAGATCCCAGGACCAGGCACATTGCCTTGTCATTCAATAATATCATTGCTGATGTTATCTTGGTTCATTTTAACTTCATTAGATATTCCTCATAAACCTTTGTTCTTCTATATTATAAAATTATCTATCTCTGCCTAGGGTATATTCAAAGATTCATCTCTACAGTCTCCTTGTGTAAAGAATACCAACGATGCATGGCCCTCTGAGAAAATTTCTTCCTTATCTCTGTCTTTAAAAACATTGAAGAGTAAAGCACAGAAGAGTCCCTATGGTCCACAGTTCTGTGCTGAACATGATATCAGGTTAAACGGACCTCCTCTACCATATCCTTCTATTCCCTGTATAGCCACCTGTCTGTTTAAAATCGTCTTAAATGCCACTATCATATCTGCGTCCACTACCATCCCACACAACACACTCCAGGCACCCTACACTCTCTGTGTAAAAATCTTGCCTGGCATATCTCCTTTAAATTTTGCTCCTCTCACCTTAAAGCTACACCCTCTAGTCCTTGTTTCAAGGTTCTGACTGTCTCCCCATCTATGCGTATCATAATTTTATACATTTCTATCTTCAACCTCCGCCATTCCAGAGAAAGCAATCCAAATTCGTCCAATCGCTCCTTATAAGTCTGATAAACCTCTTCTGCGCTTTCCAAAGCCTCCACAATCTTCTTATAATGTGGCGATCAGAAGACACACAATATTTTGAATGTAGCCTAACCAAAGTTCAATCAAGCTTCAATATGACTTCCTGACTCATACACTCAATTTCCGCACCCATGAAGGCAACCATACCATACGCCTTCAGTCTGAAGAAGGGTCTTGACCCAAAACGTCACCCACTCCTTTAATCCAGGGATGCTGCTTGTCCCGCTGAGTTATTCCAGCATTTTGTGTCTGCCTTCTCTACCACCCTCACTACTTGTGTTGCCACTGTCATTGTAGAGTCATACAATGCTTTAAGATCTAAAATCCACCACTGGAAAACATTATTTCAGCATCTATTCAGTTAAGCTCCATCAATACCTCTGATTCTTCTAACCACTAATGAGTAGAGATCAAACCTACTCAATCTTTCCTTATATCACAATTTCTTCCTACAATGAATCAGCTGAAGTGCCACCAATGGAAGCATATACATATTCAAATAAGGACACTAAAACTATCAGTAGTATTTGTGTACACAAAAATGCTGGAGAAACTCAGCGGGTGCAGCAGCATCTATGGAGCGAAGGAAATAGGCAACGTTTCGGGCCGAAATCCTTCTTCAGAACCCGTCTGAAGAAGGGTTTCGGCCCGAATCATTGCCTATTTCCTTCGCTCCATAGATGCTGCTGCACCCGCTGAGTTTCTCCAGCATTTTTGTGTACCTTCGATTTTCCAGCATCTGCAGTTCCTTCTTAAACACAGTAGTATTTGTGCATTCAGGTGTGAGACAACAACTGCAAAACATCATAAATGTTATAGTCCATCCCCCTTGCAGTTAACATTTGTGACAATAAACTAAACTAAAATTCAATTTGCCTTCCTGATTACTTGCTGCACCCCATGCTAATTTTCTACATTTAATCTGCAAAAATGATTTCCAATCATCCCATCATTGCTGAAATTATCCATTTCTGGGACTTAATGAAGAGAAGACAGAGGTGATTTTGTTTGGCCCCAATGGCTGCCGTGAACCTCCCTTTGTTGACTTGGGTCCACTGGCATTGTCTGTAAAGCCAACCGTCTTGAACCTGGGTTTTAGGATGGACGGTGATTTTAAACTAGACAAACAAATAGGCGCGGTGGTTAAGTCCAGCTTCTTTCACCTAAGGAAGCTGGCAAAGGTGAAGCCCATTCTCGAGCGGGAGCATTTTGAAACAGTAATCCATGCCTTTATTACATCTAGGCTGGATTACTGTAACGCACTCTACTCTGGAGTCGCACGAGCTTCATTGGCTCGTCTCCAGCTTGTTCAAAATGCTGCCGCTCGCCTTTTGACTGGAACTCGAAAGAGGGAGCACATTACGCCAATTTTGGCCTCCCTACACTGGCTCCCAGTGCACTTTCGAGTTCATTTCAAAATTCTTTTATTTGTTTTTAAATCGTTGAATGGGCTCGCCCCGCCTTACCTCTCTGAGCTGCTCCACCTATATGCTCCTGCCCGGTGCCTCAGGTCAGCTGATCAGCTGCTCCTTGAGGTACCAAGGTCTAAGCGGAAGCTCAGAGGGGATAGAGCCTTTTCTGTTGCTGCTCCGGCACTCTGGAACACCTTGCCGTTGCACATCAGACAGGCCCCCTCACTGTCCATCTTCAAATCCTCCCTAAAAACATATTTTTATTCTTTGGCTTTCGACACTGGCTGAGGCATTGCTCCTGTTTTTAGTGCTTTTAATGTCTTTTAATTTTTAGTGTGTTTTTTATAGTCCTTCGTTTTACGGTTTTTAATGGTTTTTAATTGTTTGTAATAGCTTTTTGTTCATGATTTCTCATGTACAGCACTTTGTGGCAACTGTAGTTGTTTAAAGTGCTTTATAAATAAAGTTATTATTATTATTATTATATTATCTAGAGGCGCTCATGTTGAATAGAATCCCTGGCTGACCACTGCAGAGTTGATACAATACCGTTTATTGTCATTTGAACCTCAAATGTAGTTCAAATGAAATTTTGATCCGCAGTTATTCAACAAGAAGAAACAATTAACAAGACACACAATTAACACAGTTTACACAAACATCCATCACAGTGCATCTCCTCCTCACTGTGATGGAAGGCAAAGTCATGGTCACTCCCCTGCTCTCCATTCTTCTCCCGATGTCAAAGCCCTGCTCCATGTCTTGATGTTGGAGCCCCCGGCGGGCAATGGCAATGGCAAGTCCCGCGGACGTTAAAGCCACGCCGGGCGATATAAGGTCCCGCTCCGGGTCGTTTCCAAACCCGCAATTCGGGCAGGAGAAGTTGCCGTTGCGGGAGCTCCGAAAATCGGTCTCCCACCAGGGACCCGCGAGCTCCCGATGTCACCGTCCACCGGGCCTGCGGTTGGAGCCTCCGAAGCTCCAGTCGGGTCGCAGCCGCGCGCCACCACAGCTCTCCACGCTCCGAAGCCGGCCAACTCCACGATGGTAAGTCTGCAGGCTCCGCGACTGGAGCCCCCAGGTCGTTCCGGTTGGAGGCCGCTCCACGATGCTAGGCCCCAACGACAACGGAGACCCGTCAGGGTAAAGGTCGGGTCCCCCGTACGGGGAAGAGATTTAAAAGTTTCCCCCACCATCCCCCTCCACCCCGCCCCCCACATATACACACCTAAAAACAATATATAAACCACAACAAACTATACACTCAATGGGACAAAAATAAAAAAAGACAGACGGACTGCAGAGGCCGCTGCCGCGAGGCGCCGCCATTCTACATTTGATGAAAAATTTGCAGAAAGCTTGCAAAAGCAGTGCAAGAAGAGTTCTGTTGAACTCTCAACAAATATACAATGCAAAATAATACAGTGGCAATCTGAGGTTGCATTGTACCAAACTGTATTTTTGTTTTTCAATTGTTACATCAAAAGGCAGAGTTGAAAAGCTTTGACGACAACAAATCTCCAACTGTAGGTGATTATGGTAAAGTCTCTGTCCCACGATGCGAGTTCACCCAAGAGCTCTCCCGAGTTTAAAAAATAATCAAATTGGTGGTGTGCACGGGTACGTAGGACCTCGTGGATGTCCCGTAGCGGCTCGTAATGCTAACGGCAGGTACTCGGGAAATGCGGTAACTCGTGAGGTTGTTGCAACACTGTGAAAAATATTCAAGGGTTTCCCGAGTACCTGCCGTTAGTTACCGCGTTTCCCGAGTACCTGCCGTTCGCATTACGAGCCGCTACGGGACATCCACGAGGTCCTACGTACATTCTACGTACTTACCAGGAGTTTCTTTTTTTTTTTACTCGGGAGAGCTCTTGGGTGAACTTGCATCGTGGGACAGGGGCTTAACCATTACTTGTTCCTGGAGAAAATAGGGTCCTTTAAATAATTGGTCTACACAAATAAAAAGGCAAGACTTTGATTTTATTCCATTGGATTACCTAATGTAATCCAAAAATAATTGCATTCTTTACCCTTTAAACATTGCATCATTAATCTAGGTCCTAGATACACTAATTGCTTAAAGTGGGAGATGCTGTCAAAGTAAATTGCTATAATGCATCTGGTAAATCATGCATAATGCAACCAGAGAGCTGGGGGACAATGGATTATCTTTCTAATGACATGTCAATAAATTGGAAACATCAAAATATAAAAACTGCAAGTATGTCATAGCCTAGAACTCATATAGATAGTTCAACACGTTCAAATGGTAAGACTATAATCCAAAACTATTCCTTTTTACTGTCTAAATTATTACAAATCCATGCATATTGTAATTACAAGGGATTTTTAACCAGATTAACAATTAATACATCTAAACAATGAAAGGATAAGAAATATTGAAATTTGAAATTGTTAATGGTAATATTGAATTAAGGAGAAAGATCATGTAATCTTGAGACATGCATTTTTAGATTCAATTTGAAGCAATTTGTCTGTGAGGTTTAATCACAAGTGTGTGCCAGAATATTGAATTATTCTCCAGTGTATTCATGTGAAAGCGAATACTATTGATAGCCAAATCTCTGGCACATTAATCGCTCATGACCAAAGGCATATTGCTCCCTTTTATCTCTAGTTTTCAAACACTATTATTGAAAATGTAAATATTGTGATCTTACCTTCATGTCTATTTCAGTGCCATGAAGCTGCTGCGAAACTGTCTTAATTATTCCAATTACAATATCCTGTAAGCCTTCCCTTTCTGAATAATAATGTAAAATTAGACCTTTCCCTTTTTCTGCATCTGTACATCGGAATGATGGTGCCCGCATCCCTGGGTAAATGGTAGCCAGATGATCATGCAAAGCATCCAGGTTCTGAGAAAAGATTGATATTTTAGTCACATTTAGTAGAGCATTTTAAAGCACAGACATAATCTATAATAAGCAACAACAACAAAAAACGTTTTGTCAAACCTTCTAGCTTCCATAATGCATCCTATTTGTCACAGGCACTGTTAACCTTATCATAGCAGATGCAAAACCAATGGGTCAAATTTATCAGAAGGAAAGGAGGTAGTTAGTTCCACAAGAAACTCTGGCATCGATCTCTATAACAGTCAGAAAGTTGGGTATTCATGGAAAAATATACAAGAACATGAAAATTCCTCATAATTAAAGAAAATTGTCATTCCAATTGAATGGGGATGTTGCGTTCCTGAGAAGTGAGTGGTACTTTCACGGAAATCTGCAGACAATCATGCTTTAGGTTAGATCTGATACAGATTCTGTGTCTCCTTCAGTTTCACATCTGCAAGTAGAGGGCTAATTCGGAAAACGTCCAGAACATTTTTATTGTTAACTAATGTAAATGTATGAAATTATTTTAAAGTATTGGCTTTTGTTTGTGTTCTTATTTGCAACATTTTGTTTTGTTTAACGCAGTTTAATTTGTTAACGTTTGAATGTTTGTGAATGCAAGCTATCTCACAGCTTTAACAATTAGTTTTGCCTCAGGGACTAACTTACCGTAGTGGGATGTATGATCGAAAGGCCAAACGGTTTTGTTTCAGGTTGGTGCCAATGAGTGGTGCGTTAATGAGTAATAATTTAATTTTATGATTTTAATTTATGATTGGTCATCAATGCTAAATTATTAATTTAGTACGACTTCCATTTAATAGTGAGAATGCCAAATAGTGCTGCTGAATTTTTGATTTCTGCTTCATGTAGATCAGGCCTTCAGTTTATTGCCCCATCTGACAATGCAGCATTCACTCAGCATCCACCTGGACTACTAAAGTGCAGTCCTGCCCTGCCATCTACCACATTGGAGACCTCTGAGCTATCTTTAATCTGACTTCATCGAAATTCAATGTTATATCTTTGCACTAAGTGTTGTATGCTTTATCCTTTATCTGTGCACTGTGGAATATTTGATTTTATTCATATGTGGTTTATTCTTTGTCTGGATAGCGCACAAAGTCTTTTCACTGTACACGTGACAATAATAAACTAAACTAGACTTGAACTTGAGTGTCTGGTTTGGAACTCAAATCCGATCCCAAAACCTTCTCACTCAGACACAAGACCCTTAGTTCTTAATGTAGAAACCAGGGAGATATCTTTGCACACCCACCTCGGATGCTGTTGGAAGTAAATAAAAGTTGAAACAAAGCAAACCATACTCATGTCAAATATCAAGGTCAAAAATAAGTTAATGCTCATAATTCAATTCAATTCAATTCAATTCAACTTTAATGTCATTGCACAAATACTGAGTATGGGTACAACGAAATGCAGTTTTGCGTCAGTCCGTAGATTATAGAAAGTACATATGAAAAAAAGTTTTTAGTTTAGAAGAAATATAAGTCACAATAATAGATTAACAGACTGAATTACATTGAACTCTGAAATATTTTATAAATTAAGTTTCCACAAAACTGGAAACATCTGTGCATATTTTATAGATTTTTTCCCCTCGGTATATGATGCTATCAACCATCTTCAGGTCAAGTGGCGCCCATTGGGAAACTACTCTGGGGAATTCCATGTGTGATTCCCCATGGTGCGTTGATGCTTCCCAGTATCTGCAGTGCTTCTAATAATATCGCAGTTCACACGTGGTATGTTTCCTCCACTGTCGGCAGAAACGGGTGACAATGGGAAAACTTGCAATCTTGTTTTCAGAAATATCGAGGAGAACATTATAACATTACAAAAGGACAGAGATAGGGTGGCAGATTACACTTTGGAAATTAATGCTGGGGTGATTTTGGCAAAAGGAATTGAAAGGGACAACACACAGATTTAAAAGCACAGTTCTGAGGAGTGTGCAGGAACAGCAGATTGGGGCATGACACACTCCAAGAATAGTTATAAGAGCAGCTGGGTTCAGACTTTATAAAATGAAAGCCGAGAAATTTTGCGGAGGTTTCATAAAGCTCTAATGATACCACACCTAGAGTATTCCATTCAATTCTAGTCACCATATTTTAGGAAGGATGTCATGGATCTTAAGAGATTTATCATAATGGTTCCAGATGCAGCGAGATCTTACCACCATCTAGCCTTTGAATAATAAATGGCAATTTACTGTTGCACCACAGCCAACACTATCGCAGGGCAGCGGCGTTTGAATATAACATAAATTGTGAGTTTTACGACTCTAAATGTCCTTCAGCCACGTAGGGGACAGATTCAGCGTAACATTCAAGAGGGAACTGAAAGGAAATCATTTATGAGGAGAGCACAAGGGAGAGGAATGAACTGGGTTGTTCAATTTAAAGGTGACATAGTCGTCTGAAGATGGGTCTCGACCTGAAATGTCACCCATTCCTTCTCTCCATGGATGCCGCCTGTCCTGCTGAGTTACTCCAGCATTTTGTGTCTATCTTGTTCATTTCAAGTTGGTATGGACTTAAAAGGCCACATAGCTTCATAATGGTAAACTTTCTGTGATTAGTACGATATGACATGGATTCTCAACATGCATGACATCTAAGGAGAGAAATGCACATCTATGCAACATTCCCAGAACATACTTGACAGCAATGATAGATTATGAGCTTTTCATAAATAAAATGTGCTCTTTAAGTCCAAATTTGAAGTGTTTTAAACCAAACGAGCTGTCAAATGCACAGAAATATTAAAGCTTAGAAATTACGAACAGAAGTTGGCTCTTAACGCCTGCTCCATGATTCAACATGATCCTGGCATTTCATCCAAATTCAGTACTCTGTTCCTGTAGAACCCAAATGCTCTGTTATTTTTTCTCTCAAAATTTGAGAGGGTAACATAATTTTTTTTTAATCCATGTCAGAACAACTCTTAAAAGTATGTGCATAGCAATCTGTGGTGTGAATTTGTGGAATGGTCTGGAACAGGAGATAAAACTTAGCACAAGCATAATTCAGTTTAAAAAGATGTACAAAAACACATGTTTAAAAGGATATTGGGATGAGGATAGGTGATTGTGAGTGGGATTGTATTGGGAAGGGTGATTATAGAGTGATGGGTTATATATATGACTAAGATACTGTATAGTATATGAGGGTTTTTTCTTTTCTTTTTCTTTTTTTCTTTTTTGTATGGCTTTGTAAATATTTGATTAGTGTATAAATGTAAATCATTTGATGTACATATAGTGGCTGGTGTACATATGGTGTACATATAGCTGCTAAATTTGTATAAGATAATTACAAGCAGTTGAATAAGGGGTGGGAATTAATAAGCTTTGGCTTCTTCCTGCTCCTTTTCGGACACATACGATTTCATTTATTTATAGATATTGTTTATGACACTTTATAAATATTCTTGTTTTGTTTTTTTGTATGCTGTTTCACACTTGCTTTTTATTCTTTTGTTCTGTTCGAAATAAATAATAAAATAAATAAATAAATAAATGGAGGTGAACTGGCAACAGTAAATTGCCCCTAATGTTGGTGGCTGATAGAATGTGAGAGGGGGGGGAAGGGAAGTGGGTGGGGATTGATGGGAATATGGTGAGAATAGAATGTGCAATTGGGTGCTCAATGATCAACCAGCACAGTCAATGGGCCAAATGACCCTTTTCCATGCTGTATGATTTCCTGAAAGATCTGAATGACTGCACTATTGGGCATCACTCTACTTACAATACAGCAAATTGATGTAGATATCAGAGAGCAGAGATTTGATGGATTTGATGAATTTATCATGAGTGTGCACAGTAACACTGAGGTGCACTGCGCCCTCTGCCTGGATCTTCACAGCAACAGCTACTTAACTCAATCACCTCTATAGAATGGGATCATCACCAGATCCAATTTGGAAGCGATGACCTCTTCTATTAATTGGGAAGAAAAATCTTGCCTACTGGCAATTTTCTGTCGCAACGAATTCTATGATCCCAAACTATATCCAATACACACGGGTGCTGACTTAGGAGTTTGTACGTTCTCCCCGGGACCGCCTGAGTTTTCTCCGAGATCTTTACTTTCCTCCCACACTCCAAAGATGTACAGGTATGTAGGTAAACTGGCTTGTTAAACGTATAAGATTGTCCCGAGTGTGTGGAGGAATGTGTTAATATGTGGGGATCGCTGGTTGGCGCAGACTCGGTGGGCCGAAGGGCCTGCTTCCGTGCTGTATCTCTAAACTAAACTAAACTAAACATATACTCAAAACGAGAACTTTTGGTAGCACTTATCAAAAACAAGCAACAAGTCCATGCTATATTAATAATTACTTTTTCCAAGATTTCGCTATGGCAGTTTAGTCAACTTTTAAGAAATCGTGGCTCACTTTTTTCAATCTATCTCTGCACTGAATGTTTTAAAATCTGATCTTTTAGAAAATATTATGGTATTTTACCCCTGCATCTAGTATCTTCAAGATTAGTTTCCTCTGTTTTTGATGAATTAAACTTTGTGCTTGCCAGTACTCTGCATTAATATCTGAATCTGAGACAGAAATATGTCCAAAGCATGACACGGTGACACAGCATGCCTTACAGTACCAAGAGAATTGGGTTTGATCCTGACTACCGGTGCCGTCTGTATGGAGTTTGGACATTCTCCATGTGGCCACGTGCGTTTTCTCCATGATCTTCGGTTTCCTCCCACATCCCAAAGAAATACAGGTTTGTAGGTTAATTGGCTTGGTATAAATGTAAATTGTCCCCAGTGTGTGTAGGATAGTGTTAATGTGCAGGGAGCGTTGGTCGGTGTGGACTCGGTGGGCTGAAGGGCCTGTTTTTGCACTGTATCTCTAAACACTATTATATGTTCCATTCTACAATATAGTTGAGGAAGCACAATCTGCCACAGGCAATGATGGTCCAATTCTAAACGGCCATCGTAGAGTCTGTCCTCACCTTCTCCATCATGGCCTGGTTTGGCTCAGCCACCAAGCACGACATCCAGAGGCTGCAGCAAATCGCCCGATCAGCTGAGAAGGCTGCAACCTTCCCTCCATTGACGAACCGTACACTGCAAGGACCAGGAAGCGAGCGGGTAAAATTATCCCTGACCCCTCTCGCCCTGGCCACAAACTCTTTGAATCACTTCCCTCTGGAAGGCGACTCTAGACTGTCAAAGCTGCCACAGCCAGGCATAAAAACAGCTTTTTTTCCATGAGTAGTAGCACCACTCAATAACCAAAAATCTGTAGCCTCCTTTTGCTCAGGTATTTTATTTAATTCACACGTTTAATCAATAATGTTTTATTATTAATGTTTAATGTTTTATGTATCATTCTTAACTGTCACTGTATGTCATGTGGTTACTTGCGGGTGGAGCACCAAGGCAAATTACTTGTATGTGAATATTTGGCCAATAAACTGAAGAAGGGTCTCGACCCTAAACGTTGCCTATTTCCTTCGCTCCATAGGTGCTGCCTCACCCGCTGAGTTTCTCCAACATTTTTGTCTACCTGGCCAATAAACTTATTCATTCATTCATTCAAAATGACCAACTTGATTATATTAGTAGCATAATATTGCTGCAGAAAATAAAGAATTTCAATTATCAAAAAAACAATCATAGCCAGCTGTTACTTTTTATTCCACAAAATACTTAACATTTAAAATAAGCTTCATAAACAGGTGTTGAAAAATAAAGTTACCATTGACAGATTCTGAAATGTTTAATTAATACGGTGCTTTCATGAAATACGCAATTCCACGATGAGCAAAAGAGTGGCGTTCAGCTCAAGATAAGGCCTAATGTTGGGTAATAAATTTTAATACTTTAATTCAGGTTATTGAACTAGCTTTCTGTGGACCAGTACTTAAAAATAATCGATGTTTAGCTGTTCAAAACAGAAATATGATGTATTTACCTGCAAAAACTCACGAACATTGGAGCCTAGAACACGAAGGATTGTATCATAGCCAGATTCTTGGCAGAATTCAAAAAACATCTTCCCAAACATCTGTAGTATTTCACCAGCATTTATTTCTGGAAAGAAATGATCACAGAACATGCTGTTGGGTCTCATTCCAAATATCTCAAACAAGATTGTTTATGACCTAGTTGTGTCTGTGGAAGCTGAGTAACTTGTCACACAAATTAATTCATGACTGATGATATAATGGGAATGACTTAAATATCAGATGCTACACGGAACAAAGAAACATCCAATAATGCCAGGGACAAGCTGATTTTTTACTGTAGAAAAGTAGTGTCAGGGAAAGAGCGTTCACGTCGCAGCCCTGTTTTCACAAATCTTTCCACCACCACGCACAAGAAGCAACAAGACAGACACCATTGTATACAGATGCCGAGAAGTGTGTTCAACACTGGCTGAACAACTTCTAATCTCGTGTGTGGACTCGATAAGAAGACCATAGAAAGGCAAAGGCAACAAACAGTTTATAGAAATATTACTAGATCATTGAATCATTGGATCAATTAAGTGGACAAAAAGTTGGTAAAGATGGTATAAAATGGGAAAATATGAAAAATGAATAAATCAGTGGAATATGAAGGAAAAACACAGAATGCTGGAGCACAAAGGGCGTGGTAGTCCTTGTGCATGAAACACCAAGAGCTAGCTAGGGACGACAGATGGCACAATGGGCTAAGTGTTCGGCTGGCAACCGGAAGGTAGCTGGTTCGAATCCCGTTTGGAGTGCATACTGTCATTGTGTCCTTGGGCAAGACACTTCACCCACCTTTGCCTGTGTGTGTCCTTGGGCAAGACACTTCACCCATCTTTGCCTGTGGGTGTGGATGTAATTATGTGAAGCACTTTGGGGTCAATGGAAGTTGACTAAAAATGTGCTAAATAAAGAAATTTAATTTAATTTAATTTAGCATGCCAGCTAAAATGTTGGTGTCTATTTCAATGGGTTCGGTATGAACTGCACCTATAAAAGTCCTTGTAAGAGCACACCCAAAAAAAGCAAAAATAAAACATAAAAAACAGAGCAAAAAGAATAATGATAAACATAACAATGGTATTGATACATAAGGATCAGGATTACATTAATAACAGGTAAAACCTAATATGAGACCAGTGTCAAAATACACAATGAATACAGACCTCCCGGTCTCTATGTAAATATAGTTACATCTTTAAAAGGAAACTTATAAATGTAAACAAAAACACAAAGATAAAAAGACAAAAAGGAAAAGAAAAAAGGAAAAAAAACAAAAAAACAAAACTAAACGAAAGAAAGTAAAAAAAAGAGAAAAATTGATAATAAAATACGAATAAAAATAAAATAGATTTTTTTTTAAAACAGAGCACACCCAGAGTAGTCATAGTCACACAGTATGGAAACAGGGCCTAGGACCCAACCTGCTCACACTGACCAACATGTCCGATCTACACTAGTCCCACCTGCTTGCATTTAGCCCAATCCCTCCACACCCATCCTATCCATGTACCTGTCTAAATGTTTCTTAGACTTTGCAATAGAACTTGCCTCAACTACTGCCTTCGACAATCTGAACAATGAATTGTTAATTACCATTCATGATTAGATGTGGTGTGACTGTGGAGAGTTGCTGTGGCCCATCTGCCAAGAGATCACGCAGGCTGATAGATTTTTGGTTGTTAAGGGAATCAAGGGACATGGTTTAGGTGCAGGAAAATGGTGCAGAGGTAAAGGGTCAGTCGTAACCTTACTGAATGGTGGAGCAAACACATGGGACCAAATGGCTTACTCCTAATTTATTTCTTAGATTCATGTGTAGTAGATATAATTTAGATAGATATAATTTAATTGCCACACAACCAAGGTCGGTGGAATTTGGGTTGCCAGCAGCGGTACAGTAATAAAGAACACAACCACAATAAAACATTTACACAAACATCCACCACAGCATTCATCACTGTGGTGGAAGGCACAGAGCTTGGCCAGTCCTCCTCCATTTTCCCCCGTGGTCGGGACCACCACCCTCCACAGCCGTTGCTGCGGGCGTCCAGATGGTAAGGGACAAAGTCAAAGTCAAGGTGGTCAAAGTCAAACAGTAGCTATCTCAAATGCTTAATTGAAGTTCAAATGAATTAACAGTGCTATTCTGTTACATTAATTAAGCCTATGCAAATCTTTACAAACCCATGATGATTTTAAATTTCAGTTTTGTCTGTGTTCAGTCCCTCCACCATTGCCTATAGATTCCTCTAACTGCCTCAAACAGTTTTTTATGGCTCTGAGACTCTAACCTGACCAACACAATGCAGTCATTTATAGCTTTGAAAGTATATACTGTAGCAAAGGTGCCTGAAATTTCTTTACCCGTTTACTTTAAAACCCTAGAAAGCAACACCAATTCAGCCTTCAAGGGTGTTACTTTGCCACAATGTATTAATTTTATAAATTTGTCACTTCCTTACTTTCATTTATAACACTTCTTACATCTGATGTTGAAAGGCTCACATTATATTTGACCTGGCCAGCCCACTGCAATTTTGTCCCAAGCTTCACACAATGTCCTTGGATACACTTAGTCAGGCCACAAGAATTTATCCACCTTAATCTTCCATAAAATTGTCAGTACACTCTCTCTTGCAATATTGATATGTTCCAATACATCACTTTTCAATTCCCTCAATTATTTTGCTTCCACACCTTCACACTATTGTATAGTCATAGGGTCTTAAGTGATAGGAGCAGAATTGGGCCATTTGGCCCATCAAGTCTCCTCCACCAGTCAATCATGGCTGATCTATCTCTCCCTCCCAACCCTTGCCTTCTCCCCATAACCCCTGACACCCGTACTAATCAAGAATCTATCACCTGAAGAAAGGTCTTGACCCTAAACATCCCCCATTCCTTCTCTCCAGAGATGCTGCCTGTCCCGCTGAGTTGCTCCAGCTTTTTGTGTCTATCTTCAGTTTAAACCAGCTTCTGCAGTTCCTTCCTACACAAGAATCTATCTATCTCTGTTTAAAAAATATCCATTGTAATTCTTTTAATAGCCTTTTAATTTTGGTACTTCTCAACTCTTGGTGGCTAAACAACCTTACTTTTTCCTACAAGACTCATCTATGAATGAAAATGTCCTGCCACAAAGCTGTTAAACCCACAAATTATATCCATTAC
The DNA here is from genome assembly GCF_010909765.2 of Amblyraja radiata. Lineage (NCBI taxonomy): Eukaryota > Metazoa > Chordata > Chondrichthyes > Rajiformes > Rajidae > Amblyraja > Amblyraja radiata. The sequence goes on from NC_045956.1 coordinate 20,976,943, forward strand.
AGTTTTGTCCAATACATTACAATATTGTGATAATCACTTTCATCACAGGCCAACCTTGCTTGTTTTTTTCCCTATCCTTTTCAAAAGGTCTTACAACTTAGAATATTTATTTCCCTACAATAAAAACGCATCATGTCATACATTCTAAGCCCATTTGCCCCTCAAATTTGACCTCATTCAAATGTATGTGTTAAAATTCTTAGTTGGACAAAATATCCTAACCTGCTTTCCTTGGGCCCTTTAAGTTAAAGTATAGTAAACCCTCCTTATAATGGGCCATAGGCGGAGGGGTTGATTAGTACAGGTGTCTGAGGTTATGGGGATAAGCAGGAGAATGGGGTTTGGAGGAAGAGATAGATCAGCCATGATTGAATGGTAGAGTAGATGAGGGGCCGAATGGCCTCATTCCACTCCTATCACTTATGACCTTATGTTTCGGATCAAGAGCCTTCTTCAGACTCTCAGTCCGGTAGCAAGCCTAGAATCCAGGCGAGTTGATGGCCATGACCTGCTGGTGACTGGGGGAGAGTGAGGATCAGCAGAGGCAATGGTCGGGGCAGCCGGAGTACAGGTAAGGGTCAGCGGTGATAGTGGCAGGCACGGCCTGGATGCAGTCGAGGAAGCTTTGTGGAACAAGAGTGGCGGCAGAAGGTCCAGCCTGGAAGCGGCGCAAGTCGGTGGTGGTGTGGGCAGCCAGGGCTGCAGGTGACGGGGAGCAGGGGATGGCGTGGGCAGCCGTTGGTAGGTCCATCCACTATAACCAAAATCTGTTATAGAGAGGTCCGTTAAAATAAGGGTTTGCAGTACTACTACTATGGTAATTTCAGTCATTTTATTAATACTTTCACCTGAAATAACAATGTTAATGATTGTGACCTCCTTCCATTCCCTTCTTGTGTATCGTGAGCCATGCTCCATCCAGCAAACTAATTCTTCTCATTCTTGTCAAATTCCAATGCATTGACATATCCTTATTTTTCTGGCCCCCAAAACATAACACAGCCTTTGGGACAGATCAACGTTGCTAAAGTTCATACTATGTAATTATTCAACATTCGATGACTATTGCATTACTGTTCTGCGTATCCACACTGAATGCCTTGCTGCTCAAGGTTGCCTCCAACACCACGATAACTATCCTTCTCCTTGAATTGAATGTATCAAATAAATTGTATTTATTGGATGGGTCCAGTACTGGTGGAAACCCCTTTTGCCCTCATTTCTCCAACCCTTCGTAATGGGAAACATATTATTTTGCACTTGTGTTTTTCGCTGAGGTCGAATTGTACTCTGGGGAAGAAAATGAACCAGAAATGTTTACTCCTCTTCCCCTCTCTGTTATTGCATCTATCCTTACGGGCTATACAGGTGAATGTATAAATGTAGGCAAATATACAAAATGTTACTGCCACGTTCTTTTTTTTTTACATCGAATGTAATGTGGATAATTGCAAGTTGTCTTCTTGGGAGTAATTTCAATTAAGTCTGATCCCACGTGCCTTAACCATAAACGGAGAAATTAATATTTATGAATCACAACTATGTGAATGTAGCTGAAAGCATTTGGTAACTAATTCAATACAATTGAACTATAGATCTCATGATACGGAGGTTAAATAGCTTACTTTGATTAAATTATCCATTCATGGTTCTATTATCAAAATTCATAGTAATATAGATTTTAAAAACTACTTACTTAGGACTTTGCTTGCTGCACTGATTAAATCATATGTTTTAGAATCATCATATATTATCCGTACCAGAAATTGTCCTTCCACATCCACCTGTGCTTCTTTTCTGCAACAAGAAAACATGATGAGAAAATATGATGCACAATAAACATTGCAAATTTTCAGAAGGCCTTTGATAGAGGTTTTTAAAATGATGAGAGGGATAGACCGAGTTGACGTGGAAAAGCTTTTCCCACTGAGAGTAGGGAAGATTCAAACAAGGGGACATGACTTGAGAATTAAGGGACTGAAGTTTAGGGGTAACATGAGGGGGAACTTCTTTACTCAGAGAGTGGTAGCTTGATAGAGGTTTTTAAAATGATGAGAGGGATAGACAGAGTTGACGTGGAAAAGCTTTTCCCACTGAGAGTAGGGAAGATTCAAACAAGGGGACATGACTTGAGAATTAAGGGACTGAAGTTTAGGGGTAACATGAGGGGGAACTTCTTTACTCAGAGAGTGGTAGCTGTGTGGAATGAGCTTCCAGTGAAGGTGGTGGAGGCAGGTTCGTTTTTATCATTTAAAAATAAATTGGATAGTTATATGGATGGGAAAGGAATGGAGGGTTATGGTCTGAGCGCAGGTATATGGGACTAGGGGAGATTATGTATTCGGCACGGACTAGAGGGGTCGAGATGGCCTGTTTCCGTGCTGTAATTGTTATATGGTTATATGGTTTATAAGGTGCTGCCAACGAGGATGCTAAAGAAGATGAGAGCCCATGGTATTAGAAGGAAGATACTAGCCGGAAAGCTAGATAGAAGATTGGCTGAATGGCAGAAGGCTAAGAGTGGGAACAAAGGGGATTTTTTTCTGGTTGGGCTGCCAGTGACTAACCGTGTTCGGTGCTCGGGCCACTATTCTTCATGTTGTACATCAATGATTTGGATGAGGAACTGAAGACTTCTTGATCATGTTTGCGGATGAAAGGTAAATCATGTCTGACGAATCTTATAGAATTTTTCGAGGATGTAACTAGTAGAGTGGATAAGGGAGAACCAGTGGATGTGTTATATCAGGACTTTCAGAAGGCTTTCGACAAGGTCCCACATAAGAGATTAGTAAACAAACTTAAAGCACACGGTATTGGGGGTATGGAGAGAAGGCAGGTACAGGATACTGAGTTGGATGATCAGCCATGATCATATTGAATGGCGGTGCAGGCTCGAAGGGCCGAATGGCCTACTCCTGCACCTATTTTCTATGTTTCTATGTTTCTATGATACATAGATAGGTGGAAGGGCAGGTAAGTGTAGAGAAAGCCGGGAGTCTGCAGAAGGACTTGGACACGTTGGGAGAGTGGGCTAAGAAGTGACAGATGGAATACAGTGAAGCACAAGTGTGGAGTCATACATTTTAGTAGTAGAAATAAAGAGATAGACTATTTTCTAAATGGAAAGAGGATTCAGAAATCGGAGGAGCAAAGGGACTTGGGAGTCGTGGTGCAGGAAGGAAGTACAGTAGTAAGGAAGGCAAACGCAATTTATTTCAAGAGGACTAGAACACAAAAGCAGGGATGTAATGCTGAGGCTCAAAAAGGCACTGGTCAGACAGCATTTGGAGTATTGTGAGCAGTTTTGGGCCCCATATCTGAGGAAGGATGTGCTGGCAATGGAGAGGGTCCACTGGAGGTTTACAAGAATTACCCCAGGAATGAGTGGGTTAACATATGATGAGCATTTGACAGCACTGGGCTTGTACTCGCTGATGTTTAGAAGGTTTAGAGGGCCCTCATCGAAACTTACCGAATTAGGCCTGGATAGTGTGGATGTGGAGAGGATGTTTCCACTAGTGGGAGAGTCTAGAACCAGAGAGCATAGCCTCAGAATAAAAGGACATACCTTTAGAAAGGAGATGAGGAGGAAATCAATTAGTCCGAGGGTGTGAAATTAATTGTCTGAGACGGCTGTGGTAGCCAAGTCATTGGATATTTTGTATGGTGGAGATTGACAGATAATTAATTAATAAGGGTTTCAATGGTTATGGGGAGCCAGCAGGAGAATGGGGTTGAAAGGGGAAGATTGATCAGCCATGATTGAATGGCAGAGTGGACTCGATTGGCCTGATTCTGTTCCCATAATTTATGAACATTCCTGTAGAATTCCCTACTTTAAAAAAAAAAATTATGTACAGGAGAGAACTTCAAGAGTATTTGATTATTTAAACTGTATGTAAGTAAGCTTTAATTGTATTCGGGAAATTAAAAAGCAAGCAGCTCCTTAATTGCTAGTTTCACACGTGCAATTGAACAAGATAATCTTATATATATATATCCGACTTATCACAGCTCTGGCAAGAATTAACCCTCTATGTTTCCTGCAGCACATCTTCAAACCAGTGCAATACGAATAATATTCCAAACATCTTCGGCATAAAATGGCTGGTGCTTTAATGTTCATGTAAATGCTGTTGTAGCTATTTGGACAAGTTGTTCGATAATCAAATAGAACTGTCATTGTACATTTCTCTCAGTGTCCCTACAAAAGATACAGTGCAAAAGAAAATATCCTTCGCAGCATAAAACGAAAGTGCATTTTTTTTTAAACTTGTGTGTTATGTCCAGCAGACACCAAATGATTCATAGGTATGTGCTGGAGTTTTCCCCCTTGTAGCCAGGACCTCTGGATTGCCGTTGTTTATGTTTCAACCGAATATTTATTGACTCGTCTCCGAACCCAAGAATCCTTGAAACGCGCTGAACAGGAGCGTAAACTTGAGGCAATTATAAGATGTCTGCAACCTTGAGATAGATATATGTCTGCGGCACTTACTTGATATTTTCCCACACCAAAGGTCCATAATTGCGTTGAATTAATAACTCCAGGGCGTGGTTGACGAAACCATACTGCAAATTTAAAAAACAAAATACAAAAATGTGATTCGTTTTGCACGAACTGAATGAGCGAGAATTTAAAATGGTCTTAAAGCAGGACGGCCAATACTTGGTGGGGAAGCCATGAAGCACAACTGTCTTCCCCTCCATAGACAGCCAATAAGACAACATTTATATATTTAGAAACATCCATCCAGATCGGTTTTATTTAACTCCATCATCGGCCCTCTGGGGAATTTAAGAGACTCTGCTGGAAAGGATTCGATTCTCATTTAACAGATATTAAGGTGATGAGAAGGAAGGGATGGGGTGGGGGGGGAGAGAGAGAGACGAATTTCATCCAAAGGAAATAAATGCCGAAGACAGCAGCAATCGCCGTGCTTCCATTACAGTGGCAGCCTCATTGGGACAGTGGTGGTGGTGGGTGGGGAGAATACATAAACAACATCGACACTGTAGGCGGTCACTCACCATTACCGATGCTCGGCGGCCGCCTGTCTGGGTGACTGTACCGGTACCGGAGTGGACAACCCGTCAGTCAGCTCAGCTCAGCTCAGGCGCCGCCAGCCATTGCCGCTACTCCGCCTCTGACTGCCTGACAACCAAAGACACCAGAGGAGCAAGATAGACCACTCCTCTAGTATCTTTGCTGACAACCAACCTCGTCGTCGTCTATGGGGCGAGCTCAGAGTCATAGTCGTAGTGTGATAGATACATCATGGAAACTTGCCCACACCGGCCAACATGTCCCAGCTGCACCAGTCCCACCTGCCCGCGTTTGGTCCATATCACTGCACACCTGTCCTGTCCAAGGTGCACAAAAATGCTGGAGAAACTCAGCGGGTGCACCCGCTGAGTTTCTCCAGCATTTTTGTGTACCTTCGATTTTCCAGCATCTGCAGTTCCTTTGAAACACCTGTCCTATCCATGTGCCTGTCTAACTGTTTCTTAAACGTTGGGATAGTCCCTGCCTCAACCTCCTCCTCTGGCAGCTTGTTCCGTGCACCCTTTATGAGAGAAAGATTCCTTTCAAATCTTAAATGTTGGGAGAGCTTGTGGAAGAATCTCCTTGGGCTGTGAATTGGTAACGAGGAGATAGAAATAATGCAGGGATCTATTAAAATCATAAAGTGCTAAAATAAAACTAGCAAAATATTTAAAGGAAATTATAAAAGCAGTTAGGTGTTGCAATAAGTAAAATGCATAATAAGTAACCAGCATAAGTAAAAATAGACAAAAAGCGGGTCAGGCAGCATCTCTGAAGAACATGGATAGGTGATGTTTCCGGTCGGGACCTTTCCATGTTCCTATCGATGTCTTCCAGAGATGCTGCCTGACCCACTGAGTCACCCCAGCACTTTGGTTCTTTTTTTTTGTAAACTTGTGTAGAAAAGAACAGCAGATGCTGGTATATACTGAAGGTAGATACAAAGTGCTTGAGTAACTCAACAGATCAGGCAGCATTTCTGGAGAAAAAGGATGGGTGACGTTTCGAATGGGGACCCTTTTTCACCAGAGATTCTGCCTGGCCCGCTGAGTTACTCCAGCACTTTGTGTATATCTGCAAATAGACTCAAAACGCTGGAGTAACTCAGTAGGACAGGCAGCATCTCTGGATAGTAGGTATGGGTGACGTTTCGGGTCAAGACCCTTCTTCAGACTGAGAGCTAGGGGAGAGGGAGACACAGAGATAGGGAAGGGTAAGGTGTGAAAATTAGAGATCTATCTACTGTCCTTGTTTCTACTCAATAGATAGGTACTGAGTTACTTCAGCACTTGGTGTCTGTTTTTGTAAACCGGCATCTGCAGTTACTTGTGTTACCAAAATGAGTAACATTAATAACATTTGATCTTTCGATTGATGTAGCTCAAACTAACAAAATATTTTGGAATTTAAAAATATTGGAACAAAATTTGTAATTCGCTTAGTAAATGCAACAATACACCTGATGAAAATTAATTTTATTCGTTAATCTTTCACTGCAATTAATATAATAGAAATTGTATTGTAGGAAATGTTTACAGTAGGGGACATAGCTCAACTGAACAAGGGCACTATCTAATGTAGTTCAACATTTATAGAACCCACAAGGAACTGCAGATGCTGGTGTATAAAAATATACATAGTGCTGGAGTAACTCAGCCAGTCAGGCAGCATTTCTGGAGAACATGGATAGATGATGTTTCAGATCGGAACCCTTCTTCAGACTGATTGTAGTGGGGGGGGGGGGGGGGGGGGGGGGAATGCTGGAAGAGAGGTGGGTCCAGCACAAAGCCTGGCAAGTGATAGGTGGATAGACACAAATTGCTGGAGTAACTCAGTGGGACAGGCAGCATCTCTGGATAGAAGAAAAGGGCGATATTTCGGGTCGAGACCCTTCTTCAGTGAGAATCAGGGGAGAGGGAGACACAGAGGTAAGGAAGGGCAAAATGAGACATCAAAGGAGATGAGGTTCAAGGAAAATGTAGAAAATTGTTAGCTGGGAAAAGGTGACAAGGAAGCAAATAGAGGTAAAATTTAATCGACAGTCAGACTGTTCAGAGAATTAGGAAGGGGGAAGGATGGGGAGAAAAGGAAACCAAGTATTACTTGGTTAGAGAAGTAAATATTCATGCCGCTGGGGTGTAAGCTGCCCAAGCGAAATATGAGGTGCTGTTCATCCAATTTGCGCTGAGCCTCACTCTGACAATGGAAGAAAGGTCAATCAAAAGGAGAGCAATTCCCCTCTTCGTCAAAGCGGAGATGAGCAGGGAGGAAGATAATAAAGGTTGGAAGTGGTGGGAAGAGAAGGGGCAGAAGGAAGGAAAGAGGGGAACACTAGGGAAGAAAGCTGGGGGGTGATGCTGAGAATGGGTAGGAGAGGGAGGATGAAGAAAATAGAGAGTGGAAGAAGAAGGAAAGAAAAATAGGTGGGGTTAGGAACAGAACGGAGAGCAGAGGGGAAGAAATTGGGAGATGGAGGATCATGGAGGAGAGCAACAGGCCAAGGAGGGCAAAACACTGGGAATGGAACATCAAATAGAGGAGAAAGAGTGAAGAGCACCAGAGGAGGGGAAAGAGTATGGAGGAATGAAACAGGAAAGAGAATAGGGTAGAAATAGGAAGAAAATAAAGGATGGGGAGGAAAGGAGCAAGTGGGAGGAGAAGGAGAAAGGAAATGCTGAGGGAGGGAGGGGAAAAGACAAGTAGAGTAAAGTGGGTGCTGGGCAGAGGAGTGAGGCTTTGGAGGGAAAATGTTATTAACTGGGGATTGTGTACGGAGAAAGTGTGAGTCGTGGTGAGCAGGAGAGCATGGGAATACAATAGAGAATGGAAGAGCATGGGAAATATGTGGGAGTTGAGTGATTCGAGTGGGAGAAGAGGATGTAAAAGGTGGAGGAAGATTGGGGAGCCAAGAGTGAGGGAAATGGGATAAGACTTCAGATGTGTGTTGGAGGAAGGGGGGGTGGGGGGAGTCAGGAAGAAGGGGACGAGGAGTGTGACAGATCGGGGGCATGGGGGTTATGGTTGGGAAGTATTTATTTCAAATACTTTTAACAGAATTCTGGCATGCAACATGAACTTTTACTTTGAAGCTAATGGGTCGGGCTAGATTAGTTTATGACCTTTTACTTAATGTAATGATTCCCTGGGATGCAACTCCTCCACAAGCTGAGGGCAGCATGTAAAATATGACATGTGCTTGTAAATCATGATGCTGAACATCTACTTATAAGGATGCATTTTGGATTGTTTTTCTTTCTGATAATTACAGATCAAATCCCTTTGTACCGGCTAGAGAGGAAGACTGAATGCTGGATTGCTAATGGTAAATTTCAAGTGGAAATGTTAACCTTTTCTGTACCCCACGCACTTCATCTCAGTGCAGTGTCATCTCATTCCCATTTTAAATTGTAGATTATACAATAAAAGCCACCCGATGGGAAATTCTTAGAGGGAAAATTACAACAGCAAAATATTACGTGTGAAAAATATGGCATTAAAAACGCAGGAAATGATGGAAATAGTTGATGACAGTTGTATCTATAGAGAGAAACAGTTAATATTTCTGATTGAAGGAACGGAAATTGTTGGAGAAAAGAAAAATGAAGATAGTGCTTAAAAAAGGTGAGGTGAAGAGATAAAGATAAAGGTCTCTGCTAATATAGAAAGAAAGTAAAATAATTACAAAGGGGGTGATGGTGGAAATTGAAACCGCTGTGCATATACCAGCAAGTTATAATGAACAAAATGTATGCAATAGAAGGATAAGCAACAAATAAAACTGTGTTTCCACATTTTAATGAGGCCAGTTAAGTTAATTTTTAGTTTTGTTTAGTTTAGAGATTCAGCGTGGAAACAGGCCCTTCAGCCTACCGAGTCTGTACTGCCCCCCCCCCCCCCGCATTAACACTATCCTACACATACACTAGGGACAATTTACACTTGTACTAAGCCAATTGACCTACAAACCTATACGTCTTGTAGTGTAGGAGGAAACCGAATCCCACACAGTCACGGGGAGAATGAACAAACTCCGTACAAACACCCATAGTCAGGATCAAACCCAGGTCTCCGGCGCCGCAAGCACTGTCAAGCAGCAACTGTACCACAGCGCCACCATACTGCCCATTGATTCTTCCAGTCTTAATGCATTTGTTTGCAAGTGTTGTTGAGATGGTGGGCAAACAACTCGAGTGTATGATAATATGAACTAAACTTAACTCCTGTGATAAACCAAATATTTCAGAACATTTTAATAATAAAGCTGCCAGCCATCTTATGCATAGCAGCAGGATAATTTCAGCATTAATCCTTGGACAATATATGAACCAGAAGATTTCTAGTAAGATTAGCGTTGATACTTTGATGCTTTTTCTCCACCACTCATATGCACACAGCTTAATATCAAATGTCTCCAAAGTGATTTTGGGGTCCATGTGCAGACTTCACAGAGAGTAGCAACAGAGTTTGAGAAAGTGGTTAAAATGCATGCAGATTCCTGGGCTTTGTCGGTAGCAGGCATAGGGTGCCAGAACATAGAAACATAGAAACATAGAAAATAGGTGCAGGAGTAGGCCATTCGGCCCTTCGAGCCTGCACCGCCATTCAATATGATCATGGCTGATCATCCAACTCAGTATCCTGTACCTGCCTTCTCTCCATACCCCCTGATCCCTTTAGCCACAAGGGCCACATCTAACTCCCTCTTAAATATAGCCAATGAACTGACCTCAACTACCTTCTGCGGGAGAGAATTCCACAGATTCACCACTCTCTGTGTGAAAAAAGTTTTCCTCATCTCGGTCCTAAAAGATTTCCCCCTTATCCTTAAACTGTGACCCCTTGTTCTGGACTTCCCCAACATCGGGAACAATCTTCCTGCATCTAGCCTGTCCAACCCCTTAAGAATTTTGTACGTTTCTATAAGATCCCCCCTCAATCTTCTAAATTCTAGCGAGTACAAACCGAGTCTATCCAGTCTTTCTTCATATGAAAGTCCTGACATCCCAGGAATCAATCTGGTGAACCTTCTCTATACTCCCTCTATGGCAAGAATGTCTTTCCTCAGATTAGGAGACCAAAACTGTATGCAATACTCCAGGTGTGGTCTCACCAAGACCCTGTACAACTGCAGTAGAACCTCCCTGCTCCTATACTCAAACCCTTTTGCTATGAATGCTAACATACCATTCACCTTCTTCACTGCCTGCTGCACCTGCATGCCTACTTTTAATGACTGGTGTACCATGACACCAGGTCTCGTTGCATCTCCCCCTTTCCTAATCGGCCACCATTCAGATATTAATCTACTTTCCTGTTTTTGCCACCAAAGTAAATAACCTCACATTTATCCACATTATACTGCATCTGCCATGCATTTGCCAACTCACCCAGCCTATCCAAGTCACCTTGCAGCCTCCTGGCATCCTCCTCACAGCTAACACTGCCCCCCAGCTTCGTGTCATCCGCAAACTTGGAGATGTTGCATTCAATTCCCTCGTCCAAATCATTTATATCGTAAATAGCTGGGGTCCCAGAACTGAGCCTTGCGGTATCCCACTAGTCACTGCCTGCCATTGTGAAAAGGACCCGTTTACTCCTACTCTTTGCTTCCTGTCTGCCAGCCAGTTCTCTATCCACATCAATACTGAACCCCCAATACCGTGTGCTTTAAGTTTGTATACTAATCTCTTAACAGAACAAAAACAAATCACGTAACATCCTTATTAAGTTGTGGTTCAGCCACAAAATTAACCAATTTTGGTCTGCATGCATTTGGATGGATATAAACGATTCAGATGGGGACCAAAGGAGCTTTATTAATCATTATTTCAGGGATGAATGACTTTAGTTATGTGGATGAACATGAGAAGCTGGTGTCACACTTGAAAATTGAGATGCCAGAATCTTGAGTAAAATGCTGGAAGAACCCAGCAGGTCAAGCAGCATCGAGAGAGGGAAGAGGCAGGCAATGTTTTGGGTCAGACCTTTCTTCAGACTGATTAGGAATCAATGAGGAGGAGCAGTGAGAGAGGGTCTCACACAACTTCCGTCAAAAAGAAGAGAAGGACGTTTTCAATGTAGACATGCTTTGATGAGATTTAGCAGTGAGGCAGTAAAATGGAGACACACAGGGGTGGCACGGTGGCGCAGTGGTAAAGTTACTGCCTTGCAGCAAATGCAATGCCGGAGACCTGGGTTCGATCTTGACTACAGGTGCTGTCTGTATGGAGTTTGTACGGTCTCCCCATGACTGCGAGGGTTTTCTCCGAGATCTTCAGTTTCCTCCCACACTCGGTTCGGTTTCCTCTCACTTCGGTTTCCTCCCACACTCCAAAAACGTACAGGGTTGTAGGTTAATTGACTTGGTAAATGTAAAAATTGACCCTAGTGTGTGTAGGATGGTGTTAATATGTGGGGATCGCTGGTCGGCATGGACCCGGTGGGCCGAAGGGCCTGTTTCCGCGCTGTATCTCTAAACAAAACTGAACTAAACAAATTGGCAGATGCTGGAATCTTGAGCAAAACACAAAGTGCTGGAGGAACTCAACGGTTAAGCAGCATCTGGGGAGGGGAGGGGGGTGGGGGGCTAGATTGGTGATGTTTAGGAGCAGGACCCTTCTTCAGACTGATTGGTGTTTCGAGTCAGAAACCAGAAGCTGGAGTATTTTCCTTGGAACTGAGGAATTCGCAAGCAGTCTACCCCATGACAGAAGGGGGAGGAGTTGTACAGTTTGTTGGCCACATGGAAAAAGGAACTCCTGTGGCGTTCTGTACTGTATCTTTGTGGAACCAGTCTGTTGCAGAAGGTTCACCTCAGGTTGACCAGTGTGTCATTGACCAGGTGTAGAGTATGGGATACAATTCCTGGGAGAGTATTGGAGGAAAATGTAATTCTAACATTTAGACGTGAGCTGGATGGGTATCTGAAAGAAAATAATTTGCAGCACTGAGAGCAAATTGCTCTTAAAGAACTAAAGAGGGTTCCACAAGCCAAATAGAAACATGTGGAGAAAGACTATAGGAACAGAATTCCTGAGGGGGTGATGCTTTTTGTTGATAAGAAAATGTGGATAAATGAGTAGAAAATAATTGGGTGTGATTTTATCATTTGATGCTTACATCATGGAATGCAGGAAAATACAGCACATGTACACGAAGGTTAGATGGCATGGGAACCAAGGAGAGATAGCTGAATGGATAGAGAATTGGCTTCATGGAAGGAAACAGATGGTGATGTTGGAAGGTTGCTTCTCGGACCAGAAGCCTGTGCCTCAGGGTTCGGTGTTGGGCCCGTTACTGTTTGTCATCTATATCCGGATTACAAAAAAAGCGGAGCTTGAATTGCATGCCCAGATCATAGGATCACAGGCGAAAAACACTCTCGGCAGCCCTGGACACTGACCTGCGCCTCATCCGCAGCCAGGATTGATCCCGGGTCTCTGGCGCTGCAATCGCTGCCGAACCGCCACTGGACCATCCCCGTCCCTACCCGAGTGTCCCCCCGCCCTCCCCACGCCCGGGGGTGGCCAGACATCGGGAGTCAGACGGGAGCGGTGCCCCCAGGCCCACAGCCAGCGCAGAGAAGCAGCGCTAAACCCAGCTCAACTCTGCCTGTCCCGTCAGGTTAACCTACAGCCCTGCCTGGACTTACGGTAAAGACGGCCCAGGTTTACAGCCAGTGCAGAGAAGCAGCGCTAGCTCCACGGCTCCGGACTGGTGTCCCGTCAGTCCAGGCAGGGCTGTAGGTTAACCCGGCAAGACAGGCAGAGTTGAGCAGCATATAGCGCTGCTTCTCCGCTCTGGCTGTGAGCCTTACGCGATTTTTTCGCCGACTGCCCGCACCCATCACTAATTACCGTCCATAGGGCCCACGGCTGAAGCCTCTGAAGCCTCACGTGTGTGTGTGTGTGTGTGTGTGTGTGTGTGTGTGTGTGTGTGTGTGTGTGTGTGTGTGTGTGTGTGTGTGTGTGTGTGCGCGTGAGAGTGTGCGAATGCACACGCGGCCCCTAGAAATTCTGTCCCCCCTGTCCCCCGGTACCCCCCATGTTTTGATAGCGATTTCCGTGCCTGTTTCTTATGTTCTTACGTTTATACAGGGGCAAATGTGGAAAACACCATAGAGATTTAAAGCCTGCAAGAAAATTAAACCGGGCCCGGAGAAAGCAGATTTCCACCCAGAACCTGGGCAGCTATGAAGAAGGGAAGTCATTGCAGAAGATTTTCTGTCATTTTCTGTTGTAGTGTCGTAGTTACAGAGTCATGCAGCATTGAAACAGGCCCATTGGCCCAACGTGCCCACACCGACCAACATGTCCCACCTACACCAGTCTCACCTGCCTGGATTTGGCTATCTATCTATCCATTTATTTATTTATTTATTTATTTATTTATTTATTTATCTATCTATCTATCTATCTATCTATCTATCTATCTATCTATCTATCTATCTATCTATCTATCTATCTATCTATCTATCTATCTATCTATCTATCTATCTATCTATCTATCTATCTATCTCTATCTTCTTCTATACTATTACTAAATTCCATCTTGTCCTCTTCCGGTTTGCGTTGTTTTTAAGATCGAGATGCATTGAGATCAGCAGATTGGTCTTCTCGCCTGTCAGTCACCATGAAGGTAACACCCCTTCCGGGGAGAATAAAGTCCCAGAGGCGGGGCTGAGTACAGAGTCTGTGAGTGAGAGTCCAGAAGCCGTGATTGAGAGAGCCCAGCCCCCAGCCTGAGAGCCACCCAGCCCGAGTGCCGCCCAGCCTGAGAGCCACCCAGCCTGAGAGAGCCCAGACAATAAGACTGGTGGGTGAACTGGGAAGGAGGAGAGGGATGGAGAGAGAGGGAAAGCAAGGGCAATAAAAAAAAGCTCTGGGCCTCACTCAACCACACCTGTAATGGACCCTTACTGGAATAAAAATAACTTCAAATAGCCCTTGCTTTCCCTCTTTCTCCATCCCCCCCCCCCCCCCCCCCCAGTTCTCCCACCAGTCTTATTGTCTCCGTCTACATTCTATCTCTGTCCCACCCACTCTCCTGACATCAGTCTGTAGAAGCGTCTCGACCCGAAACGTCACCCATTCCTTCTCTCCAGAGATGCTGCCGGTCCCACTGAGTTACTCCAACATTTTGTGTCCACCTTCGATTTAAACCAGCATCAGCAGTTCTTTCTTACACCATTCAGATAATAATCTGCCTTCCTGTTTTTGCTACTAAAGTGTATAACCTCACAATTATCCACATTAAACTGCATCTGCCATGCATCGGCCCACTCACCCAACCTATCCAAGTCACCCTGCAGTCTCATAGCATCCTCCTCGCAGCTCACGCTGCCACCCAGATTTGTGTCATCTGCAAACAAAGGAAAAAGGACAAAGGACATTTATTATCACATACACCAATTGGTGCAGTGAAATTTGAGTTACCACGCAGCACACAAATAAGATAAACACAACACTATAGAATTTAACATTAAACATAAAAAACATCCCCCCACAGCGGAATCAACGTTTCCCACTGTGAGGGAAGGCAGCAAAGTTCAGTCCTCTTCCTCTATGTTCACCCGTGGTCGGGGCCTATTGATGCCTCCACAGTCGCCGCAAACGGCGGCCCGATGTTTCAGGCCCTCTCGCCGGAATGATGGAACTCCCGAAGCCCACAGGCCGAGCTGGGCCGAGCTCCAACACTGACGACCCCGGGGAAAGATCCCAGGCCTCCGCGGTGTTTAAAGTCAGCGCCGCCCGCGGCTGGGAGCTCCGCAAACCACAGCTCCACGGTGTTAGAGTCGGCAGTCCCAGCATTCTGGAGCTTCCAACACGGGCAGGCGACTCTAGTAAAGCATCGCCCGCTCCGCTATGGTACTTCAGTGCTGCGCCGCTACTGAAGCTGAAGCTCTGGCCGGTCTCCGGCAGAAATGGCCGCGCCAATCCAGATGGCAGGCCGTGAGGAGGGGGAGAAGTTGCGACTCGGAGAAAAGACGCATCCTCGACCAGGTAGTGACTGAAAAAAACAGTTTCCCCCTCCCCCTCCCTCTCCCCCCCACATGAAAAGACTAAAAGACCTCCAAAACAAAACTTTTGACACACTAAAAAAAAATTTAAAGGATGAAAGGACGAACAGCTGCAGGCGAGGCTGCCACACTCGATGGCACCACCACTCAGATGGAGCGTAACATGGAGATGTTACATTTAATTCCTTCGTCTAAATCTTTAATATGTATTGTAACTAACTGGGGTCCCGCCATTGAGCCTTGCGGCACCCCACTAGTCACTGCCTGCCATTCTGATAAGGACCTGATAATTCCTACACTTTACCTCCTGTCTGCCAACCAGCTCTCTATCCATGTCAATACCCAACCCCCAATACCATATGCTCTATTTTTGTACACTAACCTCTTGTGTGGGATCTTGTCAAAGGCTTTTTGAAAGTCCAGATACACCACATCCACTGGCTCTCTCTTATCCATTCAACGTTTCAAAAAATGCCAGAAGATTAGTCAAGCATGATTTCCCCTTCATAAATCCATGCGGACCTTGACCGATCCAGTCACTGCTTTCCAAATGCTCTGCTATTACATCTTTAATAATCGACTCAAGCATTTTCCCTACTACCGGTGCCAGGCTAACTATAATGTCAGTCTATAATTCCCTGTTTTCTCCCTCCCTCCATTCTCAAAAAGTGGAGTTACATTGGCTACCCTCCAGTCCACAGGAACTGATCCAGAGTCTATAGAACATTGGAAAATGATCACCAATGCATCCACGATTTCTAGGGCCACCTCCTTGAATACCCTGGGATGCGGACCATCAGGCCCTGCGGATTTATCTGCCTTCAGTCCCAACAGTTTACCTAACACCATTTCTTGACTAATGTGGATTTCCTTCAGTTCCTCCTGCAAGATCCACGGCCCCCCGTACTTCTGGGAGATTGTTTGTGTCTTTCATGGTGAAGACAGAACCAAAGTACTTGTTTAACTGTTAAAAAAGGAACTGCAGTTGCTGGAATATCGAAGGTACACAAAATTGCTGGGGAAACTCAGCGGGTGCAGCAGCATCTATGGAGCGAAGGAAATAGGCGAAGTTTCGGGCCGAAACCCTTCTTCAGACTGGTCTGCCATTTCCTTGTTTCCCATTATAAATT
Source organism: Amblyraja radiata (assembly GCF_010909765.2). NCBI lineage: Eukaryota > Metazoa > Chordata > Chondrichthyes > Rajiformes > Rajidae > Amblyraja > Amblyraja radiata. The sequence continues at coordinate 20,993,141 of NC_045956.1, forward strand.
CATCTGTTTCTGACTGTAATGGACCTACATTTGTCTTCACTAATCTTTTCGTCTTCACATATCTAAGGAAGCTTTTACAGTCAGTTTTTTATATTCCCCGTAAGCTTTCTTTCATGCTCTATTTCCCCCCTCCTAATTAACCCCTTTGTCCTCCTCTGTTGAATTCTAAATTTCTCCCAGTCCTCTGGTTTGCTGCTTCCTCTGGCCAATTTATATGCCTCTTCCTTGGATTTAGCACCATCCCTAATTTCCCTCGTAAGCCACGGTTGAGTGGCCTTCCCCGTTTTATTTTTTGGCCATAGATGGGAAATGTGGTTTCCTCCCTTCTGTCAGAGATAGATCCCTCACCCATGTCTCCTCTGTGTCCTGTAGCTCTGCCCTCGCTCCCCCTCCCCCCAGACGGAACAAGGATAGTTCCCCTGCTCCACACCCTTCACCCCTCGAGCCTCCACATCCAAAACATCATCCTCTGACATATCCATCACCTCCAAAGTGATTCCAACACCAGTCACATCTTCCTATCTCCACCCCTTTCCACCTTCCACAGAGACCACTCCCTCCACAACCTCCTGGTCAACTCATCCCTCCCACCCAAATCACTCCCTCCTCAGGTACTTTCCCCTGCAACCGCAGGAGATGTAACACCTGTCCCTATACCTCCTCCCTCACCTCCATCCAGGGACTAAAGGTCAGATAGAGGTTCACGTCTCTAACCCCCTCTAACCTCATCTACTGCATCCGGTGTCCCGATGTGGTTTCCTATAATTCGGCTTGATAAGGCATAGACTCGGCGACTATTTCGCCGAACACTTGTGCTACTTATATTTATATCCATATAAAATGGTTAATCTGTAATAGATTAATATAAGAGATTATATATATAATCCATAATTTATAACTGGTTTATCTATAATATAAACAGTATAATATAGATAAATGTGAGGTTAGCCACTTTGGCGGCAAAAACAAGGGGGCAGATTATTATCTCAATGGGGTTAGGTTAGGTAAGGGGGAGGTACAGCGAGACCTGGGCGTCCTTGTACACCAGTCACTGAAAGTTGGCGTGCAGGTACAGCAGGCAGTGAAGAAAGCTAATGGAATGTTGGCCTTCATAACAAGAGGATTTCAGTATAGGAGTAAAGAGGTTCTTCTGCAGTTGTATAGGGCTCTGGTAAGACCACATCTGGAGTATTGTGTACAGTTTTGGTCTCCTGATTTGAGGAAGGACATCTTGTGATTGAGGCAGTGTAGTGTAGGTTCACGAGATTGATCCCTGGGATGGCGGGACTTTCATATGAGGAAAGATTGAAAAGACTAGGCTTGTATTCACTGGAGTTTAGAAGGATGAGGGGATATCTTATAGAAACATATAAAATTATAAAAGGACTGGACAAGCTAGATGCAGGAAAAATGTTCCCAATGTTGGGCGAGTCCAGAACCAGGGCCACACTTAGAATAAAGGGGAGGTCATTTAAGACTGAGGTGAGAAAAAACGTTTTCACCCAGAGAGTTGTGAATTTATGGAATTCCCTGCCACAGAGGGCAGTGGAGGCCAAGTCACTGGATGGATTTAAGGGAGAGTTAGATAGAGCTCTAGGGACTAGTGGAGTCAAGGGATATGGGGAGAAGGCAGGCATGGGTTATTGATAGGGGACGATCAGTCATGATCACAATGAATGGCGGTGCTGGCTCGAAGGGCCGAATGGCCTCCTCCTGCACTTATTTTCTATGTTTCTATGTTAAAATATAGAATGCAATATTATTACAATATTAATGCAAGATATACAATATTATTCTGCTCCACATTAACCACTTTGAGTTTAGTTTATTGTCACGTGTACCGAGGTACAGTGAAAAGCTTTTGTTGCGTGCAAACCAGTCAGCGGAAAGACAATACGTGATTACAATCGAGCCATTCACTGTGTACAGTTACATGATAAAGGGAATACCGGAAATAATGTTTAGTGTAAGATAAACCTAGTCTGAAGTCTGAAGGCAGATTATTTTCTAAATTGTGTCAAGTTGGAAAAGGGGAAGTACAACGGGATCTGGGGGTCCTTTTTCATCAGCCAATGAAAGTAAGCATGCAGGTACAGCAGGCAGCAAAGAAAGCGAGTGGCATGTTGGCCTTCATAACAAAAGGAGTTGAGTATGGGAGCAATGAGGTGTGGGAGCAAAGAGGTCCTCTGCAGTTGTACAGGGCCCTAGTGAGACCACACCTCGAGTATTGTGTGCAGTTTTGGTCTCCAAATATGAGGAAGGATATTCTTACTATTGAGGGAGTGCAGCGTAGGTTCACAAGGTTTAGTTCCCAGGATGGCAGGACTGTCTTATGCTAAGAGAATGGAGCGGCTGGGCTTGTACATTCTGGAATTTAGAAGGATGAGGGGATCATTGAAACATAAAAGATTCTTAAGGGTTTGGACACGCTAGAGACAGGAAACATGTTCCTGATGTTGGGGGAGTCCAGAACCAAGTCAAGTCAAGTCAAGTCAAGTCAAGTTTATTTGTCACATACACATACGAGATGTGCAGTGAAATGAAAGTGGCAATGCTCGCGGACTTTGGTGCATAAAGACAAACAACCTATAAACACAATCATAGCACACATATACCTTTACATAATAAATAATGGAAGGAAAAACGTTCAGTAGAGTTAGTCCCTGGTGAGATAGGCGTTTACAGTCCGAATGGCCTCTGGGAAGAAACTCCTTCTCAACCTCTCTGTTCTCACCGCATGGCAACGGAGGCGTTTGCCTGACCGTAGCAGCTGGAACAGTCCGTTGCAGGGGTGGAAGGGGTCTCTCATGATATTGTTGGCTCTGGAGTTGCACCTCCTGATGTATAGTTCCTGCAGGGGTGCAAGTGAAGTTCCCATAGTGCGTTCGGCCGAACGCACTACTCTCTGCAGAGCCTTCTTGTTCTTGGCAGAGCAATTCTCAAATCAGATGGTAATGTTCCCGGACAAGATGCTTTCCACCGCCGCTGCGTAGAAGCACTGGAGGATCCTCGGAGACACTCTGAATTTCCTCAATTGCCTGAGGTGGTAAAGGCGCTGCCTTGCCTTACTCACGAGTGCTGAAGCGTGTGATGCCCATGTCATATCCTCGGAGATGTGGACTCCCAGATATTTAAAACAGTTCACCCTATCCACAGGATCCCCATTTATCCTCAATGGAGTGTACGTCCTCAGATGATGTGCCCTCCTAAAGTCCATGATCAGCTCCTTCGTTTTTTTGATGTTCAAGAGTAGGCTGTTATCCTGGCACCAGAGTGCTAGATCAGCCACCTCCTCCCGGTAGGCCTTCTCATCGTTGTCTGAGATCAGGCCCACCACCACGGTATCATCAGCAAACTTAATTATTGAGTTGGAGCTGAACCTAACCACACAGTCATGTGTGTACAGGGAGTACAATAGGGGGCTGAGGACGCAACCCTGGGGCGATCCTGTGCTCAGGGTGAGGGACTTCGATGTATTCCCTCCCATCTTGACTAACCAGGGGCTACAGTTTAAGAATAAGGAGTAAGCCATTTATACAATACAATACAATATACAATACAAATTTATTGTCATTTGAGCCCCAGTGAGACTCAAACGAAATTTTGTTTCCACAGCCATACAAACAAAAACAATGTCCTACAGACATACACACAATTAAATTCACACAAACATCCATCACAGTGAACCCACTGTGATGGAAGGCAAAGTCTTTTCTCTCCCCTGCTCTCAATTTCTCTCCCGATGTCCAAGCCCCAGGCGGGTGATGCTAAGTCCCACGGCCATTTTAGGCCGCGCGGGGCGATTTACGGCCCCGCTCCCGGTCTGAAAGTACAAGGTCGGAGCCCCAGCGTGCGATGGTGAGTCCCACGGCCATGAAGCCGCGCCGGGTGATGTACGGTCCCGGTCCGGGTCGTTCCAACCCCGCGACACGGGCTGGAGAAGTCGCGTTGTGGGAGCTCCGGGAAGCGGTCTCTCTCTCCACCCAGACCCGCGAGCTCCCGATGTCCCAGTCCACCGGACCTGCGGCTGCGTTGCTGGAGCCTCCGAGCCCCAGGAGTCGAGTCGCAGCAGCAAGTCACCACCGCTCCCCACGCTCCGAGGCCGGCCAGCCCCACGATGGTGAGCAGTCCGCAGCTCCGCAGTCTCCCGAGCCCCCGGGTCGTTCAGGTTGGAGGCCGCTCCCCGGTGCTAGGCCCCAACGACAACGGAGACCCGACAGGGAAAAGGTCGGGTCTCCCGAACAGGGAAGAGATTTAAAACGGTTTCCCCCCCCCCCCCCCCCCCCGCCCCCCACATATACACATTTAAAACCAAGCTTAAAAAAACACAAACACTACATTTAACTAGACAAAAATTAAAAAAAAGACAGACAGGCTGTAGGAGCCGCTGCAACGAGTCGCGCCGCCACCAGGAGATTTAGAACAGAGATGAGGAAAAACCTTTTCACACAGAGATTTGTGAGTCTATGGAATTCTCTGCCTCAGAGGGCGATGGAGGCCGGTTCTCTGGTTACTTTCAAGAAAGAACTAGATAGGGCTCTTAAAGATAACGGAGTCAGGGGATATGGGGAGAAGGCAGGAACGGGGTACTGATTGTGGATGATCAGCCATGATCACATTGAATGGCGGTCCTGGCTCGATGGGCCAAATGGCCTACTCCTGCACCTATTGTCTATTGTCTCGACCCGAAACGTCGCCAATTCCTTCTCTGCATAGATGCTGCCTCACCCGCTGAGTTTCTCCAGCATTTTGTGTCTACCTTTGTACAAAAGCTAGTAAAGCGGAGCGGGCGGCGCCGATTTCAACATCGGGAGCCTGGGAGCTCCAAACCGGCGCAGCCTTGTCGGCTCCGGAAGCCGCGGTCTACAGCTTGGAAGCGGCCGTTCCAGGTGGCCCAGCCGCTGTGAGGACTCTCCCGACGCCGGGGCAAGACCACCCGGTGAGAATGGCCAGGAACATCGGGCCTCCGTAGAGGCAACTGCGGTGGCCTCAATAGGCCTGACTTTGGGTGAACTTGGGGTTGGGGACTTGACATTGTGCCTTCCCCCACAGTGGTAACCATTGTGGGGGGATGATTTTCTCGCTATACGTAATCCTGTTAGTCTTTGTCCAAGATGGCTGCCGTGAAGGGAGAATGGACGCTGGCGCGCTTTGGCTGCCGCTGCTCTCTCTTCACATTGTGTTTTTGATTTTCTGTTTTTGGACTGAATTCTGTTTTTAGTTTGTGTCTCTGTGATGTCTTTATTATTTATTTTACTCCGATTATATGTTTATATTCCTGTTAATCTATGTAAGGTGTCCTTGAGATGTCTGAAATTATTATTATTATTAAAGATAGTCCAAGGGTCTCCAATGAGTTAGATAGTAGTTCAGGACTGCTACCTCATTGGAGACCTCAAACTATCTTTGATCGGATTTTAACTCAATTTCATATCCTAACGCCCACACTTTCTCCCCCCCCCCCCGCCCCCCACCCCTGTGCCCTACCTGGATTGCCATACATTTCTCCCCACCCCTCCCCTCACGTCCTGCTACTTTTCTCCCTCTGACCCCACAATCCGCAACTTCAAACCTGTCTCACACCTTCTGCTTTTATCTCTGACCTTTGTTCCTATCAACCTTCTGCCTATCAAAAACCGTTACAGACTTGTGTCCACCAAAGATCCTACAGTGAGCAAGATAGACCACTCCTGCTATGATCATATTGAATGGCAGTGCAGACTCGAAGGGCTGAATGGCCTATTCCTGCACCTATTTTCTATGTTTCTATGCTAAATGCAATGGGCTGACGTGTAGTACGCAACGGAACGGAACGTGGGCTTTTTTAAAATCCATTTCCATAACCGGACCCGACCCGACCCGACCCGACCCGACCCCGACCCGACCCGACCCGACCCGACCCGACCCGACCCGACCCGACTCACAGTGTAATCAACGTTGCGGAGGAACAGTTTGTGTTAATAAGTTATAATTCTGAAAATGAGGAGAAGATTTTTACCAAATAACTTTTATTTTTACAAGGATGTTTCCGTAACCGGTTTCTGTCTCCGCACTATTATCCTACGGGATCTTTGGTGCGAAGACGGAAGCCGGTTACGGAAATGAGGCCTTAAATTACCCATGAATCTGCCCATGACCGTACTATGTATTTTTCGTCGAGTGGACTATCTTGCTCGCTATAGGATCTTTGGTGTCCATCTTTTACTTGCCATATTTATTCCTGCCTCTCCCCTCTTCCAGCTTCCTTCATATCCCCCCCACCTCCACAATCAGTCTGAAGAGAAATCCCGCCTCCAGGAGTCACCTATCCATGCTCTCCAGTGAAAGATATTGTACCTATATTTTATATTTTAACCATAAAATATAGAAGTTGAGTACAATATTATTCTGTTCTACATTGAAACACAGAAACGATACAAAAGCCCTAAACATATCAGAAAAGCATTCAAAGTACAAGATTGAAAATTACATTCGCAAACATGTTTAAACCCTGTTTTCTCCACAAGAGGTCAGTCTTCAATTTTATTTGCAGGGTAGGAATACAGATCCTTAAAATCCTTGTGTGCTCATGTTTCAAATGTTTCACTGATGCAATGTTTAACAACAGGTTAGTTTAGTGTCAAATATACCAGGGTGCAAGGTATATTGAAACTCACAGTGCATTAAAATGATATTGAAATGATTCTGAATTTAACGTATTCAAAGTGAAATTTATGGAACTGCTTAGAACATTGAATGAAGATGTCGACATATCCTAATTGTTATATATAATGACCAAGTATATTTTTGAAAAACAAACATTGGTGAGTGATCATTGTCTTCTCGATGTTTAGTGTATCGCCCACTTTGGTGAAGAAGCTAATCCTGCCTCTTCAACCGTCCACTGTATTGCACTCCCCCTCCACATCTTCTCTCTCCTATCCCTAACCATCAACCCAATCTCTCTAGTGTATCTCTCAGATCATGTCTGATTTTATCAATTCTGGCTGTCTGCCCTCCACAGTCTCCAACCCTATCGTTCCCCGCACGGCCCACTTTTACCTTCTCCACAAAATCCATAAGCAGAATTGCCCTGGCAGACCGATCGTCCTGACAGACCTCAGACGCTCTTTGACGTTTTAAGAACTTTCGGTCCCCAGGCCCCCGTTCCCTCATCTTTACTATGGACAGTCGCTCTCCACCAGCATCCCCCACCAGGAAGGCCGTAAGGTCCTCCGTCAATTTCTCTCTACCAACACTCTCCTCAGCCTAGCAGAACTGGTCCTCACCCATAATAATGTATCCTCCAGGTCAAAGCTGTATCCATGGGCACTCACAAGAGCCCCAGCTATGCCTGCCTTTTGGTTGTGTACATTGAACAGTCCCTATTCCAGGCCTACATTGGTCCTATCCCCGAACTCTATCTCTGCTACATTGATGACTGCATCTGGGCTACCTCCTGCACCCATGCAGAAATCATGGACTTTTTTAACTTCACCACTAACTTCCACCCTGCCCTCAAATTCACCTGGGCTATCTCAAACATTTCTCTCCCCTTTCTTGATCTCACCGTCTCCATCACGGGGGATAGACTATCGACTGATGTATATTACAAACCTACTGACTGTCACAGTTATCTAGACTACACTTCTTCCCATCCGGCCTCTTACAAAGATTCTATCCCCCTTCCAATCCCTCCATATCTGCCACATCTGCTCCCATGATGAGGTGTTCCCTACCAACACATCCAAGATGTCATCATTCTTTTGGAACATGGGTTCCCCTCTTCCATCACAGATGAGGCTCTCACATGTGTCTCCGCTGTATCCTATAGTTCTACTCTTGCTTCCTCTCCCCCAGTTGTAAACAGGGACAGAGTCCCCCTCATCCTCACTTTTCACCCCAGTATCCTTCGCATACAGCACATCATCCTCCAACATTTTGGTCACCTCAGACGGGATCCCACCACAAGTCATATCTTCCCATCTCCATCACACAAACACAGTTCCCTTTCCATACTTTGGTTTTCCACTATAATGGGCTGGTTACCTACAGTAGATTGTTAATTTATAGTGTCACTAATTATCGTATGTTTATTTCTTGTGTTATTGTGTAAATGGACGTGTAAAGCTGCAACAAGAAAACAAGAATTTCATTGGTAGACAAAAATGCTGGAGAAACTCAGCGGGTGAGGCAGCATCTATGGAGCGAAGGAAATAGGCAACGTTTCGGGCCGAAACCCTTCTTCATTGTTCTGTTCCTGGTACATACAAAAACTAAACACTCTTGGCTTGAGTAAAAGGAGCTGGTGGCTGCAATAATATGTAGAGATACAGGAAACTGCAGAAATTGGAACCTTGAGCAAAAATGAAGTACTACAGAAACTCAAAGGTTCAGGCAACACCTGTGGAGAGAATAGACAGACGACATTTTGGGTCGCAACTCTTCTTCAGACCCGAAACAAGCATTAACATGTGGTACTCCAAGTGCAACTGATCAGACAGGAAGGCTCTGCAGAGGGTAGTGAGGGGAGCAGAGAGGATCATTGGCGTCTCCCTACCCTCGGTGCAAGAACTGTTCCAGAGCCGCTGCCTGAAAAAAGCACTGAGCATAGCATCTGGATCTCCTGCCATCAGGCAAGAGATACCGTAGCATCAAAGCCCGGACAACCAGACTGCTAAACAGCTTCCTTCCACAGGCTGTGAGGCTGCTAAACAGTCACTCCACCTGATTCTGCTGCTTCTTTGCACTGACAATTTAATAACAACTCTGGCACTAGCCACTTAAATCAGCTGCCCTGGATGATTTATGACTGTTTTTACTTGTATTTTAATGTTGCTGTTTTTTGCCTGCACTATTTAACTATTCGTATTGTTTTTATCAGGGACTGGATTGTTTTTATTGTTTCTATTTATGTTGGAAATGTTTAAGTTTTATGTGCAATGCTCTGGTATTCCCTGGGAAACGTCTTCTCATTTTGCACTGTACAACTGTTGCTTTGCAAGATGACAATAAAGGTTGATTGATTGATTGATTGATTGAAACATATTTTCTTTCCATTCCCTCCACAAATTCTGTCTAATCGCTGAGTTACTCCTGCAATTTGTATTTTTTTAATAGAACAAGTGATCGTGTCACCTTATCCTCACTCTTCTCTTGTCCTTCCATGACTGCCCTGCCAGTTTAGAGTGCTGACCATCGGATAGGAGAAAGGTACTTGTGTATGTTAACAGTGAGATGAGGGAGAGTAAAGGAAATGCATGTTCATAGGAGTTCCATCATATAATTTGCATAGTTGGATTAAGTGAAAGTACAATTTGCCAACAGGAATTAGGTCCTGTCAAACTTCTGAACCCATCACCTTTCACATCTGCTTCCCAGAGGTTCTGTCACCCATCATTATTTTAACTTTAACTCTTTTGGTTATTCCATTTTTGTACTTTCATCGTTTTTTGCACCACTGTGCTTGCACTACAATATCGCACTATTCTGCTGTTTTGCATTCATCATTATATATATTGTTGTATTTACGATTGATATGTTTGTAGGTAAACAGGGAATTTCATTGCATCCTGTTATATACGGTATGATAATAGCCAGGATCCGAATCTGAATCTGAGATATGTGAGTCCTGTTATTTTCTCTGAATGGAAACATCAAATCCATAATGGCCATTCCGATAGTAATGACCCCTCCAAGAAGCCACATGATCCAGACACATCATTCTGTAAAAGAGAGGAGAGTTTACTTCTGAATGTTGTTCTGCATTTGGGTAATGTATCATAGTTGAATGGGTAAAATGTTAGTGGGAAAGCTTGAGGTAGTGGCAGGTGTTGGAGTAAGGTATTGTGACATATATAACTATCAGTTGTAGAAACAGGGAACTGCAGATGCAGGTTAACAAAAAAAAGGACACTAAGTGCTGGAGTAACTCAGCGGGTCAGACAGCATCTCTGGAGAACATGGATAGGTGACATTTCGGGTTGGGATCCTTTTTCACACTCGTAAAGAGGAGGAGAATTTCTTCAAAGTAGGCATACCTACTTAGAACCAGTCAAAATGTAGAAACAGAACCGCAGATACCAGTTTACAAAAAAGGACACAAAATTGCTGGAGTAAGTCAGTGCGTCAGGCAACATCCATGGAGAGCATGGACAGGTGACATTTCAGGTTGGTACCCTTCTGCAGATTGGTCTGAAGATAGGTCCCGACCCAAAATATCTCCTATCCATGTCCTGCAGAGATGCTGCTTAACCTGTCGAATTACTCCACCACTTGGTGCCCTTTTTTTTAAATGAATATCAGTTCCCACTCCTGATTGACAGTGAGTGAAGGGAATGTGGTGCATTGAGCAATGTGGCTATCAATAGTTATAGGAATATAGTAGTTGATGATGCAGTGCAACTTCAATATAACATGGACATGTGGTCAACTTTACCACCTGCATTAGAAACTACCTACATTTTAAGTAAAATTAACATTTACCCAATGATGATACCAATGGTGTACCTTAAAGTGTGATACAACAAGACATGTCACATGTCAACTGATTGTTCCCGATGTTGGGGAAATCCAGAACAAAGGGTCACAGTTTAAGGATAAGGGGGAAGGAAGTCTTTTAGGACTGAGATGAGAAAAACATTTTTCGCACAGAGAGTGGTGAATCTGTGGAATTCTCTGCCACAGAAGGTAGTTGAGGCCAGTTCATTGGCTATATTTAAGAGGGAGTTAAATGTGGCCCTTGTGGCTAAAGGGATCAGGGGGTATGGAGAGAAGGCAGGTACAGGATACTGAGTTGGATGATCAGCCATGATCATATTGAATGGCGGTGCAGGCTCATAGGGCCGAATGGCCTACTCCTGCACCTATTTTCTATGTTTCTATGTCACATCGGGTTTACACTGATTTTCTGCCCCAGAATCTACGTCAACTATTTGATGACTCCATCTCCACAGTTTGGAGGGAACCATTTTATTTAACGCTCTCAGCAAATGAGAATTCTGTTTTATTCTATTTCCATCTATCATCATGTACACAAGTAAGGTTTGTGCTCAGCAGCTTCATCTTAATTGCAGATAGATACAAAAAGCTGGAGTAACTCAGCGGGTCAGACAGCATCGCTGGTGAAAAGGAGTAGGTGACATTTCAGGTCGAGACCCTTCTGAAGACCCGCTGAGTTGCTCCAGCTTTCTGTATCTATCATCGATTTAAACCAGCATCTGTGGTTCCTTCCTACACATTTAAATGAATTGCAGTTTGCCCGTAAAGTCCCGGGCAATAAGGAATGAACTGAAATGCTTGTTTGAGATTGGGAAACAATGCAACATTGCCTTCCACTGTAGACCAGCTTGCCAATGGTAAACACAATATGCTGCTATATGCTATTAAAGTCCATTTGACAGCAGTAGTTACCTGCACTTCATGAAAGGGAAGAGTGAACATCTTACTCCTAAAATCTTTGCACCCTTTCTTTCCACTGACTCCTTCGGTTCCCCAAGATGGTTGCTCCGACAAAGACAAGTTGTTGAAATCCACGTTAAGCAGGCCGTCACATCGGTGAACTTCAGACCTAATATTTTATTCATGACTGGATCACTTGATTCCAAGCCTACACTAAAGACATTTCTCAGTCCTTCTTCTTCTTTCGTGTCCATCTTCCATGTTTTAAATATTGACATCGCTGTCATCGTACGACCTGCAAAGGACGCAAGCTTCCGGCGACAATCAGTGGGAGCCATCACTAGTTGCAATAGATGATGGTGGTAGCAGAATTAGCTCGGGATACTTCCAGTTTTCAGCCCTGTGACGTGGATGCTTCTGCTATCGGACCTCTCCGTCCTTATACAGGACCTTTCACATATTCTCTTGTAAGGCTGATGGACTATTCCTAACAGATAGAAACATAGAAACATAGAAAATAGGTGCAGGAGTAGGCCATTCGGCCCTTCGAGCCTGTACCGCCATTCAATATGATCATGGCTGATCATCCAACTCAGTATCCTGTACCTGCCTTCTCTCCATACCCCATGATCCCTTTAGCCACAAGGGCCACATCTAACTCCCTCTTAAATATAGCCAATGAACTGGCCTCAACTACCTTCTGTGGCAGAGAATTCCAGAGATTCACCACTCTCTGTGTGAAAAATGTTTTTCTCATCTCGCTCCTAAAAGATTTCCCCCTTATCCTTAAACTGTGACCCCTTGTTCTGGACTTCCCCAACATCGGGAACAATCTTCCTGCATCTAGCCTGCCCAACCCCTTAAGAATTTTGTACGTTTCTATAAGATCCCCCCTCAATATTCTAAATTCTAGTGAGTACAAGCCGAGTCTATCCAGCCTTTCTTCATATGAAAGTCCTGACATCCCAGGAATCAGTCTGGTGAATCTTCTCTGTACTCCCTCTATGGCAAGAATGTCTTTCCTCAGATGGGGTTCTTCAGCTGTATGTATTAAAGCCCGAATAATGGCTTCTAATGTCTCATGTATTTTGTTGATAACTGTATTATTGGCTCTGGTGCCTGGTGTTGACTATTGCCACATTTCCTTCGAAGAACCTGAACTGATGTTTAATTCCAGATACAGAGATCAGCAAATATTTACATGGGAAAATCAACGCTAAGAACAAATCACTGAATACAATGGTACCCTTTTCAAAGAGAAGATAAAGATAAATCCAAAATAATGGAAGACAAGAACAAGGTGGAGGATGTTTCTTGCTTTGCATTAGTGTACGGACATTAAACATGTTGCAATTAAAACGAGCAATGTGTTATACATGGCTCTATACACCAAGCAAACCACTTTGCTCATCAGTTACAAGCTCAATTTCCCTCCCTGATCATGTCTCAATCAGACAATGAGCAAATTTAATACATTTCTGATCTGAAACTGAGCTTCTGACCACTTCCACCTTTATCATATCATTTCTCTCTGGCCATCCTCAGCTCATCTGTACATAGAATACCCAGCCATGCCTCAGTTACATTCAGGCTTGGACTAGTCTATTGTTCTCCTTACTGACATTACGCTTTACATCCTTTGGAGCTGAATTTTGTCACCAAAACTCTGATACCTGTATCATAACTCACACTACCTCCAGTTCACCCATGTTTGAAGTACCCAACATTTGCTGTGCAAAAGATATGCGAAAATGCTAATTTTCATGTTTAGTTTAGTTTAGAGATACAACACGGAGACAGGCCATTCGGCCCAGAGTTCACACAGACTAGCAATCCCCGCACATTAACACCATCCTACAAACATTAGGGACAATTTTACATTCATACCAAGCCAATTAACCTACAAACCTGTATGTCTTTGGAGTGTGGGAGGAAACCGAATATCTCAGAGAAAACCCATGTGGTCATGCTGAGAATGTAAAACTCTGTACAGACAGCATCTGTCGTCGGGATCAAACCTGGGTGTCCAGCGCGGCAAGCGCTGTAAGGCATCAACTCTACCGCTGTGCCACCGTGCCGCCTTCTACAGATGAATCATAGAAAACGTCTTATTGGGATGCATCGCAGCTTATTTGAACAACAGATCTGCCAAGACAGCAAGAAATTGTAGAAAGGTCTTAACGTAGCCTAGTCCATCACACAAACCAGTTTCCCCACCATTGACTTAATCTACACTTCACATTGCCTCAGGAAAGCAGCAAACACAATCAAGGACTGTTTTCAACCTGGTCATTTCCTATTCTCCCCTCTCCCATCAGGCAGAAGATACAGAAGCCTGAAAGCAGAGACCACCAGACTCAGGACCAACTTCTTCCCCACAGTTATCAAACAACTGAATAGTTCTTCCGCAAGCCTAGGTGTAGTCTGATTTTTCAATCTACATCATTATGCACATTGGAATTTTATCACTGTAACTATAACGCTGTAATGCTATATTTTTGCACACTAGTATTTTTCTCTTTGCACTACTTGTTCTATTGTGAATGGCTTGATTGTACACATGTATAGCATGATTTGGCTGGATAACACATAAACCAAACTTTTCACTGTATCCCGGTGCACGTGGCGGTAATTAACCAACACTAATCAGGCAGTGGTTAGCATGGAACATCCTGCATGCACTGCTGGAGAAGAAAACAATGGATCCCATGGCATGGTTCCTCAAGCAGGCCATCATTGCCATTTGGCAGAATGCCTCATTGCCAGAGCTCTCTAGCAAGCACCAAGACCTTACTTGGCTGGCAATGCGTGGGGACCCCGGCTTCCTGCCAGGCCGCGGCTGTCGACGGGGAACGCGGACGGAGGCCTTTAACGACAAACTCTGTACTCGTCGGGAACGATCCCAGGTCTCCGGCGCTGCGAGCGCTGTAAGCAGCAACTCTACCGATATGCCACCGGTAGGTGTATACATGAGTTGCTATGGTGCTTTATGTTCACCACGTGTTAATGCTACATATGTACAGAACCAATGAGAATACCAATGTAAAGAAAGTTGTGGATATTTTTTGTTTTGTTTTTCTTGAGTAAATTTTTTATTTTTGATATTAAAAAATGCTTGGACAGTTGACTAAATATCACACATGTATGTGATGGGCATGAGCTCCAAAATGGACTCTCGTGAGGAATCAGGAATTGGATCCGGCTGCTCCACACAGACATGATTGGTAAAGTCCACAATAATAGGTGGAAAACAGATAGCTTCCCCGACAAGGTTGCCCACTCTCATGTCTTGTGTAGGAAGGAACTGCAGCTACTGGTTTACAATGAAGAAAAGTGAGGCCTCTGTTGAGGACAGATCTGTTTTTTACAGTTCAGCTTTCGACTTCATTTCAATCTCTTTTAACAAAGAACCCCATTGAAAAAATCTTTTCAAGAAATGCTAAGCAGTACATGACTTTATATCATCAAGACAATACATTTGTAGTGTCATCAAATTGTAGTGGGCAGCACGGTGGCGCAGCAGTAGAGTTGCTGCCTTACACCACTTGCAGCGTGGAGACACGGGTTCGGTCCCAACGGAGCTGTCTGTATGGAGTTTGTACGTTCTCCCCGTGACCGCGTGGGTTATCTCAGAGCTTCGGCTTCCTCGCACACTCCAAAGATGTGCAGATATGTAAGAAAAGTGGCTTGGTAAATGTAAACATTGTCCCAAGTGTGTGTAGGATAGTGTTATTATGCAGGGATCGCTGGTCGGCGCGGACCCGGTAGGCCAAAGGGCCTGTTTTCATACTGTATCTCTAAATGTAACTAAACTAAAAATTAATACATTCTATGTCCAAACAATGAACAGCGCTTATGTGCCTCTTCGAACAATACACATGTGTCCATTGAGCTGTAACCCAGGCCCCAACCCACAACAATGGACTTTGTTTAAGGTTGCACTATGTACTTCGACTTGCATTATTGTTATCTGGTTGCATAGTATGTTTAGTTTAGAGATACAGAGATACAGGAAATCAGGCCCTTTGACCTACTGAAACCACATGATAACTCATTCAAAAGAAAACAAAATGCTGGAGTAACTCAGCGGTTCACGCTGCATCTCTGGAGAGCAGGAATAGGAGAATTTTCGGTTTGGAAATTTCAGAATCTTTCAGGTCGGGACCCTTCTTCAGAGTGATCTAGTGTGATCACCCATTCCATTGTGATCACCCTTTCACACTAGTTATATGTAATCCCTCATTTCTCATCCACTCCCTACACATTAGGGGAGAATTTACAGAGGTCAATTAACCTACCAACCCACATTTCTTTGGGATGTAAAAGGAAACCTGAGCACCCAGAGTAAACCCACGTTGTCACAGGGAGAATGTGCAAACTCCATGCAGACAGAACCCCAGGTCAGGATCGAACCTGGATCTCTGGCACTTTGAGGCAGCTGCTATACCATTCAGTGTAACTGATCATTATTGTATTAGAAAAACAGAAACATAGAAACATAGAGAATAGGTGCAGGAGTAGGCCATTCGGCCCTTCGAGCCTGCACCGTCATTTAATATGATCATGGCTGATCATCCAAAATCACTATCCCGCTCCTGCTTTCTCCATTAATATTGTTTATTGTCTACACTTAATGTTGTTCATTGTATGTTCATTGATAATTTGTCGCGTTAATGAGATGCAACAATAAAAATGTAATTGTTCCAGATCTGGTAACAACAATTAATCATGTTGACTCTAATCATGTTGAGTGTCCATTGGAAGCTGGAACATAGATCACAGTCCTTCCTTACCGGGCCTTTATGTTGGCCACACCAAACTTTCAGCATGTCCCCGAGCATGTACTCCTACCGTCAGAAATATTAATTTGCAGGATCATTCTCACAACAGTTTCCCAGCGTCAGCAAAGTTTATATTCCAAATGGACTATCAAGGCATAGTAAATCCAATTAAAACTTAATAATAGCAGGAAATCCTTTCTGCCTCAACTACAGTCTCTACTTCTTTGATTATGCCTCAGACGCTTGCACACCCATTTACTTTCATCCTGGGAATTATTGTCAGTGGGAGCTAATCAACGGCCATTAAGCAACCTAACACATACACACAGTTCCTCAGGAATTTCTGGCATTTTTTTTAAAGGTTCAGCTATTTCAATTCACACAATGCACAATGCTAATTAGTTGGAATTAATCCCATCTCTTTGTAGACACTGGTTACTTCAATCTTGTGCATAGCATGCATTTTTCTAATGGGGATCAAATGGGTAAAATAACTCCTTATATGCATACTCATTAACAGAACAGCAGTACCTTTTGGTGTAATCTCCTCTCTGTTGTCATGTATTTACTATGCTAATAGTCAGTCACTGCTACTTAGAGAATGATCCCATGGAATTCATCGCTTGGTAAGGAGTAAAAGGTGAAGTGGAGAAACAACCAAAATTGTCGGAAGAGAAAAGGGGCTGAATTTTTCAGAATAAAATTGAGATTATAAATTGTGATTTTGTCAGGGTGTGATTTATTATTGGCAATTCTAATTCCAAACTGTGGTACTCATCAAATAAATTAAGAATTAAGAGAGATACAGCATTGAAACTGGCCCTTCGTCCCACAAATCCACACTGACCATTAATCACCCACTCCACAAGCCCCATGTTATCCCACTTTCACGTCCAATCCCAACACACAGGACAATTTTCAGAGGCCAATTAACCTACAGACTCACACATCTGGGATGTGAGAGGAAACCGGAACCCCCCCGGAAACCCATGCGGTCACAGGGACAACGTGCAAACTCCATTCAGGCAGCACATGAGGTCAAGATCAAACGTGGGTCTCTGGTGCAGTGAGGCAGCAACTCTACCTGTGCCGACCTGTACTCTTGATATTAACAACGGCACGGTGGCGCAGCGGTACAGTTGCTGCTTTACAGCGCTTGCAGAGCCAGAGACCCGGGTTCGATTCCAACTATGGGTGCTGAAGAAGGGTCTCGAAACGTCACCTATTCCTTCGCTCCATGGATGCTGCCTCACCCGCACCCAATTCTCCAACATTTTTGTCTACCTCTGACTATGGGTGCTGTCTGTATGGAGTTTGTCCCTTCTCCCCGTGACTGCATGGGTTTTCTCCGAGATCTTCGGTTTCCTCCCACATTCCAAAGACATGCAGGTATGTAGGTTAATTGGCTTGGTGTATGTGTAAATTGTCCCTAGTGTGTGTGGGATAGTGTTAATATGTGGGGATCGCTGGGCGGCGCGGACACGGTGGGCTGAAGGGCCTGTTTCCGCGCAGTATCTCTAAACTAAACTAAACAGTCATTTCTGGTTTTGTGATATTGATGGCATATGGAGAATGGAGTTTAAATTCTCCCGTTTGCCTATCTGATCATTTGCAACAACTGCACAACTGGTCAACTAATCGTTTCATACCAAGTATCATTCTTTAAGCACGGGTCACCAAGTCATACAGCTGTGCAGCATGGAAATAGGCCCTTCAGCCCATCTTGCCCATGCCGACCAAGGTGGCATACTGAGCTGGTCCCATTTGCCCGTATTTGACCAATATCCCTCAAAACCTTGGATAAATACAGAAAGTTGGAGTAACTCAGCGGGGCAGGCAGCATCTCTGGAGAGAAGGAATGGGAGACGTTTCGGGTCGAGACGAAGGGTCTCGACCAAAACATTACCCATTCCTTCTCTCCAGAGATGCTGCCTGCCCCGCAGAGTTACTCCAGCTTTTCATGTCTATCCAAGGTTTAAACCAGCATCTGCAGTTCCTTCCTACACATTTCCTCGAAACCTTTCCTGTCCATATATCTGTCCAAATGTCTTTTGAATATTGTAACGGTATCTACTTCTATAGCATCCTCTTGCAGCTCATTCCAGATATGGACAACCTTCTAAGTGAAAACGATGTCCTTGAGGTCCCTCTTAAATCTCCCTGCTCCCCTCTCATGGGAGATTTGTGCCCTGGGAAAAAAGACTGTGAGTGTTCACTTTTTCCAATGTCCTTCAGGATCTTTCACACCTCAATAAATTCAGCCCTCAGGCTCCTACTCCCCAAAGAAAAAACGTGCCAATAAATCCAACCTCTTCTTGTAACTAAATTCTGCAAGCCTAGGTAGCATCCTGGTGAATCTTTTCTGCACCCTTTCTAATTTAAAGACATCCTTACAAAAGCATGGCGTCCAGATTTGCATACAGTACTCCACGTGTGGTCTCAGCCGCCTGCCAGCCATGTCGTTCACTCCTACAGCTACATGCTGCCCCTGTACTCTTGCTGTCTCACATTTGAAAGCCTCCCACTTGCCAGCCATCAGAGATGTTGCCTGACCCGCTGAGTAACTCCAGCACTTTGTTGTCCTTTCGTGTCAACCAGCATCTGCAGTTTCATTGTTTCTTCAAAAATACTTCTTTCACTGAGTTGATGATCTTCCAGCAGCACTTGATGATTGTCTCAGCAAGCATCGTTGGAGTTTCCCATAAATCAGACAGTTGTGCGACTGCTGGAGTTGAACCTTGACAAGGAACCTTGCATCTTTTCCAGACCTCTTTTATGAATGCACAGCCCAGAAAGAGATGGTCAATAATCTCGTCCTCATAACTGCTGTCTTGAGAGCAGCTTTGCGCATTGGCCAAGACAGCAACAATGTGGAGGAGGAGCCTTTCACTTCCAGCCAAGCGATGTCGCTGTGCTTATTGTGAGTTCTAGCAGTGAGACATTCGCACAGACCTGCAGGAAAATCTGTGCAGACTGATGGTGATTCCAGTCAAAAGTGTTTTCCTGAAAGAACTTTTCCACAAAGCGCTGGGAATGCGTCGTCCAACTGAATAGAATATTGCCTGGCAATGTGATCCGACCCACCCCTCACAACCAAAGATCCTATAGCGGAGCAAGATAGACCATTCCTTCTAAATGCAATGGGCTGACGCGTAGTACGCAACGGAGCGGAACGTGGGCCTTTTTTTCATCCATTTCAGTAACCCAACCCGACCCGACTCGCTTGTGTAATCTACGTTGCGGGGGACCAGTTCGTGTTAATAAATTATAATTCTGAAAATGAGAAGATTTTTACCAAAGAACTTTTAATTTTACGAGGATGTTTTCGTAACCGTCTTCCGTCTCCGCACTAGTTATCTTTGCTCCGCTATGGGATCTTTGGTACGAAGACGGACGCCGGTTACAGAAATGGGGCCAAAAATTACCCATGAATCTGCCCATGACCGTACCACGTCTTTTTCGTCGAGTGATCTATCTTGCTTGCTATAGGATCTTTGCTCGCAACATAGGGAATAGTTAGAACCTCAGCATGTTGTGACCCTTGGTGCATTATTTGCTTCAGTTCTCCACACAGCTTGATGCAGCCGCACACAATGGTGGCCATCAGGATGAGGGCGAAGTTAGATAGATGTTCCCCTATTATCTGGGGACATGTCATAGATGATCCATCTTGGGTTCCCAGATGAAATGGAGGATTGCCCATGGGACAGGCACATTAGAGGGCAGGTAAGGACCAAATATATACTTGGAGCAGATGTGGTCCATGCCCTCTGTCTCAATAAGAGGCGCTGCTCCCTCAGTCTTAATTTTTGTTTAAGACTGGCTGTCTGCTTCAGCCAATTCTTCTTACCTCAGCCCCTCCAAAGTAGAACCCCAACACCTTAAGTTGTCAGAGTTGATAATGAACAGGACAGCTGATCTGTCTGTCTGAAGAAGGGTCTCGATCCGAAACGTCATCCATCCTTTCTCCCCAGAGATTCTGCCTGTCCCACTGAGTTACTCCAGCATTTTGCGTCTATCTTCGGTTTAAACCAGCATCTGCAGTCCCTGAAGAATATGGATATGTGACATTTCGGGTGACCCAAAACGTCACTTATCCATGTTCTCCAAAGATGTTACCTGATTCGCGAAGATACTCCAGCATTTTCTGTCTTTCATAGATTTTAGCTATAGGTGTTGTAATTTTGAAAAATAATTCTGCTGATCCTAGTCTCATGCATATTTTCGAACTTGTTTACATTTTATAGTTTGGCTCAATCTCAAAAACACCTTTATCTTCCATTCTGAATGTTCTTCTTTGCACCATCTGTTGCGTGTATTTATAAAATTTTAGGATGGCCTCACCATAAAAATATGTTGGTGCAAAAAATACTATTTTTGTGATATAAAGTATACCTTGTTTCCCCAAATTATAATTATGTGAATCAACAGGGGCATCTGAAAACACAGGACTTTCTCACAAACTTGTCATTAACTTGACATGACAGTATGTGTGTAGAGGAGCTTTCAGTACCTTGAGTGTATCTTACAACAAACATTTATGTCGATTATTATCATTCCACCAGTCGAATACATTTAATATCTGCTATAATGCTCAAATTCCTACATTGGAGAAACGACACAGGCTCTTGTTCTTGCCCGTAGGACCATGGCCTTGTTGGTCATTGTCATCGAGCTATGCAGCATAGAAACGGGACCTTTGGCCCACCAAGCCCATGTCGACCAAATTTGCATATAGGGTTATCCCATTTCCCTGTATTTGCCCAATAACCATCTAAACCCTATCGATATATCTTTCCAAAGGTCTTTCAATATTTGCTAGCATTTTTCCATGTGAACGCACACCAATTTCATTTTCTGCGGTTCATTATATCCTGCTTTAATACATCACTGCTAAAATACACCACTTGTTAACCCCTTCTCATGATCCCATTCCTTCATCAACTTTTTAAGAGGGATATGGGCCAAATGGGACAAGCTCAGATGGAAAACATGGTCAGTGTTTAGTTGGGCTGAAGGGCCTGTGTTTACATTGTTTCTATGATTTTTATGATTCTATAACCTTTTCTTCCACAAGCCTATTTACAGCATCTGCATGGTCACCCTCGACATAGTTCAGGGTTCCATATTTGGTTCCCTCTAACATCAAAATTCTGACTCTCAGTACCATCATGCATTACGCAGGCATCATATCGTACAATAATTCTGCCTCTGGGATTCACTTCAGTTTAACTTTCACCATGACTTTTAAAGGGTCATCACGACCCTATTTTTCCGCATGTGTTTTAAATATTTACATCTATTACTACCTGAATGGAAAGAGCTAATTAGTTCTTGTTTTTGAAAAAAATAAGCTAGTGCAGGAATGTAGACTGAAAGAAAAAACAATGCAAGTGAAAAGAAATGAGGAAAAGTATTTTTGAAAACCATCTGGATAGATTTTATTGATTTAACAATTCAGTAGCATCAAGGGTAAACAGGTAATTTCAATTTTCTAGCATGCAAGTTAGCTATAAGCAATATTTTCTTCAAAGTCTTATGAAATAAAATATAAAAAACATGTCATGAAAGCTGGATCCAATCAATTGGAGAATATGCATTCATATCATAACAACCTGATAAACTTTTGATAGCCAGTGCATAATCTGGAATCAGATGCATTATATAATGCATTTACAGACAGTTGAAGAGATATATCTTGTGTGCAAGTGAGAGGAGACACATCTATTGATCTTTTTATCCACAAATGAAGATACTCCTCAAAACATATTCCAGTATCTTATAAATAAAGGTATGTCAAAATTGCTCTTCTATAAATAACACTATTGTGAATCTATTGGCATGGAAGGTATTCCTTTGCTGTTATTTTCTTTTTGTATGACTTTCACTCAAATGTTAGATTCTCCACATCATTCTCTGGGTAGGGTCTGAAGAAGGGTCTCGACCTGAAACGTCACCCATTCCTTCTCTCCAGAGATGCTGCCTGTCCCGCTGAGTTACTCCAGGTTTTTGTGTCTCTCTGGGTGGTCTGCTTCCCTGATGTACGATTCAATTGTACAACATGCCATGGGGATTTGGAGATATTAACTTGTTTTCAGCCATTCCTTTTCTAGAAAAATTAGATTCAAGCTTGAAACCTGTTCCATTTTGAAATGTGTTCAGTCTTCCAGCAATATGTCTGGAGTAGTGAAGAGACAACTTGCTTCATAAGCCTGATGCTGTGACTTCTGACGCACCATATGCCCATAATAATATCAGAATTGGGCACTACAAGAAACTATGAAGTTCAGGAATAATCAAGAGTCAGCAAAAAGTGGCTCGACCTGAAATGTCACCCATTCCTTCTCTCCAGAGATGCTGCCTGTTCCGCTGAGTTGCTCCAGCATTTTGTGTCTATCTTCAGTGTAAACCAGCAACTGCAGTTCCTTCCTGCAGTAAATTGAAAGATTGGTTCTATTGCCGAGAATGGGATTGAGGGAGAGCAATTGAAAATGCACGGTAAAACAGACCAGTTCAGAATTATCTGAAAAATACATTAAAAAATTTACATCCATTTTAAACCAACCATTAAAGTTTATTTCTACGATTAGCAAGGATGGTCAAACACATATATTTTAATATTTAATAAATTGGATATATAACATAAATTACAGTATATTGTCCTTCCATTTTACACTTTGACTCCATAAGTCATTTTGCCTGAAGTTTAAATCTAGGAATTTGACGTGGGAGGTGCGAAAGAGGAAGTTGCTGTTAACTGTGAAAAAAAAAGATACAGAACACATTGAACATTTGCCTGTGGAATTGCATGAATGACATTCCAATTAACTATCTTCTGAAAGTAAAGATTAGTCACTGAAGTGCTAGTATTTCTCATTCATCAAGAAGAGTGGAACTCATGCTGTGGCTCAATCCTGCATTTTAAAAGTCCCTCGCCCCATGCAGAGACAAAACTTGCATATTAAAACCCCACAGGGAAGGCTACATGTCATTCTCTCAAAATAGTCATATCAGAATCCTCCACCTCAGGTGGCCTTGGGCAACTTTCCCTGCTGCTTCCTTTTCTGTCGCATTTATATCCAGTGAGGGTATTTTCTTTGTGCCCCTGGCCCGGGGCATTTGGAGCTCATCCTACTTACTTTTTTGGATGGTTGTAGCAGCAATGCTCTTTTATATCAGACACATAAGGCAGCACAACTGCTACTACAGGGAGAAGGTCTTGGAAAAGTAGTCAAGTCAAGTCAAGTTTATTTGTCACATACACATACGAGATGTGCAGTGAAATGAAAGTGGCAATGCTCGCGGGCTTTTGTGCAAAAGACAAACTATAAACACAATCATAACACATATATTCTTTTACATAATAAACAATGGAAGGAAAAACGTTCAGTAGAGTTAGTCCCTGGTGAGATAGGCGTTTAGTCCGAATGGCCTCTGGGAAGAAACTCCTTCTCAACCTCTCCGTTCTCACCGTATGGCAACGGAGGCGTTTGCCTGACCGTAGCAGCTGACCGTAACACACACACACAACGGACCGTAACAGTCCGTTGCAGGGGTGGAAGGGGTCTCTCATGATATTGTTGGCTCTGGAGTTGCACCTCCTGATGTATAGTTCCTGCAGGGGGGCAAGTGAAGTTCCCATAGTGCGTTCGGCCGAACGCACTACTCTCTAGCAGAGCCTTCTTGTCCTTGGCAGAGCAATTCCCAAACCAGATGGAGGACTTACACAGTTCCCGCTGCATCAAAAAATCCCTGAGTATTATAAAGGACATTTCCCACCCCGGACACTCCCTGTTTGAACTGTTACCGTCAGGCAGACGGTACAGATCTACAAGGACAAGGACAAACAGACTTAAAAACAGTTTTTACCCCACTGCTATAAAGGCACTAAATGTAGCCTCCAAGGAACGCAGGGGCGATACATAATAAGAGACTGTGAAATCGACAGAAGGATGTAGGGCTGGGTGTTTATGCGTGCTATTTTCATGATATTTATTTTAGTTGTTTATCTTTTTTTAAATATTTTACCTTGTATGTATCGTTAGCTTTTAGAAATGTTTGAATGGTGCACTGACTGGCTGACATTTTACAATTTCGTTGTACATGGTTCATGTTACAATGACAATAAAGAAACTATTCTATTCTAATGTTCCCGGACAAGATGCTTTCCACCGCCGCTGCGTAGAAGCACTGGAGGGTCCTCGGAGACACTCTGAATTTCCTCAATTGCCTGAGGTGGTAAAGGTGCTGCCTTGCCTTACTCACGAGTGCTGAGGCGTGTGATGCCCATGTCATATCCTCGGAGATGTGGACTACCAGATATTTAAAACAGTTCACCCTATCCACAGGATCCCCATTTATCCTCAATGGAGTGTACGTCCTCGGATGATGTGCCCTCCTAAAGTCCATGATCAGCTCCTTCGTTTTTTTGATGTTCAAGAGGAGGCTGTTATCCTGGCACCAGAGTGCTAGACAGCTTTTGTTACCTGTACCAACTCCTGCAGAGAGACTTGCACAAGCTCTCCTCTGCAATGCCTTAACTGTGTTCAGAATGTTCACACTATGTTCACCAACACACACACAGCAATATTTCAGATGTAGAAGCAAAGAAATGCAGATGGACATAAAATGTTGTAGTAACTCAGCGGTTCAGGCAGCATCTCTGGATAGGAATGGGTGACATTTCGGATTGAGGGTCTTGACCTGAAACGTCACCCATTCCTTCTCTGCGGAGATGCTGCCTGCCCGCTTAGTTACTCCAGCATGTTGTGTCTACCTTCGGTTTAAACCAGTATCAGTCCTTCCTACACAAAGAAATACAGATTCCGGTTTCTACCAAAGATAGACACAAAATGCGGGAATATCTCAGCGAGTCAGGCAACATTTCTGGGAAACATGAATGGGTGATGATTCGGTTCTGAAGAAGGGTCCCAATCCTATTCCTCCAGTGGTGCTGCCTGACCCACTGAGTTACTCCAGTACCTTGGGTCTATCTTTGGAACATTTCAGATTAATTTCCTGGTCTGGGATGACATAATGGTAGAGACAAGATGTTTCATAGAAAAGAGCATAATTTCAAAAACTTGAACATCATTTGGCACTTTTACAGGAAGTGTGGCTCGTGCAAGACAGAATTAATCATGATGGTACGAATCCTTTCCACCCCTCTCCCCCATGCTGTAGCCTGTCAACTGCAAGCTCATATGTAAAAAGGATGACAATGGTGCATGAACCTGTACCCCAATAAACAGTCAATTGACTCCAGGAAAAGGAGGAGCAGAAATTACCTCAAAGACAGATCGCATTTACATTCTGCAACAGCTTTAGGAAGCTAACCTGTTTCAGGTACTGTAAAAACATTTACAGGGGACAAATTTCACAGCAGCCAAACAATGCTAAATGTGTTTGTATAAGCAATTGGCTGGTTTAGTCCTTCTTGATTGAACAGTGAACCAAGTTCACAAGTATCCCAAAAAAGCATAACTGCCTCAAAAGCTTCTTTCATTAAGTCTTTTTGACCACGATACAAAAGGAGAAATGTTAGGAATTAGAATTTTAATAGAATTATGTTTATGTTTACACAACCTTCTACAAAAGTGAAAAGTGAGCATCTCGTGGGCTTTGAAATATGCAAAGATCAAAAATGTTCCTCAGTTATCAGGTCCCAATTTGAATTCATGCCATTACTCTGTTTCCTGTGAGGGATGTTATAACAATATGAGGTGGGGGATGTATGGTCAGCCAACGATGAACACCAATATGAACTAAAAGGTGCAACTTCAATTCTTGTATTCAACTCCAAGAGTCTTCAGTGTTCCCATTTTAAAGCCAGTTTTCATGTGCGAGCCTCAAGAGTGAACACTGTTGAACTACAACCACGAAGATCACTCTGCAAATGCACAACTCTGCATGTGCACCTTCAAAAGCAGCTCGATGTTGCAAAAGGTCGTGGCGCCAAATCAATTCAGATAATGTACAAGTTGGGTCCTAAGTTTGATTTCCTTATTTTTATCTTGCAGAATACACAAATTAATAAAGTTAAAAAACAAATCTTTTTGGTTTTCACATTTAGATCAATTATCCCTGCTCAAAAATTTGTGATGAGTGTAGATCGTTTCCCACTCCACTCCCCAATCTGCAATACACCCCACAAAAAACACAATTTAAAAAAATCTTTAAACAAAATAGGGAAAAAATTGAAATGTATTTACTCCAAATCCTGTTTCACAAAGTAAAATTCTGAAACTATTGAAACCATACAGCAAAAAAAGATTATCTAACCATACGTCCTGGGTTAATCTACCTTAATAGCTTACATTTGAGACAAATGTTATGGAAGACGATTTGCAGTGTTCAAATTGTCAAATTATAGCAACAATGAAAATACTGATTCAAATTTACACAATCCATAAAAAGGTCAAACATTTCACTGGATTTCTTAAAAGTCCAACTGTGAACATCTTTCTAGTTGTTGTAAACAGTATTAATACATAGTATAAAACTGGTAAAAAAAATTCAAAGTAGCAAAAGTCCTTTCAAAAGAAAGAAGATATTTTGGTATGACGTTCTTAGTCTTCATCAGAAAAATGTATGTGCTTGCCAGCTTTGTGTGTCTTGGCCACGATTATTTTTTCAGCCTTGACAATCAACTGTAATACAGAAGGGTTTAAGAACTTGTTAAATTTCTCAGTGTTTATAGGGAAAAGAAGTAAATGAAAACACATTCCACATTCATAAAAATGCCACGCCTTTCTGAAAATGCTTAACATACACAAATGAAGCCCCAGTGAAGTTGAGTCGACGGAGCCATGTGGCTGGGGCCTGAGTCGGTGCCACGGAGGCGTCCGGAGAGGACCCGGTTAGTGATAGTGGAGAGGTCAGTGGGGCGGTCGATGGGGCACAAACCGACAGACGAGGCCGGACCACGTGGAGTGAGGACTCCGCTGCCGAGGGATGGAACAAAGGAGAACATGGTGTGGGGACCGCCATGAGGGATGGGGATGAACAATGGACAATGGGGACCTGGCGGGGGGAGACCGCCGTGAGGGAGGGGGATGAACAAAAGGGGACCTGGCACGGATAATGTACATACTTTGTAACTTTGTCAGTGCCCTTATGTGGCAACTACTTGCATACCTTGGGTCTGCAAGCAAAGAATTTCATTGTGACTTGTCACATGTGACAATAAAGTATTCATTCAATCATACCTTCTCGGTGCCTCGCTTTTTGTCCCGTGGGCGGTTTAATTTTGCTTGCCTATCCACTAAAATCTTCTGCCAGTAACGCTGCTCACCATCACCTTTCGACAGAAAGAAAACAAACTTTTCAGAATTCATTCACGATGAAGACTCATCAACTTAAATTGCCTTTCTAAGTAGAGGTGATTCTGACTTGTTAAGCATTTTCTGTTTGCATAAAATCTGAAAATCCTGTGGCACAGAAGGAGCCCAGTCAGGCCACTGTGACAATATCACCAAGAACTGTGTTGATTTTTTTTTGTGGGGGGATGTCTTCCTTGCACTTCCTGGTTCTCAGATTGTAAGGCTTTCAAGTTTAGGATTTCTCATCCAAACATTCAATATTGATTGGATTTCAGTTGAGAGTTCTTCACTCTCACAACTCCTTGGATGAAAACAGAAATTTCAACTCCTCTCTAATCCTTCTAACCTTCTCCAATTAATAAAAAATTATATTTTACAGTCAAGGTTCTTGTTCTCTCCATCCACACCTCTCACAACTTTACACCGGCTAATTGAAAATCCAGCCTAATCAGACTTCTCAAGAAGGGTTTCGACCCGAAACATCACCCATTCCTTCTATCCAGAAATGCTGCCTGTCCCGCCGAGTTACTCCAGCTTTTCGTGTCTATTTTCTCATAACTATAACTCTATAGCCATGACAGTGGACTTTGTAAATGTCCCTGCAACCTCAATAGTGCCATCACATCCTCTCTACAGTACGGTGACCAGAACGTACGTAGAACTGCACCTGAACATATACTAGCTACAAGCTCCCGATCCGTCCACATCGGTCACCTCCTGCTACATACAGTAAGTCATAGCTAAACCGCACAGGAGCAGATCTCTCAGCCCAACCCCCACCTGCCAACCAAGTTGTTTAACCAAGCTTGTCCCACTTGCTTGTGCTTGGCCCATATCCCTCTAAACTTTCCTACCCATGTACCAATATGTGTCTCTTAAATGTCATAATTGTTCCAACCTCTACCACATCCTCTGGCAATTTGTTCCTTGTGCTCGTTATCCTCTGTGTGAAAACGTTGTCACTTAATTTCCTTTGCCCAGTGATAATCAGCACAAACTTTTAAAGAAACAAATTATCTGACTAATTTGATTGGATGCTTTGAGGAGGTAACAAGGAGAGTTGATGACGAGAGCACCTTTATGTCCCTGTGTAGATTTTAGTGAGGTGTTTGACAAAGATGCACATGACGCATTAATCAGGTAGTGTCATGTTTGGGAATAAATATTGTTTCACTGGTAGAAAGCTAAGAATTCAGTTTGCTGAGTGTTTTAGTGACTAGTGTGTTGTCAAGGTTATGCAGGGCGTCATGTACAAAAACTAGGGCAGCACAGTGGTAGAGTTGCTGCCTTACAGCGCCAGAGGCCTGGGTTCGATCCTGACTACGGGTGCTGTTTGTACAGAGTTTACACGTTCTCCCTGTGACTGTGTGGGTATTCTCTGGGAGCTCTGGTTTCCTCCCACACTCCATAAACACACAGGCTTGTCGTCTAATTGGCTTTGGTAAAATTGTAAGTTGTCCCTACTCTGTAGGGTGAAGCCCCTGTCCCACTTGCGCGACCTCCACCGCGACCTCTGGCGAGTTTGCCCGCGACTCAGTCGCGGCAAGGTCGTCACGAGGCCGTAGGAGGTCTTCGTCACTCTCCTTCATGGTCAAGAGTGGTCTCCGCGTAGTCGAGGCTTCAGCTAGGTCGCGGCGTATTTTTCAAGATGTTAATAATTGACCGCGACTAAAAATAAGTCGCCGTGGGAAAAATCAATATGTTTTTAGTCGTAGGTCTAGTCGAAGCCGGTCGTAGTCGGTCATGATGCTAGTCGAAGGTAATAGCTCCAGGGTGAAAAAAAGGTCAGTAGAAAAAAAAAGTAATTTAAACAGCAGAACGTCACCTCTGTCACTCCAGGGCATGTTCATTCATAGCTGGAGAGTTTTTTGGAGAGGAGACTTGTGTTTTAGAGGTGGCACCAAAAAGGCAGCAGCACAGGGGGAAGGCACAACCCTAAAAAAAAACTGCCATGCAGATGTTGCCCACCCAGGAGGAGGAGTGGCAGGAGGTGATGCCACAGGAGGTGATAGTGCAGGAGGAGGTAGCCCTACATGAGAGACCCCTGGAGGAGGAGACTAGGGTGGTAGTATATGTCCCCACCACCACCCCATCCTTCACTGCCTCATTTGAAGGCAGCAAAGCAGCCCTTTCTCCTGTGTCTGACGCAGCATCAGAGGCAGATGCCCCATTGGTGGTGAGGGAGGGCTGGAGGAAGGTTATGGCCTACACCTTCACCAGGCAGCAGGAGGGGGACCTTGAGGAATGGTTCCAGCAGAATGCCATCCTGTACGAAAAGCAAAATGAGGGGTACAGGGACAGGGACAAGAATGGCATGCTTGCCATCCACTGCCCCACATGTGTGCTTAAAGTTCCATCTTTTGTCAAAGCCCAGCGCCACTCTCTTCCAGTCATCTGGTGTACTGGGACAGTCCATCACATCATCTCCATTCACCCATTGAAACCTCTTCTTGTGCTTCCTCTTCACCCTTGCTCTTCCCCTTCTGCCTTTCTTAAAAGGCTGCTGAAGCAAAAGCAATAGTTGTATTTTTACTAACATCCTCCAAACGAGTTCCTTCCTTGCTTGCATGGTTCAGAATGATTTAAAAAAACCCAGGAGACATTTTTTAGTGAGGGAAAAAAAATTGCAGACATGACATCATTTTATCAGGTGATCATTTGAGCTGTAGATATTCGTCACTGGTCGTTGTTGATTTTCGGTGTGGTCCTCTGAGGTGGAAGGGGGTCATGCTCACTCACGGACCAATTTGCCAGAGACCATCCTCGAGTAAAACGTACATGGTCGAAGCTAGTCTTCAAAATAGTCGAAGAAGGTCTTCTTCATAGTCGAGGGAGGTCTTCAACATAGTCGTAAGAGGTCGTACATATAGTCGAGGAAGGTCGTAAGTCACCGCGACCGTGATATTTTTTAGTCGCTTAATGTCGCCAGAGGTCGCGGTGGAGGTCTCCCAAGTGGGACAGGCCCTTAATGCTAGTATACTGGATGATCGCTGGTCAACGTGGACTGAATGAGCCGAAGGGCCTGTTTCTGCACACTATCTCTAAAGTCTAAAAACTCATGCTATTTGTACTTTACATTACAAGTTGACCCGGATACTGAAAGCCTGACTTATAGACATCCCACACATACAATCAAATATTTGGGAGAGCGGTGGGATGGATTTGCCAGCTGCTGCGGACCATAGACATCTTGTGGTGTGTGGGAACGGGGCTTTTCTGTGCGCCTCCTCGCCTCAGCCCCCAACGAGCAGCAATAATTGGGGTGGCTGGGTTGAGCTGAACAGAGATAGGAGCTCAAAGCAGACTCACTCATTCACTCAATGAGTCAGTGAGATGAGTTGGCAGCCATTCTAACCACCCGTTCACTTTTCTCTCGCAACTTTTTTCTCATCCTCTCCCAGTATGAACAGTACGCAGGAACGGAATTTGTTGTAACCTGGAGGCTTCCTGCAATGACTTGTCTTAAAGGGACGCACAGTAGTCGTTCCCGTCTACGGGTGCGGTTTGTACAGAGTTTGTACGGTCTTTCTGTGACCACGTGGGTTTTCTCCGAGATCTTCGGTTTCCTCCCACACTCCGAAGATGTACAGGTATGTAGGTTAATTGGCTTGGTATAAGTGTAAATTGTCCCTGGTGTGTGTAGGATAGGGTTAATCACTGCGGGGATCACATCGCTGCATGGACTCGGTGGGCCGAAGGGCCTGTTTCTGCGCTGTATCTCCAAACTAAAACTAAACTAAACTTGGGCTATGATTAAATAGTTTGCTGGTGGCACCAATATTCACAATACCTGTCACAGTGCGGTCAATAGTGAAGAAATAAGTTCTAAGCTGCAGGCAGCGATCAGTGGAGTGATTAGGTACAAAAGAATCCAGAGAAGTACAAGATGCTGGATTTGGGTATTATTAAAACTAAAGAGTAACAGAGAGACCCTGGAGTACATGTAGGCAGACCCCTAAAATTAGCAGGATAGGAAGATATGTCGGTAGTAGCATAGAACATAAGCGAAAGGAGGTTGTGCTAGAAATGCATACTCGTTCTTAGGCAAGCACTTGAATTAAAGAGGGTTGTTTCTACGTCTGGTTTTGTGGGTTCTGGGATGGCTGTAGACTCTTCCACAGAAAGGGAGCCAAGGGACAGCTTTTTCACACAGTGGGTAACATGCACATGGAACGAGTGGCTAGAAGATGTGGGATATAGGAACAACTGTGGAACAGAGACAATGGTAGACACAAAATGCTGGAGTAACACAGCGGGTCAGACAGCATCTTCAGAGAAAAGGAATAGGTGACAAAGAAAGGTCTCGACCCGAGACATCACCTATTCCTATTCTCCAGAGATGCTGTCTGACCTGCTGAGTTAATCCAGCTTTTTTATGTCTATCTTTGATTTAAATCAGCATCTGCAGTTCCTTCCTGCACATAGGGACAATGGTATTTGTTTACCCAAAGTCCAAACATGGCTGAATGCATTCATCTGGATGGGATTAATGTTGGGTATATGTCCCAACAAACACTGTGGCAGTTATGTGGACACATGTCTGTCACTGAATTACACCAGATTATAGGACTGATGGCTTTCATTGGCACCAACTAATTGGCACGATGGACTGTAGTTCTTTGAACATCGGCTATTGCGGTTCATGAACAAGGAAGAAATATGCCCAGCTGCCTGACATCTTAGTGGTGGGAGGGGGCAGGAGTGTTTGCTCAGAAAGCAAAGTGTGAGCAGCCATTCAGTTTAAAAACTTACTTTGTTATTTCCCAGGTTTTCGAGATAAAAAAGCAATATGATTTCTCCTACTTCAATGCTACACACCCCTTCAGACACCAATATCCAACAGCAGGCAACCAATATTGCTGGGGACACATAAGAAACTGCAGATGCTGGGATCCTGAGCAAAACACAAAGTGTTGGCAGCTCAGAGGTAATGGACAGAAGACAGATTACATTTTGGTCGGGACCCTTCTTCATACAGATAGGAGGGGGGTGGGGATAAAGCTGGAAAAGAGAGGCAGGGGCGCAGCATGACCCAGCAGGTTCCTCCAGCACTGTGTTTTAATAATGTTAGGATTCAATCATTTCATTCAGCATTCTCCTTTTCTCTATCTGCTGCTCATCTCATTCCATGCATGCTTCCACCATTCACTATTTCATTTACATATCTTTGAAGCTCCAAAAATAGCCAACAGAAATTTTCTTGGATCATTTAAATATATACATGTAAAGCTAGATTTGTATTTGTTGAAGCTGACCTGCGAGGAGTTCAAGTTTCCAGTTGTACTTGCTCTGTATTTCTCGATGTGCTTTCATTACAGTTTGGGCATCTTCAGGAGTTTTAAACCGAGCATGTCCCTCAGTATCTCCATCAATCATATCCACATATAAAACATCCACAGATGACTCCATCAAAGCATCCTTCATGTAAAGAAAAAGTGCATTAGAGAGGAGTGAAGTGATTTCCAAAACCCAATGTTAATTTCTAAACTCAAGGATAATTGCTGTGCCATTCTTTTCCTGTCAGGGCCATTGCTTCGACCCTAATTTTGTACATGACGGCTGTGATGTAAGATGTTGATTCTCAAATATTCACAAATATCCTTATAAAGGTTCTCCAGTCAATGCTGACATAAAAAAAAAACAACCAATAATAGTGCAAATACACAAAACCAATGCCCCCAAGTTTATGTAATTTAGAGGTCTTGAGGTTGTCGTGTATAATAGCCTGATGGGTGAAGGGGAGAAGCTGTTCATGAACCTGGACGTTACAGTTTTCAGGCTCCTGTACCTTCTTCCCGATGGCAGGGGTCAAATGAGTGTGTGGCCAGGGTGGTGCGGGTCTCTGATGATGCTGGCTGGCTTTTTGAGGCAGCGACACCTGCAAATCCCTCCGATGGTGGGGAGGTCAGAACCCATGATGGACTGATCAGGCCATTTAGACTGAGATGAGGAAAATGCCTTCACTCAGGATGGTGATTATTTAGAATCCTCTATCCCATTGAGACACAGTTACAGAGCTTATCCAAAGCAGAGATTGACAAATGTCTGGATTTAACCAATGTTAACAAGATATCACAAGATATGGGATAGTACAAGAAAATGGCACAAGGTAGATTAGTCATGATACTGATAATCAAAAGAAACAAGCTCAGATAGCCAGATCCTAGCCCTGCACCCTAATCCTTGAGTTTATTTAATTGTGTCTTACATTTACTTGAAATACATTTGATTGATTTGTCTTTTATAGTGAGATGGGTAGAGTTAAGATTTCCACCAGTTCCAACATTGAAACCATGGGCTGAATGACCTTATTCCAGGTTACATTTTCTGCAACTCTCAAGGATGGTTAAACACTATTAAACACGGCAACTTCCAAATAAGCTCTGAACAACATAGACTTAGGGCATTGTTTTTGTCTTTGCATGACTATTGTTTGTTTTATTTTTATATTTAAAAAAATGTTTTGTTGTATATTATGGTGTTTACAGAGCGCTAGGTTTACATATTTGTTGTGCTGTTGCAAGTAAGAATTTAATTGTTCTGTTTTGGGGCATTTGACATTAAAACATTGGTTCAACTAAATGGGTCAACTTTATACCTGAATAATTACTCTTACAAGTCATCAGCATGATGAGCAGAATGCTTTCAAGAGAGAACTAGAAAGGGCTCTTAAAGATAGCGGAGTCAGGGGTTATGTGGAGAAGGCAGGAACGGGGTACTGATTGTGGATGATCAGCCATGATCACATTGAATGGCTCGAAGGGCCGAATGGCCTACTCCTGCACCTATTGTCTGATGCATTCAGATTTTCTAGAGAATAATACAAGATAACTTAATGAAGATAGGGCTGGAATGAATGTTTGCTTTGATTGAAAATCATACCAATAATGTAGAGGGTAAAAAAAAAATCTGAAATGTATTCTTGTTTAGCAGAAGAAATAGATTAAAATGCCAAGAAAGTCACGAGAAAAACGGAAGGTACAATTTTTTATTCCGAATGTTACAGAACAATAGGCTGACCCAAGAATTGGATCAAAGAAAGTCTACCTCCAGGGCATACATATACCTTGATCTGTTTCCTGCCCAGCAGGGGCTCAGTACTGGTGATCTTCACAATGACTCCACTCACAAACTGTGGCCCCAGGGTGTTAACCTTCGCAGAGGGATGGGTTTCTCCATCGTTAACCTTTGCTTTAGTAGAAAAGAACAATGTGGCCTTCATCAATAGCTTTGAAATTCAAAGATACTTAACACTAACACATTCACAGAAACATATCGTCCCACCCCCTCCTTAACATCCCAAGCACAATTTCAAAGTCTTTTGTTTTGCAGAACTATTTGCATTCTAATACACTTACTCGTCCAGTTGATTAGACTCAAAGAATGCAAACTCTGAAGATAACCCTTGAATGGTCCCCAGAATCCCAAAGCAGTTTTCAAGTTAAAAGCAAAGCCACATAACTCAAGGTTCTCAGGTTTGATCTTGGACAACGCTAAAATAGTTGTCCTCATGGATGTTGCAAATAAATTTTAAAAAATGGATGTTGCAGACATTGTGAGTGTGTAAGCAAGTGTGCTTGCTGGTGCACAACACAAGACCGAAGTGGTGAACACAATCCTACGTGCTATTCATGATTCCCATCTAGAAATATTTTGGTAATGGTTACATCTCAAAGTCATAGAGACATACGATATGGAAGCAGGTCCTTCAGACCACCAAGTCTACATAAAACAACAGTCATCCACATAGAGTTATCCAGCAAGAGTTCTATTTTTTATTTTCCCCATATTCTCATCAACTCCTGCTCCCCCGATTTATACATCTTACCTACAGACCACGGCCAATTAAACTACTAAACCTCATATCTTTGCTTTGTTGGAAGAAACCTACAGTCATAGTCTCCAATCTAAAGAAGGGTCTCGACCCGAAACGTTACCCTTTCCTTCTCTAGAGATGCTGCCTGTCCCGCTGAGTTACTCCAGCTTTTTGTGTCTATCTTCGAGTCACAGGGAGAATATGCAAACTCTACACAGACTGCACTTGAGGCTGGGATTGAAAGGATAGAACCCAGCTCTCTGCCGTTCTGAGGCAACGATAACCCTATGCCGCCTGTGTGTCGTACAGCGTGGAAACAGGCCTTTCGGTCCAACATGCCCCATTTGCACTACATGTACTCCAGTGTGTGTGTGTGTGTAACTGCCTGGAGATGTACCCAAGATTGTTGCACTCTGCTTACTAAAGACGGTCTTCAAAATATTCATCATTGGTTCAAAAGTGGCTTTCAGAGTCAAAAGCAGGATATGAATTGTCATATTTTGAGGAGATATACTGCAATTAGTCATTAACTTTTGGTTTTACTCTGAACTTAAGCACCAAAGCTACAAGACTTTATGCAGCAATCCCCACCAGCCAATCATAACAAAAATCAACCAATATAACTGGTTGAAGTTTGTAGGCCACTTGCACGAACCAACCAGACATGAATGTCAATAAGAGCATGTCAGAAAATCCCAATAACTGCTGAAAAGCTCATTGCAGTTAGTCACAGAGAACATGAAGTCAGGCCCTTCAGCCCAACTTGTTCATGCCAGCCAAGATGTCTCCCTGAGCTTGTCCTATTTCCCTGCATTTGGCCCATATTCCTCCAAAACCTTTCCGATCCTTGTACTTGCCTGATATTTAAAAAAATATTTTAATCGTACCTGCCTCCACAGCTTCCTCTAGTAGGTCACTCCATATATCTACCATCCTCTGTTCGGAAAACATGGCCCTCAGATCCCTTTTAAATCTTTCTCCTCTCACTTTAAATCTCTGCCCTTTAGTTTTCTACTTCCTGCCTTGGGAAAAGGACTGACCATTCACCTCATCCATGCTTCTCATAACTTTACATACCTCTACACTATCACCATTCAACCTTCTGTCCCAGGGATTAGAGCCACAGCCTCTCAACCCTTCAGTTCCAGTAGCATCATTGTGAATCTTTTCTGCAGCCTTTTCAGCTTAATGACATCCTTTCTATAGCTGGGCGACTAGAAATACACACCATACTCCAAGTATGGTCTGAAAAATACCCTGTACATTTGTAGCAGGGTGTCACAACTCCCTACTCAATGCCCTTACAGTTGAAAGCAAGTTTGCCAAAGGCCTTCTTCGCCACCGTATCCACCTGCGTCCCCACTTTCAAGGAACTACTACTTGTTCAGTGAAATTTGGCTTCACCAGTGTCCAAATTTACATTAGTAAAGTTTCACATTGCTGGGCAAATTAGTTCACGTCATCTTGGAAGTAAATTATCTCCTCTCTGCAACTACTGTCCAGAGTTTGCACCCTGCAGTATGGGACTGATTAAAATATGTTCCAAATGCACCCGCTATATCTCGACCCTGCCACTATTTCTAATCAGCTCAGGTATTGAAGTCCTTGATGTTCATATTGTGTTCAAACCCTCTACATGTGATGGGCATCAGCAATGCAGCAGTGGTTCCCTTGAATTCCAGATGAACACGCCCAATCTCAAGAGAGAATCGGAATGTTTAGCTGTCATGTTGAAAAATTCACGGCGACCATATTGAGGTCGTGACTAGTTACCAGAATGCGGGAACTCCTCACGACCATGAAGGCAACCACCCGCGAGTATGTGGCAACCATGAGGCGACTGCATTGTCTCCTGCAGTCGCCTAAATGGACAGGCCCATTACTTGCTGCAACTTTACAGGCGCAATAATGCAACTGTACCCTCACATGTTGAAGAAATGCGACTCCTCCTAACAGACAAAGCAGACCAATTCTTAATGATTTGGTCTCCATTTATCGACTTCTTACAAGCATATGGTGCAACATAACCGTAGAAATTAACTGTTTCAGGATCGGGTGAAGGGTGGTCAAGAATAATAAATAGCTATTTCTCCTTCAGTCCCCTGTTTTCTATCTCCTCTTTTTCTCTCTCTATTTTCTCTCTTTTCTTCTTTCCTTCACCTTACTGTTCGATATCACGCAGTTCTCTATTTTTCTACTATTCTCTTTCTTTTCTTCCATTTACTGCTAAAAAAAAAAGAAGTTGTACATAAAATGTAACATGTCAATATATATTAGGTATCTACAAGGTACCACATTATTGTACTTACTTCTAATATTTTTTTTTTTTAATTAAAAAAAAATTAATGCAACTGTACAATAATAAATATCCCAATAAACAATAATACTAGGTAACCAGACCATACTTGTGCAAACCACCCAATCTATTCGCTGGCTGTTAATAAACCCCACTAGCATGACCTATCACCCTCATCGGGTCACATCACATCTCTTGCCTGTCTGATCACTTTCTATCACAAGCCCCAAACTATCCTGGCTGGCACACTTCCATTCATACATTCCAGAGCAGTCAGAGTCAAAATTCCCAATGCTTGATCAGGCCCGTGCACTCTCGAATGCTCCAGTGCCCAGTCTCACAACCTAAACCAGCACCACAATGTATCCAAGTAAAGAGTCTTCCCCAACTGTACAATGGTGTGTATGAATGTTCAGTCAGCTAATGATGGCAAGAAAGGCTCTTGTGCTGTTTAAAAAAAAAAATCATGAGATTATGAGCATTGCTAATAATGCTGCAAATTAGAGTAATTGAGTCATACAGCATGGAAACAGCCACAACACTCATATTAACTAAGATGCCCTTTCTACACTAGTCTAACCTGCCCACATTTGGCCCCTTATCTCTCTAAACCTTTCATATTTGTACCTGTACAAATGTCTTGTAGCTATTGTTATAGTATCTGCCTCCACCGTCATCTCTGACAGTTCATTCCAGACTTTGTGTGAAAAATTATTGTTCATCTTTAATAGTCATTGCATTGACTGCTTACTGGAGAATTACCGAGTCAACACATTGACATACTAGGTCTGGCATCATATTCAGGCTATACGTTAAAAATGCAGATTTCTTTCATAGAAACATAGAAAATAGGTGCAGGCATAGGCCATTCGTCCCTTCGAGCCTGCACCGCCATTCAATATGATCATGGCTGATCATCCAACTCCGTATCCCGTACCTGCCTTACCATACCCCCTGATCCCTTTAGCCACAAGGGCCACATCTAACTCCCTCTTAAATATAGCCAGTGAACTGGCCTCAACTACCTTCTGTGGCAGAGAATTCCAGAGGATCACCACTCTCTGTGTGAAAAATGTTTTTCTCATCTCGGTCCTAAAAGATTTCCCCTTTATCCTTAAACTGTGACCCCTTGTTCTGGACTTCCCCAACATCGGGAACAATCTTCCTGCATCTAGCCTGTCCAACCCCTTAAGAATTTTGTAGGTTTCTATAAGATCCCCCCTCAATCTTCTAAATTCTAGCGAGTACAAGCCGAACTTTCCTTACAAACATTGGCGAATTGGTTTAAAAAAAACATATTTTGGCAGTATTTGTCCTGATTACTGATGGCAGGTTTTAAAATGCAAATTTACATTTTAAATATTAATTCACTCCAAATAACCTGGATTCCTTGTTCAGGCAAATTTACTTGTTCAGTCGGGATTACACAATGCACCAGGAATTAAATCTGAACGACCATCAGCAGCCAAATCAGAAAAAAAAATTCCAACACTTAGTGACTGGTCTTGCTCTTTGGTTATTTGGTCAGGCAGGCTTACTCAGTTATCAGTGGTGCCCTGGGATGTTGATGAGTTTGAAATGGTAAATTAACCCTAGAATTAAATAAGTTCTCAAATACTAATATGCAACTATCTCAATCCCATTTACATCCCCCAAAAAAGCAATCTGACAACTCGGAATCCAAACCATCGCTTCTTGTAAGGGCCAAAGAGTTTCTCACAAACAGCAGTAGGCACTAAGTAGTGTTTATGTTTGAAAAGTCATCCTGAGCACACGGGAAGATATATTGCACCTTATTAAAAAACTGTGTCCCACCATTTGGTTACCTCTCTAACCTAATTATGGTTGATATTAAGATAAGCGCAGGATAGGGTGTTCAAATACCGGCCTCCAGTTAACATAACGACAGTAAATAACCTCCTATTGTGCACTGCTGAACAATACACACGATTTTGTTCGACACAAAAAAAAATCACACCTTGATAAAAGAATGCAAATGATACTGTGATCATGTTTAGCTTGAATCAAGATAAACTTCATCACACTCCATAAGATAACTCATGCAAGTTAATTTAATTTACTGAGGACATTTAGAATCTATCAGATTTATGGCAGGAAATTCGAATTATGATGATTTGTGGTTTGCAGAGCATTCCATTTCAACATATAAACGAGTATTAAAGTTTAAAGCAAGTTTGATGTAATTAACAGGGATGTTGCTTTAAAATAGTTTAGATTGTGAAGGAGTGTAAAATGCAAAATGGGTAGCAATAGGGATATAAAACAAATGCTGAATATTAACTAAAACAGTCTTAAAATCATATTAAAAAAATTAGAAAGTGGGCCAAAAAGCATGAAATTGTCAATTTTTTCAGGACAACTCAGTTCAGGTCAAACAGGAAATGTAAACATTTTCCTATGTTTCTTTGATTTGGAGTTGGGAGGATATTCCATGCTTGATTTAAAGCTTGCTTATATGCTTCAAAACAAATAAAACTTATGCAGGGTAATAAACTTGTTTTACCAAATGTAAAACAAATTATTTTCTTATATACAAAAATTTCCCTGATCTCTTAAACACAGTCAATTATTCTAAGAGAACCAAAATGTGAAAGACAAGTCGGCTCTACTTGAAGGAGCCCAGTGGTTTCAGGAAGTTATTTAGCATGGACATCATTGCTGAGCCTTAATTTACCTTAATTTAAAATGCAATCCAAGTAAACACCTTCCGGTTGCATTGATCATATCCTTTCCTTCGCCCAATAGCGCATTAATTCCTCCCCAGTGAAAATCAGTTGAAAATAAAAGGGACATTAAAATTGTTGTATTAACGATTTCCCAAACTATTTACATCTGGGAAGTACCTTTTAAATTTGGTTGGTACATGTGACAATAATAAACTTATACTTAAACCTAAACCCAGTATTCCAATGTTGTAATCACACAGCCAATTTGGGCTGCACAACTCCCTATAAATAGTAACGTGGTAATTAGCAGAGCGTCCATTTTGTAAAAAACGTTAATTAAAAGATAAAAATTTGCAGTGAAACCTTGGTTAACTCGCTTGCACTTCCTCACAACAGTGTCCCGGAAGCCTTAAAGGCCTTGGTTTCAAGTTTCATCTGAAAGATGGCCACTCCTGGTGAGAGTAGCCTGTGAGAGTACAACACTTGGGGGTTAGCCCAGATTTCTCTACTCACATGCCAGAAGTGCCACAGCAATTGAATGTTACCAAATGGGCCATACAACACAGCAAGCTAAATATGGACATATGGGAATTGATCCTGTCATTCAAGTGTGCACGAAATAACATTAAGAGGCGTATACATAAGGTGGATTATTTCAGTCTTTTTTGCCCTAGATAGGGGAATCAAAAACTAGAAGGCAGTTTTCAGATGAATGGAGAAAGATTTAAAAGGGGCAAATATTCACATACAGAGAGTGGTGGTACATAGAATATGATGCCCCATATCCACTGGTCTATGATTTACCTGGGCAGCTAACAAAACATAGTTTTTCACTGCATTTCGGTATGTGTGAAAATAACAAACCCCAACATTTGATAATATCCAGAGGAAGCTGTAGAAGTGATTACAATTACAATGTTTACAAGAAATTTTCACAGATACAGGGATAAAAAAAATATTTAGAGGGATATGAGCCATTGCAGGTCAATCAGACTCTCAGATAGATGTCTTGATCAGCATGGATGTCCTGAGCCCGTTTCAGTGCTGTACAACTCTCTGAATCTATGATCTGGGAGAAGGTGATGCCATGCTTTTATGCATTAGTCATCAGAAGTTTTCATCGACGTTTTAGCCTCAATTATTATTTTTAAAATCACTTTCTTGTGATATTGGTTGCAAGATAAACATCAGCAGGGCGCCATAGTTCCTCAAGTTACTGCGGATCTTGCACACCCACCCAAGGGGCCCTCGGTTTGAAATCTCACTTAAAAACTAGTAATGTCAGCAAAGTATCATTTGGAAGTAGTGTATTCGATCAAGTCATTACCGTGGGCTGGAAAGGCGTGCTTGTATAAGCGAGTTTGCTATTCCGAAAAACGCAAGGAATCATGGAATTTGTCAAAGTTCAAACGCTATAAATAAAAATCGAACAAAGCTCTGTGGATGCAGTGAGTATAGTTTGGGTCCGATTTTTTGTCTTTTTTCAAGTTTGTATTTGTCAGGGGGGCAGAATCGAGTGGGAGACCGGGGTGGGGGGGGGGGGGGGGGGGAGACTGGACCGGCTCACGGCAGCAGCAGGCACGTAGAACCGCGCCTCATCCGCAGCCAGGATCGAACCCGTGGCCCCGGCGCCGCAAGCGTTGCCGAACCGCCACTGGACCGTCCCCGCCCCCCCCCCCCTCCCCCCTACCGGCCGACACCGACCATGGACGAAACGCAAGCCTGCACACAATGCTGCACAACTATTGCCAAGACTTTTTTTCGCTTGTGACCTATGACCTGGGCATGCGCAGTCAAAATACCGAACTCACTTTTGTACTTTAAACATTTCTAGTCTACTGGGTGTAAATGGTGTCCTTTCATTTTATCCTCTCTCCCATTTGCTGCAAATGCTTCTAATATGTATTTTACTTCACTCATCGTTATAATAATATTTACACTTCACTCGCAAGGTTTTCTTCTCATTATTTTACATTTTCAAAACTCTGAAGCATTTTGAGATATTATTACTCGAAGGACACTTAAATAATTGCTTTTGCATTTAGATTCAAGGAGCCGTTCACTGTGGAAATAGGCCATGTTCCTCATCACAAACATGCTGGCGATCGTATATATTGATCCCATTTCAATTGTGCTTTATTTTTGAAGTCTGCAGCCTGGTATAACATGGACTTTCAAGTGCTCATCTAAACATACTTCTTAATATGTTTTCAGGCAATCTCCATTATTGCTAAGGCAGGGTTTTCTTGAATTCAGGAGCTTTGCCGTATTTATATGCCTGATAATAAACATGGCTAATGGGAAAGCTTTCTATCGACACCCCTCATCATTTTGTTAATCAGAACCTCCTTTGGTGTTCTCTGCTCAACCCAACCTATCCAGGCTCTCTGGACAGCTAAAGAATGGATTGACTGGGCTTACATTCGCTGGAATTTAGAAGGATGAGTGGGTATCTTATAGAAACATATAAAATTCTGAAGGGATTGGACAGGCTAGATGCAGGGAAAATGTTCCCGATGTTGGAGGTGTCCAAACACAGTTTAAGAATATGGGGTAGGCCATTTAGGACTGAGATGAGGAAAAGATTTTTTACCCAGAGAGTTGTGAATTTCTGGAATTCTCTGCCACAGAAGGCAGTGGAGGCCAATTCACTGGATGTGTTCAAGCGAGATTTAGATATAGCACTTAGGACTAACGGAATCAAGGGATATAGGGAGAAGGCAGGAACGGGGTATTGATTCTGGATAATCAGCCATGATTATATTGAATGGCGGTGCTGGCACGCAGGGCCGAATGGCCTACTCCTGCACCTATTTTATATGTTTCTATGTTCTAACACATTCCATTCCATGCAACACAAGTCCTACGAGCAAAGGTAGGCCATTCGGCTCATCAAGTGCCATTCAATCAGGGCTGATCTATCATTCCCTCTCAATCCCAAGCTCCTGCCTTCTACCCTAAATGTTGGCACCCGTACTAATCACAAATCTGTCAATCACTGGCTTTAAAATACCCAATG
This sequence comes from Amblyraja radiata, assembly GCF_010909765.2. Lineage (NCBI taxonomy): Eukaryota > Metazoa > Chordata > Chondrichthyes > Rajiformes > Rajidae > Amblyraja > Amblyraja radiata. The sequence continues at coordinate 21,036,440 of NC_045956.1, forward strand.
ACTTGGTCTCTACAGCCTTCTGTGGCAATGAATTCCACAGAATCCATTGGGGGAAACAGGGAAAGCAAGGGTTACATGAAGTTAGAGAAGTCATTACGCTGGAGTGTAAGATGCCCAAGCGAAATATGAGGTAGTGTTCCTCCCCCGAGTCAGGGCAGAAAGGAGGCCTTGAGAAAAGAAGAGAAGACTTATCAATCATTGGCATGAAAAGCCATGCAGCCAAGTCTCAGGTCTGAAATTTTAGTCACAAATATTACTACTTGTCTTAGTTGGTAGCTGGTATTTGTAGCAGCTCCTGCAAAAAGTCAATTGATTGCAGAAAAAGGTTCCTAAAAATCCAAGCATTTAAATAATGTTTGTTAATAAAATAGGTTAACAAAGGAAGTTTCCAGATTTACCATTCAGAATGATTTAAATTTCTGCTTCTTGTGAGTGAAGGCATCTATAAAATTGCTCTATAATCACCAATCCTATTAACACCTCTGGCCTTGTCTGGAGTGATAATGGCAACTATTTTGCATTCTTCACACTTCTAAATTAGATCAAATTATGAAAAACTCCAGTTAAATTGTTCCAGTTTAGGTTAAAATGCTTACATCTATTTACTTATAGTAAAGATTTCCACAGTTTAAATATGTGTACATGATGATGTTCTTTGCTGCCAACGCAAAAACTGTCCAATTCATTTCTGAGTGATTTTTTAAAAATTCTCTAGATTTTGTATTTGGCAGTTAAATATTTGTTTTAGGCAGTTCCTCGGGATAGAGGATGGCTTGGTTTCACAAGGTTTTGTGGGTTGTCAGATGCTTAATGAGGACAATGCGGTAAAGGTAGACATTCCAGCAGAAGGACTTTGATGAATTGGGTTGGTGGGATGATTGTGAGAAATAGTGATCGAGAAAACTTGAGATTCTTAATCCTATCCCAAGTGCTCTTTCTCCACCTCAAGCAGCCAGAGTCATACAGCGTGGAAACAGGCTCTTAGGCCCAACGAGCCTGCACTGGCCAACATGTCCTAGCTACACTTGTCCCACCTGCTGCGTTTAGTCCAAATCTCTCCAAATCCGTCCTAGCCATATACCTGTCTGTTACTTAAACGTTGTGATAGTCCATGACTCAACCACCTCCTCTGGCAGCTTCCATACACCTACCCCCTTTTGTGTAAATAAAGTTACCCCTCCGATTCCTATTAAATCTTTTCCCCACCTTAAACCTACTGGTCCTCGATTCCCCTACTCTGGGCAAGAGATTCTTTGCATCTACCCGATCTATTCCTCTAAAGATTTTATAAATCTCTATAAGATCACCCCTCATCCTGCACTCCAAGGAATAAAGTCCCAGCCTTCTCAACCCCTCCCTATAGCTCAGACCCTCTAGTCCTGGCAAAATCCTCGTAAATCTTCTCTGTACCCTTTCCAGCTCAACAGCTTCGTGTCCTATAACATGGTGCCCAGAACTGAACACAATACTCTAAATGTGGCCTCATCCACGTCTTATACAACTGCAATATGACCTCCCAACTTCCTTATTCAATACTCTGACTAATGTAGGCCAATGTGCCAAAAGCCTTTTTGATCACCCTATCCACCTTCAAGGAACCATGCACCTGCCCTCCTAGAACCTTCTGCTCTACGACACTTCCCAGAGCCCTACCATTCACTGTGTAGGTCCTGCCCATGTTAGACTTCTCAAAATGTAATACCTCATATTTCTCTGTATTAAATTCCATCAATCATTCCTCAGCCTACCTGGCCAACCGATCAAGATCCTGCTGCAATTTTTGACAACCATCTTTACTATCTCGAATACCACCCACATTTGTATCATCTTCAAACTTGCTAATATTGCCATTTACATTCTCATCCCAATCATTGATGTAGATGGCAGCCCTTTGTAAATAGAGGTCTAGCATTAGATATCTCCCATTTGTCTGCTACCTTTTCCAATGATGAATCGTGAATCCAAGCCAGGCTTCTCTATCTTCCCGCAGAGTTCTTGGATATACCTGATCAAGCTTTGAATAGAATGTCAATGGGGCATGTGAATGACAAACGCTGCTTAATGTCGCCAATGTAACTAGGTCCTCAATACTGGTTGCTGTTAGCCTTGGACAGTAAACTAACAGTGCTTCGCTTATCCTTCCAATACCTTCTGTAGCTCAACCAGGTGTTAGAAATGTACAAGAAAGCAATATAGCTTCAATATCAGAAGTGGAGTGGTTAGAGTTTTCTCTGTGACAGAAAGCCTGAATGCTGTTGCAAAATCAGGGAAATCGAACAACAGTGCAGCAGAGGAACAGGTCCTTCGGCCAACATTGTATGTACTGTGTTCAAGAAGGAACTGCAGATGCTGGAAGATCGAAGGTACACAAAAGGCTGGAGAAACTCAGCGGGTACAGCAGCATCTATGGAGCGAAGGAAATAGGCAACGTTTCGGGCCGAAACCCTTCTTCAGACTCGATGTACTGAACATGATGCCGACCAAATCTATGTGCCTGCAAATGATCCATATCCCTTGCTTTGCCACATGTGCATATACTTAGTCAAAAGTCTCTTAAATGCTACTATCATATCTGCCTCAACCACCAACCCCAGCAGTATTTTTGTGCAAAAAAAGTTGTCCCACACATCTCCGTTAAAGTTTGCCCCTCTCACCTTAAACAAATGCCCCTTAGTATTTGATAAGCAAGAGGTGATATGCTTAGTAAGTTTTCAAATTATGCTAAAATTTATGGTCGAGCAAGCGCCGACCACGGGTGAACGAAAGTGGAAGATTGACTGAACTTTATCCCCTTCCATCACAGTGAGGAATGCTGATTCCACTGTGATGGATGTTTATGTTAAACTCTATCATGTATTGTGTTCTTTTCACTTGTATGACTGTATGGTAACAAATGTTACTGTACCATAATTGGTGCATGTGACAATAAATGTGAACTTGAACTTGGTAAGACAAGCAGGGCAAGACGTAGACAGTGAATGGTAGGGCACTGGGCAATGGGTACAAAATAATGACCTGCCTCATGGAATGTGAAGCAGTAAAACAATGGAGCCGAGGTGTTTTGCTTCTTGCCCTTTCACTGTCCATGTCTGGGCAAGGTGCGACATGCCTGGATGATTTGCTGCAGAGTTTTTGGAAACTTATCTTCAAGGCTGATCTTTAACAGCAGGTGGTAATAGATTTAGTCATTTCTTTCTCTCTCCCTGCCTCAGGCAGCCAACCTCATACACATTTATGTGAAGAACTTTACTCAAAATACCTGAAGCCTTGCCACACCACTAAAATGGGGGAAGGACGTGGAGATGAAGTGGTCAGGGGCCGCAGAGCCCCCCATCCCCCTGGTTCCGCGGCCCATGCTGTACTTCCTTACCTAAGGCTTAAATAGCTTGAAAAGGGGGGATATGTTTTAAAAGTGCTTGGGTCTCTGAATTGGAGAAGTACATTCCAACACAACATACCCTTGCAGCGTCGGGCATTTACAGTGAGCACAATCTGAATACTGAGCACAACCCAAAACCTAAAGAAGGGTCAATCAGCCGACCGACAAATTTCTGACACTTTTGTTGCAGCCCTTACGTTTTCCAAAAAGTCCAATACAGAATTTTACAAATGAACAAAGTATTTATAATGTAGTGACATATTTTGAATAATTCACTGTTATGACAATAATCTTACTAATCAACTGATCAATAACTAATCAAACCAGTTAAGACACAATTTCCCACACAAATTAATGCTGAATATCTCTGAACCTTTCCACAGCGTGTAAATCTTGTCAGAATCATTTCTAATAAATTCTCCACACTTCTCTCTAGAGATGCTGCCTGGCCTGCTGAGTTACTCCAGCTTTTTGGGTCTACCTTTGATTATCTCTGCCAATGGCTCAGCAATGTCTTCCTCTGCTTCCCACATCTTAGCATTCACTTGATGTGGTTCTAGAATTAATCTACCATTATGTTTTAAAGCCTTCAGCACATGCTTTGCTGTAATGAGGACTCTTTTCAAGGTGTCACTATTATTGCCCGAGTTGCCCACCATCATCTTTCTCTATGGTCAATGCAGAGAAGAAATATTCATTTCTGGAAGCAGGTGTGATAGACCTTTAGGAGGATATTAGGTAGACACGTGGATAGCTTTCAAGAGAGAGCTAGATAGGGCTCTTAAAAATAGCGGAGTCAGGGGATATGGGGAGAAGGCAGGAACGGGGTACTGATTGGGGATGATCAGCCATGATCACATTGAATGGCGGTGCTGGCTCGAAGGGCCGAATGGCCTACTCCTGCACCTATTGTCTATTGTCCGAGACGAGATGAGAAAAACATTTTTCACACAGAGAGTGGTGAATCTCTGGAACTCTCTGCCACAGAAGGTAGTTGAGGCCAGTTCATTGGCTATATTTAAGAGGGAGTTAGATGTGGCCCTTGTGGCTAAAGGGATCAGGGGGATTGGAGAGAAGGCAGGTACAGGATACTGAGTTGGATGATCATCCATGATCATATTGAATGGCTGTGCAGGCTCGAAGGGCCGAATGGCCTACTCCTGCACCTATTTTCTATGTCTATGTCCATCCTGGGAAAAAAGTTCTGACTGACTATCTTATCTATGCCTCTCATAATTTTATATACTTCTATCAGGTCTCCCCACAATCTTTGGCATTCTAGAGAAAGCCATCCAAGTCTGTCCAACTTCTCCCAGTAGCTCACATCCCCTAATCTAGACATCATTCTGGCAAACCTGCTCTGCATCCTTTCCAAAGCCTCCTCATCCTTCCCGTAATGGGCCAACCAGAACTACACGCAATCCTCTGAATGTTGCCCAAGCAAAGTCCTATAAAGCTGCATCATGACTTCCTGAACCTTATACTCAAAGCCCTGACCAAAAATGACAAGCATATCATACGACTACGAAGGGTCTCGACCCAAAACGTCACCCATTCCTTCTCTCCAGAGATGCTGCCTGTCACGCTGAGTTACTCCAGCTTTTTGTGTCTATCTTCGGTTTAAACCAGCATCTGCAGTTCCTTCCTACACATACCATATGCCTTCGTTACCACTTTATTTAATTGTGTTACCACTTTGTGCTTGGACCCCAAGATCTCACTGTACATCAATGCTTGTTGAGGGTCTTGCTCATGAATTGTGAATTTTTCCCTTACATTCGATCTCCTACAGTGCAACATCTCACACTTCCTTGGTTTAAACTCTATCTGCAATTTCTCTACCAATTTCGTTAGCCAATCTATATCCTGCTATACACTTTGACAGACTTTCTCAGACTGTGATCCCGGCAATCTTGGCGTCATCTGCAAATCTACGAACCTCTACGTTTATGCCCACAGCAATAATATCACAAACAACAGCGTTCCCAACACAGATTCCTGCTGAACACCACTAGACACAGGCCTCTAGCCAGAATGTTGTTCTTCCACCACAACCCTCTGTCTTTAATTAGGAAGCCTGTTATGAATCCATACGACCAAATCACCATTAATCCTGTGCATCTTTATTTTGTTGGATATGCCTCCATGGGGGACACTGAAATCCATGTAGACGCCATCCACTGCCCTATCCTTATTAATCACCTTCAGCATCTTTTCAAAAAACTTAATCAGATGAGTTAAATACAACCTGCTGCCTACAAAGCCAAGCTGACTGTCTCCAATTAATCCATCTGTTCCAAATGGGAGTAAATCCGATTCTATGTTTTAATGTTCTTTTCCATGCCTAGACAGCTGTGATATTTTCCACAGATCACGATCTACATGGCTGGAATGTTCATGTCTTGCCATGTTATGCCATCTCAATGTAATGTGCCAATACACAGCATAGAATGAATTTTAGAACTTAGATGGCAAGTTTTAAAATACAACAAAGCGGTTGGACTGGCAACATGTTCCCGATGTTCGGGGAGTCCAGATCCAGGGATCACAGTTTAAGAATAAGGGGTAGGCCATTTAGAACTGAGGAAAACCTTTTTCACACAGTTGTGAATTAGTGGAATTTTCTGCCTCAGAAGACAGTGGAGGCCGATTCACTGGATGCATTCATAGAAACATAGAAAATAGGTGCAGGAGTAGGCCATTCGGCCCTTCGAGCCTGCACCGCCATTCAATATGATCATGGCTGATCATCCAACTCAGTATCCTGTACCTGCCTTCTCTCCATACCCCCTGATCCCTTTAGCCACAAGGGCCACATCTAACTGGGGCACATCAAGAGAGAGATAGATAGAGCTTAGTGCTATTGGAATCAAGGTGTATGGGGAGAAGGCAGGAACGGGGTACTGATTGTGGACTCAAATGGCCAAATGCCTACTCCTGCACCTATTGTCTATGTATCTTTTTGAAAATAGAAATAGAAAACACCCTGTCTGACAAGCTCCTAAAACAAAGCTGGGCTTCCATAATGCTTTTCAACACGGAGTGAAAAACAAATTATCACCACTGTCTCCCAAATTAAACCTCTAATGGTAAATACCCATATAATTTATTGCAACAAACACTAGGGCAAATGTGTTGTGATTAGGATAGAGACACAAGAGATTGTAGATGCTGCATACTGCTAGAGGAATTCAGCAGGTCGGGCAACATCTATGGAGGGAAGCAGATAGTCGATTTTTCAGATCAGTATCCTTCTTCAGCCCTCTGTGGGCCATGTAATTCTGAAATGGGGTCTATCTTTAAAGCAACCGTCATATTTCTCGCAAAATAGACAAGTGTTATGCCCAGTCTATGAAGGCTCTCCAAGTACTCCAATCAGTCCAACTACCCACCATTTACTTGCTTGCAACCCATTCTCTCTCACAGGTCCATCAATTCTACACTGATCCTGCTGTCATAGCAAGGACAATTTATAGTACCCAACTAACCTACCAGTATGTCTTTGAAATGCTTGAGAAAACTGCAGCACCCAAGTAAAAACCCATGAGATCAGATGGAGTGCATGCAAACTCCACAGACTGCACCCTGTCAGAATCAAACTCAGATCATCCAGAGCTGAGCAGCCCCAAGCAATCAATCCTGCAATTATTCTCGATCTCAAACTCAGCAATCTCTCACTATTTAGATAATGTATTTTTCTTGCCAAAATGGACTATCAAATTATACTCCATTGTCTAGATCTTTGTCCACTCCCTAAAAATATCTATACCCCTTTGTAGCCTCCTTACTTTCCCTCCAATCTTTACATCTCGGCATTCATACCCAAGGTTTGGATTCGGAAGTCAAAACACAATTCTATTCCAAAACCTCGTAAGAGCAAGGTAGAAGATTTTTCTAATCCATGGAATCAAGGGGAAATCTTGACTTAAATCATTTCCTAATTTCTCCATTTAGGAATGCTTCCTCTCATCATTCTCCTAAGATACCTCGGCAAATTGAGAAAAGCAACACATACAATATTTCACAGACACTGACCTTCGTCGTCTTTGCATTCCTCTTTGATTTTGTCAATCACCTCCATTGCCTCATTGCCATTTTTATGTTTGATTTCTAACATAGTTTTCTTCAAGTTGGACATGCTGGACTTCTGCAATGTTAAGTACTCCTGCTTCAAATCCATCCACTCTTTCCTGGTAAAACAATTAAATGGATGATCACATTTTAAAATATTTTTCATGACATATTTTAAAAACATATTTTTGTGTTTTCAAAAACGTCCCTTTAAATTTTCTCTCACAAATAGTTCCAAGGGGTAGAGGTGATGTCACTAAAATATAACATTCTTTATTTACAAAGGAGGAACCATTTGTCACATTAAATTACTGAGTCCAGTGAGTGTCATCAAAAATGCATTCAATGACAAAGATATATGACAGATTAATGGGCGAAAGGTACTGTGTGATACCATCCCAATTAATCTCCTCTGTGGAGAAATATGAAAGGATCCAAAGCTATGCCGTGCGACTTGAAAGTAAATTACTGTACCACACATGGCTTGAAAGATGGAGAAACAAGGAACTGCAGATGCTGGTTAACAAAAAGGGATATGATAAACTTTATTCATCCCCGGAGGGAAATTGGTCTGCCAACAGTCACAACACACAAGGTACACAAAAACGTAACAATTAAAAGTGATTAAAAAAAAAGGACAAGCGCCTGTTGACTGTTTAAGAAAGAAGTGCAGATGTTGGAAAAATCAAAGGTAGACAAAAATGCTGGAGAAACTCAGTGGGTGAGGCAGCATCTATGGAGCGAAGGAATAGGCGACGTTTCGGGTCGAGACCCTTCTTTAGACTGATTAAATCTGAAGAAGGGTCTCAACCCAAAACATCACCTATTCCATCACTCCATAGATGTTGCCTCAACCGCTGCGTTTTTCCAGCATTTTTGTCTACAAGCGACTGTTGACTGGCAGTCATGTGCACAGCGCCTAAACCGGAATGAAAGAACAAACAAACAAACAAACAAACAAATAAACACACAGACTTATCCACTGAGCAGAGGATTCTAAAACTAGAACTAGATTCTAAAACATACAAAGTGCTGGAGTAACTCAATGGGTGTGAAACATATAAATTGTGAAAAGGCACAGTTAGTCATCTCCAGTATTCCGACTAATATTTATCCTTCACACATAACTAAACATTGATTATGTCTTCATTAGATTGTTGTTGTATGATCTCATTATAAACATAGCAGCTTCTATATTTTCTACAGCAAGCTGCTGTAAGATTACTCTCTGATCTACTGGCCATTTGCAAGCAAACATCAAGTGGGAGATAATGAGTTTGGTGAGACACACACACACATTGATCTGCTCAAAACCTTCCAGCACAACAAAATATCGACAAGGGGTAGGGGATGCAATGAAGATTGGTACAGACAACACAAAAGGCTTTGAGAAAAAGGACTACAATCTAAGCCTAAGGTCTTGCTGCCATTCGGCACTGAGGGACTTTGTCCTGTACAACAGCCCCACAAATACACATTAAACAGAGCTACATGAGTAGTATTGGTGCTTTGTACATGGAATGTATAAACAACTCTATGAATGTACCAACTTGACAACATTATGAATGCATAGTTGGATAACACTGTGAATGTAAAAGGAAGTCTTGCACTTTAATATTTCATATATTTTATGAACAAACTTTGTTTAAAGACAGTCCTCAACAATTGAAACTAACCATAATTGCTTCCTAGATCTTATGTATTTCAAACTTTTGAGTCATCTACATGTTAGGCTCACTCAAACTACTCACCCATCTGTCCAACTTATCTTTGATGCAGACACAAAATGATAGAGTAACTCAGCAGGACAGGCAGCATCTCTGGAGAGAAGGAATGGGTGACGTTTCGGGTCGAGACCCTTCTTCAGCCCGTGTTATCTTTGATGCGAGCATCTAAATATTGATCAGAATCTGAATTTCTCTAAAATTCAGCGCTACTTTATCGATCTTTGATTGTCCACATTATTACACACAAATAAATAAAGCCTGAAGAAGGGTTTCGACCTGAAACGTCACCAATTCCTTCTATCCAGTGATGCTGCCTGTCCCGCTGAGTTACTCCAGCATTTTGTGTATATCTTCAGTGTAAACCAGCATCTGCAGTTGCTTGCTACATAAATAAAGTTCTTGTTACCGATATTGCTCTCCACAAGAATTTTTGTCTTTTTAAAAAATGTACTTGTATTGATAGCATTGCTTTCTTTGAGTCACATGAAATTATGGCACAGGTGTCAAAGGCACCAAAAATCTAATTGAACACCTGTGAGTAAAATTGCAGGATAGCACCCAATTCCCTCAATCAATACTTTGAAAACCTGCTTTCTATGTGTGAGAAATCAAGGACCATGCAGCATGAGCAAAGTAGCAGGAGACCATTTGTGGGCATCACAAACTTTCCATTTGTCCATTGAACCAACCAATTGAATTGAAAACACAATGTTTTAAGCTTGAGCACTTGTGACTAAACACAGGAACATAAACCAGTTATTAAACTTCATTTAAGTTAATAGTATTATTATTTTGTGAAAATGAAATATAAAATCATAAAACTGAATGACATAGATGCCCGGTTTCAACACCAAGCTGCTTCAGTTTCCAGGATCTGCAATTTTCTGGTTTTCCACCATAAAACTGATTTGCATCCAAAACGATTTAATATTTGTCAAAACCAGTTCTCGCCACATATATTCAGTATTTTACTTTAGAAATAAACTGAAATGAATCTTGAATGATAAAACAGTACTGTGCTTTAAATAAATTACTGCAAATATTCAGAACAATATTCAACTGAGTCACATTGTTTGGAAAAAAATAATTGTGTGCTAATGCATCATTGTGCAGGCTATCTTAATTCCATTAAACAAAAGCAGATATTGAATTAAGCACAACCAGTCTTTTCTGGTGATGGGCCCCATTTGCTGCCATTTACAGCTTGTTAACATGCCGGCACCACCCACTGAGGCAAACAGGTCTTGATACATTGCTAGAACAATAGAAATTCAAAGGTCCAACCCCTTCAGAAAAGGTAGCTAATTAAAATCACTGTACCTGAAAGAAATATAAATATCAGTGACTGAGTAGCTGAAAGAATCCTTTGGCTGTAGAAGCGAAGAAGGAAGGTTGGAAGAAATGAAACCAGGAAGAATTCAGTTTGGTAAAAACTTTGTGTAAGCTCTTGAGGTTGCCTTCTTTTACTGGTGCTGCATGTTTTCCTCTACCTGAGATATTGATGTAAAATGTCTCCTGTTACGTCAACTTAGAAGCCTTTCTGTTTTAGTACAAGTAAGTGCTTTTATGTTGAAGTAGCAGTGGATATTTAATTCTTTGCCTCCTGCACCTTTTTCAAGCAAATTGGCAATAACTTTTATTGACATTTAAGGGAAGTCAAATTTCATTAAGATATTTAAATGATGTTTTTAAAAGTTGTTGCATGGTAAAAATAGTTCAATTTCACTTCCAATTGTTTTACATAATGTACTTCATTGTAAGGAAAAAACGTGGAAACTGTTTGGTGATGCAATTGAGGGAACTGAGCAAGAATGAGGTTTTAACTGATGAATGGGCTATAATTTTGCTCTGAAAAGAAAAAATATTGCTAATACAGTACAGTGCATCACCACTGCAATCGTGCAATGCTGTTCATCTTTATTTGGTATTGCACTTCAGCAATGGTGATGCACTGTCTAGTATCAACATTTTAATGTCTACTTTTATTGCCAATGCTGGTGACTTTAAAATAACAAAATCCTACCTCAATGTATCCCTATGCTCATCTGGGTATTTATACTGTTTTTCACTGTTGCTAGTCACTCCAACAAGTGAAGCTTGCTGTCCAGGTTACATTAGTAAGTACTCACATGTTGGAATTTCTAACCTACAGTTTTGGCATACATATGTACTACAAAAGTGTCTTGGGAGGAGTATTTTCTTACTTGCCCAACTTGGGATCTCCTGCTCACCTAACAGCAAAGCATTCCTTTTTCATAACATTTAGTAAGTGCTTTTTGTTAGGGTAACAGTGGAATACAAATCACAGCTGAGGTTTGCCTTGAAAGCTTTTGGGATTTTGTGCATGTCGGGTTGCTGTATGAAAGCTGATGTAAAGGGTGTGGAAATAAATAAAAACTTGTAAAAGGTAGGCTAAGGTCATCTGGAGTGGGATATGATTTAGCTTGGAAGGACTGCTTGGACTCTAAATTTGTCACACAATCTTTTAATGTTACTCTTTTGCAGTATGATTCAATTCTATCAATTGTTTTAGAGATCCTAATATGTAAGCATTTGCTGTGCATTCAATTAAAATTAAGTGCTTATCATATTGGGATTTCTGCAACAGTTAAGGCATTTTGACAAGAGCAAATGTGTACATTTATTTTGGCAGGAGAAGGGACAAGATATTGCTTTAGAGCCTCTAACATGCGAGTGCTTGCCATCTCGGTTTAAGTAAGTGCTCTCATGTTGGGATTTCTACTGCACACAATCTTAAAATCCGAGGTTTGTACACATTCGCTTGCAGATTGTTGTAAGAAGTACACCAGGAAATTGAGTGGCAAGAATTCCCTAACATTCATGCACTTGCTGCTTTTAAGTTATTGCTGAAGTAAGTGCTTTTATGTTGGGATTTCTCAACACACACACGATTATATCAAGTCAAAAGCAAGACTTAGAGTAATACCTGTGCTGAATTGTTTTAAATAAAGTTATTATAGTAACTTTTGTATGGGAATTTATTTACAATGTTCAGTTCCAAGATATCCCAATTTTGCAATGGAAGCAATTGTGATGTGGGTCCTCTAACATGTGAGAACTTGCTATCTATGAAGTAAGTGCTCTCTTGTTGGGATTCCTGCCTCACGATAAGACCATATGGATTTCTACAGCACATTTTGGATCTTGAAAGCTTATTGTAGTTTTGAAACACCAACATGGAAAACTTGCTGTTTAATCTTGCAAGTAAGTGCTTCATATTGGTGTTTTAAATGTACAAACCCGTATCATGAAATTGTATTGTACCACCACCCCACTGATTCCTTGGGTGATTTAATTCTATATTTTTGAATCTGGTACTGGAAATATTCCACTTCCATTGTCTACTTACTTGGATATTACTCTCAGAGGAATAACCTCTTCTTCAACCTTGTGTCTATCTTTATGTTTTTTTTTCCGTTTTCTTTTGCTTTTGGATATGGACTCGTCTTTTTTGTCACCTGATCCATGCTCTTCTTCTGTTGAAAAATCTTAAAATTTAAAAAAATTGCTTAATTAAACATACAGCATGTATTCTGCATTGTACTCTTGATGAATGTTTTAAAATCTACCTGCCTTTGATGTCCTTTTCACTGTCTGTTTTCTCTTTGTCTGTGTTGTCAATTCTCCTCACTTTTGTAGAAGATGCAGATTCCAGCTTTTCGGTACTATTTCTTTTTCTCTTCTTCCTACCTGATTCCTCCAGGGCTGTTTTTTCTCGTTTTCGCGGTTCACCTTTCGATTTGGCTTTGCTAGGATCTGGCATTTTGGTTTCATCGTGTGTAACTCTGCTCCCCTTCACTTTGTCTGAGGTCTCTGCATGTTCTTTGTGGGAATGGTCCATTGCCTCTGTAGTCGACTGACTCGAGCTTTCGGTCTTTCGAGATTTCTTCTTTTTCTTTTTCTTTTTCTCTTTCTCCTCTACAGAGAATGGTTTTGAAGAAACTTGAGAACCACGAATAAAGGAAGATTTTGCAAAATTGTGCCAAAGCTACTTAATAATTTTTTTTACCTGGGGCAATGCCATCACTGGAGATAAGCCCAGGAACAGGCTTATTCTTTACTGTTTTGGGGAAAACGCCAGGTTTTCGTGGTGCATCTTCTGGTGGATTATTTAACAACTTGGAAATAAAAAATAAAAGTTTTTTCAAAACATTTAAAACATCATAGATACATTAATTGTTTTTATATTCATGCGCTCGCTACTTCGGACAACATTTTTTATCACTTGCTAGAATTCTGGGGGGCAATCTTCATTTGTAGCCCGATAAATAGGTATGGATTGAGAGGAAAAGCATAAAGGAATTATGCTTTATTCCTTAATAAAGCAATAAAGGTCTGAAGAAGGGTTTCGGCCCGAAACGTCGCCTATTTCCTTCGCTCCATAGATGCTGTTGCACCCGCTGAGTTTCTCCAGCCTTTTTGTGTACCAAGGAATTATCTACATTCCATTTCCCTAAAAGCATAATTTCTTTAAGTACTAGCAATGTCACTACATTTTGAGATTTTAAAAATCAAGTCTGCAATTATCCCATCAGATAAAGCATAAAAAGTTTAATTTGACACCTAATTCACTTTCATATCTTCAGTATTAAAGTTATGGCCATTTTCATACTTTGAAATTAGCATCTTCTCCATTGCTTTCCATTCCCCTATTGCTTTTCCATTGACTTAAACTCAAAAGCTGTGATCAAGGACAGCCCATAACTTTCTTAAAAATTAAGAACTGAATGAAATTTTCAGTTATTATAGATTGAAGCATTCTGAAACAAATATGAAACAATCTTTCTTGGATGACCTGAATTTAAAGCATATAATTAGTTAGTTACCTAATTGTAGCAAATTACAAACATTACTAGATCTAAACATCTATCCAAGAAAAGGTTTAACATTTTTCAATAGCCTAAGTGTCCAAATAACATTCACACAAGAATTCACAATATAACATGATTTTTAAATCTCATTGTCATGAATTTATAGGCCATTTGGAAGGAATTTAGTGTTTAATTCCCGTAAATGAATGGCCATTTAAATCGTCTTGCGAGTGGGATTTTGTAGAACGCGGTCGATTGGAACGTTGCATTTGCGATGAATTCCCCATATCGGCAGGAAAAACACTGCCGGTACGTATGGGGCCTAAATTTTGATTAAAGGGCATCCTACGATGCACGTTTATATGTAAAAATAAATGGCGTACCTTGCTTTGTCCCGTACGCGAGGTTGGCGTTGACTACTTTAGAAGGCCATTTATATTTTACTCCTGCTATTAAATTATCCAGCGCCGTTTTTTAATAAACTTGATAAAACGGATGTCGGAGCGATTATTCTTCAGCAGCTAAACAGCCTGACAAAGATCGATTTCAACAGGCTGGAGATAAACAACATTTTAAACTGCCCCCAAAAGCGCCAAAGTCGCGCACACGGCCAGTGACAGAACTGCAGTGCTGCTGAAGGTAAGGGTTGTAACATGGTACACAAAAATGCTGGAGAAACTCAGTGGGTGCAGCAGCATCTATGGAGCGAAGGAAATAGGCGACATTTCGGGCCGAAATCCTTCTTCAGTCTGAAGAAATGTTGCCTATTTCCTTCGCGCCATAGCTGCTGCTGCACCCGCTGAGTTTCTCCAGCAGCATTTTTTTGTGTATCTAAGACTTTCTTTAGTCAGGATGGTGAATCTGGAATTCTTTGTCACAGAAAGCTGCCTGTGGAGGACAAGTCAATGGTTACTTTTAAGGCAGATATTCCTGATTAGTACTGGTGATAATGGGGAGAAGGCAGGAGAATTGGGGTTAGGAGGGAGAAATAGATCAGCCATCATTGAATGGCAAGAGTAGACTTGATGGGCTGAATGGCCTAATTCTGCTACTCGCTTGTGACTGACTTACCATGTGTGCACATGCAGACCCCCAAAATTAATTAGATAATTTCTGCTCTATTCACAATTTTCCTACACACTTGCCAGTTTTCACAAGTGGTCAAATGTCTCCATTTCCCCCACATAACCCCTGTTTCACATCCTGTGTTTGCTTTTGCAAGTTTCTCTCGAGTTACCTCAATGGCTTTCTGGGCCCCTGATGTTGTTTCAAATTCCACAAAAGCGAATCCTTTTGGGTCACCACTTGTTTTATAACGAGGAATGCTGATGTAGACTACATTACCACATTTGCTGAATACACGGTCTATCCAGCTATGCGAGACATTTTTGGGAAGTAACTCCTAAAAGTAGCAAAACAGACAAATTTTAGTTCGTTCAGAGAAAAAGGTCCTTTGGACACACTGACCAGTGATCCCCTGCACATTAGCATTATCCTACACACACTGGGGGCAATTTACACTTATACAGAGCAACTTAACGTACAAACTTGTATGTCTTTGTGGAGTGCGAGTGGTAACTGATCTTGGGAGAAAACCCATGTGCCCATGGGGAGAACATACAATTCCGTACAGACTGCATCTGTACTCTGTATCGGACCCGGGTCTAGCGGGTTAAGAGGCCCATGGGGCAAATGCAGGCAGAAGGGGCAAGTGTAGATTGAACATATTCTTGGCATGGGCAAGTTGGGCTGCGACTTGACCTGGTGCAAATTCCCATACTTTAGTTATCAAATCTTTTGATTCTGGATGTGACAAGCAGCATTCTTTTGCCCCCACCCGCCACAATTTTATTTGTGTGCTGACTCGTCCAAAGATCTTGTAGCGGAGCAAGGTGGGTTACTCACGCAAACGCGTAGTACGCTCATGGGCGGATTCATGGGTGATTATAGGACCCATTTTAGCGACCAGTCCCCGCCATCTTGTTCCGGCCAAAGATCGGATCTTTGTTTCCGCAGCGGGGAGAATGAGTGAGCGGCCCGGGGAGAGGGAGTGTGCGGCCTGGGGCAGCGGGGAGAGGGAATGCGCGGCCCGGGGAGAGGGAGAGGGAGTGTGCGGCCCGGGGCAGCGGGGAGAGGGAGTGTGGGGCCCGGGGCAGCGGGGAGAGGGAGTGTGGGGCCCGGGGCAGCGGGGAGAGGGAGTGTGGGGCAGCGGGGAGAGGGGTATAGGAGGGGGGGGAGACATTGTAGTGAGGGGGCAGGCGAGGGAGTGCCGAGGGGGGGGGGGGGGGGATAAGGCCTAATGTGTGTGAAGTTGCGGGGGGTTTACAATGTTTCTTATTTAATGTCCCTTGTCTAGTCTGAAATAAAGTTCATCATTGGATCAGAAGAAATATAATTGTGTGTGTTATATGATTATATACATTTATATCACATTCATGTATGTGTGTTTATAAACATTTTATTCTTTAACAAGAATTAACAGAATTATGAACTAACAGAATTATGAATCTAACCCTATATCACACACAAAAACTTCCCCCGCAATGTCAATTACCCTGCGAGTCGGGTCGGTTCCGGTTACTACAAAATCAACTCAAACACTGCTTGTGAGCCATTTAAAAAGACATGATTTAAAAAACATTAAAAAAGACAATTACCAGTCAAATTTTATTCTTGACAAGTATGAACTGACAGAATTATGAATCTAACCCTATATCACACACACAAACTGTTGCCCCGCAACATTGATTACACTGCGAGTCGGGTCAGGTAGGCTCCGGTTACTAAAATGGGCGGGGAAAAATGCCCAGGATCCCCTCTGTAGCGTACTACACGTCAGCCCATTGTATTTCGCGGGAGCAGCCCATCTTGCTCTGCTCTAAGATCTTTGGACTCATCTATCACGCACCCCCTTTCGTGCAACCTGACGTTTTCAATGCGATCCCCTCCATCAGTCATATTATTAAACAGTAAAATTGGTGCAGGAGTAGGTCATTCAATATGAGCATGGCTGATCATCGAAAAACAGTACCCAGTTCCTGCTCCCCCGCCCCCCCCCTAAGCTAAATCTAACTCTTGAAAACATCCAGTGAATTGGCCTCCACTGCCTTCCTTGTGTGACAGAGAATTCCACAGATTCTGTCTGGAACTGTTTGGGTGATCTCAGTCCTAAATGGCCTACCCCTTATTTTTAAACGGTGACCCCTGGTTCTGGACTCTCCCAACATCGGGAACATTTTTCATGCGTGTCCAATCCTTTAAGAATTATAAGTTTCTATAAGATCCCCTCTCATCCTAAATTCCAGTGAATACAAGCAATATTCTCATCGCCACCCCATTCTGCTTTCTCCAGAGACCACTTTCCCCCACACTCCCTTCCTCAGGTACTTCACCTTCAACAGTAGGAGATATGGCATGACCCTACACATCCACCCTGAGACCACCAGCTCATTTGCATTAGGTGTTTCTGAACATCTTACTTGCCTACTTTGCTGGATCCCCCGGTTAGTACCCGTTTTAACTCTTATAACCCCCCCCCCCCCCCCAATCTTCCATCTGTCAACCTTTCTGTTTGGCAACTGCAAAATACATGAGGCTCCATGAGGACTCATGCAAAATAGAGCAAAAAGATCTTGTTTAGTTGTGTAGTTTACAGCTCAACAGTATGAACATGCGTCTGAAGAAGGGTCTCGACTCATAACGTTGCCCATCCTTTCTCCAGAGATGCTGCCTGATCCCCTGAGTTACTCTAGCACATGTCCATCTTTGGTATATGTCTGCATCTACACAACAAGAACAATAAACTCCCATTATAAGTAACAACCCCATCTCCCCAGCCCCCCTCTCTTTTGTGTACTCCATGATGCGCACCCATCTCTCGCACAGGGGTAGGTAGGCCATTTATGAAGCACAGATTCCATTAGACTGCGGAAACAGGCTCTGCGGCCCACTGAGCCCATGCCGACCAGCAATCACCCCATGCTCTACAGCTGTCCGACACACACTATGGACGATTTTGCCAAAACCAATTAACCTACAAACCTGTACGTCTTTGGAGTGTGGGTGGAAACCGGAGCACCAAGAGAAAACCACTTTATCTCCCCGACTACATTTCACTCTCGAGGATCTCCTTTTCAGCTCGTCTTTGTCTACCCATCTGCCAACAAACTTCCTCATCTGTATCCACCTATCACCCGCCAGGCTCTGTCCCACTCCCGCCTTTTTTCCAGCTCTCCCCTCCCGTCCCCCACTACAACCAGAAGGGTCCCAACCTGAAATAGTGCCCGTCCATTCCCTTCGTGGATGCTGCTTGGCCTGCTGAGTTACTTCAGCACAGAGCTACAACCATGAGTTTTTTGCCTTATCCTACCTCAGGAATGGAACACCACCACGATTCACACCTGTGGGTTAGATTTGCTTTATAATTGTGTTTTTGTACTGCTGTGGATAATTTGTATGTTGGCTGAGATTAGGTGCCTGTGATGCTGCTGTAAGCAAGCAAGTTTTTCATTGTACCTGTTCCTCCCTGTAACGGTGCATATGACAAGAAACTAGCCGATAACAATTGCAGGCCCACCACCAATTTCCCAGCAACTGATGGTCCAGCACCTTCTTTAACCCGGACAAAATTATGAGCGCATTTAAAATTTCTCTCCCCCCCCCCCCCCCCCCTGCGGTGCCTAGGCCTGGGTGAAGCAGCCAATCTCAACCTCATCGGGACTTCCACGGCCGATTTGGCAGGTCAGATGTAGCCGGAAGAATACATTCCCATAGCCGACTTTGTTTGCCGATATCTCGGCCTCCTATGTGGACTATTCTAGTACCGTTCGACTCATCATGGAGGCCGTGCCATGTTGTTCTGGCAAAACGGATAATGCGGCAAAAGGTCAATTTGCAGGATCACACGGTGGGAGTCCATGCAATCAATGGCTGTCTTCAGCTCTAATGGGAAATTCAGTCACTGATCATACCGAGATTATTCATACATACCACATAAATTGTACGGGCATCAACATCTTGCGGTTGGACTCCTAATGCCAGGCGTCGCCTTAATTTTGTCGCTTCGACATTAAGCTGCAGATAACAATTTGAAGAAGCTTAGTTTTAAACTATCATTAGATTAGAAAGGAACTTTCTTATTCTTTTTCCTATTCTTTTTCCTTTAGCAACAGGATTCGCAGCTTAATAGGAAAAAGGCTACTGTGACTGCAGTATTTTGGTTTGTACTTTTTAATCATTAGGCAACATACAGTGGAGTAATGGATGGATTTACAGCTATTCCGTTCAATCATTTATGTACCCCACAATCCATGTAAAAACTAGCCAGATCCTGGCTCAAATGGACATATCTTCCAGGCTCAAATTGACATATTATTGTGTGTGCATCTTTAAATTATCTAATTCATTATGACAATCTAAAATCTTTTGGAAGTGGAGCGACAAAACTGTTAACATAGTAACACCTTTAGCTCAGTTTCAGAAGGTTCAACCGACTGTGATACAGCATGCAAAGAGTGTATGCGCCTCTCAGTTGGAGCTATATCTTCAATTTATCTAGTATCTTTAATTTATGAAAGTTAGTAAGATCATAAAAATAGCAGGAAAAAGGTGGTTGTTCATTCCTGAGCTTACACTGCCATTCAATGAAATCAAGATCAGTACAACTTTCCTGATGTCCACTTTCTAAGCCTTCTCCCCTTGATCATTGCTTTTCTTGCTGATTGAAAATCTATCTATCTCACTTTGAATATATTCAAGGATCAGCCCCAATGGCTGTCCCTTCCTTCTTTGTGTTTTAATAGTGTGTTAAATGTATGTTTTTAGTGTTCTTTAGCTTGTTTTATGTGTGTGTGTGTGTGTGTGTGTGTGTGTGTGTGTGTGTGTGTGTGTGTGTGTGTGTGTGTGTGTGTGTGTGTGTGTGTGTGTGTGTGTGTGTGTGTGTGTGTGTGTGTGTGTGTGTGTGTGTGTGTGTGTGTGTGTGTGTGTGTGTGTGTGTGGGTTTGAGGAAAATCTTTTCTAATCTTTTACCTCGATGGAGATGCGATTTTTCCCTGTATCGTATCTCCGTCCACACTGCGGCCTAACATCGAGGAGTTGGCGGCCTTTGCTGGAGACCGACTTTTGAGAGCTCCACCACGGGGAGCCTACGGGACTTTAACAGGGATCGACCTCGGAGCTCCAACCGTGGGTGCTTGCAGACTTAACATCAAAGAGCTCGCGGTGTCCGGTCCGAGACAGACTTCAGGAACTCCAAGCCGCAGGAGCTTCGACCGCCCCGACGCGGCAGCGTTGATCGCCCCAACGGTTGGTTCGACTGCCCCAACCGCGGGAGAATAAACAGGAAGCTTATTAGACTTTTCTGCCTTCCATCACAGTGAGGAATGTGGGGAATCCGCTGTGGTGGATGTTTATGTTAACTTTTATGTAGTTGTGTGTCTTTTTTTTCGTATGGCTGTATGATAATTTGCATATCAATGTATCTTAGTTGGTACATGTGACAATAAAAGACCTTTGAAACCTCCACTGCTTTGCTTTCTAAGTGAGGCAAAGGGATTCCAAAGATTCACAACCCTTTGAAAAAAGAAATTCTTCCACATCTGTCTTAGCTTTTGTTAAGTCTCGGTCTCACATTTTTAATTAGACCATGCTCTCTCACCCTTGATGTCACACAAGCAGAAATATCCTCCCAGCATTAGCACCATCTAGCTTGCTAAAAACATACTTTTCAAAAAAATCACCTTTAATTCTTCTAAATTCCAATATGCACAGACCAACCTTTCCTCATAAGACAATCTCTACACCCCTAGTCATCCTCATGAACCCGTTCTGAAATGCCTCCAAAATGTTATGTTTCCTTAAATAAAGGGACACATTCTTCACTGTACTCTAGCTGTGGTCTCCTTACTTTTATACTACCCTCCTGAAATAAAAGCTTGTACCCAATAAACCTTAATTACCTGATGAACTTGCACGGCAGCTTTCACGTTTCATATATGTTGTCTCTTAAACCCCCATGTGCTCTAACAATTCAAGCTGCAGCCATTATTCTTTAAGAAAGTACATTTCAGATCAAACCACTCCAAAATAAACCTTGTATAGGAAGGAACTGCTGATGCTGGTTTACACCAAAGATCAGCACAAAATATTGGAGTAACTCAGAGGGAAAGGTAGCATCTCTGGAGAGGTGACGTTTCGGGTCAAAGACCTTTCCTCTTCAACTCTTTCTCACTCTTGCAAAACATCGGAAACAAATGTGATTGTTGCGCCATCTAGTGTTACTTTACTCATTTTTACTCTTTCTAACCAACTTTATCAAATTTCCTGTTAACCTCGTTGTAGACGAATAACCTGATTATTAGTCACATCCTTAAACCAATACCTTCATGCGTTTTCTGAAATATTGTTCCCAGAACTAGATAAAATGCTGCAGTTTAGATTAATGACCCATCCAAAGGTCTCCATCCAAAGGCTGGACTTTTAAATACTGTCACCTGCTGTCTAAACACGTCCTGCTACTTTTACAGATTTGTGCAATACAGGTGCACAACCTTTTATCCGAAATTCCAAATAATGAAAAGCTCCGAATAGCGGACATTTTTTCGGTCCTTGAAGAAAGGTCCTTGAAGACGTTCACCGAGGACGGCCCGCAGAGGTGACAGCGGAACCTCCGGTCGGTCCTCGAAGAAAGGGGAACTAAATCCCCATTCATAAAAGAGAAGGTGAGGGTATATTGCGCGGGAGGGTTAATAATTGACAATCTGCTGCTGCCTGCCCGCTGAGTTAAAAAGTTCCCACGGTAGACTTACGATACACAATGTATCGTGAGTCTTGCGTGGGAACTTTTTAACTCAGCGGGCAGGCAGCAGCAGATTGTCGCTCCCTTCAGTTTCACCCCACCTACACCCCTCTGCTTCCCGGCCATGTGTGTGACCCCTTCCCTCCCCTCTCCAGCTCCCCGCCCATTGCACTGGCGCGGGGGCTTTGCACTGTCTTCACGTCGGCGATGCCAGCAGGTCAGTGCCAGTCACCGGAGACGTCAGGACCAACGGGACACCGACCCCCAGGCCCACTGCTAGCACGGAGATCCCAGAGACCCACAGCCAGCAGCAGCCCAGCCCCGTTCCAACTCCAGAGGAAAACTGCAAACTGGCCGGAGACGTCAGGACCACCAGAAGCCGCTACCCGATGGGCCGCTACAGCGACAAGTGGCAGTTTGCCCACAGCCCGAGCTGCGCCCCCTCATCGGGACACTGACCCCCAGGCCCACTGCAAGCACGGAGATCCCAGATCAGCAACTCCAGCCCAGCCCCGCTCCAACTCCAGAGGAACACGCTCCCTGTAGGGGCAGAAGCTGATGGTGTGCAAGGTACGTCTTGTTCTTGGGGTGGCGCAGCTCGGGCTGTGGGCGAACTGCCACTTGTCGCCGTAGCGGCCCATCGGGGAGCGGATTCCTCTGGAGTTGGAGGGGGAGGGGGGTATTGTGCTGTTTGATCGCCCCCTGCTATCCCAGGGACAGGGAGACACAGCGGCTTTTGAGAATGGTGGGCAATCACTTCCAAAGTTCTGCCCACACAGTCAGTACACCTCTCCTACACTTGTCTCCCGCACTAAGATCATCTCGCAGAGAATGATCCCAGCCTAACCCTCCCTATTCTCTCCTATTCTGCAAGAAAAAACTACATTGAAGACTCAAACTCGCGATCGAGTAACTGCCGGGATCGAGGCGCAAACTCGCGACCTTGCGGATATGAGCCGAGCACTCTACCACTGAGCCAGCCATTAAAATCTACGCTAAAAATCTTCCATTCCGAAAGCCGAAAAATTCCGAATTACGAAAAGTGTCTGGTCCCAAGGCTTTCGGATAAAAGGTTGTGCACCTGTATATGCAATCAGTTTCTCTCTTTTTGCATATCTTTTAAAATTGAACCTTCCACCAAGCTACCCCCACTTCATTCTTACCAACAAATGCTATCACTTTATTTATTTCTATGTTTTACACCTACCCCCATGTCTGCCATTCTGGGTTCCCCCGAAGTTGATCATCACACCCGAGTTTACTGCACTTCAAACTTTTGTAAATTTCTAAATGCTGCCCTCTATAGTCAAGTCATATCAAAAACAGCAATGGTTCTGGAACAGAAGCTTGCAGAATTCTGATGTACGCCGTGTGAAACACAGCCATTCAACATAATCTTGCTCCCAGGCCAATTTATATCTATGCTTTTACTGCATTTTAATTGCATCGTCCTAATTAGAAACATAGAAAATAGGTGCGGGAGTAGGCCATTTGGCCCCTTGGAGCCAGCCCCGCCATTCAAAATGATCATGGCTGATCAACCGAAATCAGTACCTGTTCCTGCTTTCTCCCTATATCCCTTGATTCCACTAGCCCTAAGAGCTATATCTTACTCTCTCGAAAACATCCAGTGGATTAGCCTCCACTGCCTTCTGTGGCAGAGAATTTCAGATTCACAACTGTCTTGATGAAAAAGTTTTTCCTCATCTCAGTCCTAAATGGCCTACACCTTATTCTTAAACTGTGACCACTGGTTCAAGACTCCCCCAACATCGGGAACATTTTTTCCTGCATCTAGCCTGTTCAATCTCTTAAGAATTTTATGTTTCTATAAGATCTTCTAATGGCCGGTTCTCACGGTGCGACCTGACGCAAGATGTCACCAGAGTGAAGTGGTCGTGGTCCAGCATGAGTTCCGCACGATATAACGGGGGGTAGATAAAGAGTTCCCACGGTACTCGGCAATTCTGTCATTTGTGCAAGTGACTTGTCCGTCTCCCGATCTTTCCCGTTAATCGTGAATGAACATCGTGGACTGTAGTGTAGTTAATCACGTGGCACAAATGATGTCACTTTTTTTCACACACTATATAAATATCCTCCGTTCGTAGAATTGGCTCATTTGCAGACATGCCTATACAAAGTTGGTTCGAGTACAGGCTGGTTGTTATTTTCATTGACGCGCTGTATGCATTAGCGCAACATGTGCATCGAAAACGCTTGCGTGAAGGCAGAAGGGTGAGATTAATTTAAAAGAGAATTAAGAGGAAGTCTCACTGGGTTAAGCCCATGTTTCAACGGAGACCTCAATTTGGACAATATGAGCAACTGCTTAATGTGCTGTGCGAAGAGGATAAAAGTGCATTCAAAAACTTTGTCAGAATTTCACCCGAGCTCTTTAATGAGTTAAAGAATAATTTGGGACCTCTGCTGAAGAAGACTGACACTGTAATGAGAAAGGCACTGGAACCAGGGTTGCGCATAGCAATCACCCTCCGCTACTTGGCCTCAGGCGATTCTTATAAAAGTCTATCTTACAACTTTCTTGTCGCCACCAACAGCATCTGTGGTATTGTCCGAGAAACCTGTGAGGCGATCATCCAATTTTATTCAGCTGAAGTGATGGAATGCCCCAGTACACCAGATGCGTGGAAGAGAGTTGCACTGGGGTTTGAAAACAGGTGGAACTTTGCTCACACATGTGGGGCTTTGGATGGCAAGCATGTGGCAATTCTTAAACCACCCGAAGGTGGCTCAAATTATTTCAATTACAAGAAATTCCACTCAATTGTACTCATGGCGGTGGTTGATTATAACTACAACTTTGTGGATGTGGGCACACCTGGAAGTGTTGGTGATGGCCAGATTTGGAAAGAAACCTGGCTTGGAAAGAAAATGGAAGGTGGAACAGCAGGCATGCCTGTTCCAGAACCTCTGTCAGGAGAAGACAGCCCGGACATCACATATGCGATGGTTGCTGATGAAGCCTTTGCACTACGGCCCTGGATTATGAAGCCATATCCACAGAGGAATCTAACTAGGGAACAGAGGATCTTCAATTACAGGCTGTCAAGGGCCAGGAGGGTAGTAGAAAATTATTTTGGCATCATGGCAAACAGATTTAGATGCTTGCTCAAGACAATGGAGCAGAGGCCCAAGAATGTGGAGAGTATAGTATATGCAGCATGTGTTCTGCACAACCTGATCCGAATGAGAGGTGCAGCTGCTGAGAATCACATTGCATTGGTACCACTCCACCAGTTCCTCCTCTTGTTCCCTGTTGAAGTTATATGGCCTTACCTTCTGCCATCTTCCCTTTATGTTATCATCTGCTGAGGCTATTGGGGAGGCAACAGCTACTGGGGAGGCAATCTCAAATCCACCTTGATCACCCTCTCCCTGCTCCAAGGAGCCCACAGGCAGTGGTATCTCTGGCATCTCCTCTTGCCTCTCCACCTGTCTCTCTTGCTGAGTCTCCTCCTTATTTACCTGCATGGCTAAAAACTTTCTGACTTTCTTTGACCCCTTTCTTTGCGCTTTTCTGAGAGGCATCTCTGCAAGTATTACTGTTGAAAAGATTCTCAAACAATGACAATTAGGTGGGACGTCCTCGATGGACACATGGTCCATTGGCGATATTGAGACCACCTTTTTTACTCACCTTATGTCCCCTCTGTCAAGCTTCCGGGTTTACCGTTCGCAGGAGTTCCCACGGTACCCGCAAGAGTCATTACGGATATCGCACTGGCATCTGCGTTCATACAATGTTGCAACGCTCACCAAAAAGTGCTCAAGTCACTCTTGGAGAAATTTACACGACTACCTGCCGTTAGCGCCACGGAGGTCCTCGGTGGTCCACGAATGCCGTACTGTTATCGCAGGAGGTTCCCACGATGTTAAACTCTTGCGTCAGGTCGCACCGTGAGAAAGCCCTTTCAACCTTCTGAATTCCAGTAAATATAAGCCCTTTCATATGTCAGTCCCGCCATCCTGGGAATTAACCTACGCTGCACTCCCTCAATAGCAAGAATGTCCTTCCTCAAATTAGGAGACCAAAACTGCACACAATACTCCAGGTGCAGTCTCACCAGGGCCCTGTACAACTGCAATCTGACCTCCTTGCTGCTATACTCAAATTTTTATCAGATACAATTTAACCTCAGCGAATCAGGCTTGCTTCTCTTTTGATCCACCATGTTTGCCCAAGCGCCTGCTAATTTTCTCCCAGATTATAATTTCCAAAACGTCATCATCATATCTCCAATCTAATGCTATATGGGTGTATTACTTGTTTGACTGGGGCATTAGAGTCGCCTTTAACCTGAAGGAGGCACCAATTAATTTTTGTTTTGTCCTCATTATATTTGGTATCTCTAATCTTTTAACACCGAAACACATCACCTTTCAAAGTACATGTTTTCAGCCAAACGACATCTCATAATCACTTACTTTTTCCATAGCATACCTACCTCCTCTAACATACTGATGCTGCCTTTCTCTGTAAATCTAGAAATTAAGTGACATGTAAATGTAAAAACTAATAACATTAATGCATAGCTTGTATTGTATAGATGCGTACCTTCTATTCACAACAGTAACATATGATAAGAAATTATTCCAGCTTACCTCAAGAACATTTGAATTTTTTAACGCCCTTGCTATGAGTTTTACATCTGTGGTTAACTTTTTCATCTTGTTGAACACTGTCAGCACAGATATATCAACATCTAGGGTTGATAAAAATAATTATTAAATATAAATACATTTTAATCTTTAATTGTTTATATTTATATCATGAGGCACTACTCACATCCATCTCTGGATTTCTGAATCTGTTCCTGGAGGAAGCGGTCTTTGTGGAGGTTTACGTCACCAAACCAAAATTCCACCTGCTTTTTAATCTCAGAAAGCACCTTGTTAACCCGTGACCTTTTCTTTTTCTCCTTTTCCTTCTTCTGGATACTGGACTCCGTCTGTGCTGCATCACTTGACACTTTTTCTGTCTCCTCCATATTCAGTCCAAGGCAATAAGCTATTTATGAAGGAAATGCATTAAGCTTATCAAGAATAGTTTTAAAACATAAGCATCAAGATGGACTTCAAGAGTAGGCATATTGTTAACAAAAGTTATTTTAAACCACTGACTAGCAGTTTACAGAATGCAGTACCACCACCTGAGATCAGTTAATATGACATAGTATCACATTAGATAAGGCTTATATAGGCCAAACCATCAAAATAATCTGCTACGTTTTTGATCTAAGGTTATACTTTTATGCAACAACAAACTGTCACTTATACAGATTAGTTTTGGGTAGCAGCATGCAATAAATGATTCAACAGACAAGATGATTGATTTAGATCAAAAACAAACACAATTTGCTGGAGTAAATTAGCGGGTCATTAATTTATAGGGTCAGGCATCATCAATTTACATGGGCCAAATAACCTACAGTCCCACATGTCTTTGGGGGGGAAGGGTGGAAGTGGAGGGGGGGGGAAGGGTGGAGGTGGAGGGGGGGGGGAAGAAACTGGAGCACCCAGAGGAAACCCACATGGTCACAGGAAGAACATGCAGACTCCACACAGACAGCACCCAAGGGTGGACCGAATGGGTCTGGCATCATGATGCAGCTGCTCTGCCAGGTCTGCCCCAGCGCCACCATAGAGGAAATGGATCGGTGATATTTTGGCTCGGGACCCTTCTTCATTCTCCCTGATTGAGAAGCTTGGCCAAAAGAGCCTAATTCCAAGGGTAGGCAAGAATGACTGGCCTCGATATTTAAACAGCATTTAATCAAATGTGGAATGTAATCTCCTTAATAAAACTGAAGTGGGCATCAATGGATAAATTCTCCAGTGGCAGGAGAACCCAATCTTTCAAAGTGAAATGGCTGTGATTTGTTGGAAGTCAATTATGCCAGCCCAGTACATTGACAGATGACTTTCTCAAAAGTATCTTTATTAATTACCATCCCTCTATCATAAGATTAAAAGTGAGGATTCTCGTTGGTAATTGCACAATCTTCAGTTGAATTCAGGCGAACACTTGGCATGATTAAAGTGACTGATTGAAAGGTACAGCATGGAAACAGGCCCTTCAGCCCACCGCTTCCACATTGACCATCAATCACCCCTTGACAATCAACACTAGTTGTATATCATCCCACCATAGCATCCACTCGCTATGGACCATGGGCAATTTTACAAAGGCAAATTAATCTACTAACCTGCACGTCTTTGGGATGTGGGAGTAAATCGTGCCACCCAGAGGAAATCCATGCGGTCACAGGGAGAACAGGTAATCTCCACACAAACAGCACCCAACAGGATCTAACCCAGGTCTCAGATGCCATGATGCGTCAACTCTACCAGCAGCAAGTGAATGCAAGGCCAATTAAAGGATGTTCTTATTAGGTAGGAGAAATTTAGTCATACGGTGGTGAATTGTTGGAAGTCTTTATCACAGAAAGCTGTGGAGGCCAAGTCAGTGGATATTTTTAAGGCAGAGATAGATAGATTCTTGATTAGTACAGGTGTCAGAA
This sequence comes from Amblyraja radiata, assembly GCF_010909765.2. Taxonomy (NCBI): domain Eukaryota; kingdom Metazoa; phylum Chordata; class Chondrichthyes; order Rajiformes; family Rajidae; genus Amblyraja; species Amblyraja radiata. The sequence continues at coordinate 21,064,789 of NC_045956.1, forward strand.
GTTATGGGGAAAAGGCAGGAGAATTGGTTTAGGAGGGAGAGATAGATCAGCCATGATTGAATGGTGGAGGAGACTTGATGGGTCGAATGGCCTAATTCTACTCCTATTCCTTATGACCTTTTGATCAAGCAACAACCAGCCCCGACTTGAGCAGACTTCATATTCTGATACTGATGATAATGCTACCACTCAGCATGTAGATAGATTTATTTAGATTTGGTTGTTCCGACAATCCATATTCAAAGGGACCATCCACAGATTACAATCCCTTGCAATGGACACCCCAAAAGACTAAGGAAATTCGACATGTTTCCAATGACTTTCACAAAATGTCTACAGATCCACTTTAGAAACCATCCTAACAGGATCCATCACAATTTGGTTTGTCAACTGCGCTGGCCAAGACCACAAGAAACTGTACGAAAGAACTGCAAATGCTGGAGAATATCTGAAGAAGGGTCTTGACCTGAAACGTCACCTGTTCCTTCTTCCCAGAGATGCTGCTTGTCCTGTTGAGTTACTCCAGCATTTTGTGTCTACCACAAGAAACTGTAGAGTTGTGGACACAGCCCAGTCCAATATGCAAACCAGCCTCCCCATTCTCCCTCATCCCCCTCCCGATGAAGTCCATCTACACTTCATGCTGCCTCGGGAAAGCAGCCAATATAATCACAGTTCACTTATCGTCATTCTTCTTTTCCCCTCTCCAATCAGGCAATTCCTGAAACCACGTATCACCTTGAGGAAGCTCGAAAAGATTTAAACTTACAAAATGGATTCAGCTGAAATTAAGAAATTGCAAAGCCAGCAAAACACACTAACCTTTGCTTTCAGTACACTAACGAGGCTAACAAACTGTTGATGTTCCTTTTCCAATAACATAAGCGAGATAATGAGCACAGCTTCATGAATGTCTCCTCTATAATATAAACATTTAGAGGGGGTTCAGACTCTTGGCACTAACTCTTGCTCTATAAGATTATAATGTGCGTCATAAGTAGAAAAAACAAAATGCTTGTTCTGCAGAAAAATAGCCTTCTCATATAACCATATATGGCTAACCCTTCCTCTGTCAGAAGAACCTGTCAATCTTAAGAACCTGTCAATCTTAAGGATCTGTTAATCTTAAGAAGCAAGAGGCTCTAGATAAGGTATAGCTGAATCGTTGATTATGGGAGTATATATATGTACTTAAATCACTGCCCCTTTGTGTGGGGATGAGAACTCTGTATAGTCTGTAATCTGCATAAAGTGTTTTACCACACCCGCCTGGCGGCATAAAGATTGTAATGCTCAATACTGACTTTATTTGCATTTTTGCCTGTTTAAGAATACTGAACCACAACAACCTGATTCAAGAACAGTTTATACCTCTGCGGATATCAGACTCTTGAATGGGCTTCTTATAAGATAATGATGTATTTGTGATCACCCAACGTATCTCGTTGCGGCCCATGCATATTTTGTTTTTATCTGCACTTTCTCAGTAGCTGTAACACTACATTCTGTATTCCCTTTCCCTTTTGTTTGCATTACCCATAGTATTCATGTACGGTGTGATTTCTATGGATAGAAGGCAAAATAAAGCTTTTCACTGTTTCTTGGTACATGAGAGAAAAACAAACTAATACCAGCCTTTCAGGGGACCCATGTGCCTTGCCAACTGTCAGGAGTTGGAAGCAGAACAGAGGCACCCCATGTCCTTCCCCCTCAGGGACTCCTGCTGCCCCCCCACTCCACTCCTCCAAAAGTCTCTTTACACCCTTAGTCAGTCACACACACACACTATTCAGCAGATCACATGAAAAAAAATTCAGCGATGACGCTTGGTGCCAGGCCTTGGAAAATAGGCACTCACTTAAACATCTTGAGATTGGCATGGACCATTAAAGCAGTAGGCATAAAGGTAAATAAACCAACAGCATGGGAAGAGCTGGTCATGTGCTTTTCCAACAATGTAGGTATGTGGTTCCAATGTCCAAAGCAATTTAGTAGATCAAATGTGACTCACAGACCAAATGATGGAGCACACCCCACCCAGAGTTGGAGAGGCACTGGCTTAAAGCTTGGTCAATTAAATACGTTTTAAGGTCTGAGGAAAGATTGGTAGAAAGGCTACGTAGGAATTACAGGGCACAGGTCATGCCACTCACCATGGAGTACATTTTCTTTGCAATAAGCACAAACTGCTCACAATAATCACAAACTGTTGATTATTGATCCTGGTCCGAGAACACTGATGCAATTATTAAGAAAGCACATCAGCGCCTCTACGTCCTGAGAAGATTACGGAGAGTCGGTTTGTCAAGGAGGACTCTCTCTAACTTCTACAGGTGCACAGTAGAGAGCATGCTGACCGGTTGCATCGTGGCTTGGTTCGGCAACTGTAACGCCCTGGAGAGGAAAAGACTACAAAAAGTAGGAAGCACTGCCCAGTCCATCATCGGCTCTGACCTCCCATCCATCGAGGGGATCTATCGAAGTCGCTGCCTCATAAAGGCTGGCAGTATCATCAAGGACCCACACCATCCTGGCCACGCACTCATCTCCCTGCTACCTTCAGGTAGAAGGTACAGGAGCCTGAAGACTGCAAGACTGCAATGACTTGGTTGAGGAATAGCTACTTCCCCACAGCCACAGGCTATTAAAATTGGCTCGGACAAAACTCTGAACATTAATAGCTCATTATCTGTTACAATACAATATATTTGTTGTCATTTGAACCTCATTGAGGTTCAAACGAAATTTGGTTTCTGCAGTCATACACACAAGAAAAATAACCAAGACACAACACAATTTAACAAACATCCATCACAGTGAATCTCCTCCTCACTGTGATGGAAGCCAAAGTCTTATCTCTCCCCTGCACTCCTCATTCTCCTCCCGATGTCAGAGTCAAAGCCCCCGGCGGGCGATGGTAAGTGTCCCGCGGCCATTAAAGCCGCGCCGGGTAATGCAAGGCCACGCTCCGGGTCTTGGAGCCCCCCAAGTCCCACGGCCGTTAAAGCCGCGCCAGGCGATGATGCAAGGCCCCGCTACAGATAATTTTCAACCCCGCAACTCGGGCGGGAGAAGTTGCCGTTGCGGTAGCCCCGAAAAGCAGTCTCCCAGCAGAGACCCGCGGGCTCCCGGTGTTACTGTCCACTAGATTTGCGGTTGGAACCTCCGAATCTCTGGGGTCGGGCTGCAGCAGCGCGCCACCACCGCTCCTCCCGCACTGAACTCGGCCAGCTCCGCGATGGTAAGTAAGTCCGCAGCTCCGCGACTGGAGCCCCAGGTCGTTCCGGTTGGAGGCCGCTCCACGGTGCTAGGCCCCACCAACAATGGAGACCCGACAGAGAAAAGGTCGGGTTCTCCGTGCAGGGTTAAAGATCTTAAAAGTTTCACCACCCCCCGCCCCCACACACATACCCAGTTAAAAAAAAACTTTAAACTACATTCAAACGAGACAAAAAATAAAAAACGACAGACGGACTGCAGAGGCCGCTGCGACGTGAGTCGCGCCGCCCACCCATTTGCACTTTATCAGTTTATTTATTCATGTGTGTATTTACGTATATAATGGTATATGGACACGCTGATCTGTTTTGTAGTCAATGCCTACTATGTTCTGTTGTGCTGAAGCAAAGCAAGAATTTCATTGTCCTATCAGGGACACATGACAATAAACTCTCTTGACTCTTGACTTGTGCGACTGAAACAGGGGTGGAAGCCTAATTCTAGGAATTCAAAGGAGATGGTTTGGACAAGATGGGCTCAAATTTGGACAACCACAAGGTTAGTATCTTGAGAAGAATGTTAGGTGAGAGGTGCGGCTGTACTTTACAAGTAAAATAATAGATAACGGTAGCTTTGAAAGAAGACAGGAATTAAAAATATCTATAATTCACACAGAGGCCAGAAGAGAACGTTGAAAGGCAGCAATTAACTTGGAATGTAATGAAGACCACAGGAGGTAGATCTCACGAATAACTGAGAGCAGGAGGGGAAATGTTGATAGTTGTCCTTCAATCAACAGTATAAGATAGTCATTTGTGCAAGGTAGTCCACATAAGCGTAGTCTTAATTCTGTCACTACCATTAGTTGATAGATATTATGTCATCCGTACGATCTCTTGCATTCGTTTACTTGATGTGTTTATGTTTGTTGTAATATTTATTTCATTCCCAACAGCTGTGTGTCGTGCACACATAGATGGACACACATACAGGAGAGCTCTTGCATTCATATATTTGATGTGTTGCAGTGTCTTGCACTGTTGCGATCCACTGTGCAGTCCACTGTGATCAATATGGTCATCCCCACCAAGCTCACCACCAAACTCCACCAGTTAGGCCTCAGCTCACCGATATGCGATTGGATCCTGAATTTTCTGACGGAGCGACCGCAGGCAGTGAGACTGGGCCCGCACCTGTCCTCCACTATCACCCTGAGCACCGGCACACCACTGGGATGTGTACTGAGCCCCATGCTCTACTCCCTCTTCACACACGACTGTGTTCCTGCATTCGACACCAACACCATCGTCAAGTTCGCAGATGACACAACGGTGATCGGGCTAATCACCAACAGTGATGAAACAAACTAGAGCGGAGGTGCAGAACCTTGTCCTTAAACACCTCCAAGATCAAGGAGCTGATTATCGACTTCAGGAGGTCACATAATGGAGAATACGCCCCAATCTCCATCTACAGGGACAGTGTGGAGAGAGTGTCCAGCTTTAAGTTTCTGGGTACTCACATTTCAGAGGACCTCACATGATCCACCAACACCGCTGCGCTGGTCAAGAAGGCACAGCAACGACTGTTCTTTCTGAGAACATTGAAAAGGACTGGTCTGCCCCAACAGCTGCTGACAACCTTCTACCGCTGCACGACAGAGAGCATACTATCGTATGGCATCTATGTGTGGTATCTCAGCTGCGCGGAGGCGGAGAGGAGAGCTCTTCAGCGCGTCGTCCACAGAGCGCAGAAGATCATTGGGACACCGCTACCAGCCTTGGAGGGCATCTACCGCACACGGTGCCTCAGGAAGGCCGTCAGCATTCACAAAGACTCCTCACACCCTTGTAATGGGCTGTTCGAACTACTTCCTTCCGGCAGACATTACAAGGCCTTCCACGTCCCCCCCCCCCCCACGGACTGTCTCCCTCGGATGGTCACGTCGCACAGACACATCTGCACTTTAGCCTGTTTTTACTATTTTACTGTGTGGTTCAAAGATAGATAGAAAATGATAGATATTAATTTCAGCAATGTGTTGCCAAAGGAACGGCATTTTGCTGATCTAACATCCAGATGTTGAATTTAATGATTTATTAAATTTGCAGATGGAGGAATCATAAGGAGGGGCATAACAATAGAAACTATCCTGACATCAAATAAAAACATCAAATTATTAAAAAATAAAACATTGAGGAGAAAACCACCAAACAAAATATCTCTGGATTGATATTAACAACCATGAGTTCGATTCATGTATTTTACAAAATGGACTGAAAACCTCACAAGTAAACAGAATACAATGCTGCTCACCCAAATGCGTGCTTTAAATCCCCAACAAGATAGGTGGGAAATATTATTGCAATGTTGTGCAGAGGTCAGAACTCCGTTCAGTCCTATTCCAACAAATGCGCCTTCATCTCAGAGCGACCTGAAACGCGCGCCACCGCCGCACCGAAAGACCCGCGCTCTTCCTGTATGCCCAGGGTTCCAAGCCACACCAACCTTAAGTGAATGCACATTAAATTTTGAATGTATGGTCAAAATACAAAAAAAGCAGCGAGCTAAATGCACAACCCACAATTCATCAAACCATATTATACAGTAAATAAAAGTGTATAAAATCAAGTAAAAACGCAATCGTAATATAATACCCAGTCGGTGTAAAATGAAACACAAACTGCATCAAAATCAATTGTAGAAGAGAGCAAGAAATCAGTCTGTAGAGTAGTCACGACCCGAAAGTCACCTATTTATTTTCTCCAGACACGCTGTCTGACCCGCTGAGTTATTCCAGCATTTTCTATCTATCTTTAAACCACACACCAAACCGAGCTATGAAATATACCGCACCGCACAGTGGATCGCAACAGTGCAAGACACTGGAACACATCAAATAAATGAATGCAAGTGCTCTCCTGTATGTGTGTGTGTATGTGTCCATCTATGTGTGCACGACACACAGCTGTTGGGAATGAAATAAATATTACAACAAACATAAACACTTCAAGTAAACGGATGCAGGAGATCGTACGGATGACACCCAGCTGCTGGGAGTGAAACAAACGCGGTGGATCAGAGGAAACGAACAAATATAACAGCAAACATAAACAGGTCAGTGCATACCCCGCTCTGCGACACCCGGCTCGGCTCGGCGCGACTCGGCTCACTGCTCGGCGGCGCCGGTTAATGACGTAGCGCGGCGGGAATATTCCAGACGTCCCGGGGCTCGAGCTGCTGCTGCTGCTGCTGCCGGTAACAACAATAACAACACATCACCGCCACCGGTAACCGCGGGGTCAAAGATGCTGCTGCTGCCTGATGCTGCTGCTGAAGCTGCTGTTGCTGTTGTTGTGGTGTTGGTCGGCTTCGTGACCGCGGTGCTGCTGCTGCTGCTTCGTGTGTCGGGCTGGTGACAGCAGGCTCGCTGTCCCGGCTCTTAGAAACATAGGTGCAGGAGGAGGCCATTCGGCCCTTCGAGCCAGCACCGCCATTCATTGTGATCATGGCTGATCGTCCCCTATCAATAACCCGTGCCTGTCATCTCCCCATATCCCTTGACTCCACTAGCCCCTAGAGCTCTATCTAACTCTCTTAAATCCATCCAGTGACTTGGCCTCCACTGCCCTCTGTGGCAGGGAATTCCACACATTCACAACTCTGAGTGAAAACGTTTTTTTCGCATCTCAGTTTTCAATGGCCTCCTCTTTATTCTTAGACTGTGGCTCCTGGTTCTGGACTCGCCCAACATTGGGAACATTTTTTCTGCATCTAGCTTGTCCAGTCCTTTTATAATTTTATATGTTTCTATAAGATATCCCTCTCATCCTTCTAAATTCCAGTGAATGCAAGCCCAGTCTTTCCAATCATTCATCAGATGACAGTCCCGCCATCCTGGGGATTAACCTCGTGAACCTACGCTGCACTGCCTCAATAGCAAGGATGTCCTTCCTTATTAGGAGACCAAAACTGCACACAATACTCCAGATGTGATCTCATCAGGGCCCTGTACATCTGCAGAAGGACCTCTTTACCCCTATGCTCAAATCCTCTTGTTATGAAGGCCAACATGCCATTAGCTTTCTTCACTGCCTGCTGTACCTGCATGTTTACTTTCAGTGATTGGTGTACAAGGATACCCAGGTCTTGTTGCACTTCCCTTTTTCCTAATCTGACACTATTGAGATAATAATCTGCCTCCTTGTTCTTGCCGCTAGTGGATAACCTCACATTATCGACATTATACAGCATCTGCCATGCATCTGCCCACTCACTCAACCTGTCCAAGTCACCCTGCAACCTCCTAGCATCCTCTTCGCAGGTCACACTAACATCTTTTTGGCTTTCCTAACTACTTGCTGTATCAGCATGCTACTTGTTAGTCTCTTGGATTCAAGGATGACTTGAATTCCATTTCCAAATGTGGTAGTTCAGAGTACCTAATGAGGTCAACGTGAAACTAAAGACTCTTCCGTAGATGGGGCAGGTGGCCATTCATAGGGTTGGCAGTGGGAAGTTTGTGGTGGTTTCCTCACCCTGCCAATTACCCAGGCCAACTGTTTATTTTTAATGTATGGCTTAGAGGTTTACAATAGCATCCTGAATGCTCCTCCACTTTGAATAGTAATGGGTCAGAATTGCCAGTGAGGATGTTGTATTTCTTTAAGGTGGCTTTGAATACATCCTTGAATCTTTTTCTCTGTTTGCAAATCTATTTCCACTAGTTGGTCATGTAATTGATGTGCCCATTTCAATATGGACAATTGAATATAACGAAGCCCTCAATACTGGGGATGTTGTGCTGGAGCGAATAATGATTAACTTTGTAATCATTGTCATTCTAATGAATTTGCAAGATTTAGTGGGAATAGAATAGGTAGTATTTTTATTAAACCTGTGTTGGGTATATTGGTGGGCTGGGATCAGTGCCAAATTTAAGGTCTTGTTCTTCAAACATCTTTCTCCTCAGTTAATCAAAGGCCTTGCTGACACAATGAAGACAGGAGCCGCCGAGAAGTTACTTCTGAGACCTTATTTTGCCGGGTTTTCTGTGAATTTTTATTGTTGGAGGACAGTGTAGTGCATCAGGAGCAGATTGATAGAGGACCTTTGTCTTGGATAGCAAGTGGAAGCCCCAACCTCTCGTATGCTTCACTGAAAGTTATGATGTTGGCTTGGAGCTCTGAGCCTAGGCAAAGGAAAGTGTTTCTGTGCTGCTCACTTTCTAAAGTCTGAGCAAGCTTGGTTTTTGTAAAGGAGTGATAGCTGACACACTGTAACCTTTACTAGGAGTTTAATATAGCACACGGCACACACGTCCCAGCACTGACTGCATCCAGCCTTCAGGCGTACTGGGACCTAGTGGGAGGAACAAAGGGAGGATACTACAGTTATACTAATATGATGGGGCGTGGTTAGTGGTGATGAGGTAGCTACATTATAGGTTGCATGCATAAACCATCTACATCCTTCCCCATACAATTTAAACAAGTTACAGCAATGGCAGGTTGGTTATACAGTACCTGCAGAGCGAAGCAAACTCTCCGTATCGAGCCGGAGGTTTTACAATCCGACCCGAGCGAGTGCGCACAGCACCCTCACCCTCCCCACCCGAAAGAATAGGAGGAGGGACAGGAACAGAAACAGGAGGGGGAGAGAAGGTGGGTGGAGAACCAAGCTTGGAAGGGGAACGGAGAGGCACAGGTGAGCCAGGTTAAACAGAAGGGGTAGAATGAGCAGAAGTCGGAGAGAGAGGAGACCTGACACGGGACAACCGGGCCTGGGGAGCGAACCCAGGAAGAGCAGGGGGAGGTGCCCGAGGCAAACGGACCGACCGGGGCATGCAGGGATCAGAGGGTAAGTTAGTTGAGGAAGGCTCGACACGCGAAGGAGGGGTATACGGAATCGCAGGAGGTGGTTTGGGCTAGTTGACCGCCAACAGGTGCTGGCGGCTGCGTCGGTATACAGTCCCCTCAAAATCCACCAGGTAGGACCGTGGAGCGCTGTCGAACCCGACAACGGTGGTGTCGGGAATAGCCGGTGGGCGTCTGCAAACGGACGACCTGTCCAGGCATCAGTGGGGATAGGGGGCGGCAGGATTTGTCGTGCGAGCGGCGCTGGATTTCGTGCTTCTGGGCAATTCGATGCTGGACATCAGCAGGCTGCAGGACTTTGGGCATCAGGGACTGCTGGGCGATCGGCATCGGAGGGCGAATAACTCGGGACATGAGTCGTTGGGCAGGGGATCGCATAGTACTGTCCCTGGAAATGTTCCGAAGGTTCAGGAGACCCTGATAGAAATCCCCGTTGGAGAGACGGGATTGTTCAAGCAAGTGCTTAGCGCTGGGGACCGCTCGTTCAGCCAGTCCATTGCTCTGCGGGTACTCCGGGCTGCTGGTGAAATGATTGAAGTTCCACTTTGCAGCAAAAGCTTGAAATTCGGCGCTAGTAAACTGGCGGCCGTTGTCTGTCTGCAGCCGAACAGGGGAACCAAACGTGGCAAAGTGACGGCGTAGCTTACTGATCACCATCTCAGAGGTGATGGCAGGGAGGAGGTCCACCTCGAACCAATTTGAGTAAGAGTCTACCAGCACAAGGTACTGCTTCCCACGCCAGTCGAAAATATCGGCAGCCAGGGAAGACCAGGGCATGTCAGGGGCAGGCTGTTGTAGAAGTGGCTGTCGCTGCTGATGCGGGGCATGAGAGTTGCAGTCCGGACAGGAATCCACCCTGGCCTTGATGTACTTTGCCATGCCCGGCCAGTAATATTGTTCCTGGGCATGCGAGATAGTGGCATCTGCCCCGGGATGCCCCATTTGGGCGGCGTCGAAGTACAAACCATGCAGCGAGGCAGGGACGACCACTTTATGTCCCTTGATAATAATGCCGTCCCGGAGGACCAACTCATCGCGGACCAAAAAATAGGGGTGGACGCTAGCAGGCAATGAAGTCCGTTTGGTAGGCCACCCGCGCTTGATGACAGCAGCAAGCTGTTGCAGGTCGGGGTCGTTAGCGGTATGCTCAACCAGGCACTGTAGTTGCTTGGAAGGGACGAAGTTAACGTTCAGTACCTGTAAGTCTGCCTGCTCGAAGGGGTGCTGGTCGCAGGAGGTCCGGGGGCCCCGGGACAGCGCGTCAGCCACATGCATCTCGGTGCCCCTCTTGTACACGATTTTAAAGTCAAACCGCTGTAGCTGCAGCATCATCCGCTGTAGCCTGGTTGGAGCGCAGTGTATAGGCTTGTTAAGTATCGTCACCAGTGGCTGGTGATCCGTCTCAACGGTGAACCTGGTTCCAAATAGGAAGTCCTTAAACTTTGAACACGCAAACACCACCGCCAGCAGCTCCTTCTCTATCTGCGCATAGCGCTGCTCTGTGTCCGTCATGGTCCTGGAGGCATAAGAGATAGGCAGCAGCGAGTCACCATCATGGGGCTGCAGGCAAGCAGCACCCAGTCCAAAACGAGAAGCGTCGCAAGTGACCACGACCGGACGCAGTAGATCAAAGAACTTCAGAGAAGGTGTGCTGATCAGCTTCGTCTTTAGCAGGTCAAACGCCTGCTGGTGGTGTGGAAACCATGACCAAGCTATGTCCTTTTTAGTGAGTTGTCTCAGGGGTGCGCTCAGGGGACAATAAAAGAAAACCGGTAAATGGGAGACGCGAGTTTAACTTTCTGACACCATGTAAAGGAGTGATAGCTGACACACTGTAACCTTTACTAGGAGTTTAATATAGCACATGGCACACACGTCCCAGCACTGACTGCATCCAGCCTTCAGGCGTACTGGGACCTAGTGGGAGGAACAAAGGGAGGATACTACAGTTATACTAATATGATGGGGCGTGGTTAGTGGTGATGAGGTAGCTACATTATAGGTTGCATGCATAAACCATCTACAGTTTTAAAATGTAACTGCCACAGGTTGAAGAGCTTTCCAATACATCTGAAGATTACGTCTGTTCTTGTTGGAAGTTTGTCTAAGGTGAGATGTAATATTGCATGAAGAAAAATGAGAGAAGTGTTGGGGCACAAGTGCAGCTTTGTTCGACATTGGAAAATAGTTCTGTGGTAAACCTGTTGGTTAATATTATAGCTTGCATGCTATTGTGGAACAACTGTAAGGCGGAGACAAGTTTCTGTGGGTGGTTGCCACAATGCTTTACATCCCAATCTATCAACCATTCTTCATGTTTGAGGCTAGGCAGCATTTGTTAATAGCCCTTTTGATCTCAAGGCTGAGATGATCCTATCATAAGAAAAGAACCATATCCTTTTCAGAAAAAAAATCATAATGAATTACTGCATGGTGTGCATAAAAATGAAATTCCTTATTTTTTATTTTACCCTCTGAAGTGCAGGAAAAATGAGACTGATTATAAATATGTAAGTAGTTGTTGTAGTGCCTTGCTCACAGTTATCTTGATTTGAATCAACTAATTCAGCACAATTCAGTGACACTAAATGCTATGAGTGCAGTACCATTCTGCAAAGTAAAATACATTATTTAAGAGTTATTTTCTTTATCCCAAACTGTAAGCCCTTCTTTATTAATTTTTAAGCTCTCATTTAACCTGGGGCACTCCTAATTAATTTGTGCAGCAGAGCTGCCAAGTAGTACGGATTTTCCGTATTTTGTACGGAAATGCGATTAGAATACGGATGTGCGATTTTGTGTTAAATACGGATTTTAAATACGCAGTTCAGTCTGAAGAAGGCAAGGCAAGGCAAGGCAACTTTATTTATATAGCACATTTCATACACGAGGCCGACTCAAAGTGCTTCACATAAAAACATGTCATACAATAAAATGAAATAATAAAATAGAAGAATTAAAAGAAAATAAAGCAAAATTAAAAATGCATTATAAAAAGTGTAAAAGTTAAAAGTGCAATGTAGTTAAGATTTAGCTGATAGCTAAAGTAAACATAAAAGTTTTCAGTCTTGTTTTAAAAGTGGTCAAAGTTGAGGCAAGTCTTAAATCTTCAGGAAGTTTATTCCAGCTATTTGTTGCATAGTAACTAAATCCTGCTTTCCCATGTTTTGTATTTACTCTGGGAATCACTAACAGATTGGTCTCAGAAGATCTTAGCGGTCTAGAAGGCTTATATAGTGGAAGCATGTCAGTGATATACTTTGGCCCTAAACCATGTAGTGATTTATAGGTGAGCAGCAGGATTTTGAAATCAATTCTCTGACATACAGGGAGGGAGCCAATGTAAGGATTTAAGAATTGGTGTAATGTGTTCAAATTTTTTGGTCTTTGTTAGAACTCTAGCAACAGCGTTCTGAACAAGCTGTAGCTGCCTGACAGTTTTTTTCGGAAGACCTGCAAGGTGACCGTTACAATAATCTAGCCTACTAGTAATAAAGGCATGTACAAGTTTTTCTAAGTCTTGAGCTGACATGAGTCCTCTTAATCTTGCTACGTTTTTGAGGTGATAGTAGGCCGATTTTGTTACTGATTTGATTTGACTGTCGAAATGTAAATCTGAATCCATAATAACCCCAAGATTTCTGACTTTGTTTGAAGTTTTCAGGGACAGAGAGTGAAGGTGTTGGGTTACTTTAAGCCTTTCTTTTTTAGCACCAAAAACAATTATCTCCGTTTTGTCCTTATTTAGCTGAAGGAAATTTTGGCACATCCAGTCTTTGACTTGCTCAATGCACTGGCACAGCAGATCTATGGGGCGATAGTCATTTGGTGATAGCGCTACATAGATTTGAGTGTCATCGGCATAGCAGTGGTGGTCAATATTATTATTTCGCATGATTTGCCCTAGTGGGAGCATGTAGATGTTGAATAAAGAGGGCCCTAAGATCGAACCTTGCGGGACTCCACATGTTGGTTCCGCTACAAAGTCGCCAATGGAAACAAAATAGTTCCTATCTTGTAGATATGACCTGTGCCTGAAAGCCACACCCATTTTTCCAACCTGTCCAAAAGTATTGAGTGATCAACAGTGTCGAATGCAGCACTGAGGTCTAATAGCATTAATATTGAAACTTTGCCAGAGTCTGTGTTAAGACGGATGTCATTTACAACTTTAATAAGGGCGGTCTCGGTGCTATGAAGAGGTCGAAATCCTGACTGGAAGTTGTCGTAGCAGCCAGTTGAAGCCAGGAAGTGATTAAGTTGCTGGAGGACAACTTTCTCAATGATTTTACTTATGAAAGATAGGTTTGATATTGGTCTATAGTTGTTAATAATAGAGGCAGAGAAACGTCACGCATTCCTTCTATCCAGAGACGCTGCCTGTCCTGCTCCAGGTTTAAACAGTGCGCTGTCAGTTTAACGTGTGGGAATTTAACCGAAAAGCTGTCGGTTACAGCGCTATGGGTTCTAAAAATAGCGCTATGGGCTTTAAACATAGCACTATGGGCTTTACACATAGCGCTATGGCCACAGCGCTAAGGGTCACAGACTGTTCAGGAAAATTCTCATATAACAATGAGTCTTTGGAATTCTCTTTCTCAGTGATAGTTGAGCCTTTGATTATTTTTCAGGTAGTGGTAGAATTCTGGATAAGCCCAGTGGTGAAAGGTTACCAGTGGGTTTGCTGTTATATTGGGATTGGCCTTGATTTTACAGAGCAGTGTGTGGGCTCAAGAGGGAGAGGCGGAGAGAGGGAGAAGATGGAGAGGGGAGGGAGGGACAGAGGGAGATGGAGAGAGAGGTAGGGAGAGAGGGAGGAAGGGAAAAAGAGACGGCGGGAGAAAAAAAGGGAGGAAATAGAGAGAGAGAGAGAGGGTGGGAGGGAAATGGGGTGGGAGGGATAGAAAGGGGGAGGAGAGAGAGGGATGGAGAGACAGATGGAGGGAGGGAGGGAGTGGGAGGCTTCCAAAATGGCTTCTGCATCATCATGGTGCTAAAGCAGGAAGCAGCCGTTCAAACAGCAGTAAACAAAGAGAAGGCAATGAATGCACTGTCAAGTAAGGTGCGTAGAAGACATGTCAATTGGTAGCAAAGTTATGCATTCTTGTACTCTGACATGGGTATGACTGCACATTTAAAAAAAAAAAAACTTTTTTCAGCAAAATGGCACCGTCAGCAAAATACTGATTTTCAGGTACTAGAATACTGAAATGCTTTGACAAAACCTGGCAGCTCTGGTGCAGGTAGTGGAGGCTGTTCATCAACACAAGTGCCAGAAGATTCTGCTTGAAGACTTGAGCCCTGTAGTGATTTCAACACTGCAGCAGAAGCCCTGCTGAATTGATGTGTAACCAGCTGAAAACGGTTATGGGCCTTGATATCATAGAACTATTTCTCAATAAGCAAAGCTGATCTACGCCAGCATTGCCTTAAATAATCAGCCCATAAAGTCAATCCCACTGCGATAAAATAATAACCTGTTACACATAATGTCTGAAGAAGGGTTGCGGCCCGAAATGTTGCCTATTTCCTTAGCTCCATAGATGCTGCTGCACCCGCTGAGTTTCTCCAGCATTTTTGTGTACCTTCGATTTTCCAGCATATGCAGTTCCGTCTTAAACACATAACCTCTGACACCATTCAACAAAATTGTTCCGAGTGTATAAATAATGTATATTTTTCTACTTAGAGCTGGTGCAATTGAATTATGAATTAGCCTTGCTGAAGTGACTTGGTGTTTGGAAAAGGAAAGAAAATGCCTTGCCGTGAATTTATTGTAAGTAAGCTAACTTTTACTTTATTTGTTCGTTTGATGTATTTGAATTATTTTGTGGCAGTGCCATTTTTGTAAAGTCAGATGATTGGTTTACCTCACATAATTGCCTCAAACTTGGAATTATTCATTTTAATTTGAAATGTTTCGAGAAATCTCACTTTAAAAACATCTTGTTTGACTGAAATGCAAAACATCCATCACTTGATCATTTAATCCTTGCTTTATTCTTTAGGTGCTCTACACAAATCAGAAAATACAAAAAGCAAAAAAATGGCATGATGGTGTTTTAAAGACTAGTTCTCCTGGAAATAAGGTTTGGTTATCAAGTAGTGAGATACTTTCTACTAAAATATTTTCTACTAAAGTATAGTTTAACGTCACAGTAAGGAGGATATAGCTTTCCACCTACATAAAGTAACACTCAGTAAAATAACTGTTGAGACTGTGCATAGTTTAGCTTCATTACAAGACATATTGTTCAGACGCTGTGAATGAAACTGAAGTTCAATTGTTAATGATGACTGATTATTTGCATTAGCAGGATAGTTCTGAGAAATAAATTGGGTTTCGTTATATGACTGCAAGTATAACTTTATTCTGAAAATGATCTTTTCCTTGTCTTCACGCTAAATTACAAATTCACAGATGACACTCGTACTACAGTCTTTCATTTGAAAAGTAATTCAATGGTGCAATATGATTCAATGGTGCTTTATTGTCATGTGCAAAGTGCATTTTCCAAGTCCAGTTCATGCTCCAGTTGTTATTGAATGGTGTTCAATTCAGCCAAACCCTAGGCTGGTGTTTGCCTCCAGCTGCTGCTTTCCTTGGTCGACCGGCAACTGGCGTCCTCTCCTCGCCCGTCAACCATTGTGTCCCTGGGACGCATCCTGCATCCGATCTTGAAGGTGTGGTAGACCAGAACCCAGCTTCCTTTCTTCTCCAGCGACATTACTCCTCTCCCGTCGCATCCAGTGTTGTCCCCGGCTCCATTCTCCCAGACTCTGGTCTCCAGCGGACGACCAGGGTAGCTTGGTGAACTGCTCTTCCTGGCCGTGGTGTGTCGGATCTTGCATTCCGCCCGCACGGCTCACAGTGTGTGGTGTTGATGGGATTTTTCCACATCTGCTTCATGTCCAAGCTTCTCATATTGTACATCTAATTCTAACAGCATGCATTGCTGGGTAGGTATCAGAAGTATGCCACGGTTTTCTCTTTCCTATCCGCTCACCTGTGGAAGTTGTAGTTCCCAACTGAAATCAATCAACTCATCTTAAGCAGAGACCCAACAAATTTGAGACAGCATTGAAAAATGTCTCATCAAAGAAATATCTGAAAAAGGCTGCAATTCTCAATATTTGGAATTTAATTTTGAATCAATATCTGTTTGTGATTAACAGTTTTTAAATATTGTTTCCCCCTATTGCTGAAATAAAAATAGACTTATCTGCATCTGGCACAGAGACAGTGCATTTATGTTGTAAGAGCAGTGTCTTTATTAGCATTTGGTCTTTTACAAAACATATCCATTGCAGGATTATAGATTCACTGTGCCTTCAAGACCTACCTTTTTAGTTGAAATCTCAAAACAATGCAGATGTAATACAATTGTGTTTGGTGCATCAATGGCAGTAAATTCATTGTTTTCATGTTTTACTTCTATTTGGATTGTTCAACCAAAGTATTCTTTCATAACATATTCAGTTTTGTAAAAATGAAAGTTTGGAGAACAAAGAGACTTTTTGCTGTAGAAATAGAATGCTGGAAATATTTTTGGCAGTGTTTGTGAAGAGAGGAATAAATTTCCAGTTGATGACCTATCATCAATATGTTTTATTTTCCATTCAGGCTACTTTGTATGATGATAAAGGACTTTGTCTGGATCACATCTATGTCAGATTTGGAGAGGTGAGAGTTTTATTTAATGTTTTTTCATCTCTGATTGTTTCATTTGTGGAAATGTTGTACATGCAGCAATGAGCAGTCCCATGATTTACTGTATTTAATTATAGTTGATTGAACAGTTATCCATCAATAAAGTGACAGGTTTTCATCTAGAAGGATCTTTGAAGATTTTAAAAGAATAGTTAAAAAATAAAATGTTTCCATTTGTGGATGAAAAACAAATGGGGGGGCCTTAAATAGTCGAAAGTCAAAAATTAAACTATTTAACAAACCCAAAATAAGCTGCTTTCCCTAGAAACTGGTCAGAATCTGGACTTGTGACCACAGGGAATAACTGAGACAAATAGTTTGGATCTAGTCAAGAACAAGTTAGATGAGCACATGAAGGAGAAATGAGTAGGTCAATGTGTTGATTGGGTTAAATGAAGTGTTAGAAGGCTTCAATAGCATAGAAACAGCCAGAGAGATTAATTTCCCAAACTGTTTTTGTGTTGTAAATGTTTTATAATATATATTCTACTTCTTCACCACCCTCTTTAAGATCTACTGTTGGGTGCACAGAACCTTCACCATCTAAATACCGCAAAGTTGATGTTTTCAGAGCCGTTTCAAAAATCCATTTTGCAGCCTTTGATTTAATCGTCATCACACCAAAACTGTGGAGCCTCGGAGTCATTGCAATGGAGTGGCTATTTTGACATTTGTAACACCATGCCCTACATCAGTTCATCTAGTGCAGAAACGTCAGACTTTTTATTATTATTATTACTTCTGAGACTGACTATTCTAAACATTTCTGGGAAACCTCATGTGAGCTCCACTCTCTAAACTTGACTTAATTTATGAATTTATCTATCTAGTATGTTCAGCAATTGACCTTTATGTGCTTATATGGTAACAAATTCTACACCCTCTGGGTGAAAACATTTCTAATCTCAGTCCTCAATGTATTACCCATGTATTCTGAGACAGAGACCCCATTTGTTTTAGTCGCCCCTGCCAGAGGAAGTATCCTTGTGGCATCCTGTCTGTCCAACAATTTACAACTGTTCCTTTTGAAGATTGTTTATTGTTTCTTCCCTCCCTGTCCCCATAATTTTTTCTGGTTCCACAACCGTTATTATCTGCGCTCCTCTAGTTCTGGCCTTTTTATGATTTTGTGATTTAATTATTCCACTATAGTAGCCATAGCTCAGGCTACTTGATTCCTGAGTTCTGGACCTTTCTCTGGTAATATTCTGCTTCTTGCCCACCCTTTTACCAAATCTCTGACCAAGAGTTGCGAAATATTGTTTGGTGCTCCAGTTCATGGAATATTTAGGAAAGTTAAAAATGCTTCAAAGTGCATGAGGAACATCAAAAAATAAAGGTGGGAGTAGGCCATTTGGCCTCTTAAGACTGCTCCTCCATCCAATATCATCACGGGCGATCACCTATCTCAGCAAAATATTCTTGTTCACATCTCTTGCCCCTTGATGTATTTTTCATTTGGAAATGTATCTATCTCCTCATATGAATTTATCTATCTAGTATGTTCAGCAATTGACCTTTATGTGCTTATATGGTAACAAATTCTACACCCTCTGGGTGAAGACATTTCTAATCTCAGTCCTCAATGTATTACCCATGTATTCTGAGACAGAGACCCCATTCGTTTTAGTCGCCCCTGCCAGAGGAAGTATCCTTGTGGCATCCTGTCTGTCCAGCACTTTGAGAATTTTATGTTTCAATTAGATCTCCTCTCATTCTTCTTCCAAATAATTTCAATATTGTTTTCTGCTGCTTTGGTAGATAAAATCGGGCAAGGAATTTGAAAGTGATCGATATTTAATTACAGTGGAAGAAGAAAAAATGTTCCAAGAAAGGGACACTAATTGTATCGGTGAAGAAGAAGCCACAAAACCTGTTACAACTAATGTAAATCTCTCAAACCCAGTTCGACGTTACTTGCCTGTGGGTCTGAAACGGAAGTACACTGTATGTAAAGTATTTTATGAACCTTTTTGCATTTGGGTGTTCACCATTAATGGCTTGAGTAAGCATTCTAATTCAATTTCATGCAAATATTACAGGGCTTCCAAGGACCTCGGGAGGTGTCAAAGAAGCTGACAACAGAGCAGAATAATGCATCATTCACAATGGCTAAATCCCAGAAGCCAAGCTCATCACTCCCTCAGCTTAATGCTACATCACTCCTTTTTTCTACTATGTGCGCAAAGAATGCCTTAAGTTGCTCTGCACTTCTGCAAGATTCTTCAGAAACAACTAATAGAGATTCAACAAGTGAAACTATGTTAAGCTCTAAATTACCCTCTACAGTTTCACTGAGTCAATACTGTACATTGAGGGACAGTGATGAAATGAATATGGTTTATTCTGCTGGATTTGCTGCAATGGCTTCCAATCCAGAGGGCACTTCCTATAGTAATAGAGTACATGAAAATAAGAGGAGCAAAGCTCAGATTTTAGCACTGCTTGATGGAAAAACAGAGTCACGCTGCAATATGTCAGAAAATCATCCACAGGAGCCATCGGTTGGTCCTGACATTGCTTGTGCAGTAGATATAAGTGTCCATCATGCTGGTTACTCTCCTGGTAAAATGTCAGATCCTAGATTGGCACAACATTGTGATATAGATTTGCCAACGAACTGTGATGTAAGTGGAAATTTATCTGAAGGTTTAGGAATAGGAAGTTCCTTGAATATTCAAGAAATCCAACAGAAATGTGAGAAGAAGGAAGAACCAATTACTCCAAATACAAGAGAGCAGACTGAGGAGAATTATACAAATGCTGGAGAGGCATTGGACAATAATGTTTGCAGGGCAAAAGAATGTTATATCAAATTGGATAATCCATCCGAGTTGCTTTCAACTACTCACAGTGACTATTCTGAGAAACCAATTGCACAAGTAGAATTGAGCACCTTGAGCACTAATAATTTTGTTGATATAAACTTTGATCTACTAGGGGAATTTATCTCAGAGGAAAATGGAACAACTAATTTGTATGAAAATGAAATATTGTCACAAAGATCATTGAACATATGTAGTGCTCCTGCTAAACCCATTCCAGCACTTCCCATACCTAAATGTATGGAAGTCCATCAAACCGACCACGTGGAATTGAAAACTTTGTTGCCTGTTTCTGAAGAGGAGGACTTGGATCCAATTTTGCAAGGAAATAATCAAACTGAAATTAAATCCATAAATCACCCGAACACCGCATCTTTATCGGAAAAACATTCCCAGTGTCCTCGGAAGTATCCTATACATGAACCAAAAGAGCTAAGATCTAAAGCTGATGACTACTCTCTCAGTCATGCTCCAAAATACACAATTTCACTGTTAAAATCTTTATCGGAACATAGCAATGCAATCGAAAGTTTAGAAAAGCTTAATGTACAGAAACCCTTTGAAGACTGTGCAATGAATGGGGTTCTGGAACAAGCATTTAATAGGTCAGAAGAAATTACAGGAGGTAAGAAGGTGAACCTATGACTTATTAATAAAAATAACAAATTCAAGCAAGAGGATCCATTGGGCCCTCGTGCCTGTTCTGCCGTTCAATTGGATTGTGGCTATTCTTTTATTTTGATACCTTTTTCCTTCAATAATCCTATGTTTCTCTATTCTTTTCATGGATAAATACTTTCAAAGGTAATTACGTTATCATTCTGTTTTTCACCATAGTGATAACCACCTGTTTTTCCATGTTTTATTCAATCTACCATGTTCTTTGCCATTGACTTAATTTGTCTATCTCCCCAACACCTCTTCAGGTAGTTCTGCTTTAAGGTATATTTCCATAAATTGAATTGGAAAAAGGACTAAGAGGAAAAACTTTTTCACCCAGAGAGTTGTGAATCTGTGGAATTCTCTGCCACAGAAGGCAGTGGCGGCCAATTCAGTAGATATTTTCAAGAGGGAGTTCGATTTAGCTCTTAGGGCTAAAAGAATCAAGGGATATGGGGGAAAAAGCAGGAACGGAGTACTAATTTTCGATGATCAGCCATGACCATATTGAATGGCGGTGCTGGCTCGAAGGGCTGAATGGCCTAATCCTGCACCTATGTTTCTAACACGATTGGTGCATTAGGCCAAACTGCTTATAGCTCGATTTCAATTAAGAATTGGAGAAACACAAAAAATAATTTGGAAATTAATAAGCAGAGAATAAACCTGTTTCCACTTAACTTCTCTGCAATAATCAGACACCCTTATCTGGAGAACACACCTGCTACTTTAACCGCGGGTAGCGATCAAAACTGACAAGTAAACACATTTATTGACATTTGGGTACTAATGCTGTATTAAACATTGTTAAATGCAGCCATTATTATTTTTGACTTGCAGTAACAAGAATAAATTTACAGCTACTAAGAAGATCATTATTTTCAAAAATCCTCTGGGGGGGAAGGGGGGGGATAACTTTGTTATTACGAGTCTGAAACTCTCCAACATCTATCCTCCTTTTCCCAAATGACATATTTTATATAACATTAGGTTTCTTGGGAATCCAACTATCACATTATATCAGAACTGCCTGTACATCCTTCATATCGCCACCATAGCCTTGTGTCAAACGTACTGTGGAATGATCCATGAACTGCAAATTTTTTTTTAAACGTGTGTAGGAATAAATTCCAAGAATGAGGATTTGAAGCAATGTTGTATTTTCAGCCAGAATCCCAACTACAGCCCTGCAGATTGTAACAAAGACAGAGGTGAGAAACTGTAAAACAATGTTAATCCAACAACAGAAATTACATAGTGCATTTTTTTAATGGTACAAGATATAGATAAATATTACTGCAAACAATGTTATTACCATGGTTTTAAGATACAGAAACACAATTGTCTAGTGTTCTGAAAAAGTATTTGTAAAATAAACCAATTTATGTTACTTGTTCAGAACTCCAGGAGCCAGAAAAACCTGGAACAGTAAACCCTCGTTTTTACAGACCTCTTTATAACGAATTTTGGTTATAGCAGATTGATCTATTGACCTTCACTCCAAGGCTAGGCTGCCAATGCCACTCCGGCCCATGCTGCGTCTCCGGCCGCTCCTGCCTCCACCGTTGTCGCCGCCACCATTAGCACTGCCTCCACCGCTAAACCCACTGCTGCCACCGACCCTTACCTGAACTTTGGCTGCCAATGACTGTGCAGAACCTCTCCTCCAGCGGAAGAAGGGTCCTGACTCAACACGTCATCTATCCATGTTCTCCAGAGTTACTACCTGACCCACAGAGGTATGCCCCTGTCCCACTTAGGAAACCTGAACGGAAACCTCTGGAGACTTTGCGCCCCACCCAAGGTTTCCGTGCGGTTGCCGGAGGTTGCAGGTAGTGAAAGCAGGTAGGGAGACTGACAAAAACCTCCGGGGACTGCACGGAAACCTTGGGTGGGGCGCAAAGTCTCCAGAGGTTTCCGTTCAGGTTTCCTAAGTGGGACAGGGGCATTACTCCTGCACTTTGTGTGCTTTTATGTATTAACCAGCAACTGCAGCTGTTTGTTTCTACTTTTTAATACAAGGATAATCCCATATTCAGTTATAGCAGGCAATCAGACCTCCCCACCCCCCATGGTCTATTATAACAAAGGTTTACTGTAATTACAAATGCCTGAATACAATTGAATATGATTAATATTTAATATTAGGTTATGTTTCAATATAAAGCTATTACAAACTAAAAAAAGCTTGTGTAAATAGATTATAAATTTGCATTTATTTTATTTTCAAAAACAAATCAAACTGTGTTGTAGCTGTGAAAGTTTCAAAATCAACATCACTTGTGGGTTTTTTTCAATGACATGTACATTGAATATGAAAAACGTAGTTAATTATCTACCAGTGAAATTTGTTTGTTTCTTAGTTTCAACGGAACATTCTTTATGTACTCCAAGGAATTCGCCCACAGAGTTCAGCTGTTTGGCTGAGGTACAGTAGATACAGTCCATAATTTGTTTCATATTAAGATGTCATATTTTCATTATTGAGATTTCTGTGCCACAGTGAAACTGTGCATTCTTGTCTCATATGTACCTGTAAAATGCAAATGTGCAATGCAAAGTAGTATTATGAAACGCTATCCTTATAATGAAGCTAAATACAATAATCATGTAAATAATATTTGAAGATTTATTATTAAAAACCTACAAATGTTATGAATGTGCGATATCACTGCAACATGATGTGAAAAATAAATCCTTATGCTGCAGAATGACCTGCATGTCCTGGTTCTGATGTTCTGGTATTATTTCATTTTTAATTGTTTTATATGCTAGATGTGGAATATGAATCGTTTATAAAATTATATTATTCATCTTTTTTAACATTTACAGTCTGAGATAATTTGTAGAGATGCTCAATGAAAGATCAAACAGCCAAGAATTGATCTTGTGCGTTTACTTTTTTCAAGTATGTTCTATCTACACATAAGAAATAGGAATTATTTAGTTTAATTTAAAATTAATGTTATAATTTGCAAGAGTTTTTTTGCAGTAATTTAAAATTGTTCAGAGCATAAAACTGCAGATGTTGGAAATCCTAACTAAAACAGAAATGTTAGAAGAACTCAGCAGGTCATGCAGCATCCATGGGAGAGATATAGAGTCAGTGTTTCAGATGAAGAATCATTAACCTGAACTGGAAAAGTAAGAAAACAACCATGTTTAAAGTTGCAGAAATGTGAAGGGATAAAGAAGGTGCTTGACCCGAGTTTATCCTATTTCAATTTAAATTTAATATTTTGAACAGAATTCGTCACAAAGTAAAGTCGAAATTTCCCCTTTTAAGAAGCTATTTTGCATTAAAAGTTGTAGACTATAGAAATATAGTATTTTTTTTCATCACCTGACACATCAACGAAGATGTAATATGCTGTTAACCTCTGGAAAACAGAAAGGTTGCAAATTCATTTGGAACTATGGAAGCACAGTTTTTAAGTAACTTTACTTGTACTCAAAGGCATGGACTGTTGATGCAGTCGAGAGTTTGAATCCCACCACAGCTTCTCTGGAATTTAAATTCTAATAATTCAATCCAAAATAACAATTTGATATCAATAATGATGATTGTGAACTTATTAGATTGTCACTTGAAAACACATTTGATTATTTAGTCGTATCATTCAATGAAGGAAGTATGTCATCCTCGCATAACTTGGTCTCAATATGGACATATCAATCTGATTTATTACCTTGCAAGGTAATTTTGAATGGACTAATGCTTGCTTCCCAAGTGATATCAACCTGTAAAAAAAAAAGAAGAAAAAGATTAGTGTGAATGTGTTTTTGAACGGTCATGATTTGTAACTTGGGATTCTTGATTTTCTTACAGTTTAAGCATTAAATTATTTAGCTTGTATTCATGCAATTATTTGATGACCAGGAAAGCAAGTTATTTGAAATTATTGAATTTGATATTAAGTCCTGGTAGCTGCAACATGTAAAGACTGAAGATGATTATGCTTATGCCGGGTTTTACATGTCTACATGTACGAGTTTACGCGAGTTGAGGAGCCCGCGGCCGATGGAGCCTGGGTTGGCGAAGCCCACGGCTGGGGCCAGGGTCGGCGCCACAGAGGCATCCAGAGGGGATCCGGTAGCGATAGTGGAAAGGTCGATGCGGCGGTCGATGAGGATGCCGACCGACGGATGAGCACAGATCACATGGAGTGAGGATGCTGCTGCCGAGAGAAGGAACAATGGAAGACCCGGCATGGGGGATCCAGCGTGAGGGAGGGGGAAGAACAATGAACAAATGAGGACCCGGAGGGAGAGGGGGGAGGGGGGAAGAACAAGGGGCCTGGTGTGGATACTCTAACTTTGTCAGTGTCCTTTATGGTGACTTTTTGCATACCATGGGCATGCAAGCAAAGCATTTCACTGTGACTTGTCACATGTGACAATAAAGCATTCATTCATTCATTCTCTTGGTTTATTTTGCATTACTCACCATCTCAATTTGCAATTTAACGATAACGTATATTCCTATCTGTCCAGTTCTGGTGAAGGGCCTTCGACTGGAAACGTTTTGGGATTTTCAGGTTTTTTTTAATTTTGCGCTCCTGACTTGTGCCTTGTATATGTGGAAAGGCTTTAAGTGTCAGGTGGTGAGTTACCTGCCTTAAGATACCCAGTCCTTGACTTGCTATTGTAGCCACTATATTTATGTAGCTGGTTCATCTGGACAGATGTTGATGGCAGAGGACTTTCCCAATGGTAATGCCATTGAATCTCATAATTTCCTATGATGTAGAAGGAAGTTATTCGATCCATTGTCCATGTTGGTTCTCAGAATAACTTCAAAAGTCAAGTTGTTTAATCGTTATGCACCAGGAACAATCAATTAAATGTTACTTGCTGCAGCTTTACAGGTACATTTAATGCAATAACATAACAAATAAATATAAGATAACTAATAATATAAAATATCAATATTAGAAATAAATTAGCAATATTTCTAGGTAACTAGACCATAAAAGTGCAACCTAAGCGAAGTATATAATGGATTGTTGCTGAAACAGGATTGTGTTCAGGGTTGTGCATCAAACAATCCAGTCAATCCCATTCCTCCACTTATTTAGGTTTAGGTTTATTATTGTGCTATGTACCAAGGTACAGTAAAAATCTTTATTTCCATGCGTTCCATTATTTCCCTGTGATCTGTTCTTGCCAATGTGCCCTTCAGCTTCATTGATTTTTGTGCTACCCACATACATCAGTGGCCAATTAACCTGGCAATGAGTATATATTTGGAACTTGGGTAGAAAGCTGAGCATCTGGGAGCTATGAAGTCCCGGAACTCCATGCTCTATTTTTCTGTGCTGCTACGTTGTCATGGGTAATTGGTTAGACTCTTGGTGGAGTTAGTTATTATCTGGCACAGCTTCATTGAGAATTTGAGTGAACAAATCATATCATGTTGCCAAAGGCAGTTGCTCTCACCTCTCCACTCAAATTCAGTTATTTGGACCATGTTTAGACCAAGGCTGTGAAGAACTCTGAAACCAATTGGTTGTGCCATAAACCAAATTGTGTTTGGAGTCTGAAGAAATGTCCCAATCTGAAGCGTCACCTAGCCGTGTTCCCCATAGTTGCTGCCTGACCCACTGAGTTACTCCAGCACTGTCTTTTTTTGGGAAACCAACACACAAGTTCCTTGTTTCTACATAAAGTTTTTGGAATCATACAGCACAGAAAGATATCTTTCACCCCATGTGCATAAGCTGTTCATTAAGCTTTCAACCTAGACATATATATTCCATTTTCCACAGCTATGACAATTTTCCTTTAAAAGCTGTCTTTTTTTCCCGGTTATTAATAAATCTTTATTCATTAATGCACTGCATTCCATTGAAATAGTTGTTTAATCTGGAATGCACCGACCCTAACATTTTCAACAATCTTGAGTATACCAGTGCATGCAGATATTTCAATGCCTGATCTGTTGATAAAAGCTGCAATAATAGATCCTTTTATAGAGCAAAACACCTGTGACATAAATTTCTGTATTTCTTTATTTAATTTATCATGTTGAGATGCCAGAATGCTGTCTACTTGTAGCCATAGTGCTGACAATAATTCAATATCTGTTTATATTTTGGGGTATTTAAAACAAAAATTTTCAATGAATGTATGCAATTATCACATTTTGAAAACTTACTTTCAACATTTTCTAACATCAATCAGTGGTGCTATATTGTAGAAAAATATATTTCCATCCATTTTCTCAAATGTCGATTTTTTTTTTCCTCCTATCCTTATTTATAGATTTATATTGAGTAAAGGCATCTAATTTATCCATTAAAATTTGAATTAGCCCAATTTGCTGTCCACACTTACAAGGAACCAGGGAATGGGATACTTGCAAGTTGTCAGGGACCTGACGTGGGCGACAGAAAGGAAAATAATGTGGGAATTTGCATGAATTCCAAAAGTACCGGTATCACCTCATTACTTTGAAAAATATTTCTCTCCAAGATATCTAAATCAATCAATTTGTGTTTTTTTTCCTCTGCCAATTATATTTTTTTCTGGCCATTTCGCATGTTGAGGATATATTGAACTTCTAGTACATTATGTCATCCAATACTACAGTAACTAAACCTTCAAATACACGATTGGCATTTTGTGAAAACTGCCTTCTAAATAGACCTGTCTTCCTGCTTAAATGTGATATACAGCATTCACAATAAATAAATGTGCATGCACTTTTTTCATTTAGCTATTTTAATAATAAGCATTCGACAAACATAAAGTCCACATACATACTTCATGCCATTAGCAGTTTTATATTAACCAAGATAATGCGTAGTACAAGGCTGCCTTAGGCAGCACTGCCTGTTAAATTCTCAAAATGGTTTTATGAAATCTTGCAACCTTTGAATCTTAGGATACAAAATTTGCTGAAGTATTTGAAGAACATGCCAATAACAACTGGGTTGAAAGAATAACATCTGACATACCACTCAGAACATTACAGGTAATATAATATATATTTATTTTTTGCATTAGTAGATCTCAGTACCTATCATGCTAAAATATTAAAGACAGAAAGCTTAATTTAATAATCAATAATTATCTAATTTTTATTGTGTAGCAATTTTATCTCGTATCACTCCTTAAAATAGCAATATTATACCTTCTCATCTGAAGACCAACTTTTCACTTTTAATGTCCAGATGTTTTCATTTCCCTGTTCCTTGGCACTGCGGTTCATTGCAACCAAGTTGGTCTACTCGTTGTGACCATATGATTAAACAAGACTTCAAAACAAGCCTACCTTTTTTAATGTCTTGGTAGTTGCTTAAAGATTATCTTCTTTAGAGCTTATAGAGATGCAGCATGGGAAATTTCCTTCCGCCCACTGAGTCCACATTGACCATTGATACCTGTTCACACTAGTTCTATGTTATCCCACTTTCTCATCCATTCCCTACACGCTATGGGCAATTTACAGCAGCCAATTAACCTACAAACCCACACTTCCTTGAGGAGAAAAACCGGAGCACCCGGAGCAAACCCATATGATCACATGGAAGACGTGCAAACTCCATATAGACAGCATCAGAGGTCAGAATTTAACTCTGGTCACTGGCGCTGTGAGGCGGCAGTTCTACCAGCTGCGTCACTGCGGCCCTTATCAGGAAGATTTTACAGAATTGTTTGCTTTTCAAGTTTGGAGTAGGTCAATGTATGAATTCTATAAGTTTGCCAGTTAAATGAAAGTACAATAAAAATAAAATTTACATTGTGGTTTTTAATAAACTTCTGAAAAGAGCATGACACATTTCCACAGGCAGCTGAATTTAAAGGGTACCAGGTGAAGGGCTCAGCCACCAGTGATACAATAATCAGGGCTCCTCGAGATGAAATAGGATTTGAAAAAGACTTTGATGCTTTGCATCACATTCGAAGGAGTTTGATAACAGAAGCCAGTTTCGTATCAAATGCTGCTTTGTTTCAGGTAGAATTAAGAGCCATTCATTTTTAAACTATGAAGTTTTCCGTTAGTACGCAACTATTTATATTTTTAAGTGCATAATTTTGAAAAGATTACAGATTTACCGATTGATGCACCAAGTCTCCACGATGAGAGCAATTTTAATGTTGCTAGAGAGGGCATACGCACCTGGTACGAAGACGATCAAGGTATTTTGATTTTCATATTCATCTCTGTAATGTCCAACTATATCCAATAACTATTAAAATATTCCTGCTTTTTACTTCATTTAATACTGTCTGTTTCTTCTCCTAGTACCAGTGGAGCCTATTTTATCATCAGACATCCCTGATCAGTTCAATTCCTCTGGTTCATATTCTGATTTTGAATTGACACCGTGGAACATGCACAAGGTTAAAATTAATCTGAATTATATTGTGAATCTAATAGACATAATTATTTGAAACAGAAACTTCTAAGCAAAAATTGAACAATATTGGAATATGATTTTTCACAAATTAAAGAATCCATTGACAAAATCATATTCCAAATGACATATTGCGAATTATTGTAATTTTATTTGAACCTTTATATTGCAAGGTAAATGAGCTATGAGCTCTTTTTTCTAAAGGAAGTATATTGTCTACTGTTTAGTATTAACATGTGAACACAATAATTAGTATTTTATAGGCTGGATATCAGTGCTTTATTTAGTGTATCGGATTTTTTTGTTGGGGGGAGGGGGACTGTAGAAGTGTGCAATTGGATGTGATTTGAATGAACAAGGAGTAATGTAATGACCTTATACCATCTCTGAACTCAGGAAATTGCTTGTAATGGAGTTGTTAACACTTATACATGTATAGTTTTGTCAATACTTTTAAATTGTTTTAAACACATAACTGCAACTGAAAACAAAAGTTTTTCTCACTATGCAAATTATTCATTGTTTCTCTCAAATATGTTTCTAAATTAATTGTTAATATTCAATTTTACATTATTTATAACTGAAAAGTAAAATCCAAATTGGATTTTGTTTTAAATTACAAGGAAATATCCCCAATGCAACAAGTGCCTTCAGTGGATGCATTTTTGGGCAGTATGCTCAGACATTCCAGGGACAGCAATGTGGGAGAACTTGATTATTCAGTGCCAAACAACCAACTAAGTACTAGTGGCTATCTCTTTGGTGAGTAATTTGTTATCAAACGAGAGAAACATCTATATGCAGGGGAGAAAAAGCTGCAATGGAATAATTTGGAAGATATTTTAATTTTTTTAAATACGTAAAATATCATAGCTTTGCATTGGAATGCTATTGTATGCAAACTAACTTCCATATTTCCTTTGGTGATATTGCACAAAGAAAGTACTTCAAGTGCTTTCTTAAAAACCATCAGAGATATTTAATTTTGGGCTGGGAAATTGGCTATCTGAAAATGGCACTGACGCAAGTCTTCCAGGTGTGCAAGTCTGTGCCAATGCATTCAACTGGAACTGGAGTTGGTTATCGCTGATCTCTGATCAATTCCATTGTTCAACTTTCAGAAAGCATTTGATAAGGTCCCACAGGAGATTAGTGGGCAAAATGAGGGCACATGGTATTGGGGGTATATGATTTAGATGAAGGGATTCAAAGTAACATTAGCAAATTTGCAGATGACACAAAGCTGGGTG
Source organism: Amblyraja radiata (assembly GCF_010909765.2). Classification (NCBI taxonomy): domain Eukaryota; kingdom Metazoa; phylum Chordata; class Chondrichthyes; order Rajiformes; family Rajidae; genus Amblyraja; species Amblyraja radiata. The sequence goes on from NC_045956.1 coordinate 21,094,693, forward strand.
GCAGTGTGAACTGTGAGGAGGATGCTATGAGAATGCAGGTTGAATTGGACAGGTTGGGTGAGTGGGCAGATGCAGTTTAATGTGGATAAATGTGAGGTTATCCACTTTGGTAGCAAAAACAGGAAGGCAGATTATTATCTAAATGGTGTCAAGTTGGGAAAAGGGGAAGTACAGCGGGATCTGGGGGTCCTTGTTCATCTGTCAATGAAAGTAAGCATGCAGGTTCAGCAGGCAGTGAAGAAAGCGAATGGCATGTTGGCCTTCAAAACAAGAGGAGTTGAGTATAGGAGCAAAGAGGTCCTTCTGCAATTGTATAGGGCCCTAGTGAGACCACACCTAGAGTATTGTGTGCAGTTTTGGTCCCCTGATTTGAGGAAGGACATTCTTGCTATTGAGGGAGTGCAGCGTAGGTTTACAAGGTTAATTCCCAGGATGGCAGGACTGTCATATGCTGAGAGAATGGAGCAGCTGGGCTTGTATACTCTGGAGTTTAAAAGGATGAGTGGGGATCTTAATGAAACGTATAAGATTATTAAGGGTTTGGACACGCTAGAGGCAGGAAACATGTTCCCGATGTTGGGGGAATCCAGAGCCAGGGGCCACTGTTTAAGAATAAGGGGTAAGCCGTTTAGAACGGAGATGAAGAAACACCTTTTCACACAGGGAGTTGTGAGTCTGTGGAATTCGCTGCCTCAGAGGGCGGTGGAGGCCGGTTCTCTGGATACTTTCAAGAGAGAGCTAGATAGGGCTCATAAAGATAGCGGAGTCAGGGGATATGGGGGAAGGCAGGAACAGGGTACTGATTGGGGATGATCAGCCATGATCACATTAAATGGCGGTGCTGGCTCGAAGGGCCGAATGGCCTACTCCTGCACCTATTGTCTATTGTCAAGTGCAGGCCAGGGCTAACTGATGGGTTGTTTATCCAATGTCAGATAACTATTTGGCGTAACCTTAAAAACTATGATTAGGAATTTTATACAAAAGAATTAAATAGGAAAACAAACAAGCCACCTAATTATTGCATCGTAATTTATCTGACATTATATTTCTTTCTTTGCAACATCTAAGTAACTTGTACTTCTATCTTGGTTTTTTAATCTTGAGCCACACTGAAAATCGAGAGTTGTTTGCTTCATAATATAGGACTTTTTATTGTAATTTTCACACTGATTTAATGTTTATGTGAATAAATGTTGCAAAGTTCCATGAATGATGGGATCAGGACATACCCCGAGAGTAATTTAAATGTGTTAGGTCGAAAAAGGAGTACATGGTGCTATTAGCTTTCAATTAAAAAGGATTTCTGAATTTCTTGATTATAAGCTGATTTCAGCAATAGATAGCCATTAATTCACAATTCTCACAATGGAAGATGAATTATGAGAACCATTAGATTTTGAGTGATTGCGAAGAATTAGAAAGGAGATGGAAAAAAAAAGATTTCACTCTGAGGGTAGCGAAAGCAGAAACCCTAAATAGATTTTAAATGTTCTTAAATGTGTGTATGAAGACATGTGACCTGTAGGCCTACAGACCTACTGTTGCTATGTTGGGTTAGGCTGCAAGGTTTTTATTGAGGCTGCAAAGATACAATGGGCCTGTTGACAATCTATGTCAAAAAGTTTCTGTTTCTGTGCAATACAAGGAATACTCTCTCACACTTCATTAACTGCTGTTTTATCACACGGGAATTGTCAGGTTTCAGTTGGGAATTTTTGACATGGGGAGAGTGAGAAAGCAGATCGGGGAGATTTTATTTGGATGTTATGGTGGAAAGAGGTAGAAGGAGAGGTTTGAGTACTGGCATGTTTATGAATTGTAGGGAGGCAAAGGAAATTGAGATTCAATGCTAGTTTTCACAGAGGTTATGAGAAGGGTTATGGTAGAGTTGATTTTTAAAAATTATTGTCATGCGCTCTTCGATGCAGTGAGAAATTTATTCGGCATCCTATCCAACCAAATCATATTATAAATGAGCACCATAGGTTCTTTCCTGGAACAGCACGGAGACGGTCATCGTGTTTCAGTGCCATGTTGCAGCTTCCAAATCTCTGAAAACTCCATTGTTGGCTCATGGAGATACACAATTCCTCATATCCTCACTTCAAGTCATGGTGTCCTGGCAGCGCTCTATCGATGAAGTAGGTGTTGGACTGGCCCAGCTCAATGTCATCAGCTCCTTCTAACCCCTCTTCATGCTCAATCTACTCTCTCACCCGGCTGTTGTAGAGCCTCCTGTAGCAACCTCTGCCAACACCACGATCTATGACTATGACAGCCACTCGTCCGCTACTGTGTGCTGAGGCTACCTTGCTCCACTTTCCGAGCCGATCACAAACCTTTAATGTATTTTCAGAAGGTGCAGGAGGTGAGTTTGCATATTATTCACAGCTGCCGACTTTCCTCTTCACCTGCCACTGCCACCATATTGAATAATGCCGACTTCTAGTAATGGAAATTGGGTGGTTAATATTTTGATGGAGAAAACAGGATGTGTATCTCATGTATAAAATGTGGAGAATGGATAATAAGACCTGGGAAAGAAACTAGAGTAATTCAAACATGGAATGTAGGCGTGTCTGGGGAAAGGATTGGCTAAGTATGCATGGTGTTTGAGCAACAAAGGGAACTGAATGTATAACTTGGAGACATAGTATACAGGAGTTCCTAGTACATTGCTTGTAATGGTAAGGGAGAAGAGTAAAGTAGAAAGGAATAAATAAAACAGTTATGTAAGAGATCTTTCTGATATAATTTGTATTTTGTGAGTGATGACAAATGTAACTATATTCACAACCTATAACAGCCAGAGTGAGTTCCACCGTAAATTGGAGGAGCAGCACCTCATATTTTGCTTGGGTAGTTTACATCCCAGCGGTATGAACATTGACTTCTCCAATTTCAGGTAGTCTTTGCTTTCTCCCTCCTTCCCCTCCCCTTCCCAGCTCTCCCACAGCCTACTGTCTCCGCCTCTTCCTTTCTTCTTCCTGCCCCTCCACCCCCACATCAGTCTGAAGAAGGGTCTCGACCCGAAATGTCACCTATTCCAGGTTCCTGCTGACTAACTTGTGTCCAACATTCTTATCGTTCACAGATAATGAAAGAACAGATAGTTTTGTGAAGGATGGAGAGTCGAAAATCCAATCAACTTTAAGACTAAGAAGTCCTCTTGTTACTTTACCAGCAACAGACAAATGCATCAACCAGACTCTTCCTTCAAATTTCCCTGCAAACTTTTCAAGTATAATTGAACCGCGCGCTCAGTGCTCCACGATTTACTCAGTGAATAGCCAACAAGGAGATTTATGTGACTCTTCAGAAAAGAGACTCTGGTCTAAATACATGATCAATAGCTATAATATGTCTGAGAACACTGATACTTGCATTACAGAATATCCAAAACCAATGAACCATCATTCTACTTTACAGAATAGGTCTAGCAAATGGATGAAATATCAAAATTCAGCCAATCTGAATGATGATGATCACGGTGAAGAAAATCATATGTTTGAGAAAGGAAGTGAAGAAGTACTTATGATGCAAGAAAATGTAAAAGACCCTCTTTCTGTTCAGCTGATAAAAGACAAACTGGTCAAACATCATGAAAATATATTGTCAATAAATGAAACCTATCCTGCACCAAATATTAGTTCCATGCATAAATGGTACAGTGTACCAAGCAAAACAAATCATGTTCTTAACTGGAAAAATTCTAATGTAAGTGATTAATTTCAATTTATCTGTACCTTTTAAATTATTATTTCGTGTACTGCCTCATCCTGTAATGATCTGTCGCATGAACTTTGTTCTTATTTATATCTTTGTATGAATTTATTGCTGTTTATTTTTCTGACTTACTTTGGCTTATTGTTCTAAATTTCCCAAAAGTTGTGGTCTGTTCAGTGTTACTTTTGTTTTTGAGTGAATCTAACCGATGGTTCTTTTATGATTTGCATCTTATATTTTAAAAGCACATATGGTGTGGGATTTGTGGCCAAGAACTAAGTGGTATACTGTATGGAGAGATTGCTTGGTTTTGTTATATAATTTGCATTAATATATTAAAAAGAAGCAGAAGAGCCAAATTTGGGGAAAAGGGGAACCTCGGGTGTTCAGATAAAAAGTGGGCAAGGCTAAGTTCCATGAACAGAAAGACCACACTAAATGAGAGCATCATCTGAGCTTGGTGTACGTAAAATCTTAAGAGGTAGAAGAAAGAGTAAGCCATTTGAGTCCTTGTATCAGCTCTGCTGTTCCATATTAGCATGGCTGATCCTTTACCTCAGTGCCACTTTCCTACCTAATTCCATATTCCTTGATTCCTTTAATATTTAACAGTCGATGCATTTCAGTCACAAATATTCTGAGCCTCAAGATCTCTTGAGTAGAGAATTTTAAAGATTCACGACAATTTGGGGCAACACATTTATTTTCATCTCTGTCCTTAAATGGGAAACACCTTGACTGTGAACCTGGTTCCATATACCCCAGGCAGGAGAAATATCAACTACAATGCCAAGCCTTTTAAGAACTTCTCTCATTATTAGCTCTAGAGAGAATGGGCAGTCTGTAATCTCTTCTACGACACTCTTCTGTGCTAATTGTAAGTACGGGACCACTATAGTTTTTTTTCCCCCCCCGACAACAGATGGTCGGGCACCTCCTTTAATCCGGAAAGATCACGAGAGCGGACTTGAAATTCCCCCCCACCTACCCCCCTCTTTCCCCCCAGAAGTCACCTAAAAATGTGATGCCTAGGCCAGGTAAGGCGGCTGATCTCTACCTCATTGGGACTTCCACGTCGAATGGCGGGTTGAATTTGCCCCTTCCGACCGGGGCTCTAGCACTCCAGCCTGGCTTCCCAGAGCCAGCTTCCCAGGCCAAATTTGCCGGTCCCTCGGCAGCCTAGGTGGACCGTTCTGGTACCGTTAGACTCCTCTCTGAGGCCGTGACCTGTTGGTCCGGCAAAACGGATAATCCAGAAAGGCTCTGGAACCAAATGTGCCATTAAATCAGTGGTGGACCTGTATCATTTTAACTTTCCTGCGCACCAACTTGTCTGTAGTCGGCCTTCTCCATTCCTACTGCAAGGCCAAATGCAATTTGGAAGAACAACATTCTTATTCCGTTTGGATAGGGCGACACAGCAGCACAATGGTAGAATTGCTGCCTTGCAGCGCCGGAGACCCAGGTTCGATCCTGACTTTGGGTGCTGTCTGTGCAGGGTCTGCACCTTCTCTGGGAGCTGCGGTTTCCTCCCACATTCCAAAGACATACAGATGTTTAGATAAATTGGCTTTTGTAAGTTGTTGCTAGTGGGTAGGGTAGAACTAATGTACAGGTGATTGTTGGTCGTGCAAAATCGATGGACCGAAGAGCCAGTTTCCACACTGTCTCTAAACTAGACTAAAGCTTGCAACCCAATGATAAGAACATTGAATTTATTTTCCCATGTTCTCGCTTTGTAGACACATACACACTTGTCTAGATATCTTTTTTATTTTTTTCCCATGTCCCTCACCGCATCTGGTTCCACCTGTCCATCATCCTTTCTGCCCATCTACCTATATCCCATTACCCCCACATTGCAATATGCTGCCAATCTTTCCTCTTCCAAAGTCTCAATGCAAAACATTGAGTTCAATCATATGCCTCCACAGATGCTGCTTGACTACCTGATTCCTTCCAGCGTGCTGTTTTATTTTGGTTCTAGATTCCAGCATCTGGTGTGTCAGATGCTTGTTTACAAAATAGACAGTCCTGAGTAACTCAGCCAGTCAGGCAGCATTTCTGGAGAACATGGATAGGTGATGTTTCAGGTCGGAAACCTTCTTAAGACTGATTTGGAACAGTTCTGAATTGTGAAGCCAAACGAATGAATGTAATAATGGGTGCAAGGTCAGGTGAGGTACAGCACAGAGAATGAGCGGGAAAAGGGGGGGGGTGATTTGGTAAGTTACCTAAAATTTAAAAATTCAATGTTCATACTGTTGGGTTGGAAGCTGCCCAAGTGGGATATGAGGTGCTGTTCCTCCAGTTTGCATGTGGTCTCACTCTGGCAGTGGAGAAGACACAGGACAGAAATGTCAGTATGGTAATACGAAGGGGAGTTAAAATGGTTATCAGACAGGAAATTAGTGCTCTGCGAAACAGTCGCCGAGTGTATGCTTGATGTAAAACCCCAAATCTGGTCGATGCGGTTCGGGGAGGTGTACGTGAACTTTTGATGTGCTGCCTGACCAGCTGAGTTACCACAGCACTTTGTGTCCTCAAGTTAATATTGCCTTGCTTTGCTCTTCAACTTTGTATTATTCTGTGTTAAGTTTTGTCTCCCTTATGTACACTGTTCCACCAGCCTATTTAATATCCATCCTGATGAACACCCTAGTTCATTTGCCTTCACTCTGAAGAATAAACTTTGACAATTGCTCTGTTTTAGAATAGTTAACTAATTTTTCAGTCGTGCTGCTACAGCCTCTTTTATTCCACTGACTTGAATCTTGATGAGAAATTCTTTGGCAATTTATCAAATGTATTTTGAAATTCACATGCACCACATTGTTTGCATTCCCTTTATTAATCCTCTCAGTTATCTTGACAAAATAGTTTAATTATAATTTGTCTTTAGCAATTCATTGTTGGTTTCCCGAATTAACCTCTATCTTTCTAAGTGACTGCTAATTCTGCACCTGATTATTATTTCTGACAGGTATCTCCCACATTAAATTGACTGAGCAGTTATTGGGTTTATCTTTACACCATTTTTTTGAACAATAGTGTAACATTTGCAGCTTAGATTCTGGAAGATTCAGAGGGGAAATGAAATAAGTAATGAGAGAGGCAAACGGTATGAGAAAAGTCTGGCAATAACCAGAAAAACATCCAAATATCTTCTATAGACAGCAAGACGGGTGGTAGACCAAAGGGAGATCTATTTGTGAAGATGGAGGCTAAGCTGAGGTAATAAAAGAACATGTGCCTGTAGCAAGAAAGAACACTGGAGTCTCAGCAAAGGAAGTGCAAGAAAGATTGGCTGCACTGAAATTGATGCGGTCGGCCAGTGTATATAGGATACATTCTTATTTCTAAATGAAAAGTGTCTGGAAAATGTTGAGGTACAGGTCACAATCTTCCAAATACTTTCAGAGTTTGCTATTAAGCCCGTTTTATTCCATGGCCTTCAGTCTTGTTGACAAGCATATTATGTAGAATCATCAGATAACATTTTCATCTCTATGTTACTCCATTTTTTTGATTATACAAGGAATTCTGGCTTTAATTATCTTATATTGTTCCATTGTTGGGACTATACCTAAATCTTCAGTCTCTTGCATTAAGGCAATCAATCATTTTTTTTTTTTTACCAGCCAATCTTCAATTCCATGTTATTCATGTCAGATCTCTTCTCATTTTTAAACTGGTCCATCCCTATTGACTAATTTAACCACTTAGTGCTCAAGAAACGCTTCCATACCCATTCAATGATCACTATTCCTCATATTTTTACTTGCTTCACCTGGTTCACTTCATTGCCAAAAAACAAATTCGGTAATGCTCCCTTCCTTATTTGGTCAGACATATGCTGGTCAGAGAAGTTCCGCTAAACACACTTAAAATATTCTCCCTCCATGTACCGCAGAGCCACCTTAGACTATCTTATACTCCTCCTTAGTCCAATCTATAACCATGTAAGTGGTGCAAACATTTTCCATCATGCACTTTTTTTCCCTTCTTTTCATGGAAACATTCTAATGTCCATCTCACCTGCAAATTAGTTTGTTTTAGTATTAAACAACAATCATAACAGTGCACAAAGTTGGATTTTTAATGCAGCTGCCACAACAATAACACAACTGATGTATTGGGCTTTTTCTACTGCAAGGATTTATGCTCGTAGTAAAAGCGTTCATATGAATATTAAATTACTGAAGAAATTATTTTCCCATTTTTTTCTATTTCAATTATCATTAAAATCACTAACACAATTGTAATATGAGCACATTAAAAACATTTACTTGACATTTCAGGAAAAAAGATACACAGTGATTTTAATCTGTATGTCTCTTTTTTTTGATGCAGAATACTTCACTGTCAGAGTTGTGTTTCCCCAAAGCTGATGCAGCACAAGGAGCAAAGACTCTTAAGAGACATGTAACCATCCCAACCACATTCCCTAGTACTGCACATTACAAAGAAGCCTTCACAGCAGTAATAACAGGTATATTTTTGTTTGTTTACCAAATAAATCAAAGGATGTGAAACTAGGATGGTAAGGGCATTAGTAAACTAGGATCGTATTGAATAGGAAATCAGTCTTGAAAGACCTATGGCCATCTTTTTCACTTTATTTCTTACAAAAGTTTTTGTCATAGGAGCAGAAGTAGGCAACTCAGCCCATCGAGTCTACTCCGCCATGGCTGATCAATCTTTCTCTCTCCACCCCATTCTCCTGCCTTTTCCCCACAACCCTTGACACTCTTACCAATCAAGTATCCATCAATCTCTGCCTTCAAAATACCTTACAATCCTACATCACATGCAAAACTCCCATTACAGCTACGGAAAACGTATTTATAAATAGGTTGCTCTGTAATCAAGTGCTACCATTTGATTAAAGACGCCATCAAGCTTTACCGTGTATACCAGGGGTGGGGAACCTTTTCATGTTAGAATGCCACATTAAGTTAGCTGTAATCTAATAAGGCTGCATCCAAGAAACTTCAATTAGATATACTTCAAAATGTACATTATTTTGTAAAAATATAACTACTCTGTACTAACTTCAAGAAAATTTAAAAAAAAAAAAATTCTAAAGTTAACTAATCTTTTAATGACTTTGTTGTGTGCTTTTCGTGGGAAAACATTTGAATATTTGGTTGCAACATGGATCAGCTGATCTTCTAGATGGGTATCCGTCATTTGTGACCTTAAGGGTGTCTTGATTTGGGTTAGGTAGGAGAACGTAGATTTGCAGCAATAAGTGAATCTTCCTTTACTCTTTGGTGTTTTAAATACATTCATTTTAAGATTAAAATAAAAATAATAAAAGACGAACAAAAACATTAATTAAAATAAAAGGATTTGTTCTACAAAATTTGGATTCATTCAAAAGGCCGCACTTAATGACCTAGTAGGCCGCAGATTCCCCACCCCTGGTGTATACACTCCATGTCGTTATATATACATAGAGGAATAACATCAGCCCATTAAACATAGGTCTTTTTTAGGCTTACAGAAATCGATGACTCTCATTGGAGAGGGGCTGTGTTTGAAACCTTCTCAATTTGGCTTCTCTCAGAAATTCATTGTCAGTTTACATAATGTACCATTCAACAAGTAACCAGAAACTTATTCTCAGCACAGAGCTGTGTCATTACTCCAGATATTCTCAAACCTAATATTTTGTTGTATACTTCTCAAAATGTATATATAAATTGTTGAATTGATCTTTAATAATTTTTGAATATTTATGAATGTCAGAGATATTGAAAAGTATTAATTGTCCTTGATAGCTTTGACAGATGGCAATGGGGAGGCACTGGCTGAACTAACCATCAAAGTTTTATTTTGATCATTTTCTGATCAGGCCTACTCTGTTCCCTTTGTTTAATGATGTTAAACTTTGCAAGGCCCTAGCATCTTGCATTAGGAAGGCTTTATGGCAGCAAGTTAACATCATGGGGGAAAGTCATAGGACTTTATTTCTTGGAGTGCAGGAGGCTGAGGGGTGATTTGTAGAGGTGTTTGAAATCATGAGAGGAATAGATAGGGTGAATGCACATTACCTTTAACCCAGAGTAGGGGAATCAAGTACCAGGGGACATAGGTTTTAGGTGAGAGGGCCAAGATTTAATAGGAACTTGAAAAGCAACTTTTGCAGTCAGGGTGTTTGGTCTATGGAACAAGTTGCCAGAGGCGGTAGTAGAGGCGGGCACTACAATAGCATTTAAAAGATGTTTGGACAGATCTATGGATAGGAACGGTTTAGAGGAATATTAGACAAACATGGGCAAATGGGGCTTGCTTAGTTGGGACATACAGGCTCTCCATAATGTTTGGGACGAAGACCCATCATTTATTTAGTTGCCTCTGTACTCCACAATTTGAGATTTGTAATAGAAAAAATCACGTGGTTAAGGTGCACATTGTCAGATTTTATTAAAGGCCATTTTTACACATTTTGGTTTCACCATATAGAAATTACAGCTGTGTTTATACATAGTCCCCCCCCCCCCCCCCCCCCCCCCCCCATTTCAATGCACCATAATGTTTGGGACACATGGCTTCACAGGTGTTTGTAATTGCTCAAGTGTGTTTAAATGCCTCCTTAATGCTGGTATAGGAGAGTTCTCAGTCTTTTCTCCAGTCTTTCCATTACCTTTGGAAACTTTTATTGCTGTTTATCAACATGAGGACCAAAGTTGTGCCAATGAAAGTCAAAGAGGTTACCTAAAATTAAAAGAATTAAATGTTCATATCACTGAGTTGTAAGCTACCCAAGCAGAATATAAGGTGCTGTTCCTCTTGTACATCAGCGAGACCAAGTATAGATTCGGCGTCCATTTCGCTGAACAGTTGAGCTTGGTCTGCTTGGGCCTACTGGATCTCCTGGTTGCTTGCCATTTTAACTCCCCTTCCCATTCCAACAATGACCTTTCTGTCCTGGGCCTCCTTCATTGCCAGAGTGAAGCCACATGCAAACTGGAGGAACAGCTCCTCGTATTCGGTTTGAATTCTCCAATTTTAGGTAACCTCTCACTAACCCCGTACCCTTTCTCCTGCACAATCTCCCCCCCCCCCCCCCCCCCCCCCGCCAATTTCCTCCCTCTGGCTTTACAATCTGCAACTCTTCACTCTGACCACACCTCCCTTCTTTTCTTATTTCTGGCCTTTGTTCCAACCATCAGCCTGTCCCTTGTCTATGTCAACCTATAACTCCCTCCAACCTTTTCGTGCCTTCTTCTCCCCCCCTCCCCGCACAATCGGTCTGAACAAGGGTCTTGACTCAAAACGCCACCTATCCATATTCTCCAGGGTTACCCCAGCGCTTTGTGCCCTTTTGTATATTAACCTGCATCTACAGATATTTGTTTCTACATCTTAGATATAGAGGGATATTTTGATGCAGGTATTGTGTATAATTAGAACTTTTGTGCATTGTCAAATTGTCTAAAGAATTTAGATTTTGACCAAGGAAAGGGTGTGAAGTGATTTATTAATATGTATGGCATATACTTTATCTGTTTTTAATTTTCTTGGTTAATCTTTTAACATGCTAAACACCACTGAAATTGCTTGGCTTTGAACATTTTTTTCAGAATATCTCAATGTTTTGCTCTATGAACTGTCTCAGAAACTTCACAAAACGTTGTCAAAAGTTGACATGTCTCGATATTCTTCAGAAAAAGCAAACAATAGTAAAAATGAGCAACATTTTCTCCCACTTTGTCAACATCAACAGCCTGCAAAGCTTGTCATGGTTAAAAAGGAAGGTCCAAATAAGGTAATATTTTCCATGAACTGCTGAGTTTTTCAAGGTTTATGTACAATTAAATTACAGGCTTTAAGCTTTGGCTTGGTGAGAGTGAAAAGTTTTTTTTATATGTAGTTGTTATCTTGTGCATAATCCTGTACCTCACCTGAAAGGTTGATTTCCGTGTGTTTGCTGAGGCGGTGAATGTTAGCAGGTTATTTGACAATGGGGAAATGTGAGAGTTTACCCAAATGTAAGTCAAGCCAAGTCGAGTCATTGTCATATTCACTAGTGTGGTGAGGTTCAGGTACAATGGAAAATCTTGCTTGCAGCAGCGTCACCGGCTCATAGACTCCGACAAACACAAATTATATATCAATTAGACAACATTTCTAAAAGTATAAAGACAATGCAAAAATATTACTAGAAAATAACACCAAGACCATGGTAGTGCAAATGTTGAATTGTGTTATTTCATTGTCAAGGTAGGATTAGGGTTGTGCAGATATGTTCAGGAACCTCACAGTTGTAAGAAAGTAGCTGTTCTTGAACTTGGTGGAGTGGGACTTCAGGATTGTGTATCTCCTGAATAGCAGGCAGAAGAGGGCATGATCTCGATGGTGGGGATTCTTGATGATAGATGCTGCCTTCTTGAGGCAGCATGCCTTGTAGATACTTTTGATGGAGGGGAGGATTGTACCTGTGATTGACAGGCCTTTGTCTACCACTCTCTGCAGCCTATTGCTTTCCTGTGTATTGGAATTCCCACACCAAGTCCTGATGTAACCAGTCAGGTTACTTTCCACAGTTCATCTGTAGAATTTTGTTGTGGTGTTTGGAGACATACCTTAAAGAAAGTACAGTTGTTGTCATGCCATCTTAGTAATAACATCTATGTGCTGGGCCCAGGGCTGATCATCCAAGGTGATAATGCCCATGAATTTGAAGCTGTTAACTCTCCACCACCAACTAAAACTGAGGTCTCCGAAACTTCCCCTTTCTTGAAATCAACAAGTTGTTTCTCAGCTGAAGCTGTAGAAAGATAAAAAAAGATTTTCTTCATTCCCTATCTTCAGGATACAGGTACTGAGACCAATTCCACAAACTACCCACGCTGTTGTAGGTCAGCTGATACAGCAACCATTGGCAATTAATCTTGGAGTATTCCTGGTCTTCATATCCCATCTCTGCATTCAGAATTATATTTAACCACTGGGCTGTTGATGAGCCATCATGGTTTAGTTTAGAGAAACAGTATGGAAATAGATGCTTTGCCCCACCAAATTCATGCTGCCCATCGATCACCCCTTCACACTTGATCTATGTTCTCCCACTTTCTAATCCAGCCACTACAGACGAGGGACATGTCACAGAGATCTGAATAATCTAAAAAGCCGTACGTCTTTGGCACGTGGAAGGAAACCAGAGCACCTGCAGAAAACATACACAGTTACAGGAAAGAACGTGGAAATTCCACACAGACAGCACCCGAGGATAGAACCCGGGCCTCTGGTGCTTTGAGACAGCAGCTCTACCAGCTGCGCCACTGTGCCAACCCTTGTGTTATGTGCCATATTCATTACTTTACTCTAAAAATGCAAAAGATTATTCAAAAGGATGAAAACTGACCTCAGAGAACTCAAATATATTTAAATTTTATTGTAAAGTGTAAATAGATTTTAAATGGATTCCCATTTACCCATGACTTACCATCAACATTTCCTTAAATATATAGCATTTTTGTACACTACGAGTTGCTGAATCATTGTTTGATGTGTCCTAACTTACATTTGAATGTCTTTCTAAAATTTGAATTGCATTTTTTTTAGGGTCGTTTTTTCTATACCTGTGATGCCTCAAAAAAAGATCAATGTAAATTTTTCAAGTGGTTAGATCATCTGCAGCCGTTTGAATTGAATCAGAAAATGGAGCTTCAGGCTAAGTTACAACTGGCTGATGCCATGAGTTTGAGTGCCTTTTTTAGAAGCCAGCATGTTCCTCTGTACTGTGAATGTCAACTTCGCATAAGGTGTGCCTTAGTTCTGTTGGTGCTTCGTACCCCTGACACAACAATGACCTATAATGGTTTAAATGTCTGTTAATGCAGTTGTGTCAAAACTGGTTGTGTCTAATCTTCTCTTGCAACTGCAGGCAATGTAACACCTGTCTTTTAGTCTGGAGAAGGGTCTCCACCTGAAACATCACCCATTCCTTTTTTCCAGAGATGCTGCCTGTCCCGCTGAGTTACTCCAGCTTTTTGTGTCTATCACCTGTCTTTTAACGTCTTCCAAAGATAGATACAGAATGCTGGAGCAACTCAGCGGGTCAGGCGGTATCTCTGGAAAAAATGAATAGATGACTTTTCTGGTTGGAACCCGTCTTCAGACCGAAAGTAGAGATGGGGGGAAATTAACTAGAGGCGAGTAAAAGGCAGAACAAATCCAGGCCGGCAACAGACGACCTCAGGAAAGGTGGAGCCCATAATGGACAATTGTTGGCCGGCAAAGGTGTGATAACAAGAGGGATACATGGATGTGGACAGTGGAACTGATAAGACTATGCAAGGGTAATTGTAAGGGTGAGGAATTGTAAGGGTAAGAAGACCCTAATGGGAGTTATCTAGAGGCCTCCAAACAGTAGCCTGGATATAGGGTGCTAGTTGAATCAAGAGTTAAAATTGGCATCTCCCATAGCTGGCTTGACTACACTTCTTCCCACCCTGCTTTTTATCAAAATTCTATTCCCCCCCCCCCCCCCCAATTCCTCCGTCTATGCCGCATCTGCACCCAAGATGAGGTTTTCCATACCAGGGCATCGGAGATGTCCTCATTCTTTAGGGAACGGGGGTTCCTCTCTTCCATTATAGATGAGGCTCTCACCTGGGTCTCCTTGATATCCCGCAGCTCCGCTCTTACTCCCCATCTCCCCCCCACTCGTAACAAGGACAGAGTCCCCCTTGTCCTCACCTTCCACCACATCAACCGCCGCATACAGCATATAATCCACCAACAATTTCGACACCTCCAAAGGGATCCCACTACTGGCCACATCTTCCCATCTCCACCCCTTTCTGCTTTCCGTAGAGATTGTTACCTCTAACTTCCTGGTCAACACTTCCCTTCCCACCCAAGCCCCCCCCCCTCCCCCCCCCCCCCCCCCCCCCCTCAGGTACCTTTACCTCCCCCCTCAACTCCTTCCAACGACCCAAACAGTCTTTCCAGGTGAGGCAGAGGTTCACTTGCACCTTCTCCAACCTCATCTACTGTATCCGCTGTTCCAGGTGTCAACTTCTCTACATCGGCTAGACCAAGCGCAGGCTCGGTGATAGTTTCACTGAACTCCGCACGGTCTGCATTAACCAAGCTGATCTCCCGGTGGCCCAGCACTTCAACTCCCCCTCCCATTCCCAATCTGATCTTTCCGTCCTAGGCTTCTTCCATTGTCAAAGTGAGGCCCAACACAAATTGGAGGAACAGCACGTCATATTTCGCTTGGGTAGTTTACACCCCAGCAGTATTAACATTGGCTTCTCCAACAGCCCTTGCTTTCTCTCTCCATCCCCTCCCCCTTCCCAGTTCTCCCACTAGTCTTACGGTCTCCGCCTACATTCTTTCTTTTTCCTGCCCCCTCCCCTGACTGAAGAAGGGTCTCCACCCAAAACGTCGCCAATTCCTTCTCTCCATTGATGCTGCCTCACCCGCTTTTATTATTCCCGAGTTATTCCAGCATTTTGTGTTAACCTCCTTCTTCAGACTGGCTGAAGAAGGGTCTCAACCCGAAACGTCACCTATTCCTTTTCTCCAGAGATGCTGTCTGACCTGCTGCGTTACTCCAGCTTTTTGTGTCTTATCTTTGATTTAAACCAGCATCGGCAGTTCCTTCCTGACGAGACCAGCATTTCGGGTCGAGACCAACATTTTGTGTCTACCTTCGAATAAAACCTCATCCTCTGTCTCAGTAAGGTTGCAGCCTTCTTTATTTGAGATCATTTTCTCCAACTTTATGTAACTTGCTCTTTTTTTTCTGTGCTTATTGGAACTGGCTATTGCTGCCTGTCAGCATTTTTGCTCGTTTTTTTCTTAGCCAGTATACTGTGGCCTGCTGGACATGCCTCAACACCATGCTACTAACAACACTAAAAGAAGATGAAGCATATAGTGGTTTTAACTGCTATTTTTTCCTGTTATACTTACTTAAGAAAGCTCACCTGATGGGATGTTGCCTTTGTACTTGTTACTACAGCAACCTTTTTGTTACAAAATCCTCTTATTTTCTCTCCTTCCCAGTTCTGATGAAGGGTCTCAAACATGCAGCATTATTTTTTTCCTCATAGAAAAGATGCTGCATGGCCTGCTGAGTGCTTTAGGCATTTTTTTGTTTTCATTTAACAACGTGATGCAGTGCATGGCTGAATTTAACAGTTCTATTTCAAGTTAAATGATATTTTCGCTTATTTTCTTTCATTTTGAAGATGAGTGATATTGGTTGCGTTTTAAATATTTAATATACTGATTTTCATTTTGACTGTCGATAGGAAAACATCTGGATATCGAAGAAAAAGATTTTATCGTGGCAAGTGGAATGAATTGATAAATGATGCAAGTTTAGAAAACTGCTGTAAACCTAAATTGTATCTCTGGTTGAGCAGGAAAGAGAACTCGTCAGCCTACAATAAAGGTGCATTTAACCATTTCAATTTTAAGCACTGAAAATTAGAGGTGGACCAAATACTTAGTTTCTGCCAGAATATTAGTTGCTTTTTAAAAGTATTCAGTTAGTTTTACTTGGGAAAATATTTAGCTGTTGCTCATGATATTGTGAAATTTAAAACAATCATATCATGCACAGAAACTCAGCGGGTGCAGCAGCATCTATGGAGCGAAGGAAAAAGGCAACGTTTTGGGCCGAAACCCTTCTTCAGACTGATCGGGGGTGGGGGGGTGGGGAGAAGAAAGGAAAAAGGAGGAGGAGCTCGAAGGCTGGGGGATGGGAGGAGACAGCAGGAGGGCTGGGGAAGGGAGGAGACAGCAAGGACTAACAAAATTGGGAGAATTCAATGTTCATGCCCCCAGGATGCAGACTCCCCAAGCGGAATATGAGGTGCTGTTCCTCCAATTTCCGGTGTTGCTCGCTCTGGCCATGGAGTAGACCCAGGACAGAGAGGTCAGATACGGAGTGGGAGGGGGAGTTGAAGTGTTGAGCCACAGGGAGGTCAGGTTGGTTATTGCGGACCGAGCGGAGGTGTTCAGCGAAACGATCGCCCAACCTCCGCTTGGTCTCACCGATATAGAAATGCAACACTTGTCCCTTTACCTCCCCCCTCGACTCCATTCAAGGACCCAGGCAGTCGTTCCAGGTGCGACAGAGGTTTACCTGCATCTCCTCCAACCTCATCTATTGCATCCGCTGCTCTAGATGTCAGCAGATCTATATCGGTGAGACCAAGCGGAGGTTGGGCGATCGTTTCGCCGAACACCTCCGCTTGGTCCGCAATAACCAACCTGACCTCCCGGTGGCTCAACACTTCAACTCCCCCTCCCATTCCCCATACGACCTCTCTGTCCTGGGTCTCCTCCATGGCCAGAGCGAGCAACACCGGAAATTGGAGGAACAGCACCTCATATTCCGCTTGGGGAGTCTGCATCCTGGGGGCATGAACATTGAATTCTCCCAATTTTGTTAGTCCTTGCTGTCTCCTCCTCTTCCCCAGCCTTCGAGTTCCTTCTCCTTTTTCCTTTCTTCTCCCCGCCCCACCCCCGATCAGTCTGAAGAAGGGTTTTGGCCCGAAACGTTGCCTTTTTCCTTCACTCCATAGATGCTGCTGCACCCGCTGAGTTTCTCCAGCTTTTTTGTGTACCTTCGATTTTCCAGCATCTGCAGTTCCTTCTTAAACATATCATACACAGATATGTGTTCAGTTTTGGTAGTAAGATTGGGGCAGTTCCATTTCTTTAATCGGGGCAATTTTGATGCAGGTGCAATTTCAATTTCAAAGCATCAATTCTTGTAACACACCTGTGAAATCATTGATACATTTTGCAATTTGAACTTTTAAGATATAATTAAAATAAAAAAAAATTGTGTAATTAAATTCATCAGATCTGTCCTGAATAATAAAATAAAAAGTTGTAAATTTGTAACCACCTTGTCTTTGGTTTATAACATCTTTCCAATTTTTTCTTTTGACAGATGATCTCTGGGTTATTTCAAAAACCTTGAAATTTGATCCGATTGACACTTTCATTGCATACAGTGTTTTCTATGGGCCATCATCAACCAGTGAAATAGAACTTCTGCCGGTGAAAGGCTATTCTCCTTCAAACTGGCCTTCAGACAGTAAGGAATTTAATTTGTGTTCCATTTTCTCTCTCTCACAATAGCCTCAACTACTCCCCATCTCCCCAAACTTTTGATGCTTGGTATTATACCATTTTCAATGAGAGTCTTTATGCTTGGCGGCAAATCATGTTTTTATTTAAAGATAACATTTTATTGTGGGATGGAGTTCTTGGTCAAGGTTTCTACTTTGCATTCACGAGGAAGTTAGAACAATGGCTTAGAAATTCAATCATGTCTAGTTTAATGTAGTTTAGTTTATTGGTGGCATCAGAAACATAGTTGAAATATGGGCAGGGCTGGCAACTCGATATCCCATAATATAAATTTTTCAAGTGAAACAGGAGGAGTGAAAGGAGAAGATGTACGGCACTGTTAGTCAAAGAATACATTACTTTACCATTGAGGGAGGATACCTTCGAAGATCCGCAAACAAAGCTACCAAAAATGATGTTGTCACTTACTACAAACCTCCTAACAGTCACTAGGAGATGGCGGAGATAATATGCTGGCAAATATCAGAGAAATGCAATAAAAAATAGGGTTATGATACTGGGGAGATTTCAATTTGCCAAATATTGGACTTGACTTGGCTTTGTAATTAAAGATAGCTCGAGGGTCTCGGATGAGGTAGTTAGTAGCTCAGGACTGCTCTCTAGTTGCTGGTAAGATGGTTCAGTTGCTTAAACAGTTGGAAAGAAACTGTCCCTGAATTAGGTGGAGTGCATTTTCACACTTTTATACCTCTTGCCTGATTGGAGAGGGTAGAAGAAGGAGTGGCCGGGGTGCATCTCGTCCTTGATTATGCTGGTGACCTTGCCGAGGCAGCATGACATGTAAATGGTGTCAGTTGAAGGGAGTTTGATTTGTGTGATGGTCTCGGCTGCGTCCACAATTCTCTGCAATTGCTTGTGGTCTTGGATGGACCTGTTCCCAAACCATGCTGTGACGCATCCTGATCAAATGCTTAAGAAGGAACTGCAGATGCTGGAAAATCGAAGGTACACAAAAATGCTGGAGAAACTCAGCGGGTGCAGCAGCATCTATGGAGCGAAGGAAATAGGCTACGTTTCGGGCCGAAACCCTTTTTCAGACTGATCAAGTGCTTTCTATGGCAAAGTAGGTGAGAGTTGTTGGGGACATGCCGAACTTCCTAAGCCTTCAAATAAAATGAGGTGATGGTGTGCTTTCTTGGCCATTGCTTCAATGTGGGTCCAGGACAAGTTGTGATATTTCCTGCTAGGAATTTGAAGTTTTCAACCATCTCAACTTTGACACCGTCAATGCATACCGGAGTATGTGTGCCACTTCCAATTCGATCACTATCTCCTTTATCTTGCCCGCATTGAGGGAAATATTGTTATCTCAACACCAGGTCACAAGGTCCTCAATCACCTTTCTGTGCTTGCCTCATCATTATTTAATATCCTGTCCACAACGATGGTGCTGTCTTCAAATTTGTAAATTGAATTGGATTTGCACATGGCTGCACAATCGTGGGAGTACAAAGATTAATGAAAGGAGATGAGAATGCATCCTTGCCTAACATCAGTGTTGAGGATTATCATGTTTAAGAAGGAACTGCAGATGCTGGAAAATCGAAGTTAGACAAAAGTGCTGGAGAAACTCAGCGGGTGCAGCAGCATCTATGGAGCGAAGGAAATGGGCAACGTTTCGGGCCAAAAAGTTACCTATTTCCTTCGCTCCATAGATGCTGCTGCACCCGCTGAGTTTCTCCAGCACTTTTGTCTACCTTGAAGATTATCGTAATGGATGATTTGTCCCCTATCCTAACTGATTGGGGTCTGTTAGTCAGGAAGTCGAGACTCCAGTTGCAGAGATGAGTGCTGACTCCAAGTCCCACGAGTTTGGTGATGAGATTGGATGGGGTAATAGTGTTAAAAGCAGAGCTGTGGTCTATGAATGGGAGTCTGA
Organism: Amblyraja radiata; assembly: GCF_010909765.2. Classification (NCBI taxonomy): domain Eukaryota; kingdom Metazoa; phylum Chordata; class Chondrichthyes; order Rajiformes; family Rajidae; genus Amblyraja; species Amblyraja radiata. The sequence continues at coordinate 21,114,440 of NC_045956.1, forward strand.
CGTAGGTGTCTCTCTTATCCAAGTGTTCCAGGGATATGTTGATAAAGTGCTGTTTGTCTCAATGTTATAAGATTGGAATGCATTTTGTATGTAGTGCAACATGATTGTACGTGAGAGACTATTACCTGGTCATATTTTATCACTCCACAAACCAGTACATAAATCATGCATTTGAGTTTAATATGATTTCTGTTTCGGACATGGATCAAGTGACTTTTTTCCTTGGAGCTTTGAGCATGTCCAGGGACACTGACCAATGTTGTTTAGAAAGGCAGAGAGGGGTTCAGAGATCGAGTTTGTCTTTCCCTATCAACAATATATAAAAGGGAAGGCCGTTTTGAATGGGGTTGTGAGGCTGACATCCTCCTGTGAGTCAAAGTACAGGCTTTGAGACCAGGGTGAGTAGTGACAAAGTAAGATTCATTTTCTCTCTCTTAATGTCTTAGTTGAAGGGAGTAGTACTAATGGTATGGAGACTAGGGCAGTGCTATGCTCCACCTGCAGGATAAGGGGCATCGGGGACATTTCCACTTTCACTGATGACTACATCCACAGGATGTGTATCCAGCTGCAGTTCCTGGCAGACTGCCTAAAGTAGTTGCAACTGCAGATGGAGTTGGAAAGGTGCATTCAAAATGCAGGGAATGAAGTAGACAATGCATTTAATGAGCTGCTCACCCAGTTGCTCCCCAGGTACAAATATAGAGGAGACAGATTACCAGACGATGATGGCCTCCCAGGAGGGAGCAGGGGCAGCAGCCCTGTTTGTGGCATTTGAACATATGGTTCTGGGGGAAGCAAGATTGTGATAATGGTAGGAGATTCAATTCTATCAGATAGACATTTCTGTGTTCACAAAGAAGACTCAAAGTTGTTATGTTGCCTCCATGTTGCTAGGGTCAAGGACGTCTCAGAGCAGCTGCAAGATTCTGAAAAGGGAGGATAAACAGCCAGAGGTTGTGATACATGTAAGCACCAACGACATGGGTGACAGAATGGATGAGGTCTTGCAACTTGAGTTTAGAATGCTAGGTAGCCGTTTAAGGATTGGGACCTCAAAGGTTGCAATCACTGGATCATTTCCGATGCCTCTAGGTTGAGTTTATAGGAATTGAAGGAAAGGTCAGATGAATGCATGGCTGAAAGGATGGTGCTGTGGGACGTGTTTATGTTTGGAACCATTCTGGGAAAGTTGAAATGTGTTGTATCTGAGCCATAGTGGAGCCAATATCATCACTGGGTGCCTTCAAACTCCTCCAGTCGAGCAGCTCCCTATACTTGCAGGCATTCCACCTGCAGGGATCCGAAGGCAAGCAGCAACTCTGGCACTACCTCGTCGTGCCATGGACCCAGATCACCTCCTCCATCAGGCTATCAGCAGAGACCAGATACCACCCCGACTGAAGTCCCGTCACCCCTTTCCTCCTCATGGAAAACAACTCCTAGCATCCATCCAGCCAACTGAGACAAAAGCACACTGGATAGCCACCAAGTGGTCACAGGAGTGCCAGAAGGCAACCTCATCTCCATTACACAGCTACATCTCTTCACCAGATAAAAGCTGTCCAGG